>NC_060273.1:65075529-65694088 GCF_021613505.1 Equus quagga | reverse complement strand
ATAAGAAAATGAAGACAATTATATTCTGCTTATAAGAAACTTACTTCAAATATAAAGTCCCAAATAGGTTTAAAGTGAAAAAGATAAACTTTTCTGTAGTAACCGAAAGAGAGCTTAAGTGGTTAAATTAACATCAAATAGAGTAGACTTCGGAGCAAAGAATATTATCAGGGAAAAAGAAGGTAATTTCCCAAGATAAGGGGGTCAATTTGTCAAGACCATAACAACTCTAAATGCTTGTACACCTAATAAGAGAGCTAAAAAATACATGAAACAAAAACTGTTAGGACTTTAAAGAACAACAGACAACTACACAATTATAATTTGAGATTTAAATACTTCTCTCTCAATACTTGGTAGAATAAGTAAATCAGTAGATTGACAGAAATCGGTAAGAATATATAAGTCTTAAACAAAAATCTTAACCATCTTGACTTGATTAATATTTATAGAACACTCCACCCAACAACAGCAAAATACGCTTTTTTCCCCCCTATGGCACACAGAACACTTACCAAGTTAAGAATAAGTATTCCTTATTCTGGGATACTACACAAGTCTTAATACATTTAGAAAGATTAAAATTATACAAAGTATGTCCTTTAACCAGAATAGAATTAAATTAGAAACCAATAATAGAAAGATCTCTGGAAAATTCCCAAATATTTGGAAACAATATAACATACTTCTAGGGGCTGGCCCCGTGGCCGAGTGGTTAAGTTCGCGCGCTCCGCTGCAGGCAGCCCAGTGTTTCGACGGTTCGAATCCTGGGCGCGGACATGGCAGTGCTCGTCAGACCACGCTGAGGCAGCGTCCCACATGCCACAACTAGAGGAACCCACAACGAAGAATACACAACTATGTACTGGGGGGCTTTGGGGAGAAAAAGGAAAAAATAAAATCTTTAAAAAAAAAAAACAAAACAAAACAAAACAAAAATATATAACATACTTCTAAGTAAATCATGGGTCAAAAAACTAAAAAGAAATGAGAAAGCATTCTGTACTGAAAAAAAAGGAAGCACACTATATCAAAATGTGTAGGGTGCTGCTAAAGCAGTACTTAGAGGGAAATTTATATCACTAACTGATTTTATTAGAAATGAAGAGAGATCTTAAATCAGTTACTCAGCTTCCACCTAAAGAAACTAGGTAAACAAGATTAAGTGAATCCAAAGTAAGCAGAAGAAAGAAAACAATAAAGAGCAGAGAAGAAATGAATGAAAATAGAAAAATAGAGAAAATCAATGAAAGAAATATTTAGTTCTTTGAGATATCTGATTGTTTGAGAAAAGTTGGGGGAATCCCTAGTTTTATGAGAGTTTTTTTTTTTTCAAATTATGAATTGGCATTGAATTTTGTGTTTTCTGAATCACGTCATTTTTCTTTAAGGTTGTTAAAATGGCAAATTGTTTTCATTGAGCTTCAAATGTCAAAAAATCTTGTATTTCAGGGGTGCACCTACAACATGACTGACAAATAATAATGTACAACTGAAATTTCACAAGGTTGTAAACTATCATAATCTTAATAAAAAGTAAGAAAAAATCTTATATTTCTTGTAGTGCAGGTTTACTGGTTATAAATTCTCTTGGAAGTTGTTTGTCTAAGAACTTTATTTTAAACAGATACCTGCATTTGGTAAAATATTTGAGGTTTACAATTTTTTCCCAGGGCAGTCATGCATTTCATAATGACATTTTGGTCAACAATGGACTGTGTGTTTGACGGTGGTCCCATAAGAGTAGTATGATATAGCCTGGGTGTGTAGCAGACTATACCATCTAGTTTTGTGTAAGTACACTCTACGATGTTTGCACAATGACAAAATCACCTAATGATGCATTTCTCAGAATGTACCCCAGTCATTAAGCGATCTATGACTTGACTTTAATAATGTCTATCTTTTCCGCACTTTGGATAGATTTTATGCCTATAGCTTCAAGTTCAACTGATCTTCTCTGTGTCTAATCTGCAGTTAATCCTATCTGGTTCCTTTTTTTATTTCAGATATTTTATTTTCACCTATAGAAGTTAAAAAATTTTTTTTATCAACTTTCTTCATTATGCTCAAGTGTTCATCTTCCTTCTTGAACTTGTAGACAATATTTATTATAGCTCTCTTATTATCCTCGCCTGCTAGTTCTAGTATCTCTGTCATTTCTGGGTCTGTTTCTTTGGATTGATTTTTCTCCTGGCTATGTGTTATATGCTTGTTTCCATGCTTGGTAATTTTTAATTGGATATTGCACATTGTGAGTTTTATGATATTGATTGCAAAATTTTTGATCTGATCTTCATCTCCTCAACTGAAAGAGACTATCATGTTTTGCTTGCTTTCTCCTTCCCTGTACCGTAGCTTAGAAATTACATCCAGATGGTAAGCTTATGATTGCAGGGCTCACCTTGTTTGTTATCTCAGAGATCACAGTCATCCACCACCTATTGTTCAATGTCTGAAAACTGGTTTCGTATGTTTGGTTCAACTTTCTAGTTGTTTAGGATGAAGGGGAAATCTGGTTCCTGTTACCTCATTTTGGCTAAAAGTGGAATTTTCAGCCTTTCAATTGTGGTATATATATGTTTAATATAGAAGTTTAGGTGTTATGGTGGTTAAGCCTTATTGATATTTTCTTTTGTGATTCCTTTAGTTTGTTTAGAAAGTCATTTTTCCAGCCATGTATGTGATAAATACTTATTTTTTTCTAGACTAGAAATACTTTATTTCATTTTAACATATGTGAAATTTATTTTGGCATCTGTCCTGAAGTGATGTGCTACAGGATTTCAAAGCTATTTACCATTTATGAATGATCCATCTCTTCTTTCATTGTTTTGTGGTATTTTCTTCACTATGCATTTTTTACTATGTCCTACTTTTTTCTCATTATGATTATATGTAACTAGTTTATAGTTTATCACTCTTATGAATGGAATACTTTAAAAAATTCTATCTTCAAATTTGTTATTACTGGGATATAGGAAAGCTATTGATTTTAAGTACTTGTCTAGTATCCATACACTTTACTAAACTTTATTCTTAAATCCCTTTGGGAATAGTTGGTTCTATCCTTTTACCCTGCTTTATGGTGTTGATAGTACTTGTCTCTCTGAAATTATGTTTGATTATACTTTATTGTTTATTTCACAATTTATAGTGTATGTTTGTTTATGCATGCATGATTTTGGCCAGAACACTATTGAACAGAGGACTGTTTCTTCTTCTTCCTTGCTGCTTAAGGAACTGATTCTTAGTGATAAGTATGACTCCTCCATTTTTCCCCACGGTGGTCATGGGCTTTCCCAGAGTCATTCTTAACAACCCCATCTCTCAGCCAGCTGTTCTTTGACCCTGCAGGCCACTGAATTTTAGACCAAGAAAACTGAAAGTTACATAGAGACAATTTAATTCAATTCCTTTAATTTATAGATGCAGCAACAGATTCAGCATGATGGTAACGGTAGTGGCATGAGAAGTGACTTGCCCCAATTATCCGGGTAAATAATGACAGAGCTGAGACAAGAATTCTGGTCTCCTAAACTTCCCATCTGATGCTGTCAATGAATTAGTCAGAATATAGGTATTGTAAACACACCATTGATTTGAAAGTTAACTACCCCATAAACACGAAATAATAGTAATAAACTGAAACAATGTGCAAAGAACCTTTATTAAAAAATGTTTGAGAGTAATCATGACATTGAACCTTCACAGAGTGATGTAAGCAAACGGAGACGACTAAACTTTTTCCACTAGCTTAAAAAAAGTAGTTCTTATGGAATTACCAAAATTTCCTTGTTTATAAAAATCCTGGAAAATACATATTAAGAAGATCTAAACAATAAAATGAAGATTTGTGTGAGATAAAAATATGGGTAATTTTTACTTCTTTTTTCTTTGGAGGTCTTTTCTAAAATGTCAACAATAGTATGACACATATGACAAGGAAAAAAGTAGTTTTAAAAGTTATGCTGATGGCATTAAAGAGCCTAGATGTCAGAAGACAAAACAAGAGGACCATAAAGTATGACTTAATTATATCAAGGAAGTGCATAATGTTCCACATTAAATTCTCCACGAGAGACATAGATAATTCCTTGTGTATCTCTTAGAAATGAAAACTGATTTTTCTCATGATCTTGTTTGAGGTTAAAATGTGCCTATTGATTTATGTTTTAAAAGGCATGGTATCAACAAAGCTCTTCTTAAAAGTGAAGGCTTCTTTATGCCACAGATACTCTGTTTAGATTGGGGAGCCTGTCAGAAGTAATCATTTTAAAACGAAATCATAACGTATTATGGTAATTCCATGCAAATTTTTAAGTTGGCAGAAGGAGTGAGGTTGGCTTGTTTATTTTTCATATCACCCAGAGAAATGGCAGCTCAGAGTGTTCCCGAAACCATGGACTGGGGAGAACACTTAAGCCCTCAGAAATGTATTTGTGATTTTAGGGCTTGGCGCTGGTGATTATTTTCTAAGATCAGTAGTTACAATGCCCTTTAGTGCTGTTTTGATGAAGGATGAAAGAAGATACATGTGTGTTATTATTATTCAGACACAGTGTTCTTATTGAGTCTGCAAGTGTGGTGACTGAGAAGGTCATTTGGGTAGGGGAGTGGGTTTTGGATGAAAAGGAAAGCCTCATTCTCAAAAGCATTTTGGACATAGAGCCCATTTGTCATCTCTCTCAATGGTTGGGTTAAAAGCAGCATAAATAAACCAATTTGTGTGAACTTTCCCATAAAACTTCCCCATGGGTTGCCATTGCTGCATGGAAGAAAACTCTGGAAGGAGAAATGTAAGTGAATCAACAATGCAGAATTAACTGTGATACCAGGCAGACTACAATCCCAGGGTACACACAGTGTGAAAAATGGTGAGATTAATTTGCCCAGTGGGATCTGGGAAAACTTTTAGAATGGATGGAAGTTGAGACAGGCTTTGGTGGATGGATAAGACTTTCACAGGTTGAAAATATGGGGTGGATCATCCAGGTAGAGGAAATGAATAGAGTTCTCATAGTTCACCTTCTGACTTCTGGCCCAAGCTGACTTGTCATTGAAGCCACCTCTTTCACCATGAGCAGGCATAATTCTCTGACTTCTGATGGCTTTGCTTTCTTTAAAATATGTTGAGAGTGTCCAGCTCTTCATTGTCTCTCCTGTCTTCTAGAGTAATGCTACTTAAATTTATAATCTGGGCTCACATTCCAGGGCAATAGTCTTTGACTTGCTTATCTTTAAACCACTATGTCAGATATTCTCTGCTGCCATCCCTACATTTTTTCCATGGCTACCTTCTAAGAGATTTTCTCCTTTCCCTCTATAACTTTAGTCTCTTTTTGTCTTGCTCCTGGGTACTCTCTTAGCACTACCTTCTTTTAGATTGTTCCAAGTTCAGGATTATCTCCCTAACTGTAAACCTAACCCTCTAGAACTGTAATTATTATTTTTCTGAGCATTCTGTAGACTTCTTTCTTCCTGATGCATGGACATATGGCTCAGCTTTGCAGAATGTTCTTCATGACCCCACAGTCCTCTGTGCATTTAATGACTCTTATAGTTTTTATTTCCTTTTTTAAAAAATAAAACAAAATGTGTGATTCTCTATAGGAGGAGGAGGAAGAAGTATTTTTTTTTTAATTGTTTTTTAACAAGGTAAAACTGATTCATCACCTGTTTTGATCATGGCAACACATAATCAGTCATATGGTCGATGGCTTTAAGAATAACAACTTTACGAAATACTTCTTAAAATTGTGGAAGTTTAAGATTTTCTAAGACGTTGGTTGCTATGGCTTTATTTTGTAATTTTGGAAAGATTAGCACTTTATTCTTTAAAAGTTAAAATTTGTGGCTCTGATCCTGTTAGAATTGGGGTTAGGCCAGTTATTGGAGGCAATTTGTGTAACCTGAGATTTCAGTTTAAAGATCCTAGTGGTAGGATAGCTGCTCCCTAAATGAAGACTAAAAGTGCTAAACATCAAGTCACTTTGCTAAGAAGCTGAATCAAATCCTAAAGAACCCCAAACACCAATCTTGAAATGTGGCTTTCCAAACAATGATAATAAAATGAGGAATTTTTAAGAATAAGAATACAAAGAAGACACACAGCCTTGGACCAGTCTGGAAACATATGAGATAGTGTCTCTCCAAGTTTGAAGGAACAGTGTGCTCCTTTGAAAAAAATAATCTAAGAGCATGTAAGTGGCTTTACTTAACCTTTTCTATGAAAAGGAGAACTTTTTAGCAATTGCAAAGAACAAGATGTTCCATTTTTCTTTTTTCAAGAAAGAAAAATATATTTCTAATTAATTCAAGAGCACCGGGAGTTCACATTATTTTCTTTCTCTGCAACTTTGCCTTTTATCAGCGTAAGTTTGTTGTTGTCTTTTCCACATACTCCAAAGGGTAGTGACCCAGGCTGGGACTAACAGCTTTCCCCAGCAGGAGGTACAGGATAGAACACGCATAGGACAGAATGTCAGAGTGCTTCTTGGGCTGTTGACCACCTGGGGTTCTGGTTGTAGAAAGAATATCTTGAAATCACAAGCTGCGTTAGCATTCTGGAGATGCTAGTGAGAAACATTGTGGCTTGTTTTGAAATTCATGGCAGTGTAACCAACTGGGATCTGAACAGAAACCCACTCGCTTCTCCTTGGCTGGATTGTCTCAGGCAAAAATACCCTTCTTGGGTCTCAGGTGATGTCAGAAGTAGAAGGTGCTCAGCTCTAGCGCAATGGGCAAAACACCACGAGGAGGCCAGAAGTCTGAGCTGACGTCTTGACACTGTCTTTACTGGCATGATGTGGATGGGCAATCTGGGCCTCAGCTTCATCAGCTGTGAACTGGGGTTTTTAATGATCCTAACCTCAAGAGTTGTTAGGAAGATCAGGTTTACAATCTGTAATGTGATATAACATAGTGGCCACAAGCACAGATCTTGTTTCCAAATTCTTATTCAGTTAAAAATTTATGTTGACAACTACTATGTGTTAGGCACTCTGCTAGTTGGTGATTAAAAGACCCCCCCCTTGCTTGCAGAGCTTACAACATAGTGGAGGAGACTGAAAATCAACTCCCAAACAAGCAAGTAGATGTATCGTTCCAAAATATGTGAGGGCTGCATAGAAAACAACAAGGTTTGCTGAGAGAATATTGAGGAGAGGAACCTACTTTAAATGGGATTGTCAGAGAGCGTTGGAGAAGTAGGCTGGCTTCTAAGTCTGTGAACCTTAGGCTAGTTTTTACTAGCCTACTTTAAAAATTGGTTGGAGTATGGCTGTGAAACTGAGCAGAAAATATATCTGAAGCAGGCACCTTTTCCAGTCTACCAACTCATATGTGCAAGAGACATAGCATTCTCTTGTTTTCTGTAAATGAATTTACTTTGTGTTTGTGCCTGGGAGTGAAGCTTAATCTCAGTGATTTGGGGGTTTCTCCTCTTTCCATAGGGTTAGTACTAAGCCAAAGGGCATTCACAGAACACTGGGGGTGTACCATCATCATTTAGCCACTGCTGAGGTGTCTTGTGTACCTTCTGATCTCGAGTTCCTCTCTTGTTCCCACCACAAAGCTTCTTCAGGGTCACTGACTCACTGGTCCATGTTCCTCTGGCTTTGGGTGCTTGTTGGGATCGGGGAGCACTCCTTCTACACCAGTGGGGGCTGTGGAACCCTCTGCTTCTGTATTCTGAACCTCCAATCCTCTCCTGTGTCCTGTAGTCTTTTCCTTCTGAGGTTCTGCCTGGGCTGAGGTAGAGGCGAGAGGACACAGAGGTAAAGTGGGGAGCCTGGGAGACCTTGTATCTAAGCTCCCTTGGCTTCCCTTTGTCATTCCCCTCTTCACTTGATTCAGGTCCTCATTATCTAGTCTAAGGATGTAGCAAAACTTTTGCTTTTATTCATCTCATATTTTCCCAAATATTTGCATGTGATCAGCCTAGGCTTTTAATATTTAAGAACCAAAAGATAAGAGCATTTTTCTGTCATGTCATCTCTCCTCTGTGGCAAGGAACGCCCCTGCTGTTTGGGGGGCATTTCCTACCCAACAGCCATTTCCCATTCTCCCATGCTGGCAGAGCCCCAGTTTTCAGGAGGGATCGACCTGTGCCCCACAGTGACTCAGAGCCTAAGCCATGTCCAAGTCAGTCATGGCCGCAATCCCCTTTGCAGTGACTGGTTTAAGTGTAGACAGGTGAAGCAATCCCAACCAATGAGACATAAAACGACGTCTACTGGAGGATTTTGGAAAGGTTTCTTATTTAAGATGAAAGAGTTCGGGTCCTTAACACGGCTGATGAGCCACTGGGTTAATCAACCTTAGGGCATCCTAACTCCAGACCTCTTATTAATGTTAATTAACATTAATATGGGATAAGAAATCTCTTACTGTTTAATTTGGGCTACTTGGGGTTTTCTGTGATATGGAGTGAAAGCATCCTAAATGATAAAGTGTGAAGGGTCCAGTTTACCAGGAAATGCAGGGGGGAAGAAATCTGCTATTATCACCTCTGCTGATATCGTGCACAGGCAGTCAGGGAAAAAAAGGATCTGGGAAGACAGGCACTGGATCCAGTAACCGGACAGAAATACCAGGGGCTCCCCAAGGAAGCCTGTTCTCCAAGACTACTATTTTTTCTCTTTGCACATACGATCTGTATGTGATCTGTATGCATTTTTTCTTGCTCTCATCCATTCATTCAAATATTTATTAAGAATTTACTATATGGCGGCCAGTGGATATGTATGCAGTTTTATATTACTCATGCTTAGATCTATGTACTATACTCCTAATGTGTTGAAAACAGTTGTTTTGAAAGCTTGTTGTAGTGACCTTGCTCTGAGAGCAAGCATAAAAGACAAGAGAAGGTTTACGTCACAGCATAGCGGATATATACCATGTGAAAGGTGGCAGAATAAGTCACCCCAAAACATGCTACTTTGGCATAAGGATCATTTTGAGCAGAAGGCAGTTAAGAAGAAGCGGATATTAGAAAAGCTTTCTGCCCTCCCTGTATTTGCCCAAAAGCAGGATGTAAATTTGTAAGGAGTCCCTCCTCCCCTCTCTACTAGGAAAGACAAAAGTGAATCACTGGGGACAGTGGAGACAGTGCTAGACCCTTATCAGCCCAGAGACAGCAGCAGAGCAGCGTACATAACAAACCCTGCTAAAATGAGCCCTTATCTACCATTTCTTTCCCCACATACTTGCCTTCCCAAAATTTGCTGACCCTAGAAGCTCAATGCCCTTTTCCTTTGTGTTGTCACTTCTCTAAAAATTTATTGTTCTTTTGTTAAGATGCTATATAAGCCCCAATTCTACCTACCCCTTTGAGTTATTTGTCACTGGGTACTCTCATGTGTAAGCATGATGCGGATGTTAATAAGCTTGTTTTTCTCTTGTTGATCTGTATTTTGTCAGTCTAACTGACAGGGCCCCAGCCAATGAAACTAAAAGACTCTTCCCTCACTGATACATACATACTTTCATCCCTGTACCCTACGCCAAGCTTGTGGAAGGCATCATTAATCCAACACAGCAGTTCTTCCATTGAAGCTGGATATGTCAGAGTGAACTCAAGGAAGTTACTACCCACTATCCAAGAGAAAGGAAGCATAATGGTTTTCCTTGACCTAATCATCTAGGACCACAGTCAGAAATAAGGCCCAGATGCAGGGTAGTAGCAGTGGAAGGGGCCAGCAAAGTGGGAAGCCTGACATTCGTTGTGCCACCAAAGGAAATGAAACTGTTGTAGGGAATGTCATGACTTGGACCCTCTGAACTTAGTTGACAAGGCTCTTGACTTGCCAAAGATGAGCTACCAAGACACTGAGATGTTTAGTAAAGATTAACTGTAGCTTCATCTTGAGTTCCTTTTGCATTTTCATTGAGAGATAAAAGAAAAGAGAGAAATCCTCCATTGCCACTAGGCACAGATTTGCTGTGGTGGCCAGAAGCCCTGGAAAATGATTACACTCTTTTATTTTTCTCCCTCCATGGCATGTTTGGACACAGTAACATCTCGCTTTGGGGAGAGCAGGGTCATAGAGTGGCAGTCACCCTTGGCTGTATCTGGAGGAAACATTTTTACAAGGAGCAGACTCCTGATGTGGTAAAGCCCCAGCAGAAGCCGAGGTTCTGGCTTGTCAACAGGTTTTTGCCCATTTGGCCAGACCACCCTGGAGAGGTGAGTGCGTTCTCTCCGGACTCTCTCCTGCCTGCCAATGGCCTGGGCAGAGAAACAAAGGGTGTTCCGTGGGCAAGGATTCAGTCTGGCTGGAGGGTATCCTGTAGCCATTTATTTCCCCATTCCTGAACTGCTCAAATGTTGGGAAGCCTGTTTGGAACCAGAGGTGATGCCTTGGGGCTCAAAGCAGATCCCTTTCTGTCCCTGTGCAATCTCAGGTCTGCCTTGAAGTAGCCTCAACTTCACCTTGAGAAGCACTATCCAGATCTGTGATGGTATAAGTTTTAGGAAGGCCAGTAGCCCCTCTACCCTTATTTTGACCACACTTCTCCAGCTGCCCTTTTTGCAATGGTGGCCTCATGTCCAGCTTCAGAGAGTTCGGCGAATTGTCCTGAAAGCCTGTGTTTGCCGTGAGTTGCTGTTTGGATCTTGGAGGTGGGTAGGCGAGGGTGAAGTGCTATTTGAGCAGCTGCAAATTGTATATGGCCATTGTATGTTCTTTGTCAGGAGCCTCTGGAGACGTTTTATGCCTCCACACACTCCCACGGGACACAATTTGTCTGAAAAACAGTGTTTCAGCACGTAGGGCATTTGAAGTTTGCATTCTTATTCTCATTACTACCTATTTTAACTTTTAGGCAGGGCTGGCTTCTGGCACAGGAGGAGAGGGTTCTTGCTAAGTAAGCCACCCTTCCTTTCTGTATCCAGAAATGTGTCTGCCACAGATCTGTCAACCTGTCTAAAAGTCCTCACTTTGGGACCCTATTGCTTTGGGTAAACATAGCACCCTTGAAATATAGAACTGCAGAGGTGATAAAGAGGAAGGACTGTGATCGGGTGATCCTGACTTCCACCTGTGTGCTGTGAGATCTCAGGCACGTCATTTCCCGTACCTGGGCTTCCCTTTCCCGCTGTGCAGAAGGTGGGAGCTGACTTCTAGGTTCTCCAGCTTGGCGCATTCAGTTACTGTATGATTTCATCCACACTCGTGGCTTGCTCCTTCTTGAAGCCCTTCCTAATCATTCTACCTCAGTGATCTTTTTTCTTTCTGATTCTGTACCGTGTTGTCCAGTCCTTGGTCATCTGCATGATCTTGTATTACCTTCTACATTTTCAGTGTATGTAAGTAGGGTTGCTTGGACAAGAGGATAAGCTGTTTGAGGGAGGGAATATATTTCCTATGCCTCTTAAAACAGCACTGCATAATTCTGGGCTGATGAATGTCCTTGGCTGGAATTGTTAATTTAAATAGTCCAAATTACTGTCTATTTCACAAGAAGACTATAACAAGCTAATGATTCTGAATCTCCTCTGAGATAAACATAGTCAGGTCTTGGTTCTCAAAGTTGATAACAATGTTGATATCTATGATGCAATAGCTTGACAGGTTTCAAAGAATTTTCACATTCATTATCTCATTTTAACCTCTCAAAAACTCCGTGATGTAGGTAAGTGGATCAAGATGGTTCTCCCTATTTTATGCATGATAAAATTTGAATTCAACTTGTTTAATATGATGCAGTTACTTCATAATAGATATGAGTCTGGCATCCAGGTATGCTGACCCCAAGTTCACTATTCTTTCTGTTATTCTATACTTTAGTTGCTTTGGTGTTTCTCTGAATGATAAAGGGCAGTTAAGCAGATGGCCATTGAGCTAAAAGATTGTGGATGGGAAAGGGGCAGTTTGGTTTAGGGTTAAGGATCCAGATTCTGGACTCTTATTAAAGATTTGTGATCAAATCTCTAATATAGAAGTCACTATTTGCTAGATGTGTGACATTGGATGGTTTAATTAAACTATCTAGGCCCAAATTTCCCACCCTTAAAATGAAGATTACAAAATGCCTGCTCCAAAGAATTCTGAAGATTAAATAATGCACATGAAAAACATAAATGGCCTGGCATATCGTGGTACTTCATAGCTGTTGAGTATCACAAGCATCACTACATGACATTGGGTCATTAGGCAGAGCAGCCTTGGATAATTACATTTGTGAAAGAGACTGTTTCTTCTTTTGCCATCAATATTTTTGATTCTTTGAATTATCCTGAATTGGTTAAATCAGGTTCTTACAGAGCTGCTGTTATTGATGAGCACAATGGACTATAGCACAGATTCATGTAAGAGGCTCGGAGGAGAACTAATGGGAGGCATTCCTGGTGCATTCATTCCTAGACTTGTCTAGCCCAGCGCTTCCCAAACTACCTGTAGTGTAGGACCAGTTTTGTTTTTTATTTTTAATTTCCAATTGTTACAGACTGATACTTATGTAGAATACAATAAAAGTATTCCAGCAATGTTAACTTGCTATAAATGTTTCTAAGTGCTTACTCTCAGTTTTGATGTTTCAATGTTTTGATGTCACTATAGATGGGACTATGGACCACACCTAGAGAGGCATTGGTCCATCCAGAATCCTTCCAAGCCAGCCTCTCCTTGTCCAATGTATAGCTGGTCTGATGTCAGAGTGCTCCCCAAACCCAGAAGCCAGGCTTCATTTGCAGTGCAGTTTTGAGTAGAAGATGCTTTGCTATTCCATCTGGCTTAAGAAAAGTTCTCCGGAGATGCTACTTTTCTGATAAAGCATTTGTGCTCAGGCTTGGAAGTTTAATTGCCTGAGAGTAAAATAGAAGATTTCAATCCATTAATGTAATACAGTTCATCCAGTAAAATCCCTAATAAGTAAAAGAAGATGAAGATGAAGATTCAGAATTGGATTTGACTGTGGTAATTTTCTGAAGGTTGAGCTGCTCCAGAAAGCATCAAGCTTTATTACTTAGTCTATAAAGTGGAAGTGATAAGAAATTAGTGAAGTGATGGGCAAGTCATTAACTGAGAAGCCAGATGAGGCTATCTGTACTGGGAAGAAAGAGGGAACGTCAGCATTGGTATCATCAAGGATTTAGTACGATGGTGGGTAGGTGGTATGTCTCCTCTTGCCATCAAGCAGTTTTTATTTGTTCGTTACTTCATTCAACAAACTTTTTTAAGTGCTTTTGTATCTTTTTTCCTGTGCACTAATGACAGCAATATACAAAGCACCTAATTTACAGCTCTTGGGGAAAACAGACAATACAACATGCATTTTCAGTCAAGAGTGATACTGTGGGAGCACATATTAAGGAAGTCTAAGTTGGTCTCTGGGGTCAGAGAAAGATTTTCTTCAGAGGAATTACCCAGGTATAGGCAATAAGTTTCCCAGACAGAGGAAATGGCATATGCAAAGACCCTGAGGTGTGAGAGAGCTTGGTGAATTTGGGGATCTGAAAGATGCCCAGGGTGGTTGCAGAAATAAGAGGGGGCGGACTTTGAGATGAGGCAGAAGATACAGAAAGGAGTCATGAAGAGCCTTGTGAACCATGGGCTTGGTCCATTACCCTGAGTGCAATAGGAGCCCAGCAACGGGTTTTGAATAGGAGGAAAGAGTGATATGATAAGATCTGTGTTGAAGTACTATTTAGGCTTCTATGTGGTAATTGACTGGAGCCTGGGAGTCTCATCGGAGACTACTGACTAGATCTGAGCTAAGGTGGTAGTGGTGGAGGTGGAGAGAAAGGGATTAAGGATAAGTAGGCAGGACTTTGAATTTATGGGATGTGGGACATGAGAGAGAAGGAGCAGTGGAAGATAGCTTCCAGATTTCTGGGTTGGGTGACTGGATGAACGGTGATGCTGTTTGTGGAAGGGGACCCAGATGTGCATGTGTGTGGAGTCGGGGTGGAGATTTGGTGGGAAGTTGAGTTCCATTTTTGACATGTTGACTCTGTGGTTCTTGTGGAAAATCTAAGGGAAGATGTCCAGAAAGCACTTAGATGGATGGTCTCTGGAATTTAAGAAATATCTGTGGATCCAATATATTTGACATATAATTTGGGATATAATATTGAGCCACCACCCCCAAACTCTAAAGCAGACACTGAGGGGTGGGGCAGCCATCCCACCAACTCATTTTTGTTACACTGCTCTCTCTTTTGCCCTAAGGGCTTGGTGCCTTCCCATTGATTACAGGACAGTCCTCATCTGCCCTTGCTCTCGAGACAGCATCACGTGTTACAGTCTCCCCTCCAAAACTTACCTGTCCTGTGTCCTGTACATGGTAGGTGATTAATGGATTCAGTTAAATTCCCTCAGTGGCATACCCTCTGTTGGCCAACATATCCCTTGTTTATTGAAGATAGCATGCTTCGAAGTCTTAAATGTGTTACTTCTCTTGCCCTCCACATGTCTCCCCTGAGTATATTTGTACTGTAGCAGGGTACTTCTCTAAGAGCCCTGGTCCTTAAATACTGTTCTTTATAACTACCTTTAAAATAGCATGCATCATTTCTTCTTACCTCTTTATAATGATTATCATATACTGCCTTTTATAATAGTTTTTTTGCTTTTTTTTTTTAGAGTATACATTTGTCTTTTCTAATAGATTGTAAGCTCCCTGAGAATAGAGTTCGTACTTTTTTATTTTTTTCTCCTTGCACAATGCCACCTGAATTGAAACATATATGGACGTGCAGCTGCACACACACAAGGATCTCTAAAGGAGTAAGCAGGCATTTCTGCAGACCAAAAAGGTATTCTGAAATAGAGGGTGGGGGTAGACCATAGAGATATGTGACACTATGGTGGCATGCAGGTGATTGTCTCCTTACTACTGAGGTTAACCATTGTAAGCACATACACATGTGGACTCAGAAGGCATGATTGCCATCCCTTAACAATATCGCTCAGAGTCACGTTGACTCCCACCAGTCAACCCGTCAGTCTGGTGAGGTTCCATCTCTTTCAATGGATGACTTTCTCCTAGGGGTGTCTTATTCCTAGTGAATTTCATTGACCTTGATTGTGAACAGATCTTGTCAACCTCGTTGTGGTCAGAACTTGACTTGGAGCGCTGGCTCAGAAGATGGTCAAAGGGCCAAGGATGAGAGACACATTCATGCTGGTGATTGTTCAACCTATCACCTTGCCTGACAGCCGACCCCATCGTAGCCTACTTGTTCTTAGCCTGGACCGGCAGAGCAGTTTGTGATTGCACAGACTTCTAAATGGTACTGCTTGTAAATCAGTTCTTTGCTAAGGAATTTCAGTCATTATTTGCATTTAATATATGAGAGAACAAAAAGGCGGCACACACACAAAGATATATATGTATATAGAGAGACACACACACATGCACGGATATATACATATACGTATATATATGGAGAGACACATGCACACACATATATGTGTACATACACACACACACACACACAGGCAGACCACACATCAATGGGTAGATCTGTTAGAAGGGCTGGAGAATTTATGTAGGGTTGTGGAACCTGAGCCAAGATGGTCAAACTAATGGGTTTTATATTCTGTTTCTTTTTATTCCTTTACTTCATTGATGTAGTCTTTGTTTCCTGGAGGTTTCTTAACCTGGATCATTTCTCGTATTTCTTGTCTCCCCTGTTCTCCAAAATGAGCTTTCTTCCTCTTCTCCGTCAGAAACTGCCCGTGCTGTGTTCTACTCCTTCAGTGCTCTGCCAGCTGATCTCATAAAGTATTTCAAGACTGACTGGCTTAACTGCTGATCCCTCAAAGATAATTTTTTTTCATTTTAAAGAAATCTTCAAATATTAAGGCATGAACATCGGTGTCTCCAAGGCTTTACTTCAGCACAGGAAATGATATTGACAGGGCGTCTTCCTGTCAGGAAAAGTTGATCAGAAGAGCTTTCCAGTAAAAGGAAAGAAAGAGAAAGACCTCTATCATTGACAAAATCAAAACCACATTCTTCCTATAGAAAACTTAGTACATACAAGTTGGAAAAAAAACCCACCAACTTTTGTATATCCTGAAAAAAACCTGATAGGAAATTTTTCTATATTTCCATTTCTGTTTCTTACTATAATTTTGTATTTTTAGTTGCATTTTAAAAACTACTTTATAGAAGTATGATTGATATACAAAAAGTTGCACATATTTAATGTACACAACCTGATGAATTTGGAGATAAGTGTATGTCCGTGTAACTATCACCATAGTCAATGCCATAAACATATTCATGACTTGCAAGAGTGTAAGTTTTGGAGGTTTAAACGATGTGGTTGTGCTCACACTTAACTGTGATTTCACATCTCCCTATTTTCCCTTAGTATTTTAAGTAAGATTTCCCATGTTATCACAGGCTCTTGAAGAGCACAATATTTAATTTACTTGTAGTATTATGTAGAAAGTCCTGTTAGACTTAATTTAGCTCCAGATTTCTCAACAGTTGGACAATTATTTGTTGTGGTATTTCCAGTTTTCCTTGACAAATAACTCTGTAGTGAAAATCTTTAAAGGATAGATGTTTCCTTTGATTTTTGCTAATGGCATTTCACTCATAAAAGAGGTCATATTATCTGAGCCTCTGTTCTTGAGATTTTCTCCAAGTCTTTACAAAGTCCCATAGCAGAGAAATCCTTTCCTTTTGCTTCCTGGGGAAATGCTCCCCATCATGACGTAGATCAGAGGCCATCATTTGTGAAGATTTCTTGGATCATACAAGACTTATAACTCCCTTCTGGGGGCTCACATAGGCCTTTGTGGGGCCGCAAATCACACCGAGGTGACCTAGCTCAAAACTCATTTCCTTGGAGGGCCCCATATTCTCCCTGCCTAAGTGTAGATCATTCCCTTTGTTAAATGTTGTGGTGGCAGCACTAGGGTCATTTTTCACAGCACATCTTATAATGACAGTTATGTAATTAATTGGGTGATCATTTCTTCATGCTTGCGTCCTTCATCGGAATGGAGGTTCACTTTCATTTCTGTTCATGCTCTGTCCTCAGAACTTCACACCTCACTGAGGCTCAGGAAACATCTGCTAAATGAATGAAAGGACGGATGAATGATCTTCCAAAAATATTTTAAACATAAAAGTCTCTAGAGAGGAATAAAATATAAAGAAATAGTTGTCCTTACTCAGAGCAATATTTACATTCACTCATGATCTAGGCCAGCTTTACAACCAACATGCATTGAAGGCTTATGATCAGCCAGGCGCTGCTAACCTTTTTATATGCTTCATCATTTAAACCTTGCACTGGTCTTACGAGTGGGTACTGCTAAGCCCTGCTCCATATTAGATAAAGAAATTGAGGCTTAGAGAGCTTGTTTAATTTGTCCAAGGTCACACAAATAGTGAGAGGTGGGGCTGGGATTTGTCTGATTGAATTTGTGTCCTCAGGCACTATGTGGTGTCTCCTGGAATGTTCCTTGTTACACTGGAATGGAATCTCTCTCCTCATAACGTCCGGCTTAGTGGAATTAGGTCTCTGTCTTGAGTCATGGGGGAGAGACTTTTCTTCCTTCTTCGCTATAGCTCGCCTCAGCATACAGAGATTTATCCTCTACTCAAATATTTCCCCCACCAGGCTTAATCACTTTCAATTCCCCCAACCAAACCACTTGGGACTACAATGTCAGTTTTCCAACCCTTGTTTGATGCTTTTATTTTCACTGGGACATTTTACCTTTCCCATGGAGAGTTAGTCAATTCCTATAACTGGAAGAGAGAAAGGTGAAGAGCAGGGAAAGAAAGAATAAAAGAAAAAAAAAGATCTCTCCTTCTCTTAAGAGAGGTGGGTGGCAGTCATAATGGTTAAGACCATGGACTCTGGAGCCAGACTGCTTAGGCTTGGGTACTACATATGCTTTTACCAGCTGTGTGAGTTTGGATAATATAAATTCTAGATCAGCTGATCGAATTCCTGGACAGGTGAGTGCATCATAGTTAACAGATTGGGTACCACCCCTGAGCCGCCATTTTGCAATCAAGAGATGCTACTGTCTTCCTACATCCCCTAGACATATTTAATGAGCACTTTCTATGCTTCCGCTGATGTTATAAACACTTTGCCTTTATTGACTCATTTAATCCTCACAGCAACTCTATGAAGAGGATCCTGTTAATATCCCCACTTTAAGATGTAGCTGAATTTGTCTGGCCCCAGCTCCTATGGCTGGTAAGCAGAGGAGCATGTAGTCCAGCTGTTATTCTCCTAACCACTCTGCCTTTCTGCCTGAACTTTATAAACCGTCTTCAGGGACCTTCACAACCCGCACGCATGAACAACTCACCTTATAGTCTGCCACTTGGAGCGATTTGACTCCTCTGACAAACTCTTATCTCCTGGCCAGTCTTTGCTGTCCTTGCCTGCCCTCCCTTACGAGGGTTGTTAAAATGGGAGCATGGCTCACAGTGATTGATGGCCTGAATGCTGATCATTCCTTACCTCTCCTGGCTCGCGGTAAATATTTACTTTTTGTTACACAGGAACAATGAGGTTTCATGCAGGAGATGGATGTCGAGGGTATATATAATATTATGCTTGTGTGACTCCTTTGAACACCGAACTCTCATTTCCCTGGCTTACTTGGGGAAGGGGGAGGAGGCACCACAAGGTGAGTTGTTTGACTTTTCAGAGGACACTCCGGAGGTTTGCAGCCTGGGTGCATTTCTTGGGCTTTTCTTTTTTCCTCACTGAAGGGCTAGAAACATGGTCTCTAAATAATTTAAGATCTGGTCAGGAGCCATCAGTTACACACATATCAATGGTTCCATTATTTACCTAATATTGTCCCTTAAATTGATTCACATTTTAAATATAGATATATAATTTAGCTTTGCCCTAAGCAATAA
The DNA here is from genome assembly GCF_021613505.1 of Equus quagga. Taxonomy (NCBI): domain Eukaryota; kingdom Metazoa; phylum Chordata; class Mammalia; order Perissodactyla; family Equidae; genus Equus; species Equus quagga. The sequence continues at coordinate 65,675,230 of NC_060273.1, read as the reverse complement.
TGCCCCCCAAATCATGGATGCGATATGCTAATTTTATTAATACATATTTCAATGTGTATGTAATTATTACAATACAAAATGCTCCCTCGTGTCCTTGTGACTGTGTCTCGTTAGGACTTGTTGACAGGTGACTTGTGTTATGACTCTCAGTTCCGCCACCTCCTCGCTCTGAGACCCTATGCTGGTCACAGCTCTTTCGGGGCCTTCTCCTCTCCATCTGCAAAATGAGGTGGGCTCTTAACACTCCATCTTTCTACTCTTTGTTTTCTCTTTCCAGCTCGAGGTAATGTCTGTAACAGAAAAAAAGAGTTCAGTAGGCAGTCAGGTTAATCTAAAAATTTTTCTCACTTACATAAAGGCAATTTCCAATCTTTACCTTGGAAGTAGGTTGGTGGTTCTTGTCATTCATCTATTATTGCTACTCAGGAAATACATGAGGAGAGATGAAGCTGCTGAAAGGTTCTGTAATGTAGTTAGAATAGAGTCGAAGTTGAGGGATGGGGGGAGCTGAGGGGGAGAGAAAGAGCAGCAGTGAGTGAGCTGCTGAATTGCAGACTGCATCCTAATAGCATGGCGCAAACTTGTAGCTGATTCATCTCCTTGTATTTCCCTCCTCCTCTCTTGTTTCCTCCCTCTCTCCCTCCCACCCCCGGCCTAAGACCTCCTTCCCCCTTCCTCTCTCCTTTCTCTTCCTTTATTTCTCATCTAATTTTCCATTACTTATGGCAATGTGAAAATGTGCATTTCTCTGTTTCCGCAGACCCAAACAATAAGCCAGATATTATTTTCCCCACATCATACAGCCGTATTTTTTTCTGTCACCCTTCTTCAGAAGTACAATTTCTGAGAAGAATGCCTTTGACCAAAAGCACTTTGCCTGCAGGGCAGAGCTGAGGAAAACTTTGGCAAGAGGGAGATTGGTTTCGACCCCTGGGTGCCCCGCTTTCTTCTTGCCTCCCCTCCTGGATGGAGCCTCTGGCTCTCACTGCCCAGCTCTGGTGCTCCAGTCTCTGCAAAGCTTACCTGTTCCCTGTCCAGCTGCTCTGCCACAGTTGGAAGGGCCTTTGAAATCATCTCAGCTAAGTCCCCAATTTTATACCTGGGGCAACCGAGGTTCAGAAAGGGGAAGGACCTGCCTCAGCTTGCCATAGTTTTGTGTAGAGGCAGGAATGAGACTAGAGTCTTGATCTTGAGGCTTCCGGAACCCTGCTCTTGCTACCCCGTGGCTTTTGCCAAACCCTTCGTGCCTCAGGTAACTCTGTCCTGACAGATCCTTGTTAGGACTATATTTTTGTACCTCTGATGACCACTGGTAAGCACTCTCACACTTGCATTTTGTTGAGACGCTGTTTAGAGATTGTGCTTAACGTTTGCTTTTCTTGTTATTTGTAAGCACAAAGAGGACAGGGACATGTCTCTGTTTTTCACAGATTATCCCCAGTTCCTATGACATCGTAAGCTAATAGTGGGCACTTCTTTTGGGCCAGGCTCTGTTCTGAACACTCTGTGTGTATTAACTTAATTAATCCAACAACCCAGTGAGACAGGTGCTATGGTTATCATCCCCATTTGACAATAAGAAAGTAAGGAGTGAAAAGGATAATTAACAGGCCAAAGTTCACACAGCTAGGAAGGGGCAGAGCTGGGGTTCAACCTCGGGCAGCCTCACGCCAGAGAACAAAGCTTACCCACCACGCTATACTCCCTGTCACACAGCACATATGCAAGGGACACGTACCGACTCAGTGCTTTTTCTTGACTGTGCTTACAATGTCAGTGAAGACTGGGTGTTTGTGAGACTCTCATGGAGGAGGAGAGAGGACATTTGTTTTTGGATCAGGGGTCTCTAGCTTTCGTGAGCTTGTGATTTTTCTAGGGTGCTTGTTAATACAGATTCCTTGGCCCTACCTCAGACCTATTACCCAAATTGCTGGCGGCAGGGCCTGGGAATCTGAATTGTTAACTGGCTATCCAGGTGATGCCAATGCAGACTGACCAGGATGACACTTTTGATCAATATCCTTTTAAAAGGTCTTCATTAAATCAACCTGAGCAGTGACATACACCACTTGGTGGATATCTGAAGTTGGGGCAACAATTTCTACCTTTCCTGTTTCCCTTACTTACAGCGTGGATTTTGGCTCATTAGATAACAATCTCTAATGCACAGGGCCTCCAGTGGGCTGGGGGCAAAACCAACAGGGTAAGGAGCATCTGGTTAAGTGGTTTCAACTGAACCTGGAGCTCCTGCATTAGAGGACGTAATTAGCCCTCCCTTTGATGCTTGCTAAAGCAATAAGGTGACTTCTTCTCTCAGGAACACTTCAATACAAAGCCTGGTTGTCAGAGGGTTCAATTGTGTTTCGAGATATGTAAAGTGGTTCCATTTGACTTGAGAGGAGACATCAGTGAAATAAGACAGGATGATAGGAACCTGCTCTTTCACATTTAGACCGTGTGGTTTGGAGGCACTGCACTGGAAGACAAAAGTCTTGTCCTGGCTGATGAGAGGCTCATGCAAAAGCGTGGGAGAGAGCCATTTGAATGGCTGGTCTCTTGTGATGTGTGCACAGGGCTGGTCCTGTTGCTTTAGTCTACAAATACTCTGCTCTCCACAGAGACCATTCACAGAAAACTAACAACTGCTCTCCTATTTCTCCTTCTTGTGATAAATATTTCCTCATCTGCTTACGCATCCACTCATGCATCCATCCATTCAACCATCAAACACTTGCTGAGTACCTGCTTTATCCTAGGCACTGTTTCAGGCACTGGGGACTTAGAGGTGACACAACAAAGAGGCTGCTCTCATGGAGTTTTCACTGACATACAGACTCATGGCCTTTTGTGTTTCCTATCACCCTGTTTTCTAGTCGTTTCTCTGGAATTGATAAATACTTTATTGCCCCCTTCTTTTCTTTTGCTAGATAAGTAGGTAAGTATCCCATTCTCTTGCTGAGACATTTTATATATATGTGTAATGTGTATACATACAAATATACATACACACATATACATGCATGTATATGTATGCATATGTACAATACATGTAGGAAACACACACATATATAGCAAATGTATTTATTTATCAAGCAAAGATTGACTCTCAAAGGTCAGGGCCATCATTCTTTCCCCAAATTTTTTTGGATGCCTACCATGTGTTAGTCATAAAATGAGTAAAGCCAGTTTCGAGCTCAAGGAACCTCTTCCCACTTTCTCAGTATGGGCCACATCCTTGTCTTTCAGAGGGGTATATGAGAAGGTGGATGCCTGCCTATTTTTCTTTATTCATGTCGTTTATTGGAGAGAGACATGGAAAATGAAAAGGTCCCATTGTATTCTCAACTAAAAAAAAACATAATTAACCTCACTGAAAAACCATGTTCTTGGAAATGTCAATAACTTGCTTCATGTTAGAAGGTCCTAAAAACCAATAAGGCAAACCCCGGATAGCATCTTGATGTGGATGTGGAAGTTCTTACCACACCCTCCCAAGTCCCCAGCAACAAAACATTTTGTGAGATTTATTGGCAACAAATTAGCTTAGATTTATTGCAGATTATTGATTTCTGCATTCAAAGGTTAATGAGGTTTGTGCCTTCCCTCAGCACTTCTGCTCTGGGGAGAATAATGAGATTGCCTGAAGACACAAACCATTCAGTTCAAATAAACAGATGACTATACTGTGCATCCCAGCTGTGTTCTGATACTTTTTTCCTCGTCTCTTCTCTTTCTCAACGTATTCGAATTTCTCAGGTGATTTTCAGTTTTGAATGGGAAGAGATGATGAAGGTGATCCCAGGCAGCACTATTGCAAATCACAGATGATTCCCTCACGGACCCTTATGTGGACAAGTGGAGCTAATCTACACAATCTATCAAGGTTTCTTTCTTCTGATACACCTACAGACATCTCAGCGTCTCAGTGGTAGAAACGCAAATTGATTGATGCTCAACTAGAAACCCCAGACAGACAGGAAGATCCAATTACATTATTAGAAGCAGGAGGTATTGAGTTTCCAGACATTGGCTAGTAGCCTTTTAACCAGTGTGGCACTGTGCTTAAGCAACTTCAAAACATTGCTTCTCTTTGACCACTGCAGCTTTTCTGGTTTAATAATCTATTTGTAAATAGTTTCACTTCCATCTTTATCCGCGTGTTAACAGAATTTTAACAGACCGGAAACTTTACTTAGTTCCTTTGTTTAATTCTAGATAAGACTGTAAACCATCAGAGAGCTCAGAGTCTGTATTCTTTTCAAGGTATTTTGTGAAGCATGCCACAGCCTGGGTTAGCAAGGAATACCTTCTCTCTCGTCTGTCTCTGACCCAAAACCTTAATGAAACACAAGCCTAGCTCTCGTGGGCAGCCACTTGTGGAGAACATTGAAAAACTGTTGTCTCAACAGTAACTTTCTGTCTTCCCAAAGAAATCATATCTTTGCTCAGATATTCCTTTGGTATTTTCTCTTTGCTTTAATTCTTCTGGGGACACAGACACAAGGCAGCTTACTGGACTAAGTTCATGTTTTAGCCATGGAATGTTGGGACTAGGAGGAAGCTTAAAGTTCATTTTGGGCCTTCTCCTCACTTTGCCTTTGGGGAAATGAAGCCCAGAAGGGAAGTCTCTGGTCCAAGGCTGTGCAAAGCTAGAGCTGCTGCCTCTGTCCACCAGAAAATCGAGGCGTTCTAGTCCCATCCTGATAAGAACCACTCTCAAAGCCCTGAGGCTGTCTTCACCTGTGCATTAATTTCTTGCAGGGCCATAGGTTATCCTGTGTATCCTTCCTCTGCAGGTCAACCACAGCTATTGCTGTGAAACCACTCAGGATGCATTTTGATTGCAGTGGGTGCACTGGCTTGTTGATAAAGGTCAGCATAAACATAATTCTTTAGGATATGTGTCACTACTAAAACTAAAGTTTGGAAAATGTTGAAGACCCTGTGGAGTCTTAGACTCTGAGTTAGAAAACAACCTAGAAATAATCTAGCCCAGGACACAACTTAATTTACCTCGTTCCTCTTTGGATACCACTAAATGCACTAAATCCAAGGCCTAAAGCACATCTCTTAAGTTTTCAATATTGGAAAACCTTCTGCAATGCTTTTCCTTTCCTAGGATTTTTTTCACCCTCTTTATTCCTGAAGCAGCATTTGGGAACCAGACTTGTTACTGGTGGAGCTTACACAAATGTAACATGGCCGTGAAAACCTTGCCCTTTTTGGTGGTGAACAGTAAGCAATGCCTTAAAGATACTTTGGGCATGACCTCTTTGCTAGCGACATGGCCCTTCCTGTCCACCAGAGATTTGAATTTGGACAAGAACACAACAAAGCAACAAACTAGAATGATCTGACTCCTTCCTGTGTTCTTTCAGAGAGAAAGTTGAGGAATATGACAATGCTGCTAAGATTTTCTAAAGCTGGATGCAGTGATGTTAGAAACAGTCAAAATGAGTATTTTTACATTGATAAGATGTTGAAATGAGCAAGTTGTAGCTTTTTAAACAGAGAGCTAAATCCCAAGGGAGAGCATGGTGGATGATATGGTACACTGCCTGGATTCCCCTTCAGGAATGAAGGGCATATGCCTCCAGCTATTGGGAGTGCTGCGGGCTGCTGGCACTCACAGGAATTGCCCCAGTTGAAGAGAGTCTCCTTGCCCAAGGTCACGTCCCCTCCTTGGGGCAGGCCCCATCCAATGACCAGTTGATATGGGGTACAAAGATTTGGCCCCCTACTCCCAACCTGATACAACTCTGAAGAGTCATCCCAGTTCCAGAGCTTTCTGCGGAGTGGACTGAAATTTTTATTGGGACAGCATCACAGTTCAACTTCTTGCTTTGTCCAGTCTTGCTTCCTTCCCTCCCATACGTGTTGAACCCATCTTACTAAACCTCTTGCCTGCTCATTTCTGTCTCCGAGTCTGCTTTCCAGAAATCTCAGTCTGCAACAGAGAGAGTGCTCTTCAGGACCACAGTGGTCAGCAAATTCTGGCCATGGGAATAATCTGGCTCACTGCCTGTTTTTGCAAATAAAGCTTTATTAGAACGTAGCCACACTTATTTGTTTATATATCATCCATGATGCCTTCCTGCTATAATGACAAAGTTAAGTAGTTGTGACAAGTCTAAAATATTTATTATTTGACCCTTTACAGAAAAAGTTTTCTGATCCCTTCTATGGAGTACCAGAAAAAACACAGATACTAGATGATAGAGAAATCCAGGACAGGAACCTCTCAGAATATTATGCATTCTGGATGGAATTTTAAGCTTCTGTTTTATGATTTAGTCTTTGATCTGCTCCTTTCTAGTCCTATTCACATCCAAACTTTTCTATAACTTTCTAAGAGTTGATATAGAGAAAGAACACTAATTTCTGGTCTTGAGTTTCAGTTTTGACATAATAAAATGGCTTACTTTCTGCTAGACTTTAGGGTTCACAAAAGCATTTTCATATGTACTCTCTCATTTATCTTGAGCTAGATGGGGCAGGGTCTACCACCTTCATTTGACTGATAAAGAAACTGACGTTCAAGCAGGTTAAATTGTTGCCTATGATCATATAGCTATTTTTAAAATCCAGAACTTTTGTCCTATATTTTAGTTATTTTTCTATTTCTTACCAAAAGAAATGGAAAGACAGGAAAGAATCATTGTTTAGCAATGACGTAATAAGTAATGAGGAGGCTAAAGATGATTTTTGGAAGAGAAAAACCATCCTTCTCTGATGATTGTTTATATATTAATTCATCAAATTTTTATTGAAGAGCACTGAGTCAGTATGTTGAGAGATTGGTGTCTTGAGAAAGTTGTATAGATGGTTCCACTGTGCATCCATGGTTGGGAAGCAGAGGGCCATGCCCTGATTGTTAATGCCTAGTGATAGTACCTTTGAGTGGGCGTGGTGTTCATAGAAGAGGCAACGTTAACACCAGAAAATAATACCTTCTAGCTTTCCTGCTTTTCTTCTTTTGATCATTCATTTATTTATCTATAAGTAATTACTCAGTGCCTATCATGTACCAGGCATTGTATGAGAAGAAGATAAATGATGAACAAGATAAAACATAGTTCCTGTCTACATGGAGCTCCCAATCTAGCTGGGAAAGAGACTATTAAGCAAGCATAAATAACCACAAAGTGGATAAGGACTGGGATGGGGCAGTGTAGGGTGCTACAGATGTGTCTATCTGGCATGGGTGAGATCTGGGAAGGAAGTGACATTTAAATGAGACCCAACATATGAGTAAGAGCTGGGTAGAGAGTCATAAGTGTGTGCTAGGTAGAGACAACCGGATATGAAAAGGCCCAGGGGTGAGAGAGAACATGATATAGTGGAGGAACTGACAGAAGTTCATTCTTGCTGGAGTACAGAACAAAGGAGAAGGTTGATGACAGATGAAGCTGAAGGTACACAATAGATAGGGGCAGTTCATGAGGGATTGCCTACAAGCCACAGTGAGGAATTTTGACGTTATTCCAAAGGTATCTGGGAGCCATTGAAGAGGTTTAACCAGCAGAATAGCACTTGTTTTTCCATCAAAACATAATTGTTAGCTAGAACTGGGTAGTTGTTTTCTACGAGGAGCCAATGGGACATAAGACTGATTAAAGAAGCCAAAGTTAGAGGCACCATCTGTGTTTGTAAACAAATTGGGAGCTCTACACTTACTGCATGCAGCGTGTGTTTTTGTCTGCCTCTAGACCATTTCAGTACAGGCAGTAAGAAACAATTCTAGCCCCACCTGCTCTGCCATTGTCAGTCTCACCCCTGTAAGCACCACAGTCTTGTTTTCAGTGGCTTGTCTCCTTTGGCTCTGAACCCAAGTGAAAAGGGCATTGCTGTCTGGGCTCTTTCTCTGTCCATCAGCGTTTTGATTAAAGTCCCTCAGAGGCCTTTTTCTCTGAGTGGAACAGATTGAAGTCTTGACGAACCAGGCCCAGTCCTTCAAGGGGCAAGAGTGAACCACTTCTGCTGGATTCACGCGGTACTTCTTGGCTCTGAAAAAGGGCAGAATGCAATTTTCTACTGAAATTACACCTGATTACACATCATCACACCACTGCCCAGTGGACCCATTCCTCCCTTGCTTATAGGACTTAAGGTTGTTTGTCATCAGAAAGAAGTAGGCTGCTGAGGAGAAGGGTGGGTTTACCTTTGACGCCTAAAATCTCAGGTGAGTACGTTTAAAATCCTGAGTTACTAATGAGCCTGCAGGCATCTCTCAGGCAGGGGCTACAGCTTTGGGGTACCTCCGTGCCCTCTACTTTCCCTAAAACGAGAGGATAAGAAAACATTTTTCAGGTTGGACATGTAGCATTACTTTTCCATGCTTTCACTTATTTTACTTATTTTTGTCAGATCTTGCAAGATAAATATATGGATAAATGATGGAGCGGACAATTTTATATTATCAATAATCTATTGTGGTGATGTGAGAGAGGAGAGGTTTAGGGAGGTTTTGAAAGACCCTTGTTTCCATGTGTTTGAAGATTTTCCTGTTGTCTTTCTGTTATTGATTTCCAGTTTCATTCCATTATGAGGGGAGAACATATTATGTACGGTTTAAATTCTTTTAAATTTGTTAAGGTTTGTTTTATGACCTAGGATATGGTCTATCTTGAAGAGTCTATTTTGGGTGCTTGAAAAGAATGTGTATTCTATTGTTGGGAAGGAATATTCTATAGATTGTTGATTAGATCCCGTTGGTTGAGGGTGTGGTTGAATTCATCTGTATCCTTACTGATTTTCTGTCTAATACTTATATTAATCACTGAGAGTACGGTATGGGAGTCCCTAGCTGTAAATATGGATTTTCCCATTTCTCTTTTTTGCTCTATCAGTTTTTGCTTCACATTTTTGCAACTCTGTTGTTTGGTACATCCTCATTTATCATTGCTATATCTTCTTAGAGGATTGACCTTTAATCATTATGTAATGGCCTTCTGTATCTCTTATAATCTTCTATGCCCTGAAGTCTACTTTGTTTTATATTAATATAGCCATTGCTACTATTTAAAAAAAAAATCAGTGTTTCATGATATCTGTTTTTCCATCCTTTTGCCTTCAACCTACCTATGTCGTTATGTTTGAAGTGAGTTTCTCAGAGATAGCATAATTGGGTCATGATTTTTTTAATCCATTCTGGAAATCTGTTTTTTAATTAGTATATTTAGACCATTTACAATGAAAATAATTATTGATATGTTCAGGCTTAAGTCTGCCATTTTATTTGTTTTCCTCTGTTTCTTGTTCATCTGTTTCGCTTTTCTTACTTTCCTGTGGTTACTTGAACTTAGTACTGGAAGTCCTACCCGGTGAAATAAGCCAAGAAAAAGAAATAAAAGGCATACAGATTGGGAAGGAAGACTAAAACTGTCTCTTTCTGCAGATGACAGAATTGTGATAACACCAAACGCTGGCAGGGAGATAGAGAAACTGGATCACTCATACACTGCTGGTGGCAATGTAAAATGGTGCAGTCACTCTAGAAAATAGTTTAGCAGTTTCCTTTAAAACTAAAAATGAGTTTACCATACAATTCAGCAGTTATAGTTTTAAACATTTATCCCAGAGAAATTAAAACTATGCTTACATAGAAATTGTGCATGAATATTCATAGCAGCTTTATTCAGCCCAAACCTGAAAATTACCCAAGGGTGTTTCAAGGGGTGGATTTTTAGAAAAACTATGGTTTACCTAAACCATAGAATATTACTCAGAAATAAAAAGAAATGAACTGTTGATATACACAACAACTCAACATGCCTTGGGTAAACCTCAAAGGAATTATGCTGAGTGAAAAAAGCCAATCATAAAAGATTACATACAGTATGATTCCACGTATATAACATTCTTAAAATAACAAAATAATAGAGATAGAGAAAAGATTAGTACTTGCCAAGAGTGAAGGATGAGAGAGGGTGTGGCTAAAAAAAGGCAGCACAAAGGAGCTTTGTGATGACTCCATCTTGATATTAGTGGTGGTTACACAAAGCTACGCATGGGACAAAATTGCATAGAACTACACAAACACACATATAAATGAGTGCATGTATCTGAATAAGGTTAATTACCTGGCTTCGATATTGTACTATAGCTACGTAAGATGTTAACGTTGAGGGGACTGGATGAAAGATACACTGGACCTTCCTGTATATTTCTTTGCAAATTCCTATGAATTTAGCTATTTCAAAATAAAAAGTTAACGATATCTAGCTACGAATATATAAATATTCACACAAGTGTGTGTCCTTATCAGATTAATTGGGGATGTAGATGGGTTTTAGGAGCTAAAATGAGGGGAGATGCTCTCTTTCAGAGTGGTCTACAATCCATTTTTAAGGATATAGTAAGCAGAGAGAGGTTAACTTAACAAGCTGAGGCAGTAGATTTGAGACGATTTGTGGAGAGATTGTAGTTTAGTGTGACACTTCCCAAATTTTAAGACACGTTAAAGGGGAGCTTAATGGACCCCACTCTGAGAGATTCTAATTCAAGTCTCTGTGGGGTATGTACAAGAAACCTATGTTTTAAATAAACACCAGGTAATTCTGATGTCCATAGTTCTCTGACCACATTTAGAACCATGCTGATGCAGTGGATTAATATCCTTATGGGTTTAGTATGAGCCAGTGCTCAAGAAGTAATTGTGATGTCATTGTTATCAGCATCATTGTCATCATAGTCATTATTATCATTAATGATATTAGCACATAGTAGGTCCATCCTCAACAAAAATTTCTTCCTTAGGGATGATATGTCAATAGTGTTGCATTAAGATGTATCTAACATGTTATCATTTAGCACCATCAGGGCTTTTGACAAACTGGATTTGCTGACTTTGTAGACACATAAGGAGGCTTCTCGAGGACTGTCACTGGAGAGAGTGGTACAGGGGGCTTGAGTCCAGGCCCTCGGTCAGGAAGCTCAGGGGTAGGGGTAGTTGTCTCTGCCTGGACCCATTGGGAAGTGCATTTAGTTACCTCTATTGGTGATTGATAGGTGGCATCATGGACAAAGAAACTTTCTGTTATGGGATGCCTACAGAAGGCCCCCCAAATTTTGGGGAACAAACTGGGAAGATGTCAGAAATAATAATATTTCCTATTTCATGAGGGGAGTGTTTTCATATACTCATTCATCAAACATTACTGAGAACATACTGTGTGTGAAGCTATGGTGTACTACGGGTACGTTGATGAGGGAAAAAATAGCATTCTGCACTTGTGGAGCTCATAGTTGGGTGGGGAAGACAGACATTGAACAGGAAATTATACTTGTGAAAGTGTTACAAGACAGGAAGTGAAGGCACCCAGGAAGCATATAAGTAGGGGAAGTAACTTAGAAAGCGGTGGTTGGGATGCCTCCCTATAGACGTGATATTTAAGCTGATACGAATAGTGGAGGAGTTGGTCAGGAGCATAGTGGGGAAGTATTTGTAGGAGAAACAGCATATTGGAAGTTGCAGACACGGAAGGGAGCTTGGCATTTCAAGGAAGTGGAGAAATTCAGCATGGGTTCCCGACAGAGTATGAGGTGGTGGAGGTGAATAAATCGTTTAGGCCAGGGCCTGACACATAGCAAACTATGCCAGCCTCTGGTGGTATTGTTTTTATTATTAACACTAGGTTTGTTGAAGTCATTGAGAGTTTAAAGCAGGGGAATAACTTGATGAGATTTTCATTTTAGGCTGTTTAAAGTCACTTCTTGAAGACTGTAGCCTGGTAATGTACTGAGCGATGGAGAGGCAGAGAAACTGAATTGCTTCTCTGCTTTCCAAGAATATTCTAGGTGGGTCTGGAGGTGAAGTAGGTCTCCCCTTCTCCTTACATGCTAACATTTTAAGTCCAGGAACCTAATCAAAGCCCCCCTTTTTTTTTTTTTAAAGATTTTATTTTTTTTTTCCTTTTTCTCCCCAACACCCCCCAGTACATAGTTGTATATTCTTCGTTGTGGGTCCTTCTAGTTGTGGCATGTGGGACGCTGCCTCAGCGTGGTTTGATGAGCAGTGCCATGTCTGCGCCCAGGATTCAAACCAACGAAACACTGGGCCGCCTGCAGCGGAGCGCGCGAACTTAACCACTCGGCCACGGGGCCAGCCCCCCCTTTTTTTTTTTAAAGGATAGGTCCTGATTTAGAGAGTTTCTATTTGATCCTTCTCACTGCGGGAAGAAATCCACAAGTGGACTCCCTTTTTTTTTTTTTCCATGTTCTCTAAGCTGTTTTTTTTTTTTTAATTATGATAGATTACAACCTTGTGAGATTTCAGTTGGATTATTCAGATTATTGTTGGAATGTTGTGGGTACACCACTTCACCCTTTGTGCCCTCCCCCCACCCTCCCTTTTCCCTGGTAACCACCGATCAGTTCTCCATGTCTATATGTTAACTTCCACCTATAAGTGGGGTCATATAGAGTTCGTCTTTCTCTGTCTGGCTTATTTCGCTTAACATAATACCCTCAAGGTCCATCCATGTTGATGTGAATGGAACAATTTGGTCCTTTTTTATGGCTGAGTAGTATTCCATTGTGTATATATACCATATCTTCTTTATCCAGTCGTCAGTTTCTGGGCATTTAGGTTGGTTCCACGTCTTGGCTATTGTAAATAATGCTGCGATGAACATAGGGGTGCATGGGATTCTTGGGATTGCTGATTTCAGGTTCTCAGGATAGATACCCAGTAGTGGGATAGCTGGGTCATGGGGTATTTCTATTTTTAACCTTTTGAGAAATCTCCATACTGTTTTCCATAGTGGCTGCACTAGTTTGCATTCCCACCAACAGTGTATGAGGGTTCCTTTTTCTCCACAACCTCTCCAACATTTGTCACTTTTGGTTTTGGATATTTTTGCCAATCTAACGGGTGTAAGGTGATATCTTAGTGTAGTTTTGATTTGCATTTCCCTGATGATTAGCGATGATGAACATCTTTTCATGTGTCTATTGGCCATACTTATATCTTCTTTGGAGAAATGTCTGTTCATGTCCTCTGCCCATTTTTTGATCGGGTTGTTTGTTTTTTTGTTGTTAAGCTGTGTGAGTTCTTTGTATATTATGGATATTAATCCTTTGTTGGATAAGTAGCTTGTAAATATTTTTTCCCAATTAGTGGGCTGTTTTTTTGTTTCAATTCTGTTTTCCTTTGCCTTGAAGAAGCTCTTTAGTCTGATGAAGTCCCATTTGTTTATTCTTTCTATTGTTTCCCTCATCTGAGGAGTTATAGTGTCCGAAAAGATTCTTTTGAAACTGATGTCAAAGAGTGTACTGCCTATATTCTCTTCTAGAAGACTTATTGTTTCAGGCCTAATCTTTAGGTCTTTGATCCATTTTGAGTTTATTTTTGTGAATGGTGAAAAAGAATGGTCGATTTTCATTCTTTTACATGTGGCTGTTAAGTTTTCCCAGCACCATTTGTTGAAGAGACTTTCTTTTCTCCATTGTAGGCCCTCAGCTCCTTTGTCGAAGATTAGCTGTCCATAGATGTGTGGTTTTTTCTCTGGGCTTTCAGTTCTGTTCCATTGATCTGTGCACCTGTTTTTGTACCAGTACCATGCTGTTTTGATCACTGTAGCTTTGTAGTATGTTTTGAAATCGGGGATTGTGATACCTCCGGCTTTGTTTTTCTTACTCAGGATTGCTTTAGCAATTCGCGGTCTTTTGCTGCCCCATATGAATTTTAGGATTCTTTGTTCAATTTCTGTAAAGAATGTCCTTGGGATTCTGATTGGGATAGCATTGAATCTGTAGATTGCTTTAGGTAGTATGGACATTTTAACTATGTTTATTCTTCCAATCCATGTGCATGGAATGTCTTTCCATCTCTTTATGTCGTCGTCAATTTCTTTCAAGAAAGTCTTGTAGTTTTCATTGTATAAATCTTTCACTTCCTTGGTTAAATTTATCCCAAGGTATTTTATTCTTTTCGTTGCGATTGTGGATGGGATTGAGTTCTTGAGTTCTTTTTCTGTTGGTTCATTGTTAGTGTATAGAAATGCTACTGATTTATGTATGTTGATTTTATGCCCTGCAACTTTGCTGTAGCTGTTGATTGTTTCTAATAGTTTTCCTATGGATTCTTTGGGGTTTTCTATATATAAGATCATGTCATCTGCAAACAGCGAGAGTTTTACTTCTTCATTGCCTGTTTGGATTCCTTTTATTTCTTTTTCCTGCCTAATTGCTCTGGCCAACACCTCCAGCACTATGTTGAATAGGATTGGTGAAAGTGGGCACCCTTGTCTTGTTCCTGTCCTCAGAGGGATGGCTTTCAGTTTTTGTCCGTTGAGTATGATGTTGGCTGTGGGTTTGTCATATATGGCCTTTACTATGTTGAGGTACTTTCCTTCTATACCCATTTTATTGAGGGTTTTTATCACAAATGGGTGTTGGATCTTGTCGAATGCTTTCTCTGCATCTATTGAGATGATCATGTGGTTTTTGTTTCTCATTTTGTTAATGTAGTATATCATGTTGATTGACTTGAGGATGTTGAACCATCCCTGTGTCCCTGGTATAAATCCCACTTGGTCATGGTGTATAATCTTTTTGATGTATTGCTGTATTCGGTTTGCCAGAATTTTGTTGAGGATTTTTGCATCTATGTTCATCAGTGATATCGGCCTGTAGTTCTCCTTCTTTGTGTTGTCCTTGTCAGGTTTGGGGATCAGAGTGATGTTGGCTTCATAGAGTGTGTTAGGGAGTACTCCATCTTCCTCAATTTTCTGGAATAGTTTGAGAAGGATAGGTATTAAATCTTCTTTGAATGTTTGGTAGAATTCTCCAGAGAAGCCATCTGGTCCTGGACTCTTATTTTTGGGGAGGTTTTTGATTACAGTTTCTATTTCTTTACTTGTGATTGGCCTATTCAGATTCTCCATTTCTTCCTGGTTCAGTTTGGGGAGGTTGTAAGAGTCCAGGAATTTGAGTGGACTCCCTTTTGAATCTGTAGAAGGAATGACTTGAATCAACCTGTAAATAAGTGGGCTTATTGTCTGCTTGGTCTCACAGGTTTGGAACTTGAGCATGGGCTATTTACTGTGCACCTTGGCTATCCTTCAGGAGGCCTAGCCGTGCCCTGGTTCCTTGTAGAGGTCGGGCCTGCAGCTCCCATCAAATATCACTGAATGGTATCCAGAGGCTTGGAAGACAAAATCATACATTGCAATGGGTCCTTCCAGCTGTGGCATGTTGCTATCTGAGCTGTGTTCTATATGAGAGACAGTGGACCTAAACCCCATGCCTTCTCACGGAACAGAAGATGGATGTGATAAGTCAGGAGCGACTGTCATCCCAGTAAGTCAGGGGTGCCTTCTACACAGGGAATTATATCTTACGGAGGAGGTAACCTATGGATTTCCCAGGGTCTGTCTGTTTGAAAAACAGAACAACTAATAGAGCAAATATGGAGATAAATCTTTTAGAAATAAAATTAGAATCAATTGAAAGGTGAGCATAAAAATAAGGAGAATATGGTGGATTTTTCTTCTAAAAGCATGAAGACACATCCACTTGAATAAAACCAAGGTGACAAACTAAAGAGTAACGTGATGAAACCCAAATGTTTCTTTGAAATATGTGACATTCAATTGACAGAATAAACAGTGAAATTAAGGCAAATGAGGAAGAGATAGGAGTCTGACAAACTACTCTATGTGAGTGCAGCTTTATGTGGCGTTCATGTCCTTTTTAAAGTAGTGACATTCCTCTCAGACAGAAAACCAGGGGCAGAGATCCCACCTGGCCAGCCGTGTCCTCTCAGGCTACCCTTCATGTTTCTGGTCACCAGTGGCCTTTTTAGCCCTTACCGGTATTGACAAGAACTTGCATGTCACTACCTAGGAAACCCCTGAGCAGGAGTGCTGTGGCCAGACTGGCCTCTGCTGTGTTTCCAGGCTAAGCCGTAGCGGTGCATAAAACTCCTTGGAGAGCGTTAGCTGCTAATCTTTAGGATGAACCTATTGCTGCGCTTTTCTTAGGTGGTTGAATCTGCCGGGTTCCACACAGGAGGCAAAGGCATTGCCGCTATCAATCCATAAAATTGGGTTGATTAATTCTTTTTTTTTTTTTTTGACAAAGATTAGCCCTGAGCTAACATCTGCCGCCAATCCTCTTTTTGCTGAGGAAGACTGGCTCTGAGCTAACGTCTGTGCCTATCTTCCTCTATTTTATGTGTAGGACGCCTGCCACAGCATGGCTTGATAAGCAGTGCATAGATCCGCGCCTGGGATCTGAATTGGTGAACCCCGGGCCGCAGAAGCAGAGCGTGTGAACTTAGCTGCTACACCCCTGGGCTAGCCCTGCTATGCTTAAATTTATGTGTCAACTTGGCTGGGTCATGGTGCCCAGATTTTTGGCCAAACATTATTCTGGATGTTTCTCTGACAGTGGTTTCTTTTGTTTGGTTGAGCTTTAATTGGTGAATTTTGAGTAAAAAATATTATTTTCCATACTGTGAGTGGGCTTTATCCAATCACTTGAAAGCCTTAATAGAACAAAGACGGACCTTCCCCAAGCAAGAAGGAATTCTGCCAGCAGACTGCCTTTAGACTGGAACTGCCACTCTTCCCTGAGTCTCCAGCCTGCTGGCGTCCCCCATCAGACTTCAGACTCACCTGATAACAGTCAATCAGGGTCAAACGGTCAGTGTGGTATGACCCAGTAGATAAGGACACGTGCTTTGGAGCCAGGCAGGCCGCGTCTTGAGCCGGCTCCACGATTTACTATCTGTATGATCTTGAACAACCGAACTTCACTAAGTCTTAGTATCCTATTTTGTAAAATCAGATATAATAATAGAACCGACCTATATTTATTAAGAACATTTCGGATATAAGTGATAGAATGTAACTCAAAAGGGCTAAAACAGTGCTTCTGAAACTTTAATGGGCATATTGATCATTTAGGAATCTCGTGGAAATGCAGATTCTGATTCAGTAGGTCTGAACTCTGAGGCAAAAAAAGAAAAAGGGGTGAGGTTTGTCTTGTGTCCCTGGAGAGTACAGTAGTAGTGCTTGCTTCAAGCACAGCTGGACCAGGTATTTAAATAGTGTTTTCAAGAATTTGTCTCTTGGAGTTTTAGGCTCTGCCTTCCTCTGTGTTGGCTTCCTAGGCTTCCAGAAATTTCAGAATTGCATCTTATCAGCTTGAAAAGCACAGAGAAGATAGAGCATCTTCCCAATAGCTCTAGAAAAAGTCCTTCCTTTGGTTTGGCTTTGTTTGCTCTCGTTTGGATCATGGGTCACTCCCGAGTCAATCATATTTGTCAGGTGAACGCAATGCTCTCCTGCACCTCAAGCCAAAGCTGCGTGATCTTAGACTCCAAACTCTCTAGCCTGGAGGCATTTCGTCCTCATTGGCCAACTCGAGCCAGGCTTTGGAAAAAACATGTCAGATCTTTGAAGCCACAGCTGTGGGTCTAGTCTGCATAGGAAGATACTTTGCTTATCAAGTTGTTCCCATTAATGAAGTGTTTCCTGGGAGGTCTCCTGAACTGTCTTTTTTTTTTCCTAATGGAAAGTTTTAATTAAGTTTAAATTAGACAACGTGACTATAAAATGGAAGAAATAAAGTAGGACAAATAAAAGAAAACCTACAGAGGAAATTAAACTAGGAAAATGCACGTTGGGCAGGATCATGTGGGTGAGCTGGGATTAGATGGCTCGTCTTTCAGAGGGAACTTGGCTCCTTGCTGTAAGGAAATGACCTTCTCCAATGAACTAAATGATGTTCTAATGCCTAAAAGGCTTAATGCACCTCCCCGACTTATTCCTCACTAATCAGTAAGTCCACTGAGTATAATGCACTCCCCTATATGCAGAGTAATTGACTAGAAGATAACAGCGTAGAGTTATTAAACTTTAAACCAACGTAAAGATTTATGCCATGAACTTTTGCTTTTTCACACTGTGTTTTCTGAAAGACTTGATTTTAAAGACCATGAAACACTCCCAGCTTATTGTTCAAAGGTCTTTCCAGAAATATAAATGATTGGGTAATGACCCAAGTCACCCGAGCATGTTGGAAAGATCTTTGCTCAGATACAATTGCAGGGAGTTTAGCTAAGGGAAGCTCATTATAGGTACCGATGATTAGATTTTTGTGATTTTTCATTATGACCCATAGCACCACACATCAGTCACTGTGAGTCAGAACGAATAGCAAGCGCAAACACATTCCCATTCATCAAGCAAGCGTATTTGTTTTCTGGACTTTTGGAGAACAGTTCCTGGGTGCTAAGTCAACCATGCTGAGTGCTGATTCAGAGAAAGTGATTGGTCCACTTGGCAAGGCCAGTTTTACCCTCTTTTTTGCCAGTTGTCCAGAGGCATGTTTGGAAGTCACTGGCAGCATTTATTCCCCTTGATGGAGTCATGCAGCTCTAGCAAGAGAAAATGTTTCTGTGTTGCCTGTGGTTGTGGAACAGAACCCTGGGGGTGTGAAAATAATCTCCAAATGGTCCTTTGGAGGTATCTGAATTTATTGGGTTGGTTTTAGATATTAAAATGAAGGCAAGGGTTTTTATTTGCCTTTGGAGTTTGATGAAAAGGGTAAAAAATTTATTTCACTAAAGTGCATTTATTCATTCAATGAATAAACTTATTTATTGAGTGCCTATTATATGGTGGGCATGGTACTAGCTACAGAGAGTTCTGTGCTAGGATAAAATTGGACGTAATTTCTTTCCTCATGGAGCTTACCATTTAGTGAAAGAGATTAAAATATACAAATCTATAAGTTCTAGTTGTGAAAGTGCAATGAAGCAAATGAATAGAGCACTAAAGAGAAGATAAGAGAAACATAATATCGATGAGGTTGGGGTAGGTAATACATATATATTTGGCCAAGAAGAAATGATTCACCTCCTAAAGGAATATTAATTATTCCTTCTTTAATTCCATGTTTAGGTGAATAAAGTCCTCAGGCAATCAAGGTGCTTTGGACAAAGAATTACTCAACATTTTTTGGATTGTATGAACATTTTGCATTGCTATTTAATAATCATGGAAATTACCAAAATGGATTAAGAAGGTCAAGTATGTTTTAAAAATTGAAATGAATACTTCTTCTTACTTAAAAAAATAACCCAATCAAGAATGAAATTTGTTTTTCTATATCCTTGTTTTGTTTGTTTTCCTTTTTGATCATCTAAATAAGCTTTCTTTCTTTTTTGGGGAGGTGGGGGTTGTACATCATTATATTTTGATTTCTGTGTAGATTACATCATGTTTACTGCCCAAAGACCAATTACAATCCATCACCACACATATGCCTAATTACCCCTTTTGCCCTCCTCTCTCCCCCCTTCCCCTCTGGTAACCACCAATCCAATCTCTGTCTCTATGTGTTTGTTGTTGTTTTTATCTTCTATTTATGAGTGAGATCATACGGTATTTGACTTTCTCCTTCTGACTTATTTTTCTTAGCATAATACCCTCAACATCCATCCATATTGTCACAAATAGCAAGATTCCATCCTTTTTTATGGCTGTGTAGTATTCCATTATGTATATATATCACATCATCTTTATCCATTTACCCCTTGATAGGCACCTAGGTTTCTTCCAAGTCTTTTCTTCTTCTTTTTTAATAAATATTGGCACCTGTGCTAACATCTGTTTCCAATCTTTTTTTTCCCCTTCTTCTCCCCAAAGCTCTCCCTGCCCCTGGTACATAGTTGTATATTCTAGTTGTGAGTGCCTCTGGTTGTGCTATATGGGATGCCACCTCAGCATGACCTGATGAGTGGTGCCATGTCTGTTCCCAGGATCTGAACCAGTGAAACCCTGGGCTGCCGAAGCAGAGCGGGTAAACTTAACCACTTGGCCACGGGGCTGGCCCCTCCAAGTCTTGGCTATTGTGAATAATGCTGCTATGAACATATGGGAGCATGTATCTTTATGTATTCATGTTATCATGTTCTTTAGATAAATATTCAGAAGTAGAATAGCTGGATCGTATGGTAGTTCTATTCTTACTTTTTTGAGGAATCTCTGTACTTTTTTCCATAGTGGTTACCCAGTTTGCACTCCCACTAGCAGTGTACGAGAGTTCCTTTTTCTCCACATCCTCTCCAACGCTTATTTCTTCTCATTAATTATAGCCATTCTGATGGGTGTGAGGTGATATCTCATTTTAGTTTTGGTTTGCATTTCCCTGATAATTAGTGATGTTGAAATCTTTTCATGTGCCTGTTTGCCATCTGTATAACTTCTTTGGAGAAATGTCTGTTGCCCATGTTTTAGTTGGGTTGTTAGTTTTTTTTTGTTGTTGAGATGTGTGAGTTCTTTATATATTTTGGAGATTAACCCCTTATCAGATATATGGTTTGAAAATATCTTCTCCCACTTGTTAGGTTGTCTTTTCATTTTGTTCCTGATTTCGTTTGCTGTGCAGAAGATTTTTAGTTTGATGTAGTCCCATTTGTTTTTTTTGTTTGTTTGTTTCCCTTGCCCGGTCAGATATGGTACTTGAAAATATGCTGCTAAGACCAATGTCAAAGAGCATACTGCCTATTTTTTCTTCTAGAAGTTTCATGGTTTCAGGTCTTACATTCAAGTCTTTAGTCTATTTTCAGTCGTAAATGTAACATTTTTCTCATTTTCTTATTGAGGTAAAATTGACATATATCATTATATTAGTATTGTTAAATATAATTTAAATATCTTTGATCTGAGGGTAAAAAGTATTTTTGTGTATTTAAAAAGAACTAAATTTGAGTTATTTAAAATTGGTTCAATAGCGTATACCTTTCGACACTTACTGTTTATGTTCTGTCAGCCTGCAATTTATTATAATCATCAGCATCATCACAGCACCATTTATTTTGCAAGAATTTATTTAAACAAGGCATTAGTCAGCCCCGGCTGCCATAACAGAATACCACAGACTGAGTGGCTTAAACAGCAGAAACTTATTTTCTCACAGTTTTGGAGGCTAGAAGTCCAAGAACAAGGTGACATCAGAGTAGGTTTGTGGCGAGGACTCTCTTTCTGGTTTGTTGACAGCAACATTCTTGCTATGAAATCATATGGCATATGCTCTGTGCACGCACAGAGAGAGAGTGAGCTCCCGTGCCTCTTGCTCTTCTTATAAGGACACCAGTCCTATTGGGTTAGGACCCCAATGTTATGACCTCACTGTCCTTAATTACCTCTGTTCAGGTCCTATTTCCAAGTATGGTCACATTGAGGGTTAGAGTTTCAACATAAGAATTTGCGGGGGGACATAATTCAGTCCATTACAACCACCTACTGTGGGGCAAGCTCTAGGCTAGGCACTAGGATACAGTGGTGGACCCAGGCACTCATGGAGTGCTGTCCCTCCACTCATGGAGCATCCATTCTAGCCAGGTATGTAGACAGTGAACAGATAATTGCATAAATAAATATTTCATTTCTATTCTAGTGAGTATATATTTGGAAAAGAGCAGATTATATGCAAAATGTAAAGATAGCACTTGTCCAGAAGCTTTGGGGTTAACATCAAGGTTAGCAAGAATAATGCTATGCATAAGTTCCTAATGAGAAGTCTTGCAGCAGATTATATGTAGCGGACAAAGATAATGAGCTGCAAAAATGGAAATACAGGGTGGTTTTTCTTCTTTTGGAAGAATAGTGCTGTGTTTCCATCCCACATTTGGAAGTGCCCCATCCAATTTAAAAATTCATGAGTGAGGGAGTTCCTTTTATGACAGTTACTATGGCCAAAAGAACAGATGTTACATTGCTGTCTCCCTGATTATTTCAGGCCAATCATTCAGTTACCAAAATCTGGTCTTTGCCATGAGAGACAATATGAAAGGAAGGGATGAGCTATTGCCTAGGTGTTTTAGGCTGTTAGGCAATCTGGATATTTTTGCTTCCCAAAACATCTCCAAACTGCCAGTTTCCCCCACATACCAGAAGCATAGTCTTTTATTAATTTTTTTCCCGTTAGATACCTTCCCTAACAGTTCTTTCAGTGTTCTTTGACTAAGTTCATAATCACAAACTGGACTTGCATTTTATACAGAATCATAAGCTGGACCAGGTGCACAAAATTCGTTTGTGTTGCTCAGCTGGTTTTGCCTTCCTAGAGGAACTCCAGAGCCGGGACCCAGAAGCACTGGTAAGACAGTTTTGCTGCTATGCTCAGAGGTCCCACGGAAAATATCGTAGTGGCAATCCCTCCGAATCTGGGAAGAGTTTGGTTGGTACAGTATAACTCACTGATGCAGATCTCCAGGCAGGCTGGTGATGACCAAAATAGGAAAGACTGAGGTCTCTCCATCCTCATTTCCCCCTCTCTTTTATAACTGTCACAGATTCAATTGTGAAGTGGAGTTAACATGGGAAAACTAAGGAGGAGGTTACATAAGAAGGTTCTCAACTACGATCAAATAACAAAAGAGCTAGAAAAGAGAGAGGTGGGGAGGAAAGGAGGGAGAATCCCTGAAGAAAACATGGAAAAGGGAATCATCTGGGCTGCCGAAGCTTAGCTCTTTAGGGCTCTATGTCTGTGTTGGATCAAAGGCCCCACCTATATCCTGTTTCCTCATAGTTTCAGTCTCTCTTCATTACTCTCCAGACACCTATAAACATCATTGGGATTTATTTTACATGGCATATATTTCTTAAAAACATCGAATAGTTAATATTATCATAAATGGCTTAGAATAGGCAATAATAGAGACTGTTACAACATGCCAAACACCCAGCTTTGTCAGATCTTAAAATCATGCCAAATCTTCATCAGATCTGTTAATTTTAACTAAAGACATTAAATATTTCAGATGCGAATGGAAGCCTCCTGTATACCCCTCCTGTCTCCTTTTCCTCCATATCCCCAAGAGGAGTTATGACTGTTGTGGGTTCACTGTTTATCACTGACATTATTATACTTTTGCCACAGATTTAGATATCCACAAATATTGTGTAATATTGCCTTGCGGATTTTAAAACATTATATAAATGACATCATACCATGTATGTCCTTCTGAACTGGCTTTTATTCTCTCAAAAATTATATTTTTGAAATTAATACATGCTGATACATGCAGCTCTAATTTGTTCATTTTTGTTGCTCAAGAGCATTAAGTGAATATACTTTAATACATTTTCCAATTTTCCTCCTAATAAAAATTCATGATGTTTCAAATTTTTCGGCTGTGGTGAACTTCAGTAACCAACCTTGTACCTTTCTCCTCCCATACATATGCACGTGTTTCTCTTGAACATATGTCTAGGACAGTATGTTTGTTTCTTTGGGCTGCCACAAACTGGGTGGCTTAGAACAACAGAACGTATTCTCTTACAGTTCTGCAGGGTGGAAGTCCCAAATCAAGGGGCCCATCATTATCTCCAGAGGCTCTAGAGGAGATTCCATTTCTTGCCTCTCCCAGCTTCTGGTGGCTGTTGGCACTCCTTGGACTGTGGATACTCATTCCAGTCTCTGCCTCTGTCTTCACATGGACTTCTCCTCTATATCTCTCTTCTGTCTGTCTTCTCTTCTATAAGGACACTTGTCACTGGATTTTGGGCCTATCTGGATTATCCAGGATGATCTCATTTTGAGATCTTTCAATTAATTACATATACAAAGATTCTTTTCCCAAATAAGCTCACATTCACAGGTTCCAGGTAGACAAATCTTTTGGGGGCCACCATTCAACCCATGACAGTTTCCTAACCTCAGCACCATTGATATTTTGAGGCAGATATTTTGAGCATGCACGAGCTGTGTGGTGTAGGATGTTTAGCAGTATCCCTAACCTCTACCCGCTGGTTTGCAGTGGTATCCCTCTCTAGTCCCTTCCCTCCCCTTGCCACCTCAGATGTGACAATCAGAAATGTCTTCAGACATTGCCAAATGTCCTCCAGGGGCTGAACCACTCCTCTCTTTCTTGAGAACGACTGATCTAGGAGAAAGCTGCTGGATTGTAGGGTATGAGCATTTTCAACTTTGCTAGATATTGTCAGTGGTTGACCAAAGTTATTGAACCAATTTAAACTCTTAGCAGCAGTATATGACATTTCCCATGGCTCTGCAGCATGACTAGTACTTGGTTTTGTCAGACTTTAACTTTTTCTGTCAATCTGATGCTATCTCATTGTTGTTTTAATGTGCATCTTCCTAATTACCATGTGGTTGAGCATCTTTTCACTCACCTATTATCTGTTTCATTTTCTTGGTCTATGAATTTCTTCTTTATACTTTGTCATGTTTTTTCTGTTGAGTAATCTTTTTCTTTTTGAATTATAAGAGCTCTTTATATATTCTGGAGACTAGTCCTTTTTCAGTTATGTCCAATAATAATGTCTTCTCATCTGTAGGTTGTCTTTTGTTTATGGTGTACTTTGTGGTGCCAAACTTCTAAAGTATAACGTTGTCAATTTATCAGTTCTCTTTTATAGTTTGCACTCTTTGGGTCTTTTAATGTCTCTTTTAAGTGTAAGGAGGCAGTCATGCTACTTGAGCAAAAGACTATAAAGACTAATCATGTCTGAAAGAATTGAGTGCTGTGGGAGATGTCATGATATATTGGAAAGGCACAGAAGTATAAGTGTGGAGACTATAGTCCCAGCCTGCTCTTGCAGCAACTGTCTGTTTTGGAGAAATAACTCAAGTGCTTTGCCTTTCTAAGTGTTTGTCTGAAGGGAAAGAAGATATGAGGCTCTGCAAGGTCCTAGTCCATTTAAAAAATTTCACACACTTGAGAATTCTCTAAGGGATGCAACTTATATCTCAGCTGTATAAATCACATTAACAGCCTTCTTGATTATTGCTAAGATTGCTTGGACTGTAAAAAAGGAAAAAGCACAAAAAAGGGAAACATATAAAGATTATGCAAAATAATGATGAAATGTCAGCCTAAAGCACACACTTTCTCTTTTACTTTTAAATATCTTGGGACAAAGGCTCAGAGTGAACCCAGCTGATGTCTTTCGTGATATTGAAATACATCAGATAGAATGCATGCACATACTTTTTAGCACAAATATTTAAATTGTATTATTTTCCCTCATAATTAATTGTTATAATTGCCCATTGTTGGTTAGCCTATTGATAACTATTAGGGGCTCTCCTGAAGAGTGCTGTATCTCCCTTCTACTGAGACCTTCACTAAACTTAATTTCAATTTAATTGATGTTGTGATTTTTCTTTCAAACTAGATCTTACTGTGTCTAGTGTTATCTTTAGCCAACTTAGGGATCACTTGTGATCCTCACAAATATCACGCAGTCATATCTGAAAATGAATTCTTGGACTTTTTCCATCGTTAAACTCTTTCTTGTTTGGCAAATTCAGTTTAGTATTTGCACTTATTCCTCCCAAAAGTTTCCCTTTTGTACCCCTTTGAAAAAAAGTTCTCACTCATCATAACAATACTCGTTAAAGGTATTACTTTATACTCATTATACGATTACTTTAAGCCAATAATATCATACTATTAAAATTCAATTGCCATAAGTCATAGAGTCTTCAACCGCTATACATTTAGTTTATGCACTGATAAAGAGGAGCTTTCATTTGCACAATTGTACGTGTGAACTGAGACCCTCAGCTTTTGATCAGTCAGCAGTGACATATGCCAATTTCTCTCTAGTTGATTTGGGAGTTTGGCTTCATATCACATTAAACAGAGGTGACACTTCTGGCCTACAATGTGACAGATGACCTTTCTGGAGATCATGGCACCTAATAGATCATTTAACATGAGCAGCTCTGACACATGACCAAACTCCTTAAGCATTAGAAAAACATCATGCAAGTCAAGGCCATGTTGAAATCTGCTGTCATTTCCAATGAGTGTCCACAACTGCCATTGGCAGCTTTGAGAATTGTTGCCAATGATGCTGAGGACAGAGTCAAGCCACATTCCTGTAGAGTGGTCCAAATTTATCTCAGGGGAAGAAA
This sequence comes from Equus quagga, assembly GCF_021613505.1. Taxonomy (NCBI): domain Eukaryota; kingdom Metazoa; phylum Chordata; class Mammalia; order Perissodactyla; family Equidae; genus Equus; species Equus quagga. Next base: position 65,649,325 of record NC_060273.1, on the reverse strand, counting down.
ATGATATCTAGAGGAGCAATCAGGGATGCCAAAAGAACATTTCACTTTTCTCTTGACCTTACAATATATTGTTGGTCTTTTGTTCGTACAGCTGAAGATGCTAATTAGAAAATAAAATAAAATTGCTTACTGGTATTTGAAACAAAGGCACATTCAGTAAAACTTTGTTGAATGGATAAGCAGCAAGATCATTGAATGAATAAGCAGCACTGATCATTGCTATGACTATATATATAGCAATAGACATCTTACTCATTGATTCAGTCACATTCATCCATTAACAAATAGTTATTGAGTGCCAACCCTGTGCCAAGACCGGGGCCAGGCACTGGGAAATTCAGGAGTGAGCACAGACACTGTTCTGCTTTCATGGTATACACAATCAAATGGGAAGAGAATTATTAATTAAATAATCTCCCAAAGAAATTTAAAATTGCATCTATACTAGCGCTACAAAAGAGAGGGGCATGGTGCTTTAAACCTTCAGCCAGGGAGGCCAGGATAGGCTTCCCTGAGTAGGTGATGGTTAAATTATGAGCTGAGGATGAATAGAAGTTAAATACAGTAAGAGAGAAATGAAAAACACATTCCGTGCAGAGAACACTGTGCGCCAATGTTCTGTGAGGAGAGAGGTGGCTGCTTTCCCAGGCTGGGAGAACAGCAATGTGGTCTGATACTGTATGAGGCTGGAGAGGTACACAGGCGCCAGACTGGGCAGAGCCTTGTACGCCATATTCAAGTGTTTTGGTTTTACTCCTAGAAAAACATAAAGCCATTAAAGAATTTAAGCAGAGAGATGACTTGGTCAGATTTGAATTTTACAAAGATCCTTCTGCCATACGAAGAATGGGGATTGGAGGAGTCAAAGTAGGTGTGGGTGGACTAGTTAGTTCTGATGAGATGAAGGTCTCTTGAATTAGAGCGGTGGGATGTGTGTGGAGATGGTAAGAAGTAGATAAATTCATGGGATATTTAGAAATTAATAGGACTCAGTAGTAGATTGAATATGGAGGTAAAGAAAAGAAACTGTTCAGAATGACAAAGGCCCACATTTCTAGCCTGCATAACTGAGTGGCTCATGATGCCGTTCATTGAACCTGGGAACCCAAAGGACCTTCTTTGGGGAGAAAGTTTATGAGTTTGGCTTGAGACTGGAGTTTTCTCCTGAACACTTGAATATGTGGATCTAGAGTTTAGACTAGAGATACAAAATATAAAATTGAGAGTGATCTGTGTACAAATGGATGGTATTGAAGGTGAGTTACTGTGGTAGACAGGAATGGCCTCCCAAAGATGTCCATGTCCTAATTCCCAAAACCTGTTAGTATATTACCTTACATGGCTAGGGGGAGTTAAGAAAGCAGATGGAATTAGGGTTGTTATTCAGCTCACTATACAAAAGGGAGATTTTCTTGGGTATCTAGGTGGTCCCAAGGTAACCAGAAGGGTCTGTAAATGTGGAAGAGAGCAGCAGAAGAGTCAGTATCAGGGTGATGTGAGAAAGACCTGACCAGTCATTGCTGGCTTTTAAAATGGGAGGAGCCTCTAGTCAAGGAATAGGGGCAGCTCTAGAAGCTGGAAAAGGCGAGAAAATATATTTTCTCCGTGAGTCTCCAGAAAGGAACATAGCCCTGCTGAGACTTTGATTTTAAGCCAGTGAGACCCATTTTGGAATTCTGATCTCCAGAACTGTAAGATAATAAACTTGTGTTTTTTAAGGTGCTAAGTTTGTGGTAATTTGTTAAAGCATAAGTAGGAAACGGATCCAGTTACCTTGAGAAATATTAGAGAGAGGGCCTAAAAGCAAATCATCATACACTAACACGTAATGGCCACATAAAGAAGACAAATCTACAAATGAGACAGGGAAGACAGAGAAGAGGCAAACCAGGAGAATTTAGGATTCTAGAAGCAAGAGGAGAGAATATTTCATAAAAGAGTCAAACAGGATGAGAAGCATTCATTGGACTGGGTGATAGGAGCTCACTGGTGACTTCATGACATCTTGGGATGAGGGGAAGAGAGTCCAGTTGGGGTGGATGTGGTGTGAGTGGGAGGTAAAGAAGTTGACTTGTGCAACTGAAAAAAAATTTACAAAAATGTTAACTTGGAATAATGTTCCTGAACCTTGGTACTGTCGACACTTTGAGCCAGATCCTTTTTGTCGTGGGGGACTGACTTGTTAATTGTGGGATGTTTAGCAACATACCTAGTCTCTGTCCACTAGATACCAGTAGCAATCTCCTCCCTCAGTTGTGACAACTAAGGTTGTCTCTAGACATTGTTAAATGCCCCTGGGGGGCAAAATGCCCCTGGTTGAGAACCACTGTTTTGCATAGAAAACAGATTCCCCTGAGTTTGATTTTGTCCAAGTACATCAAACTTACTTTTTCCAAAGTATAAAAGGCCATCAAATGAATGGGATATTATTTGATTGGATCCTTCAAAACTTGTGTCTATGCACCTGATTCTTTGGGCACCTACTCTGAGCTGATGCAAAATGATTTTGTAGAAATGGTATTGTGCGTGCTGCCATATAAGAACCTGAAAAGGTGAGCCTAGGATAGGCTCCAGGTATGTTCAAAACTTGTTCTAATTCTTCCGACACCATTTGATCTAGATTGGTGACCAAACAGTAATCAAACAGCATGGTTCCAAGAAGTTGTCCCTACCCCAGGATCATCTACTTGCAAGGATTCTCATAGTATAAGCTGAAATCTTAAAGCAGGTGCCCATCAAATCATGTTGAAATCTTTCACTGTAAAAAACCAGAACAAAATGCCTGCGCTTTAATGTGGTTGATGTGGTGTTTCGGAAGTTTAATGGAGGATGCCGTCCAAACCTTCTTTCTGAACTTTGAAGAAAAGGATTGCTTTTTAGGACTGGGTGCCTATGTTGAGTCTCAGAGGTATGAAGAATCTACTTCTACCACTATTCTTAAGATCTGCCTTATTAGACCTTAGGTGTGCCTAAGATGCTGAATTATGTGGAATCTGGTTTATTTTATTGCTTTAATAATGCACTGTGTGGTTTGGGGAGAAGGATACGGAGAAGGTCTTGTAAAGTAAATTAAAAGCAAACTTTTACGCTTGATCACACATGTACAAGTGGAAATAATTCAATGAGGAGACATATACTTTATTAGAGGTCAGTGTTCTCATTGTGGTGATTAAATTTTTTAGTATTTTAATGAGTGCTTTCCTCCCAACCCAGTTTTCCCATCTTTCTGATGCTGCTTTAAAGTTATAGTTCATGGAGGACGTTACGCTAAGTGAAATAAGCCAGGCACAGAAAGACAAATACTGCATGGTATCACTTATATGTAGAATCTAAAAAGTTGAACTCATAAAGGCAGGGAGTAGAATGGTGGTTACCAGGGTCTGGGGCATAGAGAGATGGGAAGATATTGGTCAAGGGTACAAAGTTTCAGTTATGCGAGATGAATAAGTTCTGGAGGTCTAATGTATTGCATGGTGGCTACACAGTCACGCATCACTTGATGATGGGGATACATTCTGGAAATGCATTGCTGGGCGATTTTGTTGTTGGGCAAACATCATAGAGAACTTGTGCACCCTAGATGGTATAGCCTACTGCACACCTAGACTATATGGTCCTAATCTTATGGGACCACCATTGTATATGTGGTCTGTCATGGACTGAAATGTCATTATATGGTGTGTGACTGTAGTTAATAACAAATTATTGTATACCTGAAATTTGCTAAGAGTAAATATTTATACACACACAAAATGGTAACTGTATGAGGTGATGGATATGTTAATTAGCTTAATTGTGGTAATCATTTTGGTTTGCATATGTATATCAAAACATCATGTTGTACGCCTTAAATATATATAATTTTTGTCAATTATATCTCAATAGAGCTGGCAAAAAACAGTTATAATTCAGATCGACTATCACCTCATTCTGAACACTAGGGCTACATTCAACAGTACAGATTTTAAACTATTTCTAACAAAGCAGGTTGAACTGTAGACAACAGTTTAAAATTTATTTTTAATTATAATAGTAGTACATGAATATCTTATTATGAAAACCATTAACAGTGAAGATAAAATAAAGATCTACTTTGGTATACCTTCCTCCCAATTTTACTCCTCTTTCCAGATGTAAAAAACTAATATCATTTGGGATTTATTCTTCTAAAACTTTTTCAATTTATTTCATAAATATGGGTAAGTGTCAAACTACATAGACTTGCTTGTTTTATAACACAGTATGCCTTGAATATGTTATATGATCTCATATAGCCTCACTTCATTCTATATTATTTCACAGTATTGATGTAATTTTTTTTGCTTAGCTATTGTCCCATTGATGGACATTTTAGTTGTATTAATTTTTTACATCATAAGCAATGTTGCAGCGGACACCTTTGTGTACATTTCTTGTGCATCTGTGAAAACATTTCTTTGAAGATGATACCTTCAAGTGGAATTGCTGGGTCCAAGAGTAGACACTTTTTAAAAATCCACTTTAATAGATAATTCTGAAAGAATCATGAATTTTATGAAGTATTTTGTGATTAAGAATAAGCAGATATCTTAAAAAGTGAAAATAAAGGGACATATATTATGAGAGTGGATTCTGAGGTTTAGCAAGTGTTTGATTTTTTTAAAAATAAACTTTATTTTTTAGTGTTTCTTAGATTTGCAGAAAAATTGAGAGCAAAGTACAGAGTTCCCACAGGTCCCCTGCTCCCACTCATGTACAACCTCCACCAGAGTGGTATGTTTGTTACAATTGATGAAACTGCAATGACATTTGCATTGTCATTGTCATCCAAAGTCCATAGTTTACATTGGGTTTCACTGTTGGTGCTGTGCATTCTATGGGTTTTGACAAATGTATAACGACATGTCCCTACCGCTATAATATCATGCAGAAGTTTCACTGCGTGAAACCCCTCTGTGCTCCATCTATTCATCCCTCCCTCCTCCCTAACTCCTGGCTACCACTGATCTTTTTACTGTCTCCATGGTTTTGCCTTTTCAGAATGTCATATAGTTGGAATCAGACAGTATGTAGCCTTTTCAGATTGACTTCTTTCACTTAGTAACATGTGTTTAACATTCCTCCATGTCTTTTCGTGGCTTGATAGCTCATTTCTTTTTAGTGCTGAATATCCCATTATCTAGATGTACCACAGTTTATTTATCCATTCACCTACTGAAGGACATGGTTGTTGCTTCCAAGTTTTAGCAATTATAAATAAAGCTGCCGTAAACATCACGTGTAGATTTTGGTATAGACATAAGTTTTCAACTCATTTGGGTAAATATCAAGGAGCGTGATTGCTGGACATATGGTAGGAGTATGTTTAATTTTATAAGAAACTGCCAAACTCTCTTCCAAAGTGGCTGTACCCTTTTGCGCTCTCATCAGCAATGATTGAGGGTTCCTGTTGTTCCACGTCCTAGCCAGCGTTTAGTGTTGTCAGTGTTTTGGATTTCTGCCATTCTAATAAATATGTAGTAGTATCTCATTGTTTTAATTTGCAATTCTCTAACGACATATGATGCTGAGCATCTTTTTATATGCCTATTTACCATCTGTGTATCTTCTTTGGTGAGGTGTCCAGATCTTTGGCCCATTTTTAAAGCGGGTTGTTCATTTTCTTATTGGTGAGTTTTAAGAGTTCTTTACATATTTTGGTTGAGAGTCTTTTATTAGAAATGATTTTTGCAAATATTTTCTCCTAGTCGGTGGTTTGTCTTCTCATTCTGTTAAGTGTTTTAACTTTAAAAAATAATTTCTTGCTCATTTGAAAGCCTATTAGAGATTTAAGGAGAAATGTAATCTGCTGGCTTTTAAGATATTCATATTGAATTTAGCAGAAATGTTAGGAGGTGTGGACTTGCCTAAGCCCTTTGCCACATTCCTGGGTCATTTAAATACTTTCCCCTAGCAACGTGAAGTGATTTTCCTCCAGTTGCAAAAGAATTGCAACACGAGATCATTGATTTAGTTCAAGAATACCAAATTTGTGAGACCTGAGGTGATTTAATCCTTGGCAAAATGTGCTCAGCTTCTCATTTAAGAAAAATAATTAAAACAAACTGGAGGTGTTCATGCTTATATCTGCTGGGTTTAGAAGTTTCCCTATGGGAGAAAGTTACGCTTTAATGAAGAATTAGTTTAAGCTGGGTGGATTAAGTTGCTAAAATTCATCTCCATAGTAATTTAGCAACGGAAAGAATTAACATGTTGCCCACAGTTGCTATTAATTTGGTCTGAGCCGAATTCTGTGTGAATACCTCTGGAGAGGGTGATACTGATTCCAGTTGATTCTTTAGCCATTAAATACCAAACTTGCACATAGTAGGTCTTCTACTCATAAGTGCTTTTACTTATGAGTTACATTTCAGTGGAATGAGCTGATCTCATAATTCCCTTCAAGTATACAATGACTTTGTATTTTCCTGCATTAGTTTTACTGTACCTCCTACCTTCTAAGAATCATTCTGTTTTGAGGGAAACGTAAGTTTGCAAAATATAATTTCTGGCCTTAAGGAATTTTACAGATGAGTGGAAAAAAGACAATGTGTGGAACTTTCTGTGACCCAAAGCTGGTCCATTTTTCCTGAATGATTTGAGGAAAAAAATGCTAATTTTTTTTTTTTACCACTTTCTAATGTTGTACAATTTGACTTCTCAACAGTGTCATTTAACTTACAGGAACTGTAAAACTGTGATGGTTAATTTTATGTGTCAACTTGACTGGGTCATTGGGCGCTTAGACATTTGGTTAAACGTTATTTCTTGGTGTGCCTGTGAGGGTGTTTCTGGATGAGACTAGCATTTGAACCAGAAGACTGAGCAAAGCGGATTGCCCTCCCCAGTGCAGTTGGTCCTCAATCAGTTGGTTGAGGACCTAAATAGAACAGAAAGGTAGAGGAAGGGAGAATTTGCCCTTGCTGCTTGACTGAGCTGGGTCATCAAGCTTCTCTTACCCTTGGACAGGGACTGACATCACTGCTGCTCATTCTTAGACCTTTGGGCATGTACTGGAACTTACTCTTGGTTCTCAGGCCTTCAGACTCAGATGTAAACTATACCACCAGCTCACCTGGGTCTCCAGCTCCAGACAGGAGATCATGGGACATCCCCAGCTTCCATAACCACCTGAGCCAATTCCTTAAAGTAAGTCTTTTATATATAAAATATGAGATGTATATGATTTAAATGCTATGTTCTATTGGTTCTGTTTCTCTGGAAAACCCTGACTAATATAGGAACCAAAGCCCCTAAATTTAAAAGATAATTTATTTTTAAAAAGACATTCAGAAAAAAAGAGAAACTTTTCATTCATATAGTCTCAAGTTGCTGTCAAGAATAACAAACGTTTCCCTGTTTCTCACCCCACCCCCCACAACTGCATCATTTCATCTGAGGATGTAAAATTGGGCCTTCAAAGATCACAGATTGTAGTTAGCAGCACATGCCAGGTCAATTTACTTTAACATGCATAAGTCTAAATTGTCAGTAATAACCACGTCAGGGAAGAACTGTAGGAAGAATCAATATTCCTGTTGAGAGTTTTCAGTAGTGCTTAATGATTTTACGCATCTGCTATGTAGATATGAAGAAGGCTCAATTAAAACCCATAACAGAATAAGAAAATACTGCCTCAAAAAGAAACAAGTCTATTTCAAAACTGCACAAGATAAGTATGACCAGCAGATTAAATCGTAGTTGCAGTGGCCAGGCAGGTGATGTTTGTTGGAAAATTACAGACTTGATCATGGTAGGACCATGCCTCAGATTCCTCATCTGTAAAATAGTGATGACAGAGTACCTAACTCCCAAGATTGTGGTGAAGATTCAGTGAGCTAATCTAGCTGAAGCTCTTTGAACAACACCTGCATGTAGGAAATTCTCCATACACATTTAAAAAATGACATCTGGTAGAGCTTCAAAGACCATGTTATAGAGACAATTGCTTTGAATTTCATTCCCAGACTTCTTTCTGTCTCTTTTGGTGACATTCATGTATTGAAAACAAAGGCCTTTAAAAGTGAAAATGTTCTGTTTGGGCTACAGTGGGCCTCTTCAGCAACGTTTGCCCCGATCCTCGATAACTAGGGTTCCTTGAAAGTGAATCAGAAGCTGCCATGGTGTTGGGGAGGGTAATGGCGGATTGTGAAGGCCCATGGCATGCTGGTAGAGGAGAGAGTGAGAGGAGGGGTCTTTCAGCAGGTCCAGGCTTTATCAAACCATGGGGAAATATTTGGTGGTTTTCAGAGTAACTCCTGGAAAGAGATGTTGGAACAGAGAGCGGAGCTTAGAGTTCCACCTTCTCCTAGTCCCTAAGAGAGAATATCTGTGGGGCTGAGTATCACTAGAAGCTTTTCCCACTGACTGAAAATCCAGGGAAATGGCCTGCACAGCTTGTCAGTGGTCTAGATTCTAGAATCCATTTAACAGTAGAGATGTTTAGAACCATAGATATTAACTGATCCCACTCTCTTATTTTCTAAATGAGGAGACTGAAGCCTAGATTGGTAACTTGCCTAAGGCCACCCAACATGCGGCTTGGCAAAGCTGAGATTCAAAGCCAGATCTCCTGACTATACATTCTGTGTTTATAGGACACATCTGTGAAAGAGAGGGAATGAGACTGAACAAGAAAGCATTAGGGGAGAGGAGTCTGGATTGACCTATCTCCCCAAGTGCATTATACTAAAATTTCACATTGTAAATAATACTAGTGTTGCCTATCATTTATCAGATGCTTATTATGTGATTAGCACTTCATGTACGTATCTCATTTAATCCTTACCACAATAGCATGAGGTAGACACTATTGTTATCCCCATTTTACAGATGAGGGAATTGAGGCATGGAGAGGTTTGGAAAATTGTCCAGTATTATGCAGCCAATAAGAGGCAGAGTCAAGTCTAGAACAATGGGTATTGGCAAATGATATTTCAGGGGACGTTAGGCCATTTAAAAGACTCTGAGGGAGAGCCTTGGTCACTTCTCCACTCTGGGCTTTACTTTACACATTTTTAAAGTGCAACAGATACTCTCTAAGATCCTTGCACCAGTTATTGTTCTATTAATTCATTTTTCCTGATGTTTTGACTGTGTGCATGGTTTTACTAACTACTTATTCTCTCAAATTTGGGAACAAGTATGAAAAGTTTCTAATTTCTGATAAAATGAGGATTAAAGAATGTAGTAGCTAATGCTAAAAACTCTGCTGACTCATTCTGGGATGGTCATATGCCTCCCGGACCGCGTTCCTAGGCCCCCTTCCACTCCGTTATTTCTGCTTTGATGAATGTTGATATTACCATGTTCCTGCTTGAGTGTCTTGGTGCCTCTATTTTTTCTAGATTAAATGAGGTTTTAACAAGGCTTATAGGGTGATTCTTTGTCATTAAAATAACAAATGGATTGAAAACAGCCTTCTGTCTCTTTGGAATCCACCACCATTAGTGGACCATAATCCAGCTGGTGACAGAACAGCAGAGAGCCATGAGGCTGTCAAAGAGTGGAAAAAATGTAAAATTTCCAGTGATTTTTCAGTGAGGATGGAGAATCTCAGAAGTTTCGGGAAATAAATTCAAATCCATGGCTGGATAGCCTGACTGTCTAGAACAGATCCTCATAAATGTGCAGTGGGATTGGATCAGGGGCAGAGGGTGTCCTGAAAAACATTCTGACCTTGATGTTTCTGGCTGTATCACTGGTTGAGGCCAGAACAGTAATAAATATTGCATGTTTATTCTTGAAAAACTCTAAACTATAGAAATAAGTAGAGTAAGCATTTAGATTTTTAGAACAAACAGGGCTTTAAATATGAGAGAAAAGTTGCAAGTTCAATCAGAACGTGGCTGTCACCTAGGCAGTGATGCTAATCTTGTACTAGGAATTCTGTCCCAAGTCAGTTGCACTGTTTAGACAGGCAAGAATTAGAATCTTAGGTCCAAGGCAGCTGGACTCCTCTGCTCAGAGCAGATCCTCACCAAAGGAAGCAAGATCAATATCAAAACAAGAGAACAATTCCACTTCCTGTTCCTGATCCAACTTACAAAAAAACAATTTGGAGATCGAGGTTGGTACTATCCAGAGAAAGATGATGTCTTTCAACAAACTGCCAAATGAACCTTTTAAAATTAATGACTACAGTAAAGATGTTGAATTCAGGTCAATGTAGGAAATTAGCTAATAACAAGAGAGACCACAGGAAGTGATACAGTCCTCAGCTTGACAGGAGTTCAGATGAAGGTTACTCCATGGTAAGTTTGCAATTCTGCCATTCTGTTTCTAAGTGCCAGTGATGGTTTTCACGTCCTCTGAAGAGGAATAAAAGTCAGTTGCTGGTATTAATACAAGTTGATGATTTTGTACTTTCTTTAAAAAGTCTGGTTAGTATCTATAGCAAATTAACGTGTCCCGTTCAATTCTGACATATATGAAGCACACTGTTGAAGACATTAGATCTACCATAATGAGCTGGTCTATGAAAATAGTGCAAGGGATGTCTTCTTAGTTTTCTGTACATTAATAATAATATTTTTATGTAGTTAGGGACAGCAATAGTGTCTGTCTTGTTCAAGGCTGAACCTCCTGTGCCCAGCTCCGTCCCTGATGCGTAACAGATGCTTAGAAAATATTTGTTGAAAGACCAAATAAAAGTGAAAAAAAACTATAAAATTTCTTGGAGCTCATACATTGTAGAGCCTTGTGTGTGAGTGACGGTATAGAACCAAAACAAATGTTTTAGATGAAAATGTAATAGATAGTAAATGACAGCAATGGGGTTTGAACCCAGTTAACCCAAGTTTAAAACTCAAGAAGTTTTTGTAGCTACTAACTCTCAAGAGACCTCAAAGATCAAAGTCCTTCTGGCTGTCTTGATAATGGCTTCCTTTCTAATGCCCCAGACTGACTCTGCTGTTGGGAAGCAAATTGAGTTTCCTGTATCTTTTACCTTGTTTCTATGTAGTTTTGGCATACTTTCTTATGCAAAGTATCAGTTTTTGACCTTTTGTTGCCATAACCACATTGACCCCTTTTTCTGCATTGAGACAGAGAGTATGGGTCTTACTACCCTCTGAGTACATTCCAGGTTTTTTTCTTTATGTGCAGGATGCACTAAAATATCATGGCTAGCTTGCTTCTTAAAGATATGGCTGGTTCTTCGTGTCACTTTCTTAACAAAAATAAAGTCTTTGGGGCTGGCCTGGTGGCGCAGCGGTTAAGTGTGCATGTTCTCCTTTGGCGGCCCGGAGTTCGCCGGTTCGGATCCCGGGTGCAGACATGGCATTGCCTGGCAAGCCGTGCTGTGGTGGGCATCCCACATATAACGTAGAGGAAGCTGGGCATGGATGTTAGCTCAGGGCTAATCTTCCTCGAAAAAATAAAAATAAGAAAATAAAGTCTTCAATTTGTGTTTTTAGATCCTCCAGTGTTGGTCTCAATTCACTTACCAAATTTTATTTTCTATTCGGTCTAGGGCCTGTGGTCCAGGCAGTCCAGTCATTCCAGCTATCATCTGCTGTGTACCTTGTGTACGTACCTTGCTCGTGAGCTCTCCTTGTCTTGAATCTATCCACCAGTCCAAGGCCTATCCATCATCCTGTATTCCACTTATTTGAATTTTTATGACATTCATGGATTAAAATCAGCATTTCTGAAGTTGCTCTGAAGAACACAAGTCTGGAAAAAATTGTTCAATTGTCAAAGTGGTTTGGGAAATGTCAGTGTCCATGGAAAACAATTTTGGAAATTATACTTCCTACTACGAGTTTCTTGCAGACAGAGAGTAAGTGTAATTCATTTTATACATTCAGTGGCTAGTATAGTGCTTGTCACATAGACATGCAACAAATGATAAATTGAATAGGATAAATTTATAATTGCTAAACATTTTAGCCCTTCATTAATGCTAGATTATATTACTTTCCTTTAGGTTTCATATTTAAAATCTTATTTCACCAGGGAATTGGAAATCTTCTTTAGACAGCACCCATGTCTTGCAAGTTTGTAGTTTTCATGACATTTAGTTCAGGACCTGTCATCCGGTTGGTAATGAATAGAAACTCATTGTGTTGCTCTAACTTAACTACTTGAACCGTTGTATGTGTAGGCCTTGTGCAGTCAATGATTTTTTGACAGTTGGAATATGGTACAACATCTCTGATGATTATTGTGTCTCCCAGGATTCACTCTGAAGCAACTATTCTAATACTGCGTTTGGCTGAATATTTGGTGGTCCTTTCCCTAACTTGCTGGAACAAGTGTATTCATTCTATTGCTCCTCTTACAAATCGGTTAAGCTTGGGCATATGTGACCAATGTGAGACAAATTGTGCATTGAATAGGCCTTTTAACCTAACTTTGTATAAATAGTAAATTTGTAAAATTAGTAAATATCTTTATACTTCTGAAAACACTCTACAGAAAGGATTTATAAATCAGAGGTTAAGATTTCTAAGGCAGAAACTGAATAACTTGAAATAATACCAAGGCATTTGATCAATTACTTGCAGGTATACTGATCATGCTAGTTGGCAGAGAGATTTCTCTAACAACAGCTTATTATCATTCCTTAAGACTCTACCCTATTGAACCGGAAGCAGAGTTTTCTATTAGAATTCATGAATTTAAAGCTAGTTTTCTTAGACTTGTATTCCTCTGGATATGTGCTGTAGCTCCAGAATCTGTGATATATTACAACTTGATTTTTCTAGTTTCAGGTTCATTATTTGCTTGTCTTATTTATGGCTACCTGCTATAACTCATTTCAGTAATTCTAATTATTATTACCTGATAATTACTCTAATGATTCTAGAAATTAATAAATTGTTTTCAAGAATTCATAACAATTGTTAGGAATTTATATTATTATATGGCCTTAGCAGCTCCAGGAAGATGGGCATTTTTTTTAATTCAAATAACATTGGTTTATAATATCACATAAATTTCAGGTGTACATCATTATATTTCAATTGCTGTGTGGATTACATCATGTACACCACCCAAAGACTAGTTACCACCTGTTGCCTTATATGCCCTTTTATCCTTTTCACTATTCCCCCCTTTCCCTCTGGTAACCACCAATCTAATCTCTGTATCTATGTGTTTGTTTGTTGTTGCTGTTTATCTTCCACATATGAGTGAAATTGTATGATATTTGACTTTCTCTGTCTGATTTATTTCACTTAGCAATAATACCCTCAAGGTCCATCCATGTTGTCACAAATGGCAAGATTTCATCTTTTTTATGCCTGAGTAGTATTCCATTGTGAATGTATACCACATCTTCTTTATCTATTCATCTGCTGATGGGCACCTAGGTTGTTTCTAAGTCTTAGCTATTGTGAATAATGCTGCAATGAACATAGGGGTACAAACGTCTTTTTGCATTCTGTTTTTGTGTTCTTTGAATAAATACCCAGAAGTAGAATAGCTGGATCATTTAGGAATTCTATTCTTAACTTTTTGAGGAATTTGCATAGTGGCTGCACCAGTTTACATTCCCAGCAGCAGTGTATGACGCCTATCCTCTCTGACGTTTGTTATTTCCTGTCTTGTGGGTCATAACTGTTCTGAGAGATGCAAGGTGACATCTCATTGTAGTTTTGATTTGCATTTCCCTAATAATTATTGATGTTGAACATCTTTTTACATGCCTATTGGCGATCTGTGTATCTTCTTTGGAAAAATGTCTGTTCATATCTTCTGCCCAATTTTTGCTTGGGTTTTTGTTATTGTTGTTGTTGAGTTGTATGAGTTCTTAATACATTTTGGATATTAACCACTTACTGGATGTGTGGTTTACAAACACCTTCTCCTGATTCATTGGTTGTCTTTTTGTTCTGTTGATGGTTTCCTTTGCTGTGCAGAGCTTTTCAGTTGATTTAGTAGTCCCATTTGTTTATTTTTTATTTTGTTTCCCTTGCCTGGTGAGACATAATATTTGAAAAGATACCATTAAGACTGATGCTGAAGAGCATACTGTCTACGTTTTCTTTTAGGAGTTTTATAGTTTCAGGTCTTACATGCAAGTCTTTAATCCATTTTGACTTAATTTTTGTGTATGGTGAAAGATAATAGTCTACTTCATTCTTTTGCATGTGGCAGTCCAGTTTTCCCCACACTGTTTATTGATGAGACTCTCCTTTCTTCATTGTATGTTCTTGGCTCCCTTGTCTAAAATTTGCTGTCCATAGATGTGTGGGTTTATTTCTTGGCTCTTGATTCTGTTCCATTGATCTGTGTGTCTGTTTTTGTGCCAGTACTATGTTCTATTGATTACCATAGCTTTGGAGTACATTTTGAAACCCATCATTGGGACTTCGGCACTTTGATAGGGATTGCATGGAGTCTGTAGATTGCTTTAGGAAGTATAGGCATTTTAACTATGTTAATTCTTCCATTCCAAGAGCACAGAATATCTTTCCATTTCTTTGTATCTTTCTCGATTTCTTTCAACAATGTTTTGTAGTTTTAAGTATACAGGTCTTTTACGATTTCAGTTAAATTCATTTCTAGGTATTTTATTCTTTTTTTTGAAATTGTAAATGGGATTGTATTCTTAATTTCTCTTCTATTTTGTTGTTAGTATATGGAAATGCAACTGACTTTTGCATATTGATTTTGTACCCTAAAACTTTACTGTATTTGTTCATTATTTCTAGTAGTTTTTTGGTGGACTCTTTAGGGTTATCTACATATAAAATTATGTCATCTGCAAGTAGTGACAGTTTTACTTCTTCCTTTCCAATTTGGATCCCTTTTATTTCTTTTTCTTGCCTGGTTCTCTGGGTAGGTGTTCCAACACTACATTAAATAGGAGTGACAAAAATGGGCATTCTTGTCTTGTTCCTGTTCTTAGGGAGATAACTTTCAGTTTTTCACCATTGAGTATGACATTAGCTGTGGGTTTGTCATATATGGTCTTTATTATGTTGAGATACTTTCCTTCCATACCCATTTTATTCACATATTTTATCATACATGGATGTTGTATTGTGTCAAATGCTTTCTCTGCATCTGTTGAGATGATCATATTATTTTTATTCTTCATTTTATTGATGTGGTATATTACATTGATTGATTTGTTGATGCTGAACCATCCTTGCAACCCTGGAATAATCTCACTTGGTCATGGCATATAACCTTTGAATGTATTGTTGTATTTGATTTGCTAGTATTTTGTTGAGGATTTTTGCATCTATGTTCATCAGTGATATTGGTCTGTAATTTTCTTTTTTTGTGTTGTCCTAGTCTGGTTAAAATAGAGAGAGTTAAGAAGCTTCCTCTCTTCTTCTATTTTTTGGAAGAGTTGGAGAAGGATAGATGTTAAGTCTTCTTTGAATGTTTGGTAGAATTGACTGGGGAAGCTGTCTGGTCCTGGACTTTTTGTTTAAGTGACTATTGATTACTGTTTCAATCTCTGTACTAGTGGTCAGTCTATTCAGATTCTCTACTTCTTCTTGGTTCAGTTTTAGAAGGTTGTATGGTTCAAGAATCTATCCATTTCTTCTACATTATCCAATTTTTTGGCATGTAGCTTTTGATGATGATCTCTTACAATTCTTTGCATTTATGGCATCGGTTGTAGTTTCTCATCTTTCATTTCTGATTTCATTTATTTGAGCCTTCACTCTTTTTTTTGGTGAGTCTAGCTAAAGATTTGTCAATTTTGTTTATCTTTTTAAAGAACCAGCTCTTAGTTTCACTGATTTTTTCTTTTTTCTTTTATTTTTTTAGTATTTATTTCCACTCTGATTCTTATTATTTCCTTCCCTCTACTGATTTTGGGCTTTGTTTGTTCTCCATTTTCTAATTCCTTTAGGTGTACTGTTACATTGTTTATTTGAGATTTTTCTTGTTTCTTGAGGCAGATCTGTAATTCTGTAAACTTCCCTCTTAGTATCACTTTTGCTGTATCCTATAAATTTTAGTATGTTGTATTTTCATTTTCATTTGTCTTCAGGTATTTTTTTTTTTTACTTCTCCTTTGATTTCTTCATTGACCCGATAGTGTTCAGTAGCATTTTGTTTAATCTCTACATATTTTTTGCTTTTCCAGTTTTCTTCTTATACTTGATTTCTAGTTTCATACTGTTGTGGTAAAAAAAGATGCTTGGTATATTTAAATATTCTTGAATTTATTGACTTTTTATGTGGCCTAATATGTGATCTATCCTGGAGAACGTTCCATGTACATTTGAAAGGAATATGTATTCTGCAGTTTTCTTTTAAGTTCTTGCTTTTAACTGCCTGTATAAAATAGTTATATTCTCTTTTTTTTTTTTTTGAGGAGATTGGCCCTGAGCTGACATCTGCTGCCAGTCTTCCTGTTTGTTTTTCTCCCCAAAGCCCTTGTACTTAGTGTATATCCTAGTTGTAGATCATTTTAATTCCTCTACATGGGATGGCACCACACCATGGCTTAATGCGTTGTGCTAGGTCTGTGCCCAAGATACGAACCAGCAAACTCTGGACCACTAAAGCAGAGCGCATGAACTTAATCATTCAGCCAAAGAGCTGGCCCATGTGTTCTGCAGTTTTTGGATGAAATTTTTTTAAGGTGTCTATTAAGTCCATCAGGTCTATTGTGTCATTTAAGGCCAGTGTTCCTTATTGATCTTCTATTTGGATATCTATTCATTTATGTAAGTGGAGTGTTATAGTCCCCTACTATTATTGCATTACTGTGTATTTCTCTTTTTATAGATGCTCCTATGATGGGTGCATAGATACTTATAAGTGTTATGTCCTCTTGTTGAATTGTTCCTTTTATCATTATGTAATGTCCTTCTTTGTCTCTTTTTACAGTTTTTATTTTAAAGTCTGTTTTGTCTGATATAAACATTGCTACCCCAGCTTTCTTTTCATTGCCATTTGCATGGAGTATCTTTTTCCATACTTTTACTTTCAGTTTCTGAATGTTTTTAGGCCTGAAGTATGTTTCTTGTAGGTGACATGTGTACGGGTCTTGTTTTTTGATTTGATTATAAGATGGGAATTTTTATGCAAAGTTAGCTAAGTAACTGTGACTATCAAACATAGAGAACTAACTTACAAGAGGAGAGGTTCCAGATGAAAGCAGTTTCTCTTCTAAGATTAACTAGGCAAGTTCTCTAGCCCTTTCTCTGTCCAGAATAGAAAGCACAGGTGTGGTCTCACATAATTGGCTGGGCATCTTGTAATAATTTCCTTTTTGAAGCTTCTTTGGATCATACTTTATGTTCTTATGTATGGGAAACTTTATAGCTTTCCTCTGAGTAATTCTTATGAAGGGGCTCAAATAAAGAGACTTCAATTTTCAACCCAAAGAACAATTTAAAATGGTGCATGTATACTTTACTCCTGGCATGCCTCAAAGACTCCTTTCTTCTGCTATGGACTCTTTCCCAACTTATATCTCTGGTACCTCCCCCAGTTCTCCATTTTTACTTTTTAACTAGATGTTCAAACCTTTGTAACATATTAGTGATAGTATAAACCATTTCTTGGCAGTTCTCTAGGGCTTCGAGGCTGCATGCCTATCTGACAACAAGGTTTATGAGTGGTTGACAACAAAAGTTCTAAGAGTTTGCTTATATTTTATAAAATTGTCACCATTTGTTTTCATCTAGGAAATTCAGTGTTTTCATTTCCTCATGGATTTTTTAAAGTTAATTTTTGTTGAGTTTATGATAGTTTACAATCTCGTGAAATTTCGGTTGTACATTATTGTTTGTCAGTCGCGTTGTAGGTGCACCACTTCACCCTTTGTGCCCACCCCCATCCCCCCTTTACCCTGGTAGCAACTAGTCTGTTCTCTTTGTCTACATGTTTAACTTCCTCATATGATTTTTTTCAGTGATTTGACCAAAGCACCACACAGAGACACATCTGAGGACAAGCAGTATGGTCTCTGCTTACCATTGAATGTATCTTCCCTCCCTTTGGCAAAACACGTTTAATGCTCTGAGCAAACCTGCTTCTCAGCAAGGGAAAACAAATGTGGAGACAGGAAACCAGCCGCTCTGGGAGCTCTTGGCTTCGGATGACAGAAAATTTGTAAGAGTAGAACCATGGACAGCAGCTATTGTCACAAAGCAGCAATGGTTAATTTCATTGGCCTCCTAAGATTCTTGCAGGTGGTGAGTAGGCGTGGGACTTCACACTTATAACTGTAAGCAATCATACGACAGGTTATTTTTTTCTTTGTGTTGTGTGTGTGTATGTTAGGGAAGTGGGGAAAATAAGGTGATGGGCTTCTGTCTTAGTCTGTTTGGACTGCTAAAATAGAATACTGTAGACTTGGTGGCTTATAAACAACAAAAATTTATTTCTCATTATTCTGGAGGCTGGGACGTCCAAGATCAAGATGACAGCAGATTTGTTGTCTGATGAGAAACCATTTCGTGATTCATAGATAGCCATCTTCTCCCTGTATTCTCTGATGGCGTAAGGGGCAAGGGAGCTCTCTGAAGCCTCTTTTATAAGACCACTATTTCCACTCATAAGGCCTCCACCTTCATGACCTAATCGCCTCCTAAAGGGCCCACCTCCTAATACCATCACATTGGGAATTAGGATTTCAACAAATGAACTTTGGGAGACACAAAACTTTAGTCCATAGCAGCTATCTTGTGCACAATAACTCAGGCCTAATCCCTCTAGACCTCATGATAGTGACAGCATTTGAATAGAACGTTATAATTAAAGAGTATTATTTTCACTTACATTTTAACATTTGTTTATAATACCAGCTTTGTATTAGGGATACTTCAAGATAATGCTGAAATCTCTTCCCATAGTTTAATAGTCCCTCTGGTCTGGCCCCTACTTACCTCATCAGCATTTGTTTCAGCTCTTACTACTTTGGACTCCGTTCTCCAGCCAATCTAAACTCCTATTATTTGTTAAATCATGTACTGTTCCTAGTCTTTCAGCCTTTGGATATCTCTTCTCTCTGCCAAGAACACTTTCATGTCTAACTTCCATTCAGGTAGCCTGACCTGACCTCTGCTAAATAAGGAGTCCCTTCTCTGAGTGTCCATACCAGCCTGTATAGTGCCTATTACAGTTCCTTCATCCTCTATTTCCATTGCCTGTTTGCCTGTCTTCCTCACTAGACTGAAACTCCTTGAGAGCAAGAATCATGTCTTACTCATCTCTAAAGCCTTAGTGCCTGGCACACACCTATCAAATATAACTACTTGAATTAATTTGTCGTGTTAGATAGGGCAGCTCTCATTATTGCCATGTTGTAGATAATTGAACGAAAGCTCAAAAAGGGTTAAAGATTCTGCCAATGGAGATATACCTAGAAAGCAAGTAACAGATCTAGAACATAACAACAGTGGCAATAATAATAATTATAAATTTTATTTTTTAAGTACCATGAACTGGGGACCACACACACATTGGCTCATTAAATTCTCTGATCAACTCTTGAATATAGGTACTCTTAGTATCCCTTTTTATCAGTGAGGGATTTAAGTTTCAGAGAGGTTCATTTACTTACTCAATGTCACACAGCTTGATGGGAGAGTCTCTGATTCCAGTGCTTAACCTCCATTCACTCACTTTCTGCCTCTTAGGCATTTTGATTAAATATCCAGGTTCTCTTCCTCTGTGCTACATCAAGCAGCAACCAATTACAGAAAGAAGAAGATAGCAAATCAATTGGTCATTTTGTCTGCAAGTTGTCAAACATTGCTTTGGCTGATGGATTTCACTGAATTGATATATCAAGTTCAAATTAATCTTATTGAGACTACTATTGATTCTATAGACTAATTATATCCTTTCCCACACTGTATTCTAGACTCCAAATAACTTAGCTAAATTTAAATTTACAGACGCAGAATATAAGGAGCCTAGAATGTATGGGGAATAGGCCCAAACTTTCACACTGGCACTGAGGAAGATGATCGTATGTTTCTTCCCCATACCCCTTGGTACAAATCACTGTCAGATATAAAACATTGATCTGGGTGGTCTAAGTCTGACCTAAACTGACAATTTATGTACTTGCGATGGATTTATGTTTTGATGAATTGTGTATAGAATTGGGTAGAGTTGTTAAGCCCGTTCCCCTCCCTCCTTTGGACTCCCCTAGCACTTAGCACACATCACTCTCAGTGCCTTAATCAAACCGTGCTCTGGTAAGTTGAGAATGTGCAGCCTCTGCCCTTTTCCTACCAGACTAGGAGCTCCTTAGGGACAGGGAACAAATCTAATTCATCACTACATCCAAGCTTGAGACTCCTGTTTGAGCTCAGTGTATGTGTGTTGAATAAATGAGTTGATTGGCATTGGCAGGACAAATCAGTCTGAAAGCCTTTTCTCTTTCCATGGCATTTCCCATTTACACTTCAATTGTGTGAAATAGTTAGCGTTTGCAAGTATTATTCCTCCAGCCTAAAGCATCATACTTCTTTTAGATGGTAGCATTTTCTTTTATGGCATCTTAGATGGTAAGACTATGAATACTGTGGAAACATCAATATTCTGTCTTTAAATGATGGAGTGGCATTTCTTGAAGATGTCCCAACTGTTTTATAAGATCATCATCAGGTTAGTATGACAGCTTCTTGTTGTTTGTATTACCCGATGCCTGCTTTATGCACAAACTGTTTTTTTAAATGATTTATTAAGATATAAATGGCATACAACAAAATCACATACATAAATGGTACAGTTTGATAAGTTTTGACATATAAATATCTGTATCTGTGAAACTATCACCACAATGAAGATAGCAAACAAATCTGTGACCCTTGAAAGTTCCGTTGTTCCCCTGTATAATCTCTCCTTTTCAGCTTTCCCTATCTCCTTCTCTATCAACAGGCAACCACTAATCTGCTTCCTGTCCCTATAAATTAATATGTATTTTCTTGAGTTTATATAAATGGAGTCACAAAAAGTGTATTCTTCTTTGCCTGACTTCTCTCACTCAGCGTAACTGTTTTGAGATTCATCTATATAATTGTGTCTAGTAATAGTTAATTCACTTTTATTGTTGAGTAATACTCTATTGTATAGATATACCATGATTTGTTTATCCATCCATTTGTTCAACATTTGGTTTGTTTCCAGTTTTTGGCTATGATGAATAAAGCTGCTGTGAACATGGGGATATACACTTTCACCTAGCTTTGGGTTGTTTGGATCACATGATAGCTATTATGAGTTGAATTGTGTTCTCCAAAGACATATGTTGGGGCTTTAACCCCCAGTACCTCAGAATGTGACCTATTTGGAGACAGGATCTTTATAGAGGTAATCAAGTTGAAATGAGGTCATTAGGGTAGACCCTAATCCAATATGAATGAACCAATCCTCTTACAAAAAGGGGAAAATTTGGACATGGAGACATGTACACAAGTAGGATGCCATGTGAATATGAAGGCAGAGATGGGGGTAATGCTTTTACAAGCTGAGGGACACCAAAGCCTGCCAACAAACCACCAGCAGCTAGGGCAGAGGCCTGGAACAGATTCTCCCTCACAGCCCTCGGAGTGAACAGTACTGCTAACACCTTGATCTCGGAATTCTATCCTCCAGAACTGTGAGATAATACATGTTTGTTGTTTAAGACCCCCAGGTTGTCGTACTTTGTTATGGTAGCTCTAACAAACTAATACAGTCTAAATGTATGTTGAAATTTTTAAGAAACTGCCCAATTGTTTTCCAAAGTGATTGCACCCTTTCGCATTCCCAGCGGCAGTGTGTAAGAGTTCCAGTTCTTCCCCAAGCTCACCAGCACTTGCTATCGTTGGTCTTTTTTCTTTTTGAATTTTTGTTGTTGTTGTAGTTGCTCATTTATTTGTTTATTTTCGGATGTACATCCTAAAATATGGTTGGTCTTTTTAAGTTTAGCCATTCAGATAAGTATGTACTAGTATTTCAGTGGTTTTAACTTGCGTTTCCTTAATAGCGAATGATGTTGAAAATCTTTTCACATGCTTATTTGCCATCATATATCTTCTTTGAAGAAGTATCTGTTCAAATTCTTTACCAATTTTAATTGGGTTGTTTGTTTTCTTACTATTGCCTTTGAGAGTTATTTTTATTTTCTACATTTGGTCTTTTATCAAATAAGTGATTTCAAAATATTTTCTCCCAGACTGTTTATCTTTTCCTAACAGTGTATTTTGAAGAACAGAAGTTTTAAATTTTGATGTCATTGAATTATGAATTTGTTCTTTTATAAAGGCTTCTTTTAATGCCATAATTAAAAATACTTGACTAATCCAAAGTCACAAACACTTTCACCTATATTTTCTTTTAGAAGTTTTCTAAGACCTAGAAGTGTTATATTACATTGAGGTATAGAATTCATTGAGTTAATTTTTAAATGTGCTGTTAGATATGAAGTGACATTCTTTTCTTTTCTTCTATTTGCCTATTGATATTTAATTGTTCAAATGCCATTTGTTGAAGGATTATGTTTTCTCCATTGAATTATCTTGGGACCTTTTCCAAAAATCAATTGATCATATATGTGTGGGTCTCTTTCTTTTGTTTGTGTTACAGTGATTTATTTGTCTATCTCTATGCCAGTACCTCACTGTCTTCGTTACTATAACTCAGTGGCTCTGAATTAGGAGTGATTTTTTTTCCTGGGGCGGGGTGTGGGGGTGGCATTTGGCAATTTCTGGAAATACTTTTGGTTGTCACAGCTGGGGTGGGGATGCTGCTTGTACATAATGGGTAGAAGTCAGGAATGCTGCTAAACATCCTACAATACATGGAATGGCACCCCTACAACAGTGAATTATTCAACCCAAAAGGTCAACAGTACTGAGATTGGGAGACCATCATAGCTTTATATACGTCTTGAAACAAAGCAGTGTAAGTCTTCCAACTTTGCTCTTATTTTTCAAAGTTGTTTTGGCTACTCTAGGTCCTTTGCATCTCAATATAAATTTTGTAATTTATATTAGAATTTTGGAATTTTTAGAATTTAGCAGTTTGTCAGTTTCCACAAAAATCCTGCTGAGATTTTATCTGAGATTGTGTTAAATCTATATATTAAGTTGATAGGAATTGATATCTTAATATTGACTGCTCCCATCCATAAACAAATATGTATCTCTCTATTTAGGTCTTAATTTCTCTTAGCAAGGTTTTACAGTTTTTCAGTGTACAATTCTTGATACATTTTACCAAATTTGTCCCTAAGTAGTTCATTATTTTTTTGCTGCTATTGTAAATAATATTGTTTTTTTAATGAGTGAAGTTTAAAGAAGAGATCTATTTTTTCCTTGAGCTTGAAGGCCCTGTCAGCACATAGCCCAATCTACTGGGTCTTGTAATCTTGGGCCCCAAGGTAACTATATAAGGATTTATGGGATTCCAAGTGATAGAGACCCAAGTTCCTTTAGATTAGGGAAAGATGATACTTCACTGAATCCATGTCTTGAAGCTCAGGACCTGATGGCATTTGGAGTCACTCTCCCTTAGCATCTCAAATTTTTTCCAAGGCATCAATTTCATTTCCTCATGGTCTTCCTTGCTGAGGGATATGGCACTATGCAGCTCCAGACACACATCTTCATAGCTTCATGAATAGAAAGGAAAAGAGATTCTTCTCAGCCAGTCTCTTTAGATAATTCCTGGGAAGTGCTTTGATATTGGCTAGGGTCGCGAATCTAATGCTAGTCCAAATACTGTGGCCAAGAGAGGCAGTACAACGATTGGCTTTATCAAGATTATATTCTATCTGTGGTCAGAGCTTTAGGGTCTCTTGCTAGAACAAGATGGTGTGAGGGCAACTGGAATGGAAGTTCTGGGCAAACACAGCAGCCATCACAACCAGAAACACAATCTCCCCAGATCTAAGTATGCTCAAGAATTAAAAAGAGAAGCCCTATCATGTATCATTATTCTCTGTTGAAAGTCATGTCATTTAGTAACAGACGTTCACCGTGACATTCTCAATGTTTCTATGTGTGTCGTTTCTGCTTTCAAAAACTGAAGGCCTGTTTGAAAAGCACATCTTTATTTCTATGTCTTTCCCTTTCTCCATCCGAAGAATCCACATTTCATTTTACTCCCTTGGCTTCCAAACTCAGAATAACTAAAAATGGGGTTAGGAGGGTCACATCCAAAAAGGATAAAGATGAGTTATTGCAAAGAGACAGCCATCAGAAGAGGGAGAAGCAGTGAGGAGCTGTCTTTTGGGTCATGATCCCCAGTCCTAAAGAGTATGTTTTACTTCTCTAAGCCTTAAGTTTCGCTTCTGCCATTTTTTCCTCTTTGCAATTTTTTCTCAGCAGGTTCTTGCCTTTATGAGGTTACAAGTTTAAAACAGAACTAAATTCTGGTGATGGCTTTAGATGCCACCTCCCGCTCTTGCCTGCCCCCCCTCCTCTAGTGGCATCAAATTAACTTTAGGCTAGAAAGATTTCTGGGGATGGATCAAGGAGGTGTTTTCTGACAAGCCCAGCTTTTGCAGCCTTGAGTGGGCATGGGAAGGCTATAGTGTGGGAGTTTCACTTCTACTCCTTGCGGGAATAGCTATTTCTACACTTATATAAGGATTCAGGCTGCCATTGTGTGTGTCCTCAGCTAAAAAATTGTTCCTAGCATGGTGATTAAGGTGAATAAAAGATTCTACTTTAGAGAGGAAAGGACAAGGATCTACTATTCTGTAGTATTTCCATTTTTTCCTTCTCTCTTACCCTCTCTGGTTCCTACTAATGGCAAAGGTGAATGAGAGGAGGAAAATCATAGAACGATCATCGTCATTGCCTCATATTAAGTGCCAGAACTCTTCTGAAGATTTTGCCTTGTTGCTTCATTTAATCCTCATGACAAATATATGAGGTGGTATTGTCTCCATTTTCCAGATGAGGAAAACTAAGGTTTAAAGAGATTAAATAACTTGTCATGGTTACATAGCTGGTTATTGTGGAGCTAGCATTTAAACCTAGATCTGGCTCAACCCAAAGCCTCTTAACCACTCTGACATCCTGCCTGTCATTGAATTGCAGTGAAGGAAGGGCTTTTAGAGCTCCTGTAATATTCCCCTAAGCATAGAGGAATGAGCAGACACTTAAGTTGTGTGGTTTACCTTTAGTTGAATGAGTTAGTTCTATGGTGATAGAACTGAAGCAAAAAACTCCCCAGACAATACGTGGAAAATGAGGATTCCTGGGCTTCACCCCCGGAGGTTTAGATTCTGAAAGTCCTGTGGCAGGGGCAGGGGGAGAGGTGGGACACATAGAAATCTGGACATTTATTTATTTCCTCTTCAGTGCTCCCAATACACATAGAGTTGATCCTTGGTTTTACACCTGGAGGAAAGCTGGATTAACCTGTTCTGATTATGTGGTCATGGTTCTGAATTCGTTCTCTGTAGGACCCAATGCACATTCATTTTGCCGCAAAGCACTATGTGTGTGTGTGTGTGTGTGTAAGGCGAAGAGATGGAAAGAGAAGGAAAACCATGGAAAGATAGTCAGGTTGTCAAGAGGAAGGAATGCCTTACCAGGGTGAACTGAGTAATCAGTCTTGCTTTTAGCTTATAGCCCAAGGACTGTATTCAACACACAGCCCAAGTTTGTAGAGCTTCTTGCTTCAATGAGTCTCAAAGGTTCTGCCCAACAATGGTCATTACTGGGCCACACACTGCAGTTCAACTTTGATCAGCCCTCTCAAAATATTGTTTTGACCACTGGGGAGATGAAATAATGGAGCATGCAAAGCCATTACCACTCTAGCCAAAAGGTGGCACAACGTGCTTAAATAATGGGGCATTGGGAGTACTGACCTGCAATGGGAAGCACAGAATGCCCTCATGCTTCTCCATCTCCTCTGGCGGTAACACACGACAGTTGCCTGGTGTCTCTTCCATTCTTGATAGAGAACCAAAGTAATCTTTTCACGAACGTGGAACAAATAAAACGTCTCTGTGTTAGTCCCCATCTAGAATGTAAGCTCCAGGAAGACAGGGATTTTGTTTTTTGTATTAGTGTATTCTTGGTGCCCAGAATGGTGGCCGATACAAGGTAGATATTCAGTAAACCTGGTAGATGTTGACTGACTCACAGAATAAATGTATGAATGAATCCTCCAGTGGCTTTTTGTCACACTTAAAATAAAATCCAAATTTCTTAAAATGGACTCCAAGGTTCTTGCTGCCCTTCATCTTCAGCTTCTCTCCCTTGCTTGCTATAGTCCAGGCTTCTTTCAGTTCTCTGAATCCATCAATAGCCTTCCTGCCTCTGGGCTTCTCTGCTGCTGTTCCTTCTGTGTGAAATTCCCTGCTCTTCATTCTTCCCTGGAAGGCACCTTCTTGTCATTCAGATCTCAGTTTGATTATCACTTCCTCGGAGAGGCCTTCCTTGCCTTCTCTCTTCCCATCTAAATAAGGTTTTCCTATTTTCCCTCCTAGCAGTTTTTTCTTCTCCTTTTTTGGCCCTGAATACAATTTGTATTTATTAGACTCTTCAATAGGTCATTGTCCATCTCTCCCACTGGACAAAAGCCTCCATGAGGGCAAGACCTTGTCTATTTAAGTCTCTTTTGTATACTCAGGGCTTGGCAGGGGGCCAGGCACAGAGAAGACCCTGAATAAATAAATATATGTTGAGTGAACAGTCACATTTTAGCTGAGAAAACTCCAACTGAATAATTGCAGTCACAGATAGAAACTGGATATCCTGCATTCATGAAAATGAAGCCAAACATTGACTAACCCAGATTTGCTGAAATGAAAAGGGCAAGCCTGTCATTGTGTGAGGGTGTCAGAAATGATGGAGTTGATGCAGACATGACAACTGACCTGTCCTGCTGGTAATTAGTAGCCTGAGGCTAAGCTAGTAGCAAGAGTGGGCGGGAAACAACACTTCACCACCCAATTAAAAGGCAATGAGAGCTTAAATTTAGAAGCTGTCTGTGGCCATGCCATAGAAACCACACTGAGGAGGACAGTTGGTTGCATAGCGTTTGCTCTGAGGGCCTTTCTTGCATGTCGGAGAGATAATTAAAGACATTGTGACTCTGCACATTTGGAAATTATGTCTGGTGGCTCTCTTGTCCTGAGCAGATGAGAACACCATGAGTTAGGGTCTGGGCCACTGCACAGGTGATTCCAGTTCAGAAAGCATTTAAACTCATCCTGTTTGAAAGGGGGGAAGTTGTGTTTATTGATGCTTACAGGTAAGAGGCATGGAGTGTAGTAGAATTCATGCTAAGCTGGGAATTGGGGGATCTGTGTTCATGGACCCACTCATCCATTAAGAGACCTCATGACCTTGGGCAACACTCTCAGCCTCTTTGGGAATCACTTTTACATTGAGGGAGTTAGGATTCTTTTGGTTGGAAATGACAAAAAATTCAACAGTTTTTTAGGCATAGAGGGTCCTAATTGGCTCCTGTAACTGAAAAGTACTGATGGCAGAGTGTGCTTCCAGCCAGCTGGACACAGGAGGGTCAACAGTTCACTGAGACTTGACTTCTCTTTCCCATCTCTTGGCCTATTTTCTCTCTCGGCTCAATTCTCATACCAGTTGTCCCCTGGTGGCAAGATGGCCACAGCAGCTCTGGCCTATATCTTTTCAGCAATTATCTTCGCGAATCCTGCACATATCCTGAAATTCACTCTAATTGAACCAATAGTCACAGCAGCTGGTCTCCACTCAGGTCAGCAGGAAAGTCCTCTACCCTTTCTAGGAGATGCTGAGGGTACTTGACTTTTGCCCTCTGGTTTTTCATAGCCCTGACGCGTGCTCCAGGAGGTCAGCTGTTCGTGGCATACCTGAAACTAGTCAAGATCCAGCGAGAAGGGGGCCAGCGGTCAAAAAGCGTGTATCCAAATGGGGCTCATTGCATTTCTTTATTCTCAGAATTTACTGAGTTCCAATAACAAGTGTTCTTGCTGATTTCCCACCATGTCACATGCAATGGATGAAATTCTCATGACAATGTGGTAGAGGGGTTCAGAGGGTGAGCTCTGGAGCTGGGCAGACTTGAGTTCAAATTGCGGCCTCCCCACTTAGTCGCTATAGTACCCCAGACAAATTACTTAACCCCTCTCAGCTCTGTTTTCCTACCTGGTACAAGAAAATAAGTAGTACCTACTTCACTGTGTTGTTATGAGGATTATGCAACATAATTTGGAAAAGTGCTTTATGCACATAGCAAATACATACAATAACAAGGAAAATGACAAATTTTTTAATTTATTTTGTGTGCATGTGAATAAACCTAGAGTTTTGCAAGAGTCTCAGTCAGAGACTGCATAAGTCTGCACCTTTCTCTTGTTTTCGAGAAAATCTATCAGAATGCATGTTGCAGAGATAACCTTGAATGTGCTCTCTTCAACAACTTTTTGTCTTTTGGTATTTGTTACAGTTCTGTGGTGACGTACCTTTCAATGGATTGTTTCATGTCACTGTGTCATGTTGTACCTTTATTTAATGTTTACTCTATAGTCTGACAGCGTCTTCCCTGCCAGACTGTGAGTTGTATTGAGGACCAGGACCATGCTTTTTCATCTACCAGTGAATGTCCATTGTCTTGAGCTGATTAATGAATTCATGGTTAAACTCCAAATAGATTAAAACTTCCCTAAGGGCAAGGACCACATAAAATATTTCATAGTTATCTTCGGACACCCCAATACAATGAAAGGGTTATTATCTACTGGAACAAAGTAGGTACTCTCTAAATAATTGTTGTGTAATTTACATCTTTGTTTTAGTCTTTCTATCAATTCTCTGTTTTATTCTATTAATGGTTTTAGAAGGTCATACACAAATGTGAGATGGCTTTGGCTCCTCTCTTTGTCACATGAGTTATTGGAAGAATGCACCCAGTGCCCTAACTTGTATCCCTTATGTGAGAATACCAACAGGCAAGGAGAGGAAAGCCAAGGGTTTGTGGGTTTTCTTAGTCGCTGCTATGAGAATGACTACATGCTCCTTTCCTTGTGTTACTCCAAATAATATGTTATATAATAATACAGAAGAAAAGGATCTTACAGTTGTAATACTGACTTAGAGTTTTTAAAGCTCTTTCGTACACACATTATATCTTTTCTCAAGATTTCTTGGGAGGTTTTTCCCTTGGTGCATAGGAGATACTCTTCCTTTTGTAAGTCTAATGTCTGATTAGATTATGTCATTCATGAGCTAGCAAGAAACAACCCAGTTAATAGCATCTATTTCATTTTCTAAGCGAGTCATGGAGTAATTGTGGTAAGAGCTAAAGACATTTATAAGTAGCTCAAATGGACATTCCACTTCTTTTCCTAAAAGTCTGAAAATCTGTTTATTTCCAGGGGACTTAGCTACAGGATGTGTTTATTGCATCTCCTTTCCGTTTGCCTGCCACAAAGTGAGACGTGCTCTCTCTCTCTCAACTCATGTTAAGTCCTTGCAACACATTTTATATAATAAACATGCATTTTTGTAGTCAGAAAAAATCCCCACAAATGAATATGTATGTTTGCTGATGCTTAAATGGGGTGGAGGCATATGTTGCTTCCAACATTCTTCCCTTTGGGGAACTACCTTCTCGATGGCTCCTTGCAGTTCTGCTGAGGCTGCTGAACATGGTCCCTGCCCCTGCCTGAGGGAGGGGTGAGCAGCGGGCAGGCAATGGGCCAACACTGATCATTCAGTTCTCTCTCCTACAAACTTAGAGCAGGCCTGGTGCCAGTGCTCTCAACTTCTGGTTAATTGACTCCTTTAAGTTGATGAGTTACACCAGAGCCTATGGTTAAATTCCACCTTCTTTCTTAAATTGGACAGTGTTAATCCTATTGATACAATTGGCGCTCTGAAATCTACACTAGAGTTTGAATGACTGCTAGTCCTTCCCTACTTTTCCAGAAGCATCTATTTTGAATCTAATACATTTCTAAATAGAAATATTTTTGGTAGCAAGAAAGAAGCCATTTCTGATTAGAGTTATTATTGAGGAACTTCTTGTTGAATCATAATATTGAACTAGCTCTAGTTTAGACTGATTCTGGAAGGAGCAAGGACTTGTAGCCAATAAATAATTAGTGAGTGTCAGAGATGACCAATCTCTTGATCTCTGAGGCTATGTCTGTAGTTACACCACTACTGGGGCTATGTCTGTGGTTGTTTTTTTTTTTTTTAATTAAAAAGGACATGACCTCTATTTTTTTTCTGGGATGATGAGAAGTCAGACTAGCTTGGAGACAGAGTTGTGGTCCATGTGACATCCTGAAGTTCCTCTAGCCATAGATTTTATGAACAGCTCCAGGAAACAAGCCTTGAATATGAAAATCACCCAGCAGTAGACACAATGCTTGAGGCACCAGGAGAGAAAGTGTTTTCTAAACATATACCATGTGTTGGCGGAAGCCAGAATTGGAGCTTTAAGCCTCCTGACTGCTTGGCTGGGGTTCCATACCATCCCAGATTGCCTTCCTAAACAGTCTCAGGAGCTCTCTGTGTCTGACTCTAAGCTGGGCTCTGAGTTTAGCAACTTTTAATGGAATTAATGGGCAGGAATGCCAGTTAAAGCAGATTTTTGGCTGTGCTGATATGCCAGCCTGCCATATTTTCATAGGCACCCAAATTAAGAGTTTATTTATGTCCTCAATTTGCTATAAATGGAATTAACAACAGTCCATTTGGGGACCTGGAGAACCACAGATGCCAATAGAAGCAGCCACATCTTTCATATTTTATGTTTATTTGAGTCATTGAGTATGGGGACTAATAAAAAGGAAACTGTAGGTTGATTTTCTATCATCATCATCATTATTGTTGTTACTATAATTATTAATCAGTCTGAGAGATTTCAAATGAAAAATATAATCTGAAATATGATCATACTCTGAAATGCAGTGTCCTTCTTCTCTCTCCCTGCTTTTCTAAGGAACAGATTTAGAAACCCAAGCTCACTTCCCAAAAAAAAAAAAAAAGTTAGATTTTCAAGGTCTATTTCCAAGAATCTATAGGAAAAAAACCTGTTCCTTCTGGAATGGATGGCTTTCAAGTCTCCTCTTCCCATTGGGTAAACATGTTCAAGTAAGTAGGCTTGCAGTGTCTTTAGTCTCAAGATACAGAAGTTGGGAATAGTTATAGGTAGTGGAGGGTATTTATAACAGATCCAAATGAATATGTTTTGCATTACAATGTTACTGAGAACAGTCCTGGAACATTTAAAAAAAAAAATCATTGCTTTCATTGTTGGAAAGTGGTTTGAAACTCCTCTTTGAAGCTTATTAGAGCACTAAGAAGGCTTGACCCCGAGTGGGAGCCTGGCTTTGGTCGTTCACCTCTTCTTTTGCCCCCGGCAAGTCACCCTTCCTCTCTGGCTCTGATTTTTTTCTTCTCAAAAATGGAGATTTAAGGGGCCTACCTGGTGGTGCAACGGTTAGGTTCACATGCGGGTTCAGATCCCAGGCATGGACCTATGCGCTGCTTGTCAAGCCATGCTGTGGCAGGTGTCCCACATGTAAAATAGAGGAAGATGGGCATGGAGGTTAGTTCAGGGCGAGTCTTCCTCAGCAAAAAAGAGGAGGATTGGCAGCAGGTGTTAGCTCAGGTCTAATCTTCCTCAAAAAAAAAAAAAAAAAAAGGAGACTTACTAATCTCCAACATGCTTTTAACTTGAGAATTCTTTGCTACTACTAATTGCTTTTGGAGTCAGTTTATAGACACAAGGAAAAAATGGAGTCATAACTTTGGACCAGCAACATGGTTAATTTATAGCAGAGATTCGCAGACTTTGGTATGCTTGAACCTCATTTGAGGTGCTTGTGAAAAAGGCATATTACAGGGCTCATCCCTGGAGATTCTAATTTGGTAGGTCTGTGGGTCAAAATCATCACCTAAACAGACCCTTTAAGAGGCCTATGGTGTGTGTGCATATGTGTGTGTTTCAAATGAGGGGAGCAGGGTGAGAATAAGAGAACCTTCATAAAGGTAAGCATAATTAGAAAAAACTCCCCTTTCTATAATTTTTTTCTTTTTTTGAGTAAATTCAGCTGCTTGATCTCAGCTAAAGACAAGACAACCACCTTCCGCAGATGTTCCTTGATCTGTGTAGGCTTAAAGGAGGCAGAGCAGTTGCTGGCACAATAAAGGACAGAAATGCCGAACGATTCAGAAGAGTCCTGGGCCTCTGAAGAGGACCGTTAGAGTCAGAAGATGTAACTTTCATTACTAGCACTGCTGTTTACTTACTGCGCCCTTGGACAAGTCAGAGAAGGCCTCTGAAGCACTCTTCTTCTTAATTAATTAGGTTAAGCTCTGTAACGCACCCAGACACCCCCTTAGGAAGGAACAGTTTACTTTGTTAGCTTATACAAGTGTGTCTAGAAGATGGCCTTCAACTTCGAGCCCTCTTTGGCGATGGCCTCAAGTGAGGAAAACTTTAGGCCTTGTCCAAAGCCTGCATCCTTCTCAGCAATAATGACTCATCAATGTGGAGTTGTAAAGGCCCAGCCTCCTTGCCCCAGTCAATGACAATATTGAAGAGCCAACCTGGTCCAGAGCTTTCTGTGGTTCTGACCAAGGCCTTTGTTGACACTAGTCATAGTTTACCATCTCCCTCTGCCAACCTTGCTTCTGTCTCCTCCCTTCCACAGGTGTTGGTTTGTTGGTTATAAGAGCGTGCCCTAATAAAGCCTTGCATGCTAATCTCTGTCCTAGGAAACCCAACTGGGGACAGAAATAGTAATAGTCACAATAACGGCAGCTACCAGTTGCGTGCTTACCATAGCTTGGGCAAAATGCCAAGTCTTGTTCAAACATTGTTCTGCTTTCTCTTTAAAACTGCACTGTAAGGTAGAAATTCTCATTTTACAGGTGAGGAATAACTTTATGAGCTTAAAAGAAAACAATACATGTTTTGAATGTTACAAAATCGTATTGCTTTGAGCCAGCCCTGATGGCCTCGTGGTTAAAGTGCAGTGCATTCTGCTTCAGTGGCCTGGGTTCGGGTCCCTGGCTGCGTAACCACACCACCGTCAGTAGCTGTGCTGTGGCAGCAGCTCAGGTGGGAGAACTAGAATATACAACTATGTACTGGGGTTTAGGGAGGAAAAAAAAAGAGAGGCTGGCAACAGATGTTTGCTAAGGGAAAATCTGCCCCAGCAAAAAAAAAAAAATAAAAAAAAGTGAAGAGATGAACTTTTGAGAAAAGACAAAAGAAAAAAAACACAAGGAGAAATCATATATTAGCCCTGAGCTAACATCTGCTGCCAATCCTCCTCTTTTTGCTGAGGAAGACTAGCCCTGAGCTAACATCCATGCCCATCT
Organism: Equus quagga; assembly: GCF_021613505.1. Taxonomy (NCBI): domain Eukaryota; kingdom Metazoa; phylum Chordata; class Mammalia; order Perissodactyla; family Equidae; genus Equus; species Equus quagga. Next base: position 65,616,083 of record NC_060273.1, on the reverse strand, counting down.
TCCTCTACTTTTAATGTGCGGGATGACTGCCACAGCATGGCTTACCAAGCAGTGCCATGTGCGCACCTGGGATCCAAACCGGTGAACCCTGCACCGCCGAAGCAGAACGTGTGAACTTAACTCCTGCACCACCAGGCTGGCCGCCCAAAAGAGACTTTTAAAGCTCTTCAGTGGTACTCTCCAAAAGAAAGCCTTCTAATTGGTTCTCAGTGGGAGAGGGCAACAGCTCTCCTCTCTCGTCCTCTGTCACCTGCCCCATTCATCCAATTCAAAGGAAACCCAAGAGGCCTTTGCAGCCATAGCCTACCTATGGCTCTTTAAACATGCTCTGTAGATTGTAATATCATTGTCTATTCTTTTACAAGTGTGCATTGCATGTGCATTGTATATAGTTTTGTACCAAAAAGATTTTCGTACATTTTCAAAATCTGAAGAAAAACAGTACCATCTCTCTGTCTCTGGGCTTTATGTCCCACATCATGGCACATTTATTCACCCACCCTTACACATTTTTCTGGCATCTACAATATGTGAGGAAATGAGCCTAGCACGGGGGGGCGGGGCGGGGGGGGTGGTAAAGGGGAGTCCTTGCTCTCGAGAAGCTTTGCTTCCAGAGTTCTGTCCCAGACCTTGGGGTGACATGAATTCCAGATCCAGGGTTAGGGTCTAGTGGCTTAGGCTGTAGTGGATTCCTGGTGTCACCGAGCCTTGATGCCCCAGTTCCATCAATGCCTCCAGAGGTGGCAACAAGTTGTCTGATACCCATGGCCTAGTGCCTGAAGTTCTTTATATTTTGAAAGACTAATCTAACTCTGTAGAGACAGAGAACCCCAAGCTTAAGTTAACATATTTCTTGACTAAGAATATCCCTCTTGTTTTTGGCTTAAAACCACATTAAGTTTTTCTATCATTTTCCACCAAATTCAATCCATTCTCCCTAAGAAACTAGAGCTGTTGCTTAAAAATAATTTTGTAAAATTCCTTTTCAAATCCACCATCAGCAGGCTCTCTGCCAATAACTGTTTATTTTTTAGAGAATCAATTGAACTCTCAACAAAAGACTCATCCCTTTCGGTCAATATTCCCTTCATGCACACAGATAATGTTTATTGTAGTGACTTCGGGGACCAGAGGCAGTTTCTTTCATGTGGTTACCTGTAGCCAATCCAAATAGCAGGAGCTGGGAACATTATCTGCCAGAGCTCTGAGAGATTTCATCTTTGTCGTGTTTGTTGACAAGTAGATGTGGGAGGACTGGGATTTCTCTGCCTTCCTGCAGTATTAAGATAAAGGTGTGTACCCTGGGCAACACTTGCTGACTCAGCCCTGGGCTCACAGTCAATACCGTCCAGTGACTCCAGCAGGGAGGAGTCTGTGGTATGTGCAGAGAAGTTACTATTCTTCTTATTCAGAGCAGGGACAAGGGAAGTCTGGGAAAGCTTGGATCCTGAATTTTGCAATTGTATAAGAGCCATGGAAAGCTGTGAGGATTTAAGAAATCCTCATCCTTTGAATCCTTTTCACTTGAAAATTCACTTATCCATTCAACAAATATTTGTCCAGCCCCTCCTATGTTCCAAATACTGTTCTAGGCATAGATGGGAAGACATGGACACTGCCCTTCTGAGCGGAAGTCAGAGAAATAACACACTAATAAAGCAGTGTGTAATTGTGATGGGTATTATGGAGCAAAGGGAAAAGTGATCAAGAATAATGGTGGCTGCGGATTGAGAGTCAGGAAGTGTTTAGACTGAGTTGTCACCCAACGCTGTTCTGAGGAGATCATCTTTTAGCACTGGCCTGGAAGGAGGGAGAGGAGTGAGCCAGTTGAAGAGTTCCAGGCAGCGTTAGGCTCTTCCCAACATGAAAGCTCCAGAAGGAGACCAATGTGGCTGGAGTCAAGGAGAAGGCATAAAATGAAGTTGGAGAGAGAGGTGGAGCCAGGCACTACAGAGCATATGGTGGGCCACAATAGGGAGTCTGAGTTTATTCAAGGTAGTAGAGAAGGGAGGCATAAAGTGATGTGGCCTGTGCCATATCTCAATCAGACTAATAGAGGCTATGCTTCAAGAGTGGTCATCTGCAGCTCGCTTGCACATGCTCTCAAGGAGGTGACACTGGTACAAGTCACCTGCGCATTGTTTCAAGATTCCTGAAAAAAAAATTGTTGATGATATTATATAATGACTAAGATCATGTACTTAGCAGTCAAACACCTTGAGGTTGGAATCCTGACTCTCTAACTTAATTATCAACCGCCTAACTTGGACAAATTAATTCATCTTTCTGAGCCCAGGTTTCCTCATCTGTAAAACAGAGACTATTGGATTGTCTACTGTAAACTTACTCACTTGATTTCTCTGGGGTTTCCTTCCATGAAGCATCAGGACAGACCAGGCAATGCAGGGCTGAAACATTGGTTTATGAGTTAAGGATGACCAAGGCCATTAGAAAAGACCATGGGTCTGCAGAACCTGAGAGGTTCATTGTCAGGCCCAGTCTACTTGGAATCTCATTCTTTTTTGTGCTGCACCATCAATCTCCTTCCAAACTCATAGAGAACTTTGCTCAAGGTGGAGTGAGCTGGACCACGTACTGCCAGGCTCCTCATTCCTGTTGATGTCATTTGCATGTGGCTCTTTTTATTGTAATGAAGCAGAGGTGGGGTGAGGGTGGGGACTCACGACTAAGGGACCAAGGATGGGGCATGTGCAGTGTCCACCCTACCTGCCAAGACCACAGCTCTGAGCAATTAGATTCCAGCTCTACTCTTGGCTCATCTCATCCTTGGGACAAAAGCACGTGAAGCCTCTGGAATCCAATCCCCTCCTCATATCTTCTGTTTCTACAAGATATTGTGCTGTTCCTTAAGACAATGTCCTTAATTCACTGACTGAATGCCTTGGATTTGTATTAACTAAGGCAGATATATTTCCTCCATTCTTAAGAAGGACTGAGAAGGGATTTTTCTTGAGAACACAGATTACCTCCTTAATATGCCCCAAAAGCTCATCATGATCTGAGTCCTATTGCTTCTCAAGCCACGTGTCTCTGTCCACCCTAGTCTCATATTCCTTGCCCTACCCAGTCTGAACTACTTGCAGTTTCCCAATGTGCTTTGTGACTCCTTCCCCTGGACCTTTGACTGTAAAATTCTTCTCTGTCGTCTTCTCCTGTTCAGCTCCTTCCCACCCTTCGGTTTTTGTTCAGAGGGTACCATCTTTGGGAGGCCTTTCCTACCTCCTCAAACCTGTGTCAGGTATCCCTCTCTATGCTCTTAGCACTCCTTGGGCTGGCTTCTCTCATTCTCTTCATCGTTGCTTATTGAATTGACTGTTCAAATATTTACCCTTCTCTTCTACCTTCGTCTGTAAGCTCCATGAGTATAGGAACTTGAACTGATGACTGTTGTAGTCACCAGTGCATTTCCTTGTATCACACGTACCAGGCACACAATAAATCTCTAAATATATGCGGAATGAATGAATGAGGCAATAGCTCCATCCCCATTACACACACACACACACACACACACACACACACAATATGAGTGAGGAGAAGCAGCATCTTTAGCGCTAAACAAGATACCACCTGGTCCTCCTTAACAGAAAGAATCTTGGAGCCACTGCCAGGAAATCTCTGAGCATATAAAAAATGGATCCCACATCATTTGTGATACTGGAATTATCTGATGAAGGATTAAAGGTTTGGTCCATAGGACTCAAGCAGTAATAAATCTATATTCTCTGGAGGCTTAAGATAGGATGGTTGTTAGGCTACTTGCTGTTAAATGAGTCAAGATGGGATTTTTGTGATGTCCTCTGGAAGAGTCCTCATTGTGAGCTCCTGGGGGCTAAGTTTATTTGCCCCAGGAACATGTAACACTGATAACTCCCATTGTTCTATAAAGGCTAAAAGCTATAGAAGGTGTTTGATCCACTAATCCTTCTCCTGTGGTTTACTATTGATTGAGTTTGGGTAGTGGAGGAAATGGTACTGCCCTTCCACAGAATTTTTTTTTAAGTTCTGGAAGGCATTACTGCCTCTTTCCAGTCAAATTGTCAGAACAATAGTTGCTCTGGCCTCAGTGCATCTTCCTCCTTTCTTTGTGTGTGAGGGAGAAGAGAGAAGCCAGGTCTGACTCAAGAAATCCAGAGAAAAGGAGTCTAAAATGAATAAAGGATTGTTATGGACAACGAGGGCTCTTTGGAATCTTCACAATGGATTCTGTTTCTCAGGGAGTGCTATTATTTACTTTAGGAATAATAGAAGTAAATTGTTTTCACTTGTAAGTTCTGTGGAATACTACTAAGGTCTAGGATTGATGTGTGGGAATCAGAATTACTACACTGTATTTAAAAGGCACAGACTTGATTTTATGTGAAAGCAGGTATATTGTTACAACGACCAAGACCCAAGACCCGCTTTCCAGGTAATTTGGACCCTTAGTATCTCAGGGTTACTTTAAAAAATGGTAGAGACCAGCAAATACTTGAGCTGGTTTATTACTGAGTAAAATGGTGCCTACTATGCCAAGGAATTGGGCAATATTCAGTTACAAGCCTGATTTAGGGAGAGAGACATAAATAAAGACGTTATAAGTCACGATTTTATATTATTTTCACCAAGATAATTTTATATTATCTTCACCATCTTCGAGACTGGACCTTCCATCTCCATGATAACCCACATCATGAATGAAGTAAATGGAGAGGTCCTGATGCTGTCTTTACTTGGAGTCTTACCTTTCCTTGTTTCTGGATGTTACCAATAGGCCAGCATCCTTGAATTTTCACCTTTCTTTCTTGGAGGCTCTTTCTCAGAGGACACTAGAAGAGTCTCTACTCTAAGGAACTCCATACTTTAGCCAGACGTTTGCAGAAAGCTTTTAATATATTTGGTTTGGAATAACAAGAAAGCCTTGATGTGAACCCCATGCCTTTTGGCTCTGGGGAGAGACGGTCAGAAGCCTCACACAGAATGTGATTGTGGACAGATTAAAATATTTTCTGCTCATCTGAGTATACTCCATGCTAGACTATTATGCTGTTTTATGATTAATATTAGGCCTTCGTTGTTTCAGGTTTTGGTAACTTGAATTAGCTATTATTTTTCAACAGAAGCATAAAATCTTTGAACTAAAAGGAAAGATCATCTGACTTAGTCCCTTTCCTGCACGGAATTTGAGGCCCAGAGAGGGTAAAAATAACTCCCCTGAACACTCTTCTGTTGTGTGTATTCTATGGTCTTGTTAGTGGAAATGCAAGTTGTTTAATTTTAAGATTTTTGTTGTCTTGGAATTGTCTGGGCCTCTCATTTCAGTGTAAATTATTTTTTTTTAGTAACAAAAGAAAGTAAGCACAAATCAGCTACTCATTGTCTTGGTTAATGAGTATTCTCTTTCCAAATCAGGATGTTTATGTACATGGTGCTTATGCTTTTCTTTTACTTTATTCACAAGATGAAGTGACATCTACTTGCGATGTCACATATGCTTTTAGGAGTATTCTGAGATGCAAGTTACTGAATATTGAGCTACACTCACAATTTTAGGGACTCTGACACACTGCTCTGACCCAGCCAGATAGAATCTAATTTTCCCTTTATCCACAAATGCTGTGACAGCAAGGAAGGAAGAGATGTCTCCAAGAATCCTAAGATCTAATTTGAAACCCATGATCATTAATAGAAATTGTGTTATAAATTGTGATTAGATTCCTGGGCTAGGTCACAAAAGCTTATTTGGCATATGCTTTTTGTGTCTATTAGAGTTCTTTATGTGCAATAAATAGAAAATACTAACCAAATTTGCTTTTAAAAAGGGGACTATTTATTGGGTTATGTACCTGAAGGGTCCAGGCATAGGTCTAACTTCAGTAATGGCAGAATCCAAGGGTTACCATGACACACCAGAAACTAATTTCTCTCTCTGCTTCTTCTGTTTGGACTCTCTTCCTATATTCTTTCTCCTCTAAAGGAGACAAGTTGATTGCAGCAGATCCAGCCTACATTCTTCCAGGTTCAAGTGAAAGAGCAATCTCTCTTTTGAAATACAGTGAGTTTATTAGCTAGGCTCGGGTTATAGATTCTGTCCTTGGAATTTGGAGAGAATATCCACTGAAAGCACATAACCTGAGAGTGAATAAGGGGATGAAGTTTCAAAAGGAAATCAGAGTAAAATCAATGAATAAGAAGGAATGGCTGCTAGACAGCCAAAAAATGTCTGCTATAATTGGCCAAAGGAATTTAGGTGAATTTTTAAAGACTAGGCTTTGCTGTGGTTCTCTGTTAGTATATAACTAGTATGAAACTGGCTGGAAACCAAATGCTGTTATGCTTCCTTTGATCTATCCCATCTCTTCCAGTTGTGAATCTTTTGGTATCTTGGATTAATTTAGAAAAACAAAACAGTTTGGCCATTGGAATCTTAGGAATTTTCTTCTCAAAAGTGTGGTCATCACACCAGCGGCATTGGGATCACCTGAGAACTTGTTAGAAATGCAGAATCTCAGATCTACCCAGACCTACTGAGTCAGGACCTGCATTGTAACAAATACCCAAGTAATTAATATTCACAGTGAAGTTTTTTCATGACTGTTTTAAGATTTTTTTCTTTACCATTGATTTTAGGGAATTCGATAATGATGTACCTTGGGGTAGTAATCTTTCTATTTCTTGAGCTTGGAGTTCATTGAGTTTCTTGAATCAACACATTTGGAAAATTTTTGGCCATTATTTTCTCAAATACTTTTTCCACATCCCTCTTCCTCCTCTTTGTCAAGAGTATCAAATATATGTATAGCTGTGTACATTTTTTCCACAACTCACTGATGCTGTGCTCATTTTTTCACAATTTTTTTCCCATGTGTTTTGTTTTGGATGCTTTGCATTTCTATGTCTGCAAATTCACTAATGTTTTCTTCAACAGTGTTTAATCTACTATAAACCCTATTAAGTATATTTTTCATCACAATCATTGCATTTTTCACCTCTAGAAGTTCAATTTGGAATTTTTTTAATCTTTATATTCCACATCTCTCTTTAACATGCTCATACTTTCCTCTACCTTCTTCAACATATGGAATAGATTTATAACAAATTTTAATGTCCTTGTCTGCTAATTCTATCATCTGTGTTACTTATAAGTCTATTTCCATTGATTGATTTTTTAATCCTCATTATAGGTGCTATTTTTCTGCTTATTTGCCTACCTGGAATTTTTGATAAGATGTCAGACATTGTAGATTTTACCTTGTTGGTAGAATTTTTCTATCCGTTTAAATATTCATACACTTTGTTCTGGCACACAATTTATTTAGAAACAGTTTGATCCTTTCAAGGCTTGCTTTTAGTAAGCTTTGCAAAGTGGGACCAGAGTAACATTTAGTCTAGGGCTCATCTTGTTCTACATCTTCAGAGTCAATGCCCTTCTGAGAACTCTGTCTGATGTCTCATGTATTAGGCGTCTTGTGTATCTGGCTGGTGGAAACATAAACTGTGACCAGCCTGTGTGAGCTCCAGGAATTATTCCATTTTCTTTCTCCAGGTTCTGTAGTTTTCTCACATGTATGCACTAATTAGTACTCAGCTTAAGACTTGAGAGAAATCCTCTGCTGATGTCTGGAGCTTTCTCTCTGTGTAGCTGTCTCCTCTCCAGTACTCTGCTCTGCAATCTAGCTACCTTGGCCTCCCAAATTCTCAACTCTGTTTCCTCGGTTGCACTCTGTTTGAATTCTCCCTTCCTGCACTGTGGCCTCTAAACTCTCTAGGTTTGATGGCCAGGGCAACCATAGGACTCATCTAGTTTGTTTTTCTTCCTGTAGGGGCCACTGTCCTGTGCTGCCTGTCGTCCACTGTGTGAATATTGTGTGTCATGTATTTTGTCTATATTTGTGGTGGGTTAAGGCAAAAGGGTAAATCTAGTTCCCGTACTGCACCCACATAGGAAGCTTCTGCACATTCAATCTTGAGAAACATTGCCTTAGAATCTTAGAAGACTTCATCAGCCTCATTGTGTCCACCATGTCCTATTCAAACTCTTTCAGAGAAGGAATCATCCCCTAAGACTTTATGGGCCCAAAGACTGCTTTTTTTTCCAATTTCTTCTAAGATGCCACCCTCCCTCTGAAAAGAGGTTACTGACACTTTCTGCTCTGGTAAACTAAGATTTATGAGACGTCTAATGAGTTCAGTATTCCTCTTTGGAGAGCCTAAATATTACGTATTACCAGAATTATTTTTTATTGGAGAGATATAGGAAGTAAAATTGATGTTTTAAAGCAAATAGCTGGGGAAACAGAAAAAACAAAGAACATTAGAAGAGCAATTAGGCAAATGTGTGACCATTTGAAGCCATTCTGCTTTGAGATTAGGTCAAATAATGGGAAAAGGGCAGAACTTTGGGAATTTTCTGCCCATCACCAGTATGAATATTAGACTGATTCATTATTCATATGAGTCCTCAACAGACACTAACACGATATCTGTGGGAAAATGTGGCCTGAGTTAGAAATAACTGATAAACAAGTTTTTGGAACACAGCCCATTCATAAATGGGAGATATCTTTACTCTCTCATACTCACACACCTGGAAAATGAAGACTTTAGGCTTCATTAGCATTTTCCAGCTTGTCCTACATTAATATCTAAGGGACGCCATTTGTGTTTCTCCACTTCTCTGCCGCCACCCTTGCCAAGCCAACATCATCTCCCACTTGGATTATTGCAATAGGCCATTGTCACCTTGCTCATACTCTTGGCTTGTTGCAGTCCTTTGTCCACACAATCAGTCAAAGGCATCTTTTAAAAGCTCACTTCTGATCCCATTACTGCTATGCTTAAATTCTTCTAATGGCTTCCTATGGCACTTAGAGTGAAATCTAAGCTCCTTACCATGGAGCACTCTGGCTTCTGGCTTCCTTTCCAATTTGTTTTGCTAATCTCCTCTGCTTCAAGCATACTGGCTTGCTTCCTGTTTCTCTATCAAACCAGGCTCTTTCTTGCCTCCAGGTCTTTGCATTTGTAGTTCTCTCCCCACATGCTCTTCATCTGATTCTTTTCATGGCTGGCTCCTCCTACTTACTTGAAGTCAGAGCTCAAAGTCTCCTTAGAGAAGCCCTCCTGACCACTATCTGAAGTAGCCTTCCCTCTATTCTTATCTTACTTTCTATCAAATCATTTTACTTAATTTCCTTAATTATTATAAACTCATTACAGTTTGGAATTATCTTGGTTCATCTTTGTTTCTCACTAGAATGTAAGCTTTATGAGGACAGGTACCTTATCCATCTTATAATCATACTCTTATGCCTAGAATACTGTTTGGCACATGGCAGCCATTTGCTGGATGTTGCTGAATGTAAGAAAGAACCATAAGACCACCTTTAATGCAAAAATTATTTAAGCTAATTTAACTGATATTTAATAATTTTTTAACTAATTTCTGTCATATTTGATTGCCAAAGGCTATAATCTATAATCTATAATCTAGATTACTTGTCTATAAATTAATTAAATTTGTATCTTTGGCACTCTTACTATTCAGCTTAGTTAGTGTATAGGCAACTTTAATGTATTTTGATGTGTGTTTTTCTTATATTCCATATTTTACATATGCTAGACCTGAGAATTGTGAGGACATATAAAATTCTTTTTTCAAAAGTAGATTCTTCATAGATCCCTGCTTCTGGAAATAAGTTGGAATGGAGTATCAAAATCTTAGGAGACTTCATATGCATGATGGAATATATAAATATATGAGCATGTATCTTTCAGACATTTACATATATATGCATACATTACTCTATTTCCAGCCATCAAAAATACATGTGTAACATTTGTATGAAGTCACGTGACATAATTTTACTTGAGGAAAAACATCTAACTCCCCCTTGATGGCTTTAGTAGAAATTAAACGTATAATCACTTGTTATTTGTGAAGACAGTGTTTTCAAAATTTACATTACGAACTACTGTGGGATTTGTTAGAGCATAACAGCATCACGGGGATTTCCAGAACGAAGAAACTGATTCAGAGCCAAGTTTCATTTAGTTTTCAGAAGCACATTTCTTTCTTCCTTGCATGAGCTTTTCACAGGGCTGTGAAGAAGAAGCTTCCACTCAGTGGAATGGCAGGCTGCACAGTCCTTTCTAGGGTCCTTCATGCTATTTTGAGAGTGTGTGGTTTTCAATTCAAATGATTCCCCATTTGTGGTTGCCTGTTAGAGCAAAGAATCAACAGGGTCTTTTGGTAACCATGGAAGCCACTGGCTCTCAAATAAGTTATTTTTAGATTGCCTCACTGAATAAATTTCCTTACTTCCTGAGAAGAAAATAATGTAACATGATCTTGACAATATGAGACCTTAGTCATGGAAACAAAGAAGGGATGTTGAGAAAGGAGAATCTGTTATTGTCTTATTTTATTGATAATGCAAATCCTGGTCCAAATGAGACTTGAGGAATTATACTAATCAGTATTCACTTAAAAAAAAGTGAGAGTTATCCAACAGCCTTCATTGGGTCTTCAAGTTTTAGAGTGTAAATTCTATTGCTTCTTAAAATTTCTTTCCCTCTACTAACCAGAGGCTCAAAGGGAAGACTCACATAAATCCTGCTAGTACTTCAATCGAAGAAACTAAGAAAGTAGTTATACCTCTGACTTCTGGTTGATTAGGATGTAGTGACATTTTTCCTGGTTGTTTAATTCAGATTTGAAGCTCCCTTCAAGCCTCAGCTTAGGAAAGAGAAGAAAAAAGTGACTGTGATGAGCTAGCATTTCTAAACAATATAAACTCTTGCCTCAGTACTATCTTTGAAAATCTGCATTGCTGGAAGTTTCTAAAAACACTAATTATGAATTCTCCCCTGACCAAAGGACAAATTGTATATTGCTCTGGAAATGCCTTGATATTATTAATGTTATTATTGTTATTTATAGAATTCATGCAGTGACCCAAGGGTGCATTCATGGGCATTAGAAGATGCTTGGAAGAAGCAGAAGACCAGATTCCTTTCTAATTAGGTCAGCCAACACTTGAAAGTGATTACATTCATATTATTTTTACTTTCACCTGAATAGTCTTTTTAATAGGATCTAGAAAAAATAGAATGTCAGGCCTGTAAAGAACCTTTAGCCCAGACCCTCATTTCTTAAAATGAGAGGTAGCCACAGCAAGTTAATGTCTCTCATTACTTTGACATTAGATCCATTATTCTTTATGCCATTGATGAGCCTAATATCATGCCAGAGGGGCTCATAGTAGGTTTCCATTTACACATAAAATAAAAAACAAACTTATTATCATGGCCACCAAGGCCCTAGGTGGCCTGACTCCTGCGGATGCCTCCTACCTCATCTCCTCCTGCCCTTTGCCTTATCCATCATGCTTCAGTAGACCAAACTTCTTTCCCTTTTCTGAAAATACCAAGTTTGTTCTTTGCACTTTCTGATGAACTGATTTTGAATAGCTGGTTCCCAGCTATGGTAGGCAGAAATTTTAAGAAGGCCCCCAAGATTCCCACCCTCTAGTGTACGTGCCCTGTGTAATGCCATCCCCTTGACTGTGTGTGGAACTAGTGAATATGAGGCTACATCACTCCTCTGATTATGTTGCTAATGATTCAACTTTGAGTGAATCAAAAGAGAGACTCTCAGGTGGGTCTGACATCAAGTGAGCCCTTTAAAAGAAGGTGAAGTGTCAGAGAGATGCCCTCCTCTTGGCCTAATAGAAAGGAGGTTGTGAGAGGAGAGGACCACATAGCAAGGACCTGACGGTGGTGTCTAGGAACTGAGAGTGGTCCCCAACCAACAGCTAGCAAGAAATGGGGACCGTAGCCATATAGCCACAAGGAAGTGAATCCTGCTGACAACCAGTGAGCCTAGAAGAGCACCCCAAGCCTCAGATGGGATCACAATCCCTGCCAACATCTTGATTTCAGCTTGTGAGGCCCTGGGCAGAGGACTCAGCTAACTCGCAGCTGGACTCCTGACTCACAGAAACTCTGAGACAGTAAGTTTGTGGTAATTTGTTATGCAGCAATAGAAAACTAATACTCATCTCTCCTGTCTCAGCTCATGTCACTTCCTCAGAGAGGCCTTCCCTAAGCACTCTAATGCTTATACTCCCCTGTCCTCATTACCCTGTTTATTCTCTTGATAGCACTTAGAATCTGAAGTCACCTTCTTTACTTACTGTCTTGGTAGTTGTTGACTTCCCCAGCACCTACAGCATTGTTGCACACATAGTAAGCATTCAATAAATATTTCTTGAATGAATCACTGAATCCAAATTAATGAGTTTTTATCAACTGTCCATGACCAAACTTCTAAATGAATCTCTGGACCACCAGGTGGCAGATAATTTAGAGAGTAAAGTAAATAGCATAGAAGAACCTTGGCCTGGTGACAGAATGTCAATTCTCTAATGGCAGCATCACCATCCAGATTTTAATCTAAAACCATCTGCCTTTATTTTTTTTAACCTGGTCAGTTGGACAGCACATCTGCCATTGCTAGTGTTGCTGTAGCCAAATTATATGATTAACTCTCATAAAATGGGAGCTTAGAAACAGAATGGGTTGATACCTTCATCAACTATATTACCAGCCACAGGGTGTTATCTTTGCTACTCACTTTTGTTGCTGTGATTTTTTTTTTTTTTGTCCTGTGTGGTTTACCTCCTTGAGTGTTGGTTGGGTTAATTTGTTCTCAAGATTTCAGTTGATGATTTCCTTCCACACAACTTTGGAGCAGGTGTTCTTATGCTTTGAGAGAATGGACAATTATCATAATGTCTCTCATTATAACTTTGCTAACCTGGCACACACTCATTGTTATAATCTGTACCCAGATGACTGAGTACCTTGCTGGTCTGGGGACCCAGGTTTGCATACAAGTGTTTCGACACGTGTGTAGAAATTCACTAGAATGTACATGGGAGGAAAACTAAATTTTCCTTTATCCCTCTGAGTTCTTGGCTAAGACTCCATGTAATAAAAGATTAACAAGAGAAAAACATACAGAAGTTTATTAACATGTATACCTTATGTATGCATGAGAGAGACCCCAGAAAAACTGATTAACTCCTAGAGATGGCCCAAGCCACCATCTTAAATACCATCTTCAGCTAAAGACAAAAACGAAAGTGGGGTGTTGAGAAGACCAGTTATGGGAGGTTTTCAGGAAAAGCACAGTAAACCAGAATTAGGTTTGTTATGCAGATTTAAGCCAAAGCCTTCTCCAGTGATAGAGTTTCCTGAGATTTAGAGTCTCATCCTGGTATGGAGAGGGAAACATCCTTACAAATGGAAATTTCCTGTAAAAATGTAAATCTTCCTACTAAAGGGTAACTTCTACTCTGTTTTCAGAGCTTCTCCTGTGTAGGCCATTTCTCAAAAATAATCAACTCAAAATTCTTTATGCCAAAGAGGCATATTCTGGGGTCGTATATTCTGCTCCCCTTCAAATGTAAGAGCAATGAACACAAAGACCTGGTTTGTCCTACTTTTGTTGTACTCTTATCCCCTGGAACAGTGCCAGACCTACAATAGGTACTCAATAAATAGCTTTGAAGAAATGAATGCACATGTGAATAAAATCTCTTACCACCTTAACTATCACCAAATCATGGCAGATCTCTTGTTCTGTAAGATGCCTCCTGTGGGAAGTTATGCTTTCCCATAGGAGAACCTAATCATTCAAGTCTCATTCGACTGTCATCTCCTTGGATGATGGTTGTTAAGATGGCTATTTACATGTCACTCTTTATTGAACACCTACCCTGTGCCTGGTATTGTGTGAGGTGCTGAGGACACAAAGGGAGATAGGACTCCTGCCCAGGGCTGAATTTACAGTCTTGTAATTCTAATTTATTGCTAGTTGCTTTCAGGATTGGCAAACAATGTAATTCGAATAAATGAGCAAATGTTTGTAGAAGTATCGGACCTGGGAATTCTGAAGATGGTCTTAGTGAGAGTCTAGATTTGTAATATTTATATCCTTTTCCATGCTTTTACTAGTTAAGGTAGTGCTAGCTGCTGAAACAGATAAGCCTTAGTGGCTTAGCATGACAGAAATGTATTTCCTGCTCATGTAATTTCCAAAATAGGTGTTTTAGACCAGTTGGCAATATTGGGGCAAGGAAAATCACCTTTCTTCCCTTCTTGTTTTCTTATGGCTGGACTAGTAATAAAACTGACACAAGACCAGATTAACAGGAGAAAAACCCAGTTTAATACGTATTGGAGGCCATAAAGAAATGGTGCGTGGAGAGTGAACAGAGCAGGCAGTGTATATATCTTTTACACAAAGAAACAGTAAATTTGTGAAGAATTGACAGAACAAAGAAACTTAGGTTTGGAGTACGTAAACAGTGAGGAGTTTCAGCAGAGTTTAGCCTTGAGGTAGTAGATTAGCAAGGTTCGTTTCTGCAGCTTCTCAGCCCTGAATCCCCAGCTCTGGTGATAAGGATGCAGGGTGAGCACCTGTCACAGAGGAGATTTCTTTCCTGCTTTCAGGGGGAGCAGAGACAGGAGGGTCACAATGCCCTTTTGCTTCTCAAGTAACTTTAATTCAAAAGAACCAATATGCTGTTGTGGAATCTTTCAGGGTGGCCTGTTCTGGGCCCCAACAGCAATTTCATCCAAAGCCAAGATTTAGGGATCCAGGTTTCTCCCATCTTGTAGATCTGCCATCTTCAACTTCTAATGCTGCTGCTCAATGAGAAAGAGAGGGAGATCTCATGGATCAGGCCTCAACGTGCCATGAATTGCTTCTGCCCACCATCCATTGGCCAGAGCTCAGTCACATGGTCATACGCAACCGCAAGGAAGATGCAGTGACGTAATAAATGTACAGAGGAAGGGCATTCATGTTCGCCAGAGCAGAGCCAGAAGAGACAATCTCCATTTACCAAGCTAAAGGAATTTTAATAATTGTTTCTTTAAAAAGATCTGGCTGGTATTTTTTAGTTAAAAATTCTTCACCTCAAGGATTTAGATATTTGGAATGGATTTCTAAAGAGAGAAACATTATTATTATAATAACAAACCAAAATACAGAAAACTGTCAGCTATTCTGACAAAAACAAGCATTTTAAGGCACTTTTTAAAATGTAGTGAATGTAGTAAAGGCATGTTCCAGGAGGAAAAGAAACAAGCTTTGGTGAATAGCAAGCCTGTCAAATGGATTCTCTGGTATTGAAGGAATTCCCTAAGATTCTCTGTACCAGCTCTATTATCCACGTGGTGGGAGAAAGAGCCAGGAGTCAGAATAATTGGGCTTTATTTGTTTTTCTGTTACTTATAAGCCTGTTGACTTTTTAGAGATTCTTATACTCTCTGGGCCTCTGCAGATTTGTGCAAAATGGGGATGAAACACACACACATCATATATTTGTTGGGAAGATTGAATAAAATAATGACCGTCACAGTATATTGTGAAGTGCAAGTTGCAGTATAAATGCAAGGTGTTACCTTTCTTCTCATCACCATTACCATTAGGATCATAGAATCTTCGGAAAAGGTGGAAGACAAAGTAGGGATGTCCAATTTGGCATCAACTTTATCTTGCACAACCTGTCTTTTATCCTCTATGGTTATACTGAAATCCTTGCTGCCCTCTAATAAGTCATGCCAACATCACTCATTCAATCTCTTGAAAAAGACTTATTGGGGACCTAGTGATAAATAGCTATCATTATTATTTTTTGAGCTCTGACTCTATGGCTGGCACTAGACTGTGTATGCATTTTACCCACATGATCTCATTTGATCCTTCCTCACAACAACTCCAGGAGGCAGATTCTATTATCACCTCCTGTTTCTCACAGATGGGAAAACCAAAGCTCACAGAGGCGAAGCCAGTCATTTGAAGTCACATAGCTCCATACTGACAGTCTGAGACCAGAGTCCAGGCTTTTGACTACTATACTTTCTTGGCTCTTCATGTGACTGTTGCATGCAGGGCATGTGCCAGGCACCAAGGGCTTCCAAGGTGAACAAGGAAACATGATTCTTGTCTTTAAGGAGCTTTCAGCCTGGCTCTCAGCAGCCTTCAGGCCCTGCACACACCGTTCCTTATGCCTGCAATGCTCACCTTACAATACCCCTCTCCTCTTTCTCAGCCTAGTTGGTTTCTCCTTATCCTAAAGACTCAGCTCAGGCATCATCTTCCCTAGACCTTCCTGACTGCCCAGGGAGTGCCTAGAAGATGTCTCACATGTGCTCGTGCACAAAGGCAGTGCTGCCTAGTGGTTAAAGTCCTGGGTCTAGGCCTAGACTGCCTTGGCTCTACTTTTAGCTCCATTACTTCTAAACACTGTAATTGCAGGTAGGTTACTTTTCTGGGTCTCAGTTTCTGCATGTGCAAAATGATATTGTTATAAGGATGAAATGAGATGATACATGTAAAAAGTTTGGCACCTGCATGGTAAACATTTAGTTAACTTATTTAACTCTCATTAACTACCATTATGAAGATGGATCAATGATCGTATGAGAATTCTCATTTCTTCCTCCTGTCCAGGATTACAGGGCCTGCTGTGAAAGACGGGGGTGTTGACTTGATATCTGCCTTCAATTTCAATGGTTTGGAGTTTGAACTCTAAGGTCAACGTCTCTGAACCCAGAACACTGGCATCAGATGAGCTAAACATAGAAAAGGCCTATGACTTGACCAAAGCAGCCATTTTTGATGATGTCACAATCTTAATGAACACACCCACCCCTACACCCTTCCCACAGAAACACAGGACTGAATTATGATTTTAATCAGATCAGCCTTTGCTGATGTGCAGTGAGGAATAATTAGTTGGTGGTGGATACAGAAAACTGTACTACACTCAGCCAGGAAGAGGGGAGTGCTTCCTCTAGCATTTCAGTTCCCTTGCTGCGGTAGCTTTCTTTCCTCTCCTTTGTTGCTCAGAATTTGAACTTGATGGGTCTCTGTGGGAAGCTTAGTCATCTCTTTCTCTGCACCTTGTCTCTCTGGCTCAGACATGTTTATAGTTCCCAGGTGAGGATGAAGACATTTCTAGGTAACCAATTAGCCAAAACAGAACTTTGAGAGCCTTGCAGAACACATACAAACTTCAGCAGATTAAAGGTCAGTGTCCAATAAATTGAGTCTGGGCAAAGCCTTTTCCTCTAGGGTTTGGAGTGCTACAGAGTTTAATCTTGGAGCTCCTAGGGTGCATAAAGGAAGCAGCAGGTACCCAGAGTGTCAATCTCTGTTCTACTCCAAAGACATATGTGCTCTTGGCTTCAGAAAAATCTGTCATGTTCACTGGAAGCTTTGGTTCACTCTTTCTTCCCTGTTGTGCTTAGAAGCCCCGGTGCCTGTTTGTAAGCTACATGGGTACATGCCTTTACTTGAATCAGAGTCAGGAAATTTAGAAGGAAAAAAAGAATCTTGGTTGTTATTATCTAAAATTTTAAAATAAACACCCTAGGGAATGTGGTAACTTTAAAATGCAGCTGCATATTCTTTGACATTTCTCTCATTGAGAGGTGGGGTCTATGTCACCTCTCCTTAAATCTGGGCAGGTCTGTGACAGATTCAACCTACAAAAAAGTGATGCCAGATGACTTCCAAGGCTAGCTTATAAAAAACCGTGCAGTCCCACCTTGCTCTTGGTGTCCTAATTCACCATTTAAAAACTTTGACTACTCTTAAGCTGCCATATTGTGAGGAAGCCAAAGCCCCATGGAGTAGCTGCCTGATGCTCCAGTCAACAGTTTCAGCTGAAACTAGCTTCTGAGTCATCTCAGCCCAGATGCCAAATGTGTGAGTGAGGAAGCTTGCAAATGATTCTAGCCCCCAGTGGTTTGAGTTATCTCCAGACATTTGAGTCACTCCAGCCATGCAGGTCTTCCCAACAGAAGCTCAGACACTGGGGAGCAGAGACAAACCAGCCCTATGGTTCCCTGTCTAAATTTCTAACCTAAAGAATCCATGAGCATAATAAAGTAGTTGTAGCTTTATGTCACTATTTTTGGGGATAGTTTGTCATGCAGCAATGGATAGCTGGAACATTGGGTTTCATGGAGCTATCCCCCAAATGTCAAGTAAGGGAAGTAGAGTAACTGCAAACCCAGTTGACAAAAGACTACAAGAATCATGGAATTGGTAGGATTTCAGAATTATAAGGGACCCTAAGTGTCATCTAGTAAATCCACAGCCTTACAGTTGCTACTAACCTGAATTTTCTGTTTAACATCTCCAAGCAGAGATACTTTGCTTAGCTACTTCCAATGATGAGGAACTCAACTTCAGGAAGCATCCTCTCTTGCAGAAGTACAACTGGATGCCCTAAACAAAGATGCTTCTACTGCTGAAGAGAGATGGTTGGTGACAGAACAAATGCAGCTGCTTAAGAGAAAGTAACTTCAAGGACAGTTGGAGCTCATAAAAAAAGTGGCAAAAACCATGACACCTGCTGTTTGGACTACTCAGCTGGAATTGTCTTATGCTACTGCCACCTTATTTTCATGTTTTTAGGCTTTTGTAGTGTGTAGAGGTCTTCTCTTTCAAATGTTGATTCATGGTGTGATACTGGATTCTAGTGGTAAAGGATAAGGAGGAATCAAAACTAGTCAGGGTAACATTCTTAGGAATGTAAAGACTGGTGAATAGGCTCGAAGAATGTCGAAGGTAGGAAGGGAAGTCATATTTCACCGTAAGTTGACTGTAAATACACAGTGCAGTGCAGGTACAGAAAACACTAGTTTATTCTGCAGTAGACACCAGGGTAGAGAGGTCACAAGTGACACTTGTTTAAATGTCCAGAAAATAAGTCAAATCCCATTGAATTGAATTGAATTGAATTGAAGAATTGCCTTCAATTCTGGGAACTCTAGGAGGAATAGTGATAGTGATAACCTAGAGATTTTTCAGAAGATATCAACAAAGATGTCTTTGTTCATGGGTGGGGAGAAGTCTAGAAGTTTCTAGAAGTATAGAAACACAAATTCTATGTGTTACATCGAATATAATGGAAGGGTCTGGGTGTGCTTAGCAAAAAGAAGAAAATAATATGGAATGACGTGATAGCAGCCTTCAAATACTTCAAGGGTTCTAAGCAGAAAAAGAGCTGTACTTTTCACCAACTCTGTTCTCAGCGTCTTAGTCTAGGCCTCCGTTATGGCTCACCTTGACTCCTGCATGAGACCTCTCACTGATTCTCTTTGATTTTCTCCTTGCCTCCTACAATCAGGTTTCTACAAATGCAGATGTAAGCTTTCAAAACTGCAAGTCAGATCATAATACTTTCTTGTTTAATACTCTCCAAACTTCTCATTGGACTTAGGATAAAATCCACACTGCTTACCATATCCTACACTGGTCCCCACCTCTATCAGATCCAGAGGTTCCATTTTATAAACAAACATTTTTTAATCAACCCCTTTACTCTTTTGTAATGAACTTTGTAGGTAATATAACCTATGTGATGGCTAATTTAAAAAAATAGAATTAATGTCCTAATTCTATAGAATAAAAGAAAAAGAAAGTGGTTTTTTCCAGTTTTATTCAGAAATAATTGACATACATCACTGTTTAAATCATACAGCATGATGATTTGACTTATATTTTTTGTGAAATGATTATCACAATAGGTTCAGCTAATATTCATCATCTCGTATAGATACAACAGGAAGAAAAGAAAAAAAAATTTCTCCTTGTGATAAGAACTCTTAGAATTTACTCTCAACAACTTTCCTATATATGATTCAGCAGTATTAACTATAATCATCATGTTGTACACTACATCCCTAGTACTTATTTGTCTTCTATCTGGACGTTTGCAGCTTTTAACCACGTTTTCTCCAATTCCCCCACCCTCTTCCTCAACTTCTGGTAACCACAAATCTGATCTCTTTTTCTGAGTTTAGTGTTTTGGCGTTTTTTTTTATTTCACATATAAGTGAGACCATACAGTATTTGTCTTTCTTTGTCTGACTTATTTCACGTAACATAATGCCTTCAAGTTTCATCCATGTTGTCGCAAATGTTAGGATTTCCTCATTTTTTACGGCTGAACAATGTTCTGTTATATATACGTACACACAGAGACACACACACACACACATATCCACTTCTTTATCCATTCATCCATCAGTGGACACATAGATTGTCTACATTTCTTGGCTATTGTAAATAATGCTGCTGTGAACATGGGGGGGGTGAAAATACATTCTCAAGTTAGTGTTTTCATTTTGTTCAGATAAATACCCAGAAGTGGAATTGCTGGATCATATGGTAGGTTCTATTTTTAATTTTTTTGAGCATCCTCCATACTGTTTTCCATAATGACTGTGTGTATTTACATTCCCACCAACAGTGCACAAGTGTTCTCTTTTCTCCACATCCATGCCAGCATTTTTTATCTTTTTTTTTTTGATTATGGCCATTCTAACAAGTGTGAGGTGATATCTCATTGGAGTTTGGATTTGCATTCCCCTGATGACTAGTGATGTTGAGCATCTTTTTATGTACCTGTTTGCCTTTTGTATATCTTCTTTGGAAAGAAGTCTATTCAGGTCTTTTGCCCATTTTTAAATTGGGTTATTTGTTTTTTGGGTTTTTTTTTGAGGAAGATTATCCCTGAGCTAACATCCACCACCAGTCCTTCTCTTTTTGCTGAGGAAGATTGGCTCTGAGCTAACATCTGTGCCCATCTTCCTCTGTTTTTTCATATGTGAGACAACTGCTACAGCATGACTCGAAAGTGGCGAGTAGGTCCATGCCTGGGATCCAAATTGGTGAACCCTGGGCCGCTGAAGCAGAGTACGGGAACTTAACCACTGCACCACTGGGCCAGCGGCTATTTGGTTTTTTTACTATTGAATTGTATGAGTTGTTTATATATTTTGGCTACTAATCCCTTATCACATACAGTCATGCTCTGTATAAAGACATTTCGGTCAATGATGGACTGCATATATGATGGTGGTCCCATAAGATTAATACCATATTACCTAGGTGTTTAGTAGGCTATACCATCTAGGTTTGTGTAAACATGCTCTGTGATGTTTGCACAGTGATAAGATTGGCTATTGTTGCATGTCTCAGAACATATCCCTGTTGTTATGCAGTGAGTGACTACATATGGTTTGCAAGTATTTTTTCACATTCTGTAGTTTGTCTTTTCACTTAGTTGATGGTTTTCTTTTGCTATACAGAAGCTTTTTAGTTTGATGTAGTCCCACTTGTTTATTTTTGATTTTGTTGCTTGTACTTCAGGTGTCATATCCAAAAAGTCATTACCAAGACTCTTGTCAAGGAGCTTTATTCCTGTGTTTTCTTCTAGGAGTTTCATGGTTTCAATTCTTACATTTAAGTCTTTAATCCATTTCAAGTTAATTTTTGTGAGTGGTGTAAAATAGAGGTCCAGTTTCATCTTTTACATGTGAATATCCAATTATTCCAGCACCATTTATTGAAGAGACTGTCTTTTCCCCATTGAGTATACTTGGCTCCCTTGTCAAGTATTAGTTGACCGTATATGCTTGGGTTTATTTCTGAGATCTCAATTCTGTTTCATTGATCTATTTGTCTGTTTTTTATGCTGGTACCATACTGTGTCGATTACTACAGTTTTATGGTATAGCTTGAAATCAGGAAGTGTGATACTTCCTGCTTTGCTCTTCTTTCTCAGAATTTCTTCAGCTATTCAGGGTCTTTTGTGGGTCCACATAAATTTTAAGAGTGTTTTTTCTACTTCTTTAAAAAAATGCCGTTGGAATCTTGATAGAGATTGCATTGAATCTATAGATGACTTTTGGTAGCCTTGACATTTTAACAATATGAATTCTTCCAGTCCATGAACATGGGATGCTTTTCCTTTTATTTGTGTCTTCTTTGATTTCTTTCATTAATGTCTTGTAGTTTTCAGAGTGGTGATCTTTCACTTCTTCGGTTAAATTTATTCCTAAGCTTTTTATTGTTTTTGACGCTATTGTAAATGGGATCGATTTCTTTATTTCCTTTTCAGAACTTTCATTGTTAGTGTATAGAAATACTATTGATTTTTGTATGTTGACTTCGTATCCTGCAACTTTACTGATTGATTCGATTGATTAGATCTAACAGTTTTTTGGGTTGATCCTTCAGAATTTTCTGTATATAAAATCATGTCATCTGCAAACAGAAAATTTCACTTCTTTCTTCCCATTTCTGACATATTTTATTTCTTTTTCTTTCCTGGTTGCTCTAGCTAGGACTTCCAGTGCTACGTTGAATAGGAGTGGTGAGAGTGGGCATCCTTGCCTTCTTTCTGATCTCAGAGGAAAAGCTTTCAAACTTTCATCATTTATATGGCCTTTATTATGTTCCTATATGTTCCTTCTATGAGTAAGTTGTTAAGTGTTTTTATCATGAATGAATGTTGAATTTTGTCAAATGCTTTTTCTATGTCTATTGAGATGATCATATGATTATTTTCTTTCAATCTATTAAAGTGATGTATCACATTGATTGATTCGTGTATGTTAAACCATCCTTACCTCCCAGGGATAAATCCCACTTGATCATGGTGAATGATCATTTTAATATGCCGCTAAACTTGGCTTTCTAGTATTTTATTGAGAATCTTTGCATCTATACTCATCAGGGATATTAGTCTTTAGCTTTCTTTTCTAATAGTGTCCTTTTATAGTTTTGGTATCAGGATAATGCTGGCCTCATAAAATGAGTTTGGGGGTGTCCCCTCCTCTTCAATTTTTGCAAGAGTTTAAGAAAGATTGGTGTTAATTCTTCTTTAAGTATTTGATAAAATTCACTAGTGAAGCTGGGAAAGTGATTTTTTAATAATGCAATATGTGTTTCAATACGTACATGCATAGGCATAATTACACTGAAGACATAAGGAAATAAATGCTTGCATCTAGAGGAGAAGTCACCAGGAATATGTGAACGACAAATGCAGATTGATACATGTTTGTGTTTTGACTAGAGACTCAAATACCTCAAGCAGCATTGCTACTGGTGACATTGTATCCTAAAACTTTCTTGGTAATGTTTGGGGGGAGAAAGTATACTCTTCCCTCAGTTTATAAGGTATTTGTGTTTCTGTAAAATTTAGGAGTTACTAAATCTTCATGTTAAGAAATTGTGTTATGTTGTAGAATGGATTTAGGTTCTAGACTTAGAAAATTATAAGCAGTATTTTATCTAAATGGGCGTTCAGTGGGCCATTAGAAAGTTATGTAGAATGAATGACAACTCTTTGATGTGTAGATTGTCCTGTGTGCTACAGGAAGCCCAGCAGTCCTGACTGGTACCCTCTCAATGCCAGCAGGAAGTTTCTGTCATTCCCACTAATAAAAAACACCCCAAAAAGTTCCAGAAATGCCCCCAGGGGTGGCTAGCCCCAGAGTTCCCACAGAGAACCCCTGCCCAATGATATCTGGCTCCTACCTTCTTCTCTAGTTGTATCTTCTACCAGTTCTTCCTCCTTCACACGCTCCAAACTCATTGCCTTCTTTCTCTCTCTTAAAATATTGACTTTGCTTTTTCTACACCCAGGACTGTTGTGCCACCAAATCTTTGCCTGGCTTGGTTCTTCTTGTTATTCAGATCTCAGCTCAAATGTCACCTTTCCAGAGAAGCACTCCTAGCCCATCTCAGCTCCAGTAGCATCCCTATTTCCACACTATTCCCTTACCCTATTACACCTTCTCTGTAGCATATTTGGTAGCACTTAATACAACCTGAAAAGAAAAATGCTTTATTTGTATCCATGCTCATCGTCTATTCCCTTTCCCACTAAAATATAAGCCCAGGCAGGCAGGAATTCTTGTCTGCTACTAGCTGTATTCTCAGTGTCTAGAAAAATGTCTGACACATGGTAGGTGCCCAATAAGTATATTTCTTAAATAAGCTAGTAATTCCTCCCTTTCTTCCTTCAAGACAAACTTGAAGCTCTTTAACGTGGTGCTTAATGTCTCTAAACATTTTGACCAGCTTAAATTTCTCCATTCTTTCCTCCTTTCACTCACTACTTCTCCTGTTTACTGTAGTTTCTCAAATATGCCGTGCCATTTAATGTTTTACTTCTTTGTACATTGTTTCCCCTGTCTGAAATTCAGCTGAGACAATTCTCCCTCTATTTCCTCCTCCCTCCTATCCAATGGAGAATTGAACATCCTTTTCTGATATGGCCCTTCAACTACGCTTATAAAAGATTACTTTCGCTGGTGTATGTGTCGTTCTCCCCAACTATACTTTGAGGTTTTTGAGAGCAGGGATCACTTCTCAATAATCTTTATATGCCCAGTGGTCAGTGTGATGTCTGACATAGAATAAGTTTGAGAATGCAATTTCATTTTGTCAGAGTTGGATTGTCATCTCAACTAGCTGAGACCATTTGGAATCTCAATTCTGTCATCCATTTCACTGAGTATTTTCCCCAATATCATATCAACTGTAAATCAGATAAGTATGTCCAAGTGGTAGATACTTCACTGGGGTACATAAAAGCAGGTTAATCCTTTGGAACTGCAATGACAAAATCATTTTGTTATTATTAATAACAATACTTCTTGAGCGTAGTGTGCTAGGCACATTTCTAAACACTTTTTAAGTATTTTCCCATTGAAGCCTTCAGCAACTCATTGGTGAGAGTTAATTAGAGCGAACTTTAGAGGTCACAGCTGCTAAGTAAAAGAACATGGTTAATCTTGATGTATCTGATCCTATGCTTTAACCATTATGCTAGGTCTTTTTTTATGCCGTGTCTATACATCTGTATTTCTTAGACTCAATCCTTGAATCTGGCCAAAGTAGAGTTAAGGGAGATGTTTTAAACTTAATCTTATTTTCTCAGGATAAGGAAGATTCAGTCCCTCTATTCCCTTAGACAAGACCATATTATTTTGTTAATTATTGCTTTTTCTCCTCCTTTCTCTCTGTCAGGAAAGCTCAGTTTATTACGGATCATTGTGGATGCAACCAAGTTAATGACAATTGATGTCCATCCTCTGCTCCTCATATTAGTGGCTCTGTGTCAACATTCACTCCCCTTGCACTGGGCCTCCCCATCTTCATCGTTTTTCCCCCTTTGGGCTGAGGTTTTGCCTTACCCAGTGAACTTTTAATCACTCTGAATAGCTAATCACCATAATTCCTCTCTGTCCAAAGCTGCAAGTTCATCATGTGAATGGACTGGGTGTCCTTGTTAATCACAGTAATTGCTCCCATTCATGAGCTGTGTAAAGCAGTGATGACTCTCCTCATCATTCAAGTCACTCGTCTTCTGATGGAGGCCGGTAGGAGTGTTAAGATTCGCTCAACACAGGCTGTGGGATGAGCAATGGAATGTCCACTAGAACTGCAAGTTTTGGATCTCTATTAATAATTATTATTTTCCTGGGCTGGCAAATCAGTCTGGACTGCCACTCTACTCCCGACATCTCCATCCTCTCAGTTTCTGATGCTAAAGCTTCCATAGCAGGGTTTCCTCACAGATATCTCCTTCCTTATGTCAAATACTCCATCTTGGCAGCCATGCTACAACTGGTTGGCATTCTCCACTGGCCTTATTGGCCAGGCCGTGAACTTTCATCCAAAAGTTAACCAAAGGCATTTATTTTATACTGGAGTTGTTTTGGTAGCAGTCAACTAGAAACCAATCCATCTGGCTCAATTTGAGTAGGATTTATTATAAAGAATGAGGTGTATGTCTTTGAACCCAAGTTCTAGAAATCTAACCATTTTCTAGAAGGGACATAAACTGGACCTAGAAGGCTAATAGATGTCAAGGCAGATATTCTATTAATCTTGTTCTCTCTCTAGTTCCACATAGACAGCTGTTTACATGCATGCTCCACTATTTGGCTTTCCAATCTTACTTTGCTTTGCTGATCACCTCTTCCAGCTTGGTATACAGACCATAAATGGCTTTCCTAAAGTGGCAGCCTCAGGTTACATCCTGAGCAGTGTAGAGTTTGCAGTTAACTGAATGTAATTTCTGCATTCCAATTCCATATTCTCATCTCACTGCACTCCAAATTCTCTTCTCTTACACTCTACCCCCTCCATCTCTTCTCCCAGATTTGTGTATCAAGTTGTCAGCTGAACAAAGGGATCCACATTCATCAAAATCTGTCCTCTTAGAGGACAGCTGTTTTAAGTTGCCAAAACAAATGTTTCTGTTATTATTATAACATTTCAAGAATCTTAAAAAATTGCCTGTCACAAGCTCATTATTTTAAGCCAGAATGGTTCCACTGAATATTTTTGAAAGCCATCTTTCTTTCTGAATGTTCCTTTCTTCTTCCCTTCTTCCCCCTTATCTGTCTTCTGAGAGAGAGAAAGAGAATATGAGTGAAAGAATCCAGCTCAAACCAACCAACAATGGAAGTTCCCTGAAGGAAATCAAAGCCCTGGGATGCTGTAGTGGATGTTTCCCTCTACTTAGCAGCCATTTCCCACCTCCCCCACTTTGGGGAACTCTCTCTCCATCTTTGTTTTGAATAATTGTCTCTTTCTCATTGTGTAGATTCTTGGTGGGGCTGTCAATCAAGTTGCCCTGCTCTTCCCTAGCCAAAACTAGATTCTCATTTTGTGGACCCTAAATATCGAGCTCAGTGATGCCAGCATGAAAAGGTGATGGGAGCTGATCCTTCCGGTGTTGTCACCCTCACCGTTGATCAATTCCTGCTGCTCGCATCCTGGTTTCCTTTTTCTTCTGAGACTGGCTCTTTAGCAGTATCTTTAGTTCTCTGAGTGATCCCATACCCCCCAATAAATCTATTTTGCTTAAGTTAGGCAGAGCTAATTTTACTGTTTGCAAATAAGATAAAGCAAACACAGACCCAACTGATGCAGAGACTATATTATAGAAAGTCTTTGTTTCATAGATTTTATGATGCCTCAGCCTCTGTACGTGATTTCTCTGTTACACTCCTGGGATGCTGGGGTATAGTGGCTTAGTGCCTTGTTTATTTCAGCTAGAATTAACAGTGGGTCATGATGAAATTGGAGCCATATATGCTCATGGTTGTATAAACTTTGGTCTGGGTTTTGGAGCTATATCTCTCAGGTAAAGTTTAATTAACAACTTAAAATCAATCCAATTTGAATACGCTGGAACTTGAATCATACAGCTTAGCTCCTTTTCCTTGTTTCATTTCATTAACAAAGATTTATCTGTGGGAATACAGAAATATATAAGGTGCAGGATAGTACATGGTAGGAAGAGAGTTCTGAAGTAGTTTGGCAGCTGAGTGATAAGATTACATATATATATATATTACATGTATAACAGAATTTTTGAAACTGAACTCATTGTGGATAGGAATAGCTCTATGTTTTTGTTTGTTTTTGTGAGGAAGATTGGCTCTGAGCTAACATCTGTGCTAATCTTCCTCCATTTTTTGTGGGATGCTCCCACAGCATGGCTTGATGAGTGGCACTAGGTCCTTGCCTGGGATCCAAACCTGCGAACCCTGGGCCATCAAAGTGGAGCACTGGACTTATCCACCACAACACAGGGCTGGCCCCCCAATCTCTGTGTTTTTATTACAACAAAAATAATGAATTGTAGTTTAATTATCAGGCTTTTAAAAAGTGCTTTGTAGAGATTATTTTTTCAGCAAAAGTACAGCATGTTAACTTTTTTAAATGTGGAATCTTTTTAAAAAAATAGGTGCATTTAAAGGATATCTCTCTCTTCCCTTAAATGTCTCATTGTTACTATATTTGATTAATTGGTGTTGGGAAAACTTTTGTTCTTTTAAGCCCAGCAATATGTGAGAAATACTTTTTGTCTAGCCGTGGCAGTCTCAGCTTGGCTGTGCTCCTAGACTCCTGATTCCACTTTAAGATGTGTGCTCTAGTTTATGGCCAACACGCATGCATATTTCTTACCGATGCACTAAACTTGGGAGCTTATCAATAGTTGGCTGGGAAGTATGGTAGCTCTAATGGGAAAACCTTGCTTTGCTGAACCATTAATGCTCAAGGTTTAAGTGTAAAAGCCCAAGTGTGCTTAATCCACTCCCTGTCACCATTTCCAACTGGAGCTTGGAACATGCTCAAAGTCAGGAGCTAAGCGCAGGCAGGGATCTAGTGACTTAAGAGGCTGAAGAGATTTTCTCTCTGAGTCAAAATTTTCTCTTACTGTTACAGGATTTGACGCTGAAGCGCAGCATTCCAATCCTGTTTAATACAGGGATTTTGAAGGTATTCACATTCTCTATCGTAGTTCTGATTCCTTCTAAACATGTATGACAATAAATTCTGTCTGATGGTACCCCAGGCATATTGCCTGATTGCCCTCCTCAAATAATGCTTGATGGTCCAGTTCTCTAGAAGTCTGCATTCAGATCTGTTTCACATCAAAACGCATTTCTCTGACATGTGTAATCCTCTGTAAGCTTCACTAGAGAGCTTGGTTTCGGTTCTCCCTGGGATTTGTGTGTGTGTGTGTGTGTGTGTGTGAGTGTGTGAGGGAGCAGGGGATAGAATGTATCTTACTTTGAAGATGAAGTTAGAGAAAAATTGAGGAGACTGAACAACGTTAGGAGGCAGAAATAAAACTAAAGAAAAGCGATATCAAGAAACAGGTGGGAAAATAGACAAACGCAGGAAGGGGTTAGAAAAGGAAACCAACATTATTTCACTTCTATGGTGACCTGGAGGTCAAATTAAAAAAATTATCAACTTGCTTTTAAAACACAGACTCATCCTAAAATAGTGAAAATATTCTGAGGTAAATGAAAGAAATGGTGTAAGCCTTCTGTTCCCCTCCTCCCGCCCCATTCCTAGTGGTCAGCACTGTTAATGTGACATAAGTTCCTTCACTCACCTATTGGGTGATCTTGGGGAAGTCACGGGACTCCTCCAAGCCTTAGTTTCGACACCTGTAAAGTGGGGATAACGCTAGTTACTTATCTTATAGTGTTGTTGAGAGGATTGAAAGGTGTATGTCATTTTGCATATATGTGTATGGCCAAAATAAGAGCTCAGTGAATATGTGATATTATTGTTTTTCTAGACACCTGCAAACATATGTATCTTTTAACAAATGAAAGTAGTTTCACAGTACGCATACTGTGATAGAAATTATTATTTTTAACAATGATATGCTGAAAATATTTAAAAATTATTTTATATTTTATTTTATTTAAATGCCTTCATATGATCACATTATAGTTCACGATGTTTTTTAGTTCTCCTTTCTCTGTTTATGCCTTCTTCATCCATATCACCTGTCTTGAGGAAATCCATGTAAAAGCTTAGTATGTGTGTGTATAAATTTTTCTTCATGTTCATGTAATCATAGACAAAAGCACATATGCATATTCATATAGTTTTTGTCATTGGTTTACAAAACAAGATTATATTATACAAATATAATATATTTTTATAAGATCTTCAAATTATAAAACACCTTTTCCTGAGCCTTTCTCTAGTAATAGAGGCTGGAAAGCTTAAATTGAATTCACAGCACATGGCCTTGCTGCTAGGAACGGGTAAGCAAGAGTCCCATTGCTAGTCAGCTCTACCCAAGAAGTCTGCTGTGAGATTTGTAGGAGGGTTTTAATTCCTAATAAATAAATTTGGTCTTACTAGTTTTTATTCTTCTCCTTCACCCTTCTTGGGAAGTGGAAATGATACCTGAAATGACAACATCATCTTTGGATCATAATGACATGAGTGTGGGGACAAAAGCCAGAATATTAGTGGTGGCATGATAGAAAGGTGACAGCCTGGGTGCCTGATAGCATTTTGACGGCTGAGTCAGTGCCAGTAACTGCTGACCTCTGGATTTCTAATATAAACCACTATTTGTTTCAGCCTTGATCATCAGGTTTTCTCTTCTTTACTGTCAAACACATTCTGAACTGATACATATACTTTTTTGTATTTTTTTTCTTTTACTCAAATCTTGTTGAATTCTAATTGATTATTTATCATGGCTACGCTGTTTCATGGTGTGAATTATTGTAACTTATTCAGCCTTTCTCCAAATGATAGATATTAAATTGATATCTCGTGGTTTTTTGTCCTGTTTTTGTTTTTTGGCCACTTCAAAAAGTGTTGCATCAAATATTCTTAAAAATAGATCTCTGTATACTGAGACTTTTATTTTTATGGAATAAAATTTCAGTAGTGAAATTGCTGAGTGTATATGTATGTATATATTTAATTGTACTAAATATTGCCAGAATGCATTCAAACAAAGCCAGTAACAATTTACATTTTACCAGCAATGTGCCAGAATAACTCTGTTCTTCCCACATCCCAGCTGGCAATGGTCATTACTGGCTTTGGCCAGTCTAATGTTTATAAAACGATAACTTTTTGTTGGATTAGTTCACGTTTTCCTGACTACTAATGGTTTCAGGCTCTTTTCCATATTCTCTTGGCCAATTGGGTTTATCGGTCTGTGAATTCCTATTCATAACCTCATCTATTTTTCTCTTGAGGAGTTTCCTTCTTTGTCAATTTATGAGGGTTTTTTTATGTGATAGGTACTAACTTTCCATCCTCAGCATTGGAATTGTTATATTTTACTATAAGTATTTAAACTTTTTATGGCTAATTACAATTTTTAAAACACCGTATTTTCTAGTCTTGGATAAGAGAATCTGCTTTGTCATGAAACTATACATGAAGTTACCGGATTTTTCTTGGAGAATTTCTATTTTTCTTTCTTTTTTCTCCTTCTATTCTATCTTTACCTTTGTATTAAATAAGTTGAGTTCAATTTTGTTTTCATCCTGATGGATGGCAATTATGCCAATGCTGTTTAAAAAGAAATCCATCCTTCCCACTCTGAAAGGAAATATCAATTTGTCATACATTACATTCTTATATATATTATTGCTGGAGTCAACCATGGTAATTTATATTGGCTAGGAAATTATCCATTCCCTCTAGGTTTTCCAATTTATTGCCATATATTTGCCTGCAAAATGTTTTCTATGGGATTTTTTTTTTCTCTTGTGCCTCTGGTTGGGTTTCCTTTTTAATTTCTTATCACTTACGTAGGTGTGCATGTGTGCTTATTTTTTTCTAGAGATTTGCTTATTAATTTTTTCCTACAAATTTTTGTTTTCATCAAGTCCTTTCATCAATATGAATTTCAGCTTTCTAGTTTGTTTTATGTTGTTATTTTTCTATTTTTTCAAAGATGAATTCTAAGTTCCTTTATTTTTCTCCTTTCTTCTTTGATGATGACGGCATTAAAGATACGAATTTTCTTTTTTCTTTTTTGTGAGGATGATTGGCCCTGAGCTATGGTCTGTGCCCATCTTCCTCTATTTTATATGGGATGCTGTCACAACGTGGCTTGATGAGCAGTGCTAGGTTCTCACCTGGGATCTAAACCTGTGAACCCTGGGTCGCCAAAGCAGAGCGCACCAACTGAACCACTATGGCACTGGGACAGCCCCAAGATACATATCTTCTTAATAGAGTTTGTTTGTTTGTTTGTTTTTTAAAGATTTTATTTTTTTTCCTTTTTCTCCCCAAAGCCCCCAGGTACATAGTTGCATATTCTTAGTTGTGGGTCCTTCTAGTTGTGGCATGTGGGACGCTGCCTCAGCGTGGTTTTGATGAGCAGTGCCATGTCCGCGCCCGGGATTCAAACTGACGAAACACTGGGCCGCCTGCAGCGGAGCGCGCGAACTTAACCACTCGGCCACGGGGCCAGCCCCCTTAATAGAGTTTTTAATTTATGCTTGAGGTTTTAGTGTACAGTTTCTTTTTTAGTTTATAATTTCCTTTTGGTCCACGGGTTAACTAGGAATTTTTCATAATATTATTTATCAAAGTACATAGCCTATGAAATATATGTTTTATTTAATTACATAGTTATTTTGGAGTTAAAACGTTTTTCTTTGTGGAAAGCACAAATTTGATTTTTGAAAACATTAGATAACATTTAAAAATGCATACTTATTCCCCACTCAAATGATGTAAGGTTTTCTGTATATCTTAAACTATTGTTATTCATGTTTTAAACTTGATTTAAATATCTTACATACAGTAAACTGCATGTATTTAAAATGTACGATTTGATGAGTTTTGACAGATAAATATACCACCACCACACTCAAGATACTGACCATTTCCATCACACTCAAAAGTTTTCTTTCTTTGGAATTTATCCTTCTCTCCGCTTTCATCCACAACCACAAATCTGCTTTCTGGCACTAGAATTGTATATAAATGAAATAATAGTGTGTATACTCTTTTTAAAAACATCTGGATTCTTTCATGCAAATAATAAATTTGAGATTCATTCATGCTGTTATTTGTGTCAATTGTTTGTTACTTTTTATTGTTGAGGAATATTCCATTGCATGGAAATATCACATTTTATTTATTGTATCTGTTGAAAGACATTTTGGTTGTCTCCAATTTTTAGTAATTAAAAATAAATTGGCTATGGACATTTATGTATATGCTTTCTGTGAATATATTTTCATTTTTCTTAGGTAAATATCTAGGAGTAGAATGGCTGGGTTGTATAGTTGGTTTATATTTAGCTTTTTAAGAGACTGCCATACTAATATCCAAAGTGGTCACACCATTTTACATTCCTGCTAGCTGTGTTATGAGAATTCCATTTGTTCCACATCCTCACCAACACTTGGTATTATCAGGTTTTTTAATTTTAGCTATTATTGTGGTTATTTAGTGCTATCTTATTAGTGTTATTTTAATTTCCATTTCCTTCTTTATCAATGATATTAAGCTTCTTTTCATGTGCTTTTTGGCCATTAATATATATATTTTTGGAAGTATTTGTTCAAATCTTTTGCCCACTTATTATTGGGTTGTTTGTCATATTATTAAAATATAAGAGCTCTTTCTATATTCTTGTTACAAGTCCTCTGCCTGACCTGTATGTAGAGAATATATTCTCCTAGTTTGTGGGTTGACGTTTTGTTTTCTTAATGGTGAATTTCAAAGAGGCAAAGTTTCTAATTTTAATAAAGTCCAATGTATCCACTTTTCTTTTTATGGATTGCGTATTTCATGTTTCATCTGGGAAGCCTTTACTGAGTGGGCCAGCTTTGCTTCTGTGTTGACTTTTAGAAGTCTTGCCGCTTAGCTTTTACCTTTAGTTCCAGTCTGTTTCAAGTTAATTTGTGTGGTGTCAGGTAACGGTTGATTTCTTTTTTCTGTACAGATATACAGTTACTTCAGTATCAATTGCTGGAAAGTTTACCATTTCTCCATGTAATTGTCTTGGACACTTTTGTCAAAAAAGTGCCCACTTCCAGATTCGCCATGCCAGCAAGCTCCAATCAGGGCATGCCCACAGCCTTCCCTTGTTCTCACTAGAAAGCTTTCTGACTCCCTCGCCTGCCTTAGAGTCTCTGCCAAAAACAGGTGTTGGTGGCTCACTCCCTTGCTGGAGCAAACTCTGAATAAATAGGCATTGCTTGTTCTCATTTGGGTGGCCTTCACTTATTTCCACATAGGTCTTGAAATCAGAGAATAAGTCTTCCAACATTGATCTTATTAAAATTTGCATCGATTGGGGCCAGCCTGGTAGCACAGCAGTTAAGTTTGCACGTTCTGCTTCAGTGGCCCAGGGTTCGCCAGTTCAGATCCCGGGTATGGACCCACACACTGCTTATCAAGCCATGCTGTGGCAGGCGTCCCACATATAAAACAGAGGAAGATGGGAACGGATGTTAGCTCAGCGACAATCTTCCTCAGCAAAAAGAGGAGGATTGGCAGAAGATGTTAGCTCAGAGCTAATCTTCCTCAAAAAAAAAAAAATTGCATTGATTGTTCTGAAGTGTTTGCATTTCTATATAATTTTAGAATCAGTCTTTCAATTTCCACAAAAAGCCTTTGGGAATTTTGATTGGGAATGCACTGAATTTATAGATTTTCTGTCTTTTGTTTTATTTTTGCCTCTCTTCTTTCTGTTCTTTTTTCCAGAGCTCCTTTTATTTGTATGTTGAATCTCTCATATTCATCTTCAGGTTCATTGTCATCATTTTCCCCTCAAGATTATTTTTTTTTTCCCTAAAGATTGGTCCTGAGCTAACATCTATTGCCAATCTTTTTTTTTTTGTCTTCTTTTTCTCCCCAAAGCCCCCAGTACATAGTTGTATATTCTAGTTTTATGTCCTTCTAGTTGTGTTATGTGGGGCATCGCCTCAGCATGGCTTGATGAGCGGTGCTAGGTCCGCACCCAAGATCCAAACTGGCAAAACCCTGGGCTGCCAAAGCGGAGTGTGCAAACTTAACCACTCAGCCACTGGGCCGGCCCCTGTTACCTTTTTGTGATTTCTTCATATTCAGATTTTTTTTCGGTCCACTAACTCAGGTCTAAACAGAGACCTTGAATATCCTCTCCCTAAATCCATCTACTAAACAGTTTCACTGGAAACCCTATCTTTTATCTCTGGAAAGGTTTTGGGGGCAGGTGGGTGGGGAGGGTGAGGGAGTTTGTGCAGAAGTCCCTAGATTCTCTCTGTTTTTCTTTTCAAATTGTTCTCTGTCTCTTCTAGAATCTCTCAAAGGCTGGTTCTGTGTCCCTTGGTTTTGACTAATCTTTCTCTCCGGCTGCTCTGCCCCTTGAGGGGCTGTTTACTGGGAGAAAATCACTCTGCTCCCCCATCTCTTGTACTTGTCCAGTCTGAAGTGTGGGAGAACTTCCCTCACTTCTTAAAATTCCTTCTAGATGTTTGGCCTGGGAGATCTGGCACACACTGGGGCCTCTGGTGTTCCGTCCCTTGGATCCACTGGTCTCTTCAGGGCAAATATTCCCAAGATCCACGTTTTTGGGGAGGGATCCTTACTCCAGGCGTTCAGACTGTCGTGTCAATATGTCTTCCCAGTCCAGGAGAAAGAAAGCCCCACGCTGGTTCTCTTCCCCAGGTCTCCCACAACTTTCACTCAGCCAGCAGGGGCCCTAGGCTTTAATTGAAAGAGCTAGAAAGATTAGAATTGAGGTGAAGAGTCAAGGAATTGCATTCAAGTCACTGTTCTTCTGGAATCCCCTCTGGGCATCTTTCCAGGTCAGGACTTAGAGAACCATCTCTTTTTGAGTGCTACAGAGAAAGAGTCAATTTTGGATTAGAATGTAGCTTAAAGGTCATCTAGTCCATTGCCTCCTCTGATGAGTCTGTTTCTTAGAAACCATCTTTGACAAGAAATAGTACATATCTGCTTAAAGATCTCCTGGGATTCTGAGCTTGCTACCTCTGTTAGAGTATCCTTTCTCAAACCAAACTCAAATCTTTCTTTCTTTAGATTCATATTCTCTTCCTTTTCCTTGCCTTGGGATCCTGCAGAGGTTGCCCACATCTTATCCAGAGTTGAATAACCTGTTTTTCCTCCTCTTTGATCATCATCCTGCTCATTGGCATTGCTATCGGTTCAAGGGGAGGAAAAGAACTTTTGTAAACTAATCAGATTTGTATCTTTTTGGACTCTCATGTAAGTTTTGGTAAGGGAAGAGATTGAAGCAATTCACTAAAATGAAAATTTTAGATTCATCTTTTCTTCCTGGATTACATTGACCCACTCCATTGTCCATCTTTCTCTCCACTTAAAGTACCACTTTTTTTTCAACATGAAATGAGCTTTGCAGTTTTTTCTGGTTTTGAAAATGATTCAAGCCTATTAGAAAATGAAATAAATCAAAAAACATACAAGTAGGAAACTGAAGAAAAAATACTCCAAATCTCAACATCCCCAAATGACCCCTTCTCAAATATTTCTCTGTGTTCATAATTTTGTTACCATATTATACATGTTGCTTTATAATCTCCCTTTTCACTTAAAAAGATGACATGAATTTACATCTATAGCATGTTTAGAGGCTATATACAATTCCTTTGTTTAGATAAACTATAACTTATTTAATCAATACACTGTGGTTGATATTTCAGCTGTTTTTACATTGTTAATTCATTCTCTAAGGACCAAATAATGCTTTTCTGAATCTCTATTGACACTTGTCTGATTATCCTCTTAAATTACTGGCTCTGAGAATCACAAGATTACAAAGCATACCCCTTCTTCCAGAGAGATCGTATTAATTTACAAGTCCACTAAAACTGCCTACACTGAGCATTGCCAATCTATTTCAGCCTTGCCAATCAGAAGACCAAAAAATTACCTCTCCTTTTTTAAGTCTTAAATTATTTTTTTCTAATTGCTATAGGTTTTTTATTCCTCCAGATAAAATTTAGAAGAGCTTTGCCAAGTACT
This sequence comes from Equus quagga, assembly GCF_021613505.1. Classification (NCBI taxonomy): domain Eukaryota; kingdom Metazoa; phylum Chordata; class Mammalia; order Perissodactyla; family Equidae; genus Equus; species Equus quagga. Next base: position 65,579,890 of record NC_060273.1, on the reverse strand, counting down.
AGAAAAATCCTATTGGGATTAATATAGTACAATAACATAGGAGAGGTTAATTAGTTTTCTTCACATAGGTCTTTAAAATTTTATTTCTAGGTATTTTTATCTGTGTTTTAGTTGTTATTGTGCATGGACACTTTTCCTGCTACATATAATGTTTCTTTGGCAAGAGAAAACTTATCTTTCTTATAATTCCAGAAAGTAATATATGACTTTGTAGAAAATGTGGAAAGTATAGAAAAAGCATGAAGAAGAAGAAAAGTGCTTATAATCTCACTGCTTAGGGACAAACCTCTGTCATTATTTTGGTATGTTTTATGCTGATCCTGTTTCTTTTTCTCCTTATGTATCCACATATAATTTTATTTTCTAATTTTCTATTTTACATTATAGCATAAAGATTTTCCTCCCAGTCTCATAAATTTTGGGGGGATATGTTTAATTTCTATAGTACTTCTCATCAAATAAATGTAATTCATGGCATAAATTTTATATTAATCTCTCAGAGCTCAGTAGATAAATTTTATTCCTTGACGTTAAAGATCATGCTTTATATTTCTTATTGTATCGATCCCAAGGCAACTAAAACTGGAATGGATAGATAATAAGACCTACAGTAAACTATTACTTATAATGAAAAGAAACTTTTGGCTCTACCCTCAGTTTCAGCAATAGTGGCTGGCTTGTCTCTAACAAGTTATCTCGTCTTCCTGGCCCTCAATTGTCTTATCTGTAAAAGAGCGAATTGGATGATTTTTCCTCCTCTTCCTCCTTCATCACTGTCAGCATCATTGTTCATATTTATTAGTATTTAGAACATAGTCATCGTGCCAAGCACATTACTTGCATTATCTTAGTTATTATTAACCACAAACTGTATAGATGAGGAGAGAGATGCCCAAAAAGTCTATGGCCACACAGCTAATAAATGGTAGAAATTAAACATGAATTTATCTGTTTTATAAAGTCACACTCCTAACTACCATATGCTGTTGTGATTGCCAAGGTCCCTTCTGACACTAATGGCTTAGAAAATGGTGGCCCTAGATTAGAATTTGATAGCTCTTCCAATACTTTGTCCTGTTTCTGTGATTGATGAGAATGGACTATATGTAAACAACAGTGTCAAAAGTCTACTCTTGGGTTACTATTACTATTGCCAAGGGATTCTTATTTTATTTTCAGAGTTGACTTTGTGGACAGCAGCAATCCTTCTGGAGGGCCACTGGATTCTTTCAGAGGAGCACGAGATGGAGGCAGCAACCTTATGAGATTCCTGTGACTGTGAGATATAGGAAGAGTGTTTCCTCTACCCTGTTAGGTTTGCGGCTGGAGTCTGCCAATTAAATTGATAAAAGAAAGATCAGTAGGAGAAAAGGCGTAGAAATTTTTACTGATGATAATATTTTCAATTTTATGTGCATGGGGGCTTGACAGAAAGGAAGTAAAAACTCAAAGAAGTGGCTAGACTAGTGGGCTGATTTACCATTTTCACAAAGGGCGATGAATTATGGAGATGTGACTAGACAAAGGAAAGAGGGTTTGGGCTTTTAGGAGTGATAAATTGTGGGAAGGTGACTAGGAAATATATGGGGAAACTAATGGTAAACAGGGGCTATTTAGTAAGATTTGCTTATGCAGACTCATCTTGGTACCATCTCTATCTCTGGTGATAAGGCTTTTTCTCCTCTTCCCGGTATGAGAGAAGGAGCACACCTTCACAAGGGAGATTTATGCTCTACTTTTAGGCAGATAGAGGGGAGAGCAGAGAGCTCTTTCAGTGTCTGCTTTTTCTCAATTGCCTTCAGCTCAAAATAATCCTTATGCCAAAGTGGATTTTTTTTTTTTTTTGCTGAGGAAGATTTTGCCCTAAGCTAACATCTGTTAGCAATCTTCCTCTTTTTTTTTTTCAATTGAGGAAGATTAGCCCTGAGCTAACATCTGTGCCAATCTCCCTCTATTTTCTATGTGGGTCATTGCCACAGCATGGCTTGATGAGTGGTATAGGTCCACACCTGGATCTGAACCTGGGAACCCCGGCTGCTGAAGTGAAGCTCACTGAACTTAACCACTAGGCCACGGGGCTGGCCCCCAAAGTGGCATATTTTGAAGGCTGTATATTCTGATCCTCTTTAGAGGGAACGTGGATTCCTAGAATCTAAATGTGGGAAAGCCTTTAGCATTTATTCCATCCAAACTTCATCTGATCCTTGAATGCTCCCTACAACTCCCCACTTCTCTATCTTTTCTCTTTGTTTTCCATATTTTCTTGCCTCTTTCTCCTTCATCCTTTCCCTCGTTCTCTTTTACTTGCCTCATTGTCTTCTTTATTTTGGTCTTTAATGCTTGGTGAATGCATTTAACTCTCAAATACATCTTTTCACCTCTTGGTTGGTTGTCTTCTAAGCCCTTGGAGCAAATGGTTGATATCACTTATCTTTCTATTGTTTTTCTGTTGGGCAGCTCTGCCCAGGAGCACAGCTACATTTTATAATATTAATGATGTGCTGTAAGAACATAACATAACATTTTATAACCCTATAACAAATCTTATTATCAGATGACAATGAGGTACAGTACATTAAATATTCATCATCCTTGGTTTATTTTAAAACTTTAACAGAGGATAAGGCACAGAGGCTGCTTCAGGCTAATTACTGTTCTAAATATATAGCTCAGTTTTCAGTATTTAATGTGGGCCTCATAAAACCATGATTGAAACCAATGCTGTGTATCAATCAGACGCCCTGCTGACATGCGCCATGAAAAAATGCACTGTTATTTTATAGACAATGCTATTAAATTTCTGCAACAGTGGCAGCACTAACTCAGAAGGTACACAGTTGTTCTCCCACTAGTCAGCTAGCATCTCTCGAATTACTCAAGTTGAAGGTTTTGCTTCTGACAATTGACAGTCCAGATAGTAAAAGGCAGTGCTTCTGCCTTCAGCATCTGTGGGCTGGACTTTTGCCAGAATATCTAGGGTCTTATATGGTTTGACATTGCTAAGTAGAATGTTTCCCTAGAGGCTGTGTTGTGAGAGAAGGGAAAGAAATAATACCATCCTCATCACTCTCCAATGTCACCAGTTATTGATTGTGGAGGTCAGACATGGCATAAGGGGAGCACAAAAGCTTTGGCTCCAATCCTGGCTCTAACAGTTACTTACTGTGCTCCCTCAGGGAGGTTATTTGGTTACTCTGTGATATATGGTGGATAGAAAAATCAGGGGCACTTATAAGATAAGAGTCTGACCAATCCTCTGACCACACTTAACTGCAACTCTCAAAGGTTCTACCCGCTGTGGGAGACAGAACAAGAACTAGGAAAGCTCTTTTGAGGAGTTACAGTCAGTGATCGAATCTTCTGAGTCTTCCAGGGAATCTCAAGCCTTGAACTTGTTTAAAGAAGTTCCTGGACTCATAGTGTTCCCCAGGTGCATGGCAGAGCAAAAGCATTTTTCAAACACAGTGTTCCGTATAGTCAAATATCCAGGCATGTGAGATAATTAGGCTCTATGAATAAAAATAAGCAGAGAGAGCTTAAATAAGCCCACAAAGACTTCAAATATTTGTGTTAGCAGAGACAGATATAAAAAGAACACTAATGATTATGTTTAAAGAAGTATAATACAAAATAGAAGCTATTTGCAAGGAACAAGAGATTATTGGAAGTAATTTAGTAAATTTGAAAATGAACCAAACAGAACTTCCAGAAACAATTTATTTTTGATGTAAAAAAAATTTGCTATTGAAATAATTAAAATTTAAAACTAAGTGGTTGGAGTTAATAGCAGATCAGATATGGTTGATGATAGAATTAATGAACTGGAAGATTGGTCAGAGGAAGTTACCAATGGGATAGGCAGAGAAAATAAAGAAGAGAAGGTAAAAGACACAAATAAAGTGAGAAGATTTCACCTATATTTAATTGGAGTGCCAGAAGGAATGGAGCAAGAGAAAACAGAATTAAGGACAATATTATACAGGATAATGTGGTGATTTTGAAATATGTCCATATTCTTTGACATTCTTTCCTTTACTAGATGGAGCCTAATTCACCTCTTCTTTGCAGCTGGGTAGATTTAGTGACTTGCTTCTAATGAATAGAGTGTGGTATAAATAATGCTGTTTGACCTCTAAAACTAAGTCATTAAAAGAGTAGCTTCTGCCTAGCTCTCTTTCTCCTGGATTGCTTATTCTGTAAGAAGCCGGCCACCATGTCATGAGGACACCATGCTGTGTGGAGAGGTGCGTGTGAAGAGAACTGAGGCTTTATGCCAACAGCTAGCACCAACTTACTAAGCTTTTAGTTGACTGAAGCCTCCACTGATGTAGAAAGCAATCTTATGAGAAATCCTGAACCAGAACTGCTCAGCCAAGCCACTCTTAAATTCCTTCCCAGGGAAATTGTGAGACGTAAATGTTTATTGTTTTAGCAACTAATTATTGGTGAATTTTGTAAGCAGTAATAGATAACTAACAGAGATAACAATTCAGAATTTTTAAGCACTAATAACAGATATCAGTTAACAGATTCAAAATATCCAAAAAATTTCAAGCAGGATAAATAAATAAGCAAATTGCAGTAAAAATGGAGAGATTTAAAGGAAAACAGAAATCTTCAAAGAAGCTAGAGAAAATAAATTACCTTCAAAAGAAATGGCTGCTAGGCTAGGAGTCAGCAAACTTTCTCTAAAAAGGGCCAAGAAGTAGTTGCTTTGGGCTTGGAGGGCCATGTGGTCTTTGCCACAATTTCTAAACTCTGCCGTTATAGTGTGAGGAAGGTCATAGATGAAATGTACTGAATGGGCATGGCTGTATTACCATAGAGCTGTGTTGATGAGAAGAGGCTGTGGGCTGGATTTGTCCATGGGATATGGTTTGCTTATCCCTGTGCTGGGACAAAAGCCAACTTCTTGACAACAAAGGGAAGCTAGAAGCTAGTGGAAGAAAATAATTGGTAGTCCAGAATTCTATGTTAAAAGGAAAAATCTTTTAAAAATGGAAGCAATATTAAAAATTTTCACTCGCTCAAAAGTTGAATCAGTTTGCTACCAGGAGGTCTTCACTAAAGGAAATTCTAAGGGAGAAACTTTAGTAAAAGGAAAGGGTCTCTGACAGAAAGTCTGAGATGCAGGAAGAAATCAAAAATAGAGAAAATATAAATGAACTTTACAAAAATAATAGTGATATATTGTGAAATTTTAAAAATAGAGAATTAATTGTGTAATAAATGCATGTAGGTTAAGATGGTATTAAATAAGTTACTTGAACTGCCTGTGGGAAGAAGAAAGATATTGTTTTATATTAGATTCAATAAGCTAAAGGTTCATCTTGTAATTCCTAATGTAGCCGTTTAAAAAAGAAACCAAGTGTATAATCTCTAAAACTTTTTGAAGTTTAAAAAGATGGAATGATAAAAATTACTTCAAAAGAAGGCAAAATGGAGAGAAAAAGAAACTAGAACAGGTGGGACAAATAGAAAGCACAAAATGAGGCAGTTAGTCAAATCTAAATATATCATTAATTATGTAAATGTAAGTGGACTAAAAACTCCAAATAATAGAAATGAATTGTCAGACAGGATTAAAAAGAAATTTTACTATATCTTATTTATAAGAGAGCACTAAAACATAAGAATACAGAAAAAATGGAAAGTAAAGGGATGGAAAAGGATATATTGTGCTAATATTAATTTTAAAAAAAGCTGGTATAGCCATATTAATATCAGACAAACTCGAATTTAAGGCATAAATGCATCATTAGAGATACAATCACTTCATAAGGGTAAAAGATGTCATTCAGCAGAAAGATATATTTGCATGCTTCTAAATAATATGACCTCAAAATATCTAAAGCCAAAAATGACAGACTGTAAAGAGAAATGAACGAATCTACAACGTAAAAAATTTTAACAAACCCCTCTTCATAACTGATGGAACAAACAGACCAAAAAGTTGGGCAAAACCAAGTACAATTGAAGAATGCAATAAACAGCAAAATAGCAAGTAGAAGGAAGTAAGTAGAAATTAATGAAATTGAAAACACGTAGACAATAGTGAGAATCAACAAAGCTAAAATTTGTTTCTTGAAAAAAATTGAGTGTTTAACTTCTGATGAAATAGATCAGGAAAACAGAAAGAGGACATAAATAGCTGATGTGAAAAATAAAAAAAGAGGCATCATTACAGAACCTTCAGATACTTTTAAAAGGGAACAAGAAGATATTACAATTTTGTGCCAAAAAAATTGAAAATTTAGTGTGGATGGACAAATTCCTAGGCAAATACAAATCAATGAAGCTGGTACAAGAAGATATTTGAAAACCTGAAAATCTTATAACAAGTAAAGAAATTAAATCAGTTTTTCAAAAGCTCCCCTCAAAGAAACCTCAAACCGTGATGGCTTCATTAGTGAAGACTATCTGTGTTCAACCAGAAATAATTCTAGCTTTACACCAAATCTTCCAGAGAATGGGAAAAGACAGCATATTCTCCAACTCATTTTAGGATGGTGGCATATGACAGTATAGGAAGCAGAGCAATCTCAGTTACGACAATGAATGCAAAAATCTCAACAAATTGAATCATGCATCAAATAAAAAGATAACCATTATATATTTATATATTACATAAAAACTCAGTTGTATTTATTCAAGGAGTGTTAGGTTGTAATTAACATTAGAGGATTGTACAATCATTTCAGCAGATGAAGAGAAAAGTGGTAAAATTTAATATCCATATACAGTGAAAACTCTTACCAAATAAAGAAATAGAGACTTCCTTAATTTGATAAAGGGTATCTACGAAAGACTTAAAATGTTGTATTTAATGGCGAAACATTGAGACTTTCCCTTTGATATTGGCTACATGATGAGAATGTCTGTTATAAGCCCTTAGATTCTTCATTGAACTGGAGATAGAACTGCTGTATGATCCAGCAATCCCACTTCTGGATATATATCCAAAGGAAATAAAAACAAAATATCGAAGAGCTATCTGCACCCCCGTGTTCATTGCAGCATTATTCATAATAGCCAAGACATGAAAACAACCTGTGTCCATCAACAGATGAATGGATAAAGAAGATGTGGTGTGTATGTGTGTGTGTATTTATATATATATGAATATTATTCAGTCATGAGAAAGAAGGAAACCCTGCCATTTATGACAACATGGATGGCCCTTGAAGGTGTATGCTAAGTCAAATAAACCAGACAAAGACAAATACTGCATAATATCACTTATATGTGGAAGCTGAAAAAAAAGTCATACTAATAGAAACGAAGAGTGGAAAAGTGTTTGCTAGGGGCTGAGGAGTGGAGGACATAGGGAGAGGTTGTAAAAGGATACAGTCTTTCAGCTGTAAGATGAATAAGGTCTGAGGATCTAGTGTAAAACATGTTCACTATAGTTGATAAGTGAATTGAATAGTTGAAATTTGTTAAGAGAGTAAGATTTAAGTGTTCTCACCAAAAAAAAAAAAAAAAAAAGGATAAATATACGAGGTGATAGATGTGATAATTAACTAGATAGGGGAATGCTTTCACAATGTATACATATATCATGTCATATGGTGTACACTTTAAATCTCTTACAATTTTATTTGTCAATTATACTTCAGTAAAATGAAAAAAAGGCAGATCACATTTCATTATTTACCTGAAAAGCCAATTTTATATATTTATGTCTCCTGTCACCATTGTACCAAGATACTTAAAACACATTAAGTTAAATGTATTCATCTAAGCATAAAAAGAAAAAAAGAGTGTCTCCTGAAGTCTTCCTTTTCCCGAGCCATCATTTAATGCACACTAATTATGTAATTTTCCTTCATGGGGACCTAACATCATTTGCTTACTTGAAAATAGAATGTGGTTTTTCAGGAAAAATGGACTCTCTCTGTTTTTAATAAAAATGGTCCTTGACTTACTGATAATCTCTTATAAAAAAAGACTTTAAAGATAGGAAAAATAAAAAGTAAAATAAGAGTGAAAAAAGGCATAAGGAAGGAAGAAACAAGATTTCCTTACAGTCATGTGCTGCTTAATGACAGGGATACGTTCTGAGAAATGCATCGTTAGGCAATTTCGTCATCATGCAAACATCGTGCAGTGTACCTACACAAACCTAGATGTGGTCACACAGCTAAAGTAGTCACTTTCTATGTCCCTCCTGCCCCCCAAAGACACAAACTTTAGCCCATATACCTATGAGAGTGGAGACCAGACAAAGGACTCCACCACCAACTGCTTTATATCCAAATTTGCATTATCACAGAGCATGTTATTAGAGTTTCACTGCAGAAATCCAGCTGTAGTTCCATAAACCAGAAACAAACAGAAAATGAAATTAAAAATATACATTCTATTATAGGAGCAAGTATAATATCAAGTAGCTAAGAATAAATCTGCTGAAAGATATGCAAAACCTCTATGGGAAAAACTATACTGTTGGATTAAGGGGCAAGATTCTGAATAATAAACTCAAGGCAAGTCAGCTAATTAAGAGGGTTGGATGAGCTGAACCACAGGGAGACAGCTGTAATGGGGGTGCTTTTACAGAATGCCAACATTGCTAGTACCCAGTGTGTGGCCAGCCTGGAGGACAGATGTGAGCTGAAAGGCCACGCTTGGCCAATGAAGTCCAGCCAAAAGGAAAGATCTGGATGTCAACTAGGCCCAGGCACCTACAGATGCTTAATCAGATGGCACCCATGCCAGGAGGACCCAGAAATTCCAGCGTTAGCCAATGGCTGACTCTAGATTTTCCTTGGGCGGGAGGCAAGGAGAGGGCCAGGTCAGAACTCTCGGCCACGCACTTGCTTCTGAGAAGAGCTTTTGAAGCATTATCCTGAGGCCGAGCCTATGAGATTAAAAGAACTGATACTCAGTCTCACCTGTACTGATGCTGGTTATGAGACGGTAGACTGAGGCCGGAAAAGTAAGCAGGGTCAGGCTCGCACAGGGCCAGAAGGAGGAGCGAGTCTACCCCCAGGCGGGGTCTGCCTCTTCCAGTGCTCAGAGGAGTCACGCTGCATTGGAGGAAAAAACGTATCTCAGTCTTGCAGACTGGGGAGTCAATTAAAGCTACAAAATTCCACAACTTTTTGGGAGTAAAACGAAGAACAGCAAGAAAATCATTGACAATATCGATGAATTCAGGACTCTCGGACTTGTGAAACTTCCTTGCCTTGTTGAATTATTTTTGGAGCAAGCCGGCTATAACCCAGACACATGAACAAGTAAGCAAGCACACAATGTCATGAACGGAGAAAATGTGTTTTCCATTTTCTCCATTCATGAAAATTTTAAACTGGCACTCGGGCCAGCAGAAGCAGGTTAGCCCTCTCTAAAACATGGAATGGGCTGTTGTGGAAGGCATGTGGTGGAGATCATTGGGGGTATACATGCTGAAGTGGATTAGTTAGTTTTCTGGAATGTTAAATAAGGGATTCACACCCTAGGGTTGGACGATACAATGCACGTGTTTCCTCCTAACACTATAGTTAGATCCTTTGTTTTACACATGTGGAATCTGAGGCACACAGAGGGAGAGGAACTTGGCTAAGTCTTCCAGGGGATGAGTGCTAGACTAGACCTATCTTCATCTAATGTCAAGTAGTACACACGTGTTTTCCTGACAAAGCACCTTCAGAAAGAATTCCAAATCCTACCTAGGAAAATCCTGAAAGGAAAAAAGGCTACATTTCACTCATTAAAATTATCAAGAAAGATGAAATCAGACAATAGACTCCAAACCCATTTAAAACATAAAACACTCTCTCAAATAATGACATAATTTGAGTTTTTGGACACATCTTGAAAGAGTTCTAAAAACGTTGGCTATTTTATTCAATTGATAATTTCTTGAATATTTTGACTTGAAACTTAAAGCAAAAATAAAACTTCAATCCTAACTCCTGTGCTGTTTTAAGCTTACAGCTCTGTTTCAACTCATTTTGGCAATGACTCACTGAATAGGGCATTCTTGGGGCATTTCTAATATCCTTTAATTAAAGTTCACAAGGTTTTGTATGATGTAATACTGAGGAAATGAATTATTTCTAGGTATTTCTTTGCCAAAAAGCCTTGCATTGGAGATATGCACTCCTGCCCCCTGAATTGCACCTGTCTTCCTATCTGAAATGATGTCTACCTTCCGCTGTCATTAAACTTGTGTTTTAGCCCAAGTTCCCCTAAAGCAAAGCCTGAGACAAAGGCTTCTGTGAGAGCAGTTTATTTGGGAAGCATTTCCAGTTATCAGAAAAGGTGATTTGGGTGACTGGGTCCTATTGACTATATGTTTGTGTCTCTCAAAATTCATATGTTGAAGACTAATCCCCAATGTGATGGTATTTAGAGGTGGGGTCTTTGGGAGGTAATTAGGTCATGAGCGTGGAGCCTTCATGAATGGATTGGTACCCTCATAAGAAGACACACTAGAGAGCTGTGCTCTCTCTTTCTCTCTATCTCTCTCTCAACCTCTCTCCTTCTCCTCTTCTCTTTCTCCCTATCTGACTATGTGGGGACACAGTGAGAAAGCAGCTGTCTACAAGCCAGGAAGCAATCCCTCACTAGACATCAGATATGCTGGCACCCTGATCTTGAACTTTCCAACCTCCAGAACTGTGAGAAATTAACGTTTATTGTTCAAGCCACCCAGTCCATGGAAATTTTGTTACAGCAGTCCTGAACTGACTAAGACACAGAGGAAGGAGGAAGAGAAATATGAGGATATGTCATGGAGTTGGCCACCATTCCAGGAGACTGCTGCTGGATATTGTGGGTCATTTTGAGAAGTCATATGAAGTTGTCTTAGAAATGTTCCCATGGAGATAATAAAGAGGGTACACATTTACCCATTGGCTCTTGTCCGCTTTAGTCAAGGGTTATCCCAAGGAGTATTAATTTCCCTGCGCTCCTGGGTTGTACATGTGTAAATGTCAAGCCCCAGAGCAGGACCCACCCAGAGATGATTGGAACCTGCACAGAACTGGTCACCACCAAGGGGTTTTGCAGTGTTTTACATGAGGAATCCAGTATATCTTCTTTTGGAATTTAGATCAAGCCTTACGCCTATGCCCATTCCCCTTGACTGCTTCTTTCCACCGTCTGCCTTTTTAGCACAAACCAAGTGGGCACCTGTTACTTTGCTGTGTGAGTTACCTTTTCATAGGTTTATATCCTGGTGCCAGAGTGATCAAGGACACTCTGAGGTCTGTGTGCCTGAGATCCTGGGCCTCAGTTTCTCCTCCTGTACAATGATGAAGTTGAATTAGCCCAGTGCTACAAACTAAGATGTCAATAGGGACCAAATGGGTGAATCATGAATAAAGCACGCCAGGTTTGTTTCAAAATGGTATCCATCTGAAACTGTTTTCTTTCCACAAAGACACTCTTTGTTTGGATGTTAAATACAAAGAAATTGCCCTCACATCTGAATATAATTTGCTCTCTCTCATCTTTCTGGAAAAAACAAGATCTCTCAGTCTATCTTGTATTCTACTTTTGATAGAAACATATTTACAACAAATATTACAGCAAACTCTCCATGGTAGTGATGGCTCTCCCTTGGTCCTGATGTTGAGGAGACTTTAGAGGTGATGAGAACCATGGTGAACCCTTGAAAGGGCAACTGATACTGAGATTGTTGCCACAGAACCCAGGGTTATCAAAATCTTTAGATCCTCTAAGAGAAGCCAGGAAATTTGGATTTTTGTCTGTAATTTCCCAATTTTTGAATGTTAGTGTCTCCTTCAAATTAAAAACTCTGTGCATCAAACAAACCTCTTCTTTGGGCTTATTTTGATTTGCAGGCCACCAGTTTGCCAACTTGGAATAACAAAACTCCCAAAAGCCTTTCCAGAGTTAATATGCTATGGTTCATACTTACGACTTCTAAGAACCTCTCTCCCCACACTCTCACTTTCTGATCCGCATTTAGACAGTCTCCTAAATCCTTGTCCAGAACCACAGCTCTATTCCCATCAGCCCTGTTGCTCTGGACCTCATCCCTGACCTGAGGTGGGCTCTCTGCCAGGTCAGTTACTTGGCCTCAAGTCCTAAGAAACTCTGAGATCCAAAAGGAACTGGTCATGAAATAAGACATCACTCTTCTACCAAAGAATTATAACTTCAAGCCAAAAGGAAAAGGCATCAGAAACTATGGAAAGCCTAAGTCATGGGTATTGTGCTAACTCATGTGTAGGATGCGTTACTGCAATGTCAGAATCAATTGAATTGTTTGATGGGATGTCATGGGCCACTGGAGGGACAGAGCTCCCCTAATCTACTGCTCCCAACAATCCTTTTGCTCTTGCCGTCTGGGCTACCTGTGTCTCAGACCATTTCTCCGATGGCCATCCCACTTTGTACCTTGGAAGGATTATAGCATGCTGAGACTGAATGTTCCACCTGTAATTTATAGGTGTGAGGAGGAGTCACAAGTCACCTGGGTCCCTTTTGTATTTATTTTATTTATCAGATATGAGATCCTGACAAAAATTTCATTTCAGATAAAGTAATGACGGAAGATGAAATACTATTTCTTCTCTTTTATCTTTAAAAAGAAACATCTTAATGGTTATAGAATGGGGCAAATTGCTTATTTGGCTCTGATGCTGGAGGATGGATCATGAAGTTTCTCCGTTGTAAATGGATCACAGATGATATCAGTAATAATTATAAAACAGTTAACAGTTATGGAATACAATCATATTCCTGGAACCAAGCTAAGTACTTCACGTGCTCACGTCTCATGATCTTCAGAATAACCCTAAATATAAGCACCATTATTGTTCCCATTCTGTAGGTCAGGAAAGTGAAGCTTGGAGAGGTGGTGACTTTCTATGTAGTCACTTAGTGGTGGAATCAAAACTATACTTGTCACCTCTCCCCTCCCATAAATAAAAAGTGTTAGGTATAGAAGTTTTACTCAGGATACAGAATTTATAGAATACATAACAGCATCATAAGTGCAATGATGAATGGTATTTACTGCTTTGTGACAGAGCCATGTAAATATCTGGCTATTAACATTTTCCCTGGGCACCTCTTTCTGGAAGGCTGAGAGACTGATCTTTTCTATAGCAGGCTTTAAGGACTGAACAGTTACTTCACTAGCTAACTGGGGAGCTTTGGATCAGCTATACCTAGAAATGAGACATCCAGGGACTGGCTTCAAGACACTATCTCATTCTGCATCTCTAAAATGTTTTGTTCTAGTAATTACGGGAATCTATTCTGTAGTCATTTTCCAACTTTTCTTAAGTGATACTGTAAAAAGGATTTTAAAATAATTCAAATTAGCAGAATACAATTTGCCAGCAAAATAGGAGGCCTTTGTAACAGTAAATACATACACTTGCCCACCTACTCATCCATCCATTCGTTCATGCAACAAATAGTTATTTTCTACTTTTCCATTATGTGTATATAACTTGTTATATACTCATCCAGTCCCTCACTTCTCTTACTTTTGATGGTCATATACCATCCTCCCTTTCTCCTTGTCTTGTGCAGCCTGGCACTAGGCTGGACACATGCCTTCCGTAGAAGTTGGCTGTAGTTATGACCATATATGATAGATCTGTCAACATATTCAGGGAGACTGTCCTTCTTCTCAACCCAAGACTCCACTCAGCTTTGAAGTATCCTACTGGGCTTAGGGTCCCTCAGAGGCAGTGCAGTATAGAAGTTACATGATTGAGCTCTAGTACCAGCAAACTTGGGTTCAAATTCCACTCATATTAGCTATGTGATCTTGGACCTAGCCTTTAACTTCTCTGAGTCTCAATGTTCTCATCTGAAAAAGAGGGAGACAGCTGCCTTCTCAGTTGTAGAATTGCAAATGGAGAGAGAGTAGAAATTGCTGAGGACTTTCTTGTGAGGTTTGCTCACAGCCTGCAGTTCCAAGTACCAGTCAGTCATTTTGGTGGCAAACTTTCTTCCTTCTAACCTACAATACAGTAAGGAAGATTTTGGTTGGTGGATAAAGGAAATAACCATAAAGGAGATGACATCATCTTTTATGCCATAAATCACAGATCACCCTAAGACCACTTGACTCCTGACACCTCTTCCACCACATGCTTCCATGCTCAACAAACCGAAATGGGTCATCACCATGTTTAACCCACATCAGTTTTTCCTAGATGATGTTCAAGAAGCTCATGCTCTGATTCCACCATATCCATCTGATTTTAAGTCTCACTGAAGATCATCAGTCTGACCTGCTAAGATTTCCCAGCATGTACCCTTTTAAAATTTTTTTTAATTGCAGTAACATTGGATTATAACATTGTATAGCTTTCGGATGTACATCATAATATATTTCAAATTCTGTGTAGATTATGTCATGTTTACCACCCAAAAACTAATTACAGTCCATCCCCTCACATGTGAGCCTAATCACCCCTTTTGCCCTCGGCCCCTTCCCCTGGGGTAATCACCAATCCAATCTCCATTGCTATGTGTTTTTTTGTCGTTGTTTTTATCTTCTACTTATGAGTGAGATCCTACGGTATTTCACTTTTTCCCTCTGACTAATTTCGCTCAGCATAATATCCTCAAGGACCATCCATGTTGTCTCAAATGGCCGGATTTCATCATTGCTTATTTCCGAGTAGTACTCCATTGTGTATATATACCACATCTTCTTTATCCATTTGTCTGTTGACGGGCACTTGTGTTGCTTCCAAGTCTTGGCTATTGTGAATAATGCTGCAATGAACATAGGGGTGCATATATCTTTATCTGGCATGTACTCTTTATCAGGCCTCAGAGCCACTATTAATGGTGTTTCTGACATCTAGGATGCTCTTCTTTCTTCTCATTATTTGAATTTTGGACATCCCTCATGTTAAACTGAATTAGAGATGTATGCAAAAATTTAGCAGAGTGCTGCCTCATCATACAGCTTTAATAAATGTATTTTAATTTTTTCCTTAAGATCTAGCTCTTCTTTTTCTGACAATCCAAACCACATGACTCCCTCCTTTCTTTGGTCTGGAACAAGAAAATTATTTCAGGTACTTGTTGTAGGTGCAAAGCTTAGCAGTGGTAGTTTTCTTCTAGTCTTTCTTTTGAAGATTTTATTTTTTCCTTTTTCTCCCCAAAGCCCCCCGGTACATAGTTGTGTATTCTTCGTTGTGGGTTCTTCTAGTTGTGGCATGTGGGACGCTGCCTCAGCGTGGTCTGATGAGCAGTGCCATGTCCGCGCCCAGGATTCGAACCAACGAAACACTGGGCCGCCTGCAGCGGAGCGCGCGAACCTAACCACTCGGCCACGGGGCCAGCCCCTAGTTCTAGACATTCTTGCCTAAACATAGCTCAGCCTCTTAACTGCTCTCTCCACATCCAGTCTCTCCTCCTTTCCTCAACCCTTTTTTCCAACTGCCTCTAGAGTTATTTCCTTCCCCTGAAAAGAAGACCCTGCTTTCCCCCTCAACTGGAAAGCCTTCTATGACACTGTCACTGCCTGCAGGATAAAGCTCACAAGCCTTCCCCAACATTTAGAGTCTGCAGTGTCTGCCCCTAAAGTGTCTTTCCAGCTTCCCTTCTTCTAAACATGCTATTTGCACCTTTTGCTAAAATCTTGCTGGAAAATGCAGTGGTCTCTGAAGAGCCCCATTTATTCTTTTTACCATCTCTTTCATTTTTATTTGTGTTATTCTTTTATTTGAATATCTTCTCTATGCCACCTCCTTTCTCTTTTTCCAGTCATATCCACTTTGAAGGCCTTAGAGTGCACTTTATTTTCTCCACGAGCCTTTCGAATCTCACAGTCAGAATTAGCACCTCTTTTGTTCACGCTCTGATTCTACTCTACCTCATTGTAGCCTTTTGCGCACCTGTTAGATTGGAAATTTCTTTAGGGTCTAGGCTCTGTCTTATTTCTGTTTGTGTCACTTACAGCACCTACTACAGATCCTGATTAATTTTTTCGGGGTGGGGGGAGGAGGACTGTTGAAGGAAGGAAAGGTCTTCAATCAATGCCATTCAGACTGTGAACAGTTAATAAATGTGAGACATGTGTAGCCACTGATTAGATCAGCAAGCAATAGGCTACACCAGTCCTTTTATGTCTCCTTAGAGATACACATTTATTAAGTGTGCCCTTCAAAGGAGTGTAAACTTCAGAGAGTTCTTAGTGAATGTTTACAAGGCATGCAGTGGAGTCCAGAGGAATTACTTCACTCCTCGGTTCCTTTTCTCTCGCCTATCCTCCCCTGACTGCCTGCTGCACCCCCACCTCCCCAGCCCATGGGGTAGCCAGGGGCAAGCAGGAGACATCAAAAGCCTAGTGAATCCAGTATGCAGAAGAAGCTAACTTTTTAACTTTTTGTCAGGGCAGATCCTGGGGGGAAGTGTTGCATATTATAAACAATGAGAAAGCCCAAGTAGTTGTGTGAATTACCGCAGCCTGGCCTCCGCTAAGTCTGATCTTGAAGAAATTGTGCAGAAAATGAGTAAGAAAAGCCATGGAAATGAAAAAGGTAACTTCTAATCCAAGGACTGCATGGGGGCCCAGCAGGAAAACTCATAGTTGTTGGAAAAATCTTCTAGGGACGTTGGTATTTAGTGCGAAGAATCATGGAAAAATTGAGGATCAGAAGTGTAGGGAGGGTGGTGGTTTATTTGTAACCTGTTATTGTTTTGGTGGATAATTTTGGGGTGTTTTCCAAGAGCATTGTGTAAACGAGCCCTGTCTTTTTGTGTTTTTTATCCCCTGGATACTGCTCATTCTTCTGATCAATATGGGGGAGGCCCAAATCCATGCTGGTGCATTCCTAGCAGGCATTTAGTACAATGTGTTACTGTACCCTCCACCCTGGCAGAGTTGAACAGACTAAGGGTGAGCAACTGATGCAAGCTAGTTGAAGTTGGGATTTAGCTAGAGTCAGCCTCTCCGGGTGGCTGAACATGGAACTTGAAGGCCACCAATGGCCATAGGCATCAATGTGGCCTCAGAACCAGAGGCAGATAGTCTACAGTAAGAGAAAGATGGAGATGACACTCAGAGATTAGAGAAGGACTGCCTAGAGCATCTTGGTGCGCTCCCACCTCCTTCCCCAAGTTTCCTCATAGCTTGCCCTGCTATGGCAATGAGCACTTCCGCCACTGGTAGCTCCTTCCTTTATATTCAGGCAAGACTTTATTTTCACAAAAGGAAAATATGCTCACGAAAACAACAACCTCATTTTGTCTAAATTAAGGAAATTATAGTGCTCAGTAGAAAGCTATGCAGCCATTAAAAACAATGTTTTCAAAAGATTTCTAATAATCTGAAGAGAAGCTTATGTTATAATATTGAGAAAAAAACAGACAAAAAATTGTGTATATATAGTATGAGCTTAACCACATTAAAACTCCCATAAAGCTTGTGTAAAAATGCATAGAAAAATATCCCCCCTAATATTAATAGTGGCTGTCTCTCTGTTATTTTATACTTTCTGATATTTTCACACATTTTTTCTACTATGTTTCTTCTTATAATAGAAAAGTCCAATTTTATTTGAAAACATATTTTTATATTGCCTAACTTTATATATTATGAGCTAAGCTTGGAATTTAAAACAAAATAACTGGAAGATCACAGAATGTTAATGTTGTAAGAAATCTTAGAAATTCTTTAGTCCAGGCTTTGTAAATATTTCTTTGGGGTCACAGATATCTTGAAAATCTGATGGAAATTTTGACTCTTTTTGCAGAATAAAATATGAGTGTAAAAATAAATCTTAGGTTGCTTTAGTTGCAAGTTATAGAAAACTCTATAACATAAGCTTAAACTATAAAGGAAGTTTGTTGATTCAAGTAACCAAAAAGCCCAGGAGTTCTGGCTCCAGGTGAGGCTTGATCTAGTAACCCAACAATGTGACAGAGGCCCAAGTATTTCTTCTCAATTTCCGCTCTTCTTTCCCTAGGTTCAACTTTATACTAAAGCTAATTCACCTAGGGGTCCCATGATGGTTGTCATAAGTTCCTTGGGTTTCACATTTATTCATTTACCCCCAGCAGAAAAGAGAGTCTTTGCCTCAGCATTCCTGGAAAACATACTGTGATTCTCAACTTGACTGATCAAACTGAAGTTACATGCCCATCACAGAGTCAGTAGCTGTGACCAGGTTAATTGAACGTGCTAATGGGTTTAGCCTAGGTCGTGAGTTCCCCTCAGCCTTCCCCAAACCATATTTATCCCCCAATGGAAATCAGACAATGTCATGGTGTTCCTAGTTCATGCTTCCCTGAGATCTCAGGCTAGATTTTGTCTGTATGCTAAGGACAATAGAAAGGCACAGAGATTTGTAATCTTTCTAAATCACTCCCAGTGACACCCAGGTGGATGGATGAATGGAGTACGCAAAGTTTAGTGAAATGCTTTTGGTGAATGTGAAAAATGAGCACTGCTGAAGGTTAAGGGCAGTGAAACCTGACGAGAAAGCTCACCTTTGATGTTCTAGCTCCGAAACCTATTTATCTGGATGAAGTTCTGACTTGTCACCAAGCCCACCCTATTGTTTGCCAATGAGTTTACATGTAAGCCTCCTGGAGAGATGGGTTTGCTCCTTTTCCCAAATAGATAATAATAACAACAAACATATTAATGATGGTGATGATGATAGTGATAATAAATTTGTCAGCATGGACCATTTTGCCTATAGTAATAGAAAACCTGCTCAAATTAGCTTAAGAAGAAAAGCAGATATATTGGCTCACTTATCTAGCAAGTCCAGTCATTGCTGGAACCAAGGTTCTGCATCTTCAGCTTGCAGTCAGCTCTACCCACAGTGTAGGCATGATCATCACTGGCAGGTCAAGACTGGTGATTCTAGTTTGTGTAACTCTCTGGATGATGGAACTGTTCATAGAACTAGAGGGCTGGATTTGGGGAGAGGATTATGGATTTGGATGTGGACACGTTGACTTAGAGATGCTTTAGAGGCCTCAGGGAAGGTTCAAGGCCTCTCTAAGGAAGGAACGTTAAGCCAAGATTTGAAGGATGAGGTGACTCAGTGCAGGAGTGGCCAGAGGAAGAGGAGAGGCATTCTGGGCGAAGACCTCAATCAGGATAGCACTTATGGCACGTGAGTAGCTGAAAGTAATGAACAACAGAGACAGTGGCGCAAGCTGGTGAGTGGGGGTAAGCAGAACCCAGCTTATGCAGAAATATTTAGGACACCACATCCCACAGCTTACAACCCTTGTAGAAAGAAAACCTCTTCCCTGGGAGCTTGGGCAGAGAGGATGACCACAATTAGACCCACTTAGGACACATCACCATGCCTGATGGTGGCAGGGGAATGGGATCCTTTTTTATTTTTTTCTTTTGGTGAGGAAGATTGGCCCTGAGCGAACATCTGTTGCCAATCCTCTTTTTTGTTTTCTCCCCAAAGCCCCAGTACATAGTTGTATATCCTAGTTGTAAGTCCTCCTAGTTCTTCTATGTGGGATGCCACCACAGCATGGCTTAATGAGCAGTGTGTAGGTCTGTGCCCAGGATCCAAACTTGTGAACCCAAGGCCACCAAAGCAGACCACGTGAGCTGAACCACTTGGCCATGGGGCCGACTCCCCAGAATGGAGACCTTTGATTGGCTATCTCTAGGATTTGCTACTATCCCAGGGAGGTGAAGGTGGTGAGAGACTGACCAATATCTGTGTAAGAAAGATTAGTTCCATTATTTAAATAATAAAAATGTTACGCAATGTGGGACAGGGAAAACAAACGCAGAAACTAAACCTCAAAAATGTTTCATGAATTAATAATATTGATGATAATAATAATGGTTAACCATGCATTACATGTTATTGGTTGGTAATGATGTGCCAGAAACTATGATAAGCATTTTTATTATAGTATCTAATTTAAAACTCACAATGGCCTTTTGAATTAGTTGCTATTACTAGCAGTTGTAGTAGTATTCCCATTTTATGGAAGAGGAAACTGAGGCCCAAAGAGGTTAATTAACTGCCTGTGATAGCACAGCTGGTAAGTAGCAGCACCAGAACAAACACCCAGTCTAGTCTGTCTGATTGGGGAGGCAAGCTCTTAACCACTGTGTACCTGGTAACTTTCTTAGAAGGATTCTAAAATCTCTTTAGCTTAACTTTCAGCAAGATCTCCATGACATAAGCAAGGCTAGAGTGTAGGGGCAGTGAAAACATGGCACTCAGATCTATGACTGTCCCAGTTGCCATGCTGTGAACTTTTCACTGCAGTGGTGCTAAAACCACACTTCCCATGGGCTGCACGCAGCCAACGACTGAGTGTGGCAAAGATACTAAGGCAGGCCTATTCCTGGGAGATGTGGGACTTCTCTGATGGGCAACTTTGGTTCAAGGACTCCCTACTGGCTTTGTCAAGTTTCCTGGAATTGAAATGTAGTCTAAGGCTCTTCCACTCAACCTACCCCCCACCCACCCTTTTCTCCCCCTCCCTCCCTCTCTTCCCCCTCTGGTTCATAGGGGACAGAACTGCATGGTACTCTGAGAGCTCACCCAGCTTGGGGAAGATTGCTGCTGAGCTAACATCTGTGCCAATCTTCCTCTATTTTGTATGTGGGACACTGCCACAGCATGGCTTAATGAGCAGTGTGTAGGTCCATGCCCAGGATATGAACCCATGAACCCCTGGGCCGCCGAAGTGGAGTGCATGAACTTAACCACTATGCCATGGGGCTGGCCCCTCTCCTAGCCTTCTTTTCTTTTTTTGATGGTAAAACAAAATGCATTTTCGTAAGATATTAATTGTGTATCAATGCACTTAAACTACAATACTTCAAAACATTTTGCATAAAGAACTTACAGATCACATTTATTTAATAGCAAAATGTCTAGTTCTTTAAGAAAATGTTTGTAACTTAAGAGCTTTCTGCAATAAAATTTTCAAAACCAAAGAATGAAAATATTAAACAAATTACTGTACAGGACATCAAAAACTTATTTATGTAACACAACAGGAAGCTCTTGTGCTAGAAACAGAATGGGGGGAAATCTAAATTAAACAAAAAAACTCAGGGAATGGGTATTCACAAATTTCTGGTCAACTGACAGTTAATATTGTTAAGGACCCAGGGGGCTTTGAGCATCAAATTTTGTTTATAAAAATAAAAACTTTTCCAAACATCAGAAGTATACTCTTCAACAATGCAAAGATATTTTTCCTTTACAATTCAGAATCCTGCTGTTCATGTGTGAAATATATGAACAATATCAGGTTAATTTCTTAAACTTAACTACCAACGTCACCCTTCAGATGCTGATTCTGTTGCATTTCCTCATAATTCTTTTTCCAACGAGCCTAGGGCCTATGATGGGGAAGATATTGAAACACACAGATAAAAATTGGTCTTAGAGATACTTTATTCGTGAATAATTCAGCAAGCATTTATTGAAAGCCTACTACATTTCCAGGTCTAGAAAGGGCAAGACAAACACAGGCCTGCCTCCAGAGAGCTCCCCATCGAGAATACAGCAGGTTGAGCACTGGTTCTGATCACTATGAGCCTTCATTTCCTCTTTCAAGATTTGCGTAGATATTGATTCCCTCGATAAGGGCAAGTACATCTCCCCATACGCGTATCATTCTTTAGATTCTCATAAAGCAAACTTTGAAATCTGTGTTTTGACAAAACCTATACTTTGTTTTCTGTAATTGCCTTCTGCTCCTTGTGACAATGTCACTATTTCGTTTTCCCCTTCAGTTCTCCCCAACAGAGCCTCTGCAGTTTTCCTACCCAGTTGGCATTTCTGTGACACTTTGCCATAGCTTTCTGTTCCCCTTCACTGTTGGCTTTTGTTTCTTCCCTCCTTACCAGAAGCCCGGTCATCTGGGCTTCCCCATCTTCCCTTTCCTGGCTTCTTATTCGCTTGAGTGACTCATCTTAACAGTTCCTTAAAAGTTGAGTCTTCAGGAAGTATAATTAACCAGCATTTCCAATTAGCATTTCCTTAAGCTTTGTTGTGAACTTCCGATCTTTACAATCTCTCTTCCTGAACACTGTTTAGAAATATTATACTCAAAAAGACAATGGTTTCTTGAGGAACCCTGTTTTAAAGGATGTCTTAAAAAAGATTGATAAAGGAAAGCGTAACTCAGCAAAGGATGCTCCCATTTTATTTTCAGTTCTCACCATTACAAGCATTGGATTCTGCAAGATCATAGATAAAACTCTTTGGTGTGGGATATCAATTTTACACATAAGGGCTAGATCAAAAAATTCAATTTCTGCCTCTTTGATATTAAATTAAGATTTGTATGAATACACGAAGTTTCAAACTTTAAAAAACCTAAATGATAAAAAGTTAAGATAAAGTACTCATTGATATGTCTATATCCTGTATCAAAAACAATATATAATTAAGAATTCAACTACTTTTAAGTCTGTAAGTCGGATGCTATGATGCAAACTGCCATGTGCAATCCATAATTCTTTCAAATTTTTAACTTAAAGACAAATAGGAAGTTTCAGCAAATTTTAGTTTTCCAAATGATCTCAGAAAGAATATTGGAAGCATCTTCCAGTTATAAAACACAGTTGGATAATCCATTTACCCCAAATGAACCACCTGTGTGCGTTGTGAGGTAGCAGTGAAACACTATGGTCTTCTGTGGTGGTGATGCCCTCGATGCTTACATGTTCCCTCTTCACATGAAGAGTGTGAATAACAAGAAGGGACGGAGAGTCAGCTTTCATTATTTCATCAACGATTGGTGTTTTCATAGTATTTTAAATGGCTGATTTCAGTTTTGCAACAATACCAATATTTAATCTGAAAGGTAATCCTATGCTCCAAGTACTGGATATTAGCAACTTCCAACACGATCTCTAGGAATAATTCGCAGTTCTGAACCATGCTTTAGAAATATTTCCGGCAGTCTGCACAGGATTTATTCCCATTCCATCATTGGTAATAATTGTGCTTGTTGCTACAGGAACTTTAAATTCTTCTGCTGCAAACTTTAAGACTGTTGTGAAAGGGCTACGTTCGGGAACACTGAGTACTTTGTAAGGGAGCGGCAGATCCGACGTCAGAGTGATCTTAGAGGAAACCTTCCACATGGTAGAGCTGGTCTGGACAGAGACCCCGACTCTGCCAGGTAACCCCATTTCCTCCCCGGTGCCAGGGACCAACCCGCCCTGTTCCTCTCCCAGCCTTCTTTTACACTATCTTCATTTTCCTTCACAGAGGTTCTCCTTCATTAATTTCTTACAGGTCTGATCGATTGTATTAGTTTCCTAGGGTTCCCTTAACAAAGTCCCACAAACTGGGCGGCTTGAACAACATAAATTTAGTGTTTCACATTTCTGGAGGCTAGAAATCAAACATCAAAGTTTTGGCAGGGTTGGTTCCCTCTGAGGGCTGTGAGGGAGAATCTGTTACTGTTCCCTCCTAGCTTCTGGTAGCCTCAAGTGTTCCCTGAATTGTAGATAGTCTTCCCCCGTGTCTTTACATCGTTTTCCCCCTGTGTCTTTACATCATCTTCTCTCTGTACGTGTGTCTTTGGTTCTGAATTACACCTATTTATAAGGACACAGTGAATTGGATTAGCTCCCACCCTAATGACTTCATCTTAACTTGATTATCTGCAAAGATCCTTCTTCCAAAGATGACTTTCATAGGTACTGGGTTAGGACTTGAACATCATTTGGAGCACACAGTTCAACCCACAGCATCCATTTTTGTGTGTATTTCTTAGAGGACCTGGGCTAACACTCAAGGGAATTCAGAAATTTCAATAAGGCTATTTATATTTAAAACATGCATCCCTTCGAGAGTTACCATTTGGCCAAGGTGTATTTTTAAGGATGGAAAATCCTGTATTCTTTAAACTATAAAAAGTTCTAGACATATTTAAATTAATCTAATGGAAGATTATACTAATTAGACGCATTTAAAAATTTCGTCAGAAATACCCCAGAATATTAATTTTAAAGTACAGTTATTTTGAGGAACGCCAGAGATAGGATAATTTAAATTTTCCTTAATTTTGAATAATTAGACTTTATTTGATTTAATTTTGCTTTTCACAAATTGTGTTCTGTGGAATACAAGCTTTCTGTGAAATAGATATCTAAAAAAGGGGGCAGTGTTGTTGGTCAGTTTTGTTTAGGAAGTAGAATATACTGGGTCTACTTCTTGGAGATGCACACATTCATTTGGCAAACATTTCCTGGGCATCTGTATGTGTCAGAGATTACGCTAAGCAGTGAGGATCCAGCAATGAAAGAGAAAGTGTCCACGTCCTTCTGGACCTGTGTCCTCGTGGGCCTTTTGTTTAGAAAAGGGGTAATAATCAATAGATACGTAAGTAAATAAATGAACAAGGTGTGAAGGAAATGAAAGAGGTAACAGGATAAGGACAACTGGGAATGGCCATATGGATTTCAGATGGGGTGAGGAGAGAGGCTTTCTGAAGGAATCGACACTTCAGTTGAAATCTGAAAGGTGAGAGGGAGGAGTCAACCATGCAAAGAGCTGAAAGAGTAGAGGGAACAGCAAGGGCGAAAAAAGATTCTCAGGCCACGGTGGGTTTGGCTGGTGGGAGGGACTGAAGGTGGGAAAGCGTCGTTGGGACTTGGAGACTGGAGGTGAACGCGGTGGCTGGGGTTTGGGAAGGTCTGTGGATGTCTAATAATGAGGGGTCTGGTAGGCAATGCTGAGGAGTTCGCATTTTGTGTTAAATGCAGTGCATTTAGGCGTGTCAAAGGCTCTGAGGGGTCCTACAGTAGAGCAGCCTGCTTGACTGGGCTTATGTCCAGTTTCCAAAACGTGATTGACCAAATTGCTCTGCTAGTCAATGATATCTGACAGAACAGTCGTGTCTCCCGGAGGACAGACACGGAGTTGCTGATTGTGAATTTGAGGTAGTTGCTGCTTTAGGAACACAAGCATCCCATGAAAGCAGGTCACTGGGAAACCAGTAGGTACAATAAAGTGAGATTTTAAAAAATGGAATGTTTACATTTCCCGTCTCTGAATTTAGGTTGCCTGAGTTCAAATCCCAGCTCCACTATTTAATGATTATATCCTTGTGGGCAAGATACTTACTCTGTCTGTGCCTCAGTTTTCTCACCTGTAAAATGAATTATTTCAGATGATTGCTAGGAAGATTAATTGCAAAAATACATGTAAAGTTCTTTGAACATGATAAGTACTCCATAAATATTATTATTGTTATTTTCATCATTAATAGCCTAAAAATGTCAACATTTTCCCCAGAATAGTCAAGCTTTATTTCTCCATGTTAATGAGCTCATGCAGAAGAGATAAGATGTATTTGGGAAAATTTCTTTTTTATTGAGTAAACTTGTTAAAGCAAAAACATGTATATACGATTTTAACAAAATAATGGGAAATCTCATTTACACTTTACAGTAAAATAAATAAATGTCATTTGATTCTCAGTTTCTGCATTCCTTACCTCTGTTTTTCTTCGTTTTGCAGATCTCCCAAATATAAAATATAACCAAGTTGGGAAATTATATGCTCATTCAACATTCATTTGCCGGTCAGTATTCAAGGGTCATTGCTGGTTCAGGCACGAATACAGATGTTTCTCTCTAAAGCAGTTCGTGAAGCCCTAAATGTTCCTTCATTCCATTTTCAGCAACAGAGAGTGACCACGCTCTTTCATTGGTCACTTGCTGAGGATTCAGGAGACTTCTGAGCGCCGCATCTTTGGAGCAGATGGGCTGCCTCGACCTAAATGAGCCTCACTTAAGAGACAGCAGGACCTAACCTGGTTGATAGCAAAGGTGAGAAGACTTCCAGATATATGAAATGATAGGAAAACCAGTCAAATAATCATGATTTTTCTACTTTCAAACAGAACCTGAGAATCATTGACATAATTTTGGTCCATTTAAGTTTTATTTTTTTAAACCTGCCTTGCCTAAGTGGATTTAATGGGGTATATATATATTTTTTTCTCCTGACACTTATCAGCTTGGGAAAAAAGAAAACTTAATTGCAACATTTATGTATAATTTCTAGGTGATGAATGCTTGGGGAATTTTTACCTTGCAGACACAGCAAAACAAAAAAATCATATCACAATCAACATTTCTGGGTGAAATGAGAGATCTCCCACATCCTGTGGGTGAGCATTTTGGATTTAATTGCTTCACACTTATTTGTCATTTTCTAAAATAGGCCTCCAAAGAAATTCTCTTCAAACAAGATGTCCTCATGGGCCAGGGTACATAGTGCATGAGTCAAGTGAAGAAAATCAATCTCTAACCCAGCTTTATGTGCCACAGAACGGCTTGTGACCTGATCTCAAGGAGCTTCCATTTGGAGAAACTAATAGTTTATTTGAAATAATTGTGGAATAATGCAAAAGATTTGAGATAGTTGAATGCTTCCTAATGTAGCAAAGACTCCAGGTATTAATAGATTCCTAAAGAAGGATTTCTAATAGAGCTGAAATAATACAGAATGGAAAATAGCATGCTTCATATAACTGTAATTTTCAGTTAGGATTCTTGATCATGTCATGGCTGAGACGATGTAAGGCAGGGTCTAGAGTGGTAGTCCATAGATCTGACATGGTTGCATCTGGTTTGGCTGCTACGTGCGTGTAATATTTTGGAAATCAGGGTAACTAGCAAGCGTTACTTTGAATTATACACCCTAGCCCCATTGTCTTACACCCCACACTTCTCATGCATTTATATGAATTTCAGGCCCCCTGCAGGCATTTGAGTGTGCAGTGACTAGATACATAAACCACAGATAGTGGGAAGAGGGTGGCATTGGAACATCTTCCTTGATGTTCTATGCTCTGAAAATTCAGAAGGAGGAGATAAGTGTCAACCGTGATAGTAAGGAGGACTTTGCAGAGTAGGTAGGACTTAAAGTAGATGTTGAAAGGGAGGCAAGATTGGGACAGATGCAGGAGAGGGTCTTCTAGCAGGTGGAACAGCAGAGTCGGGGTGTGTGGTGGGATGAGTAGAGGAGAAGGGGCAGACTGATCTGGCAAAGGGGCTGAGAGTGTGTTGACCATGGCGAAAGAAGCTGACATAATTACGTTGGTTCCAAACTTGGAGACTCCTTCAAGGCCAACAGACTTTCCCAAGACCACACAGCAATAATGAACAGATCTGAGACTAGACCTCAGAGCTCTCGGCTTTCTTTGACATAGGTCTTTCTTTGACACCACTGTACTTTTGTAGAGCTAAAAGATAACAAGTTTCAAAGTTAGGAGACCCAACAAATAAAACTATAGCCAATCTTAGACTCAGGTCCTTCGAAGAATAGGGCAAGTGTATGTAAATACATATATATGTGCATTGTTCCTAAATCTTATCTCTCTCTCTTGTTTTGCTAAAATGGCAAGTGATTGTTTTAGAGGGTAGGATAAGTTACATTTATTCTCTTCTTTGTCTCATCGTGTAGGTCATTCCTACCTAGCATATCCACCACATTATGATGGGAACAGAAAGAATTATTTATTCTGGGAATCCTGCCCATTTTCTCGATACATCATTTTTATTTCATTGCTTGATTTATGTACTCGTGTAAGTAGAGGGTCCTGGCTGTTCATTACCAGGAGGCTTTTCTTTTTTGGAGGTGCTGATCCTTCCTCTCTCATGATGTGGAAATGAACTAGACTGTGGAAACACCACCACCAAGCATGGATTTTTCCCTTCATCTTGTTACCAGCAGCTGACATCTGAGTTTCTGTAATGATCAAAAGGATTGATGGATATTATATTAGGATACTTTCAGATGCAAGTGACAGAGCACAAATGCATTTACACAAAAAAAGAATTTGCTGGCTCATATAACTAAAGAGTCCAAGAGTTCACCTCAAGCATGGCCAGGGCTCAAACAATTTCAGTAGAACTTGGTCTTGCTCCATCTCTTGGCTCTCATTTGCTCCACATTGGTGTCATTCTCAGGCTAGCTCTGCTCATGTCGTGGCCAGATGGCCCATGGCAGCTCCAGGCAGTCGTCCTCCCACTTTAAGTCCAGACAAAAGAAATTCTCTTTCCCAATTACCTATAATTGGGTCCTATTGGTTAGGCCTGAATCACAAGCTTCCATTAGAGCCAGGAATGGGGTCAATCACTGAGTCACTGAGAGTGAGAGTGTATGAGGGGTGGTTCCCTCGAGGACAATCACAGTGTCACTACCCAAAGAAGGAGGGATGCTGGGCAGGCTAAAGTGTGATGGTGACTTCAGAAGGGTGAACTGGGGTTCCAGGTATGGGCTTGGCCCTTTTTGGGTCATATGGCTGAACCCAACATTTCTTTGAACCTCATCATGTTTTACCTTAAAAATTCTTGTGAATTCTACTCCATAATATGTGTTTTAATGTAAAAATTGACTTGCTTTAACATTCCAGGAAGCAGCATCATTTAAAACCCATTGCTTCAATGCCCTGGGCACTTCCTTACTTTCCAGAGGTGCCAGCTTGAGAAGCACCACTTTATATAACTATCAGATAATAATGCAGCCATTATCAGTTTTCTCTGCTGTTTTAAGGAAATTGCTTAAACCTGGAGAAATGATGACAGGTAAAACTAGCATCCAGAGTGGCCATTAAGGGAACAGGTTTTTGGTCAGATAGCCATGGGCTGGAATCCTGCGCTACCACTGATAATCTGTATGACCTTTGATGAATTACTTAACCTCTTTGGGCCATGGTTTCCTCACTGGTTAACACCACGCATCTTTATAAACTGCAAGGATTGAATGAGCTAATGCTTGTGAAACCAGCACAGTGCTTGGCACATAGTAATTCTCAAGAGTTGATAGTATATGTAACAAATATCATTATTAATATTTTATACATACTACATACATAATAAACTTTTTAAATGACCTATTTTATTTCTACCAATAACAACCTCATATTGTGGTTTCAAATGGAAATAAAAGATGGATGATAGATGTGTTTTTTGTTTTTCCATGACCTACAACTAATTGAAAAAGACTCAAGATATAAAACAAGGAATCAGAAGAGATTGCCTCTAGAGTGGAGAGTTTTTTATTTTCATGATATTAGCTTAGGCTCACTGTAATATTTCCGTACTCTTTAATTCCCACACAGTTGTCATTAATTGCACGCTTACCTTGCTGTTTAACGCTAGCCCTTATTTTTCCAACCAACTCTTGCACAAAGCGATTAGCTAAAATACATCTTCCTTCAGTTTTCAACAGAAAGTCCACCTGCTAAGCATTTTTCACAGTGTGAATAAAAACAAGCCAAAGAGAGCGGCAGGAAAAAGCTTAACTGAGACAGATTATCAGACAATTATTGGCGTCTTTTAATTCTAAGAGCTAATGATCATTTCTAGCTTAAAAAAATGCCCACCACCTTTGAGATAGCTGCCATTAAAATGAAGGTTACAGAACATGAAATGGTAGAAATAAAAAGGCTCCATAGGACTCCTTTCATTTAAGCTTTGGAAACTCTAATCTTTTAAGGTATATGTTTAAATTTGACTATCATACTTTTAATGGCTACTTCCACTTTTTGCATATACTGTGCTTGCACACAAACGCAATTACATACTGGATACGTGCTCCTGTTTTAAAGACATAAAATGTCTTCTATAAGAGCGCACGTAGACAAAGTCAATTTGAACATATAGAAAGTTTTACATTGTTCATTTGATGAAATCTTTCCCCAATTCCTACTCACTTTATGCAAGGAAAACATGAATGATCCAAATCAGGAAAGGGCTGACTCCCAGTGGACCACTTTGTATTTTAGATTCTTAAAATTTATGTCATGTACAGGGTCTTCTAAGTGAGGAGGGAGGAGTTCTGAGCTTCCAAAATGCCCCCTGCTACCCTGGTCCCCAACTTTTTTTTTAAAAGAGGGAGTATAATGTCATGGTTAAGAACTTAAACCAGGAGGCCTGACAGCTTGAGTGCAAATCTCAGGTGCACCAAGTCCTTGCTGTGTGACTCTAGGTTACTTAACACCTCTGCACTTCACTTTTCTCGTCTGTACCTGCCTCATAGCATCGGTGACTAAGGGGACTAAATGAGTAAATCTATGTAAATGATTAGAACAGCGCCTGGCGAGAGTAAGTTACATTATACACATTTGCTGCTGCTGGTGGGTGGCGGTGGTAGGTAAGAGCTTGCCTGGGCTTTAAGAGCACAGGATGGCGATTCAGACAGGCTTAAGTTTGAACTCCAGCTCTGCCATTTACTGGCTGTGTGACCTTGGGCCAGTGAGTTGTTTTTTTTTTTTTTTTAACTTTGCTGGGTTTCAGTTTCTTCATTGATAAAATGGAGATAATACTACCAATGATTAGGATTTGGCCTGGGTCTATAGTCAGAAAGAATTAGGAAAAGATCTGGGCTTCAGTCCTCGTTACTCTTTGACCTTGGTCAAATGATTTCACCTGAGAAGTGTGTTTGCTGTGAAGATTAAATGAGCCAACACATACAAAGGATTTAAAATAGGATGTGGCATTTTGCGAGGGCTAAATAAATTTTATTACTATTGCTTACTCATCTCATATTAATATTTGCATTTCAGAAATAGTAAGGAAGCCAGAGAGGCTGCCTGTTTTCTCCGGGTGACCAGCACGTGGCAGACCTGGGAGATCATTCCAGGGTTTCACGCACTGTTAGGCTGGGCCATGTGGTGGGCCACGTGATATGATTTTGGTTCTTGGTATAACGTGGAGTTAATTCCTTGCTCATGAGTTTCTTCTGCCTGAAGTGTCAACATGTGCAGATCCTTCAAGGTCTACTTTGAATGTCACATGCTTTTCCCCTCAAGACTTCCCTGCTTCTCAGAGCTGGCTTTAATCTGTTACTGCATTAACCTGCTGCCGCTCTCAGCACCGCTCACCTTACATTACCATTACTGTCCATATTTTTTCTCCTCAAGGAGACTGTAATTACTGTGAAGGCCTGCTCTATGAATGATTCATCATTGTAATCTCTTCACTGCTGGAACAATGCGTGGAACATGGGGGAAATGTTGTAGATATTTGCTGAATGAATGAATAAATGAGTGAATGAATGAAACAACTAATGGCTTGGATGATTATGGGCAAATTAGCCTGGGAGGGGATGGCGCCGATCATTTGTGGATATACTGAAGATCATTTCCCTCTGGAATATCAAAACTACAGGCTCTGAGAAACTCTCCCAGCTGGGAGGTAGGGCTGCAGTCTGGACCTGTGAACTGGGTGGAGTTTGTGGGTTCTCAGCTTGAAGAAGAATTCATTTATTTGTTTGTTCACCCAACAGATGTCCTTTAGCACTCATTGTGGGCTTTAGCACTCTTGCTGAGGGTAGAGCAGCCTGTGTTTAGGAGCTTCATTCACCGTGGAATCACTGGATATCAGAGATGGAAGGGGCCTTAGGATCATTCTAGATCAGGATTTCTCAGATGGTCTAATGAGAAATGTTAGCCCCTGAGACACTCCACAAATAAATGAATAAATAAATAAATAAGACATGTTCTGTGGGCTCCTAAGTTTGGAAGATGCTATATTCTATATCCCTCCACTTTTCAGATTAATAATAATGATGATGATAATAATGGAAGCTAACATCTAATTAGCTCTTAGGATTGATTCATTTAGTCCTCACAAGAACCTTAAGGGGTAAGCACTATTATCCCCTTTTAAAGATGAGAAAAGAAAGCACATTTGAACTTGAATGGCCCTGAAAATCCTGAAATAAACCCATTTTAGTTTTACTTAATCCAGCATTTTCCAAATTTAATTAATCCAGAAATGCATTTTGTTTTCCTTCTGTATGCCACCTAACGATATCCTGTGGATCCAGGAAATACATTCTTCTGGGAAATGTTCTGGTCTAATCCCTTTATTTTACAGGTAAAGAAACTGTGGCCCAGGGAGGAAAGGACCTCACAAATTCTGTCCCTAGCAGGTTGCAGAGGTGGAGCTAGAATTCACCCTGTTGACCCTTATTGAATTAGTTTCTTTTTTTTTCCCTGATACTTGCTGCTTCCATCTCCATTCCTCTATTCCCTTTCTCCTCCCCTCCTAAGTTATGCTTTTCTGTACCAGAGGAGTAAAGTGGCCATTCAACACTTTGCCACTAGGTTGTTGCTAAGTTTTGCTGATGGGCTTCCTCAGTTCAGCCATCTCCTAGTGCTTACTACCAATCAAATGCTTAGAGTCCATTAACAGCAACACTTGACATGGCAGTAGCGGCAGACAGGCTCTTTCTAGGATCACTCTCCACGTATTTTGTAGGCTGCACAATGCAGTGAGCTGTCTACTGAGGAAGCAGAATACTGCCTGGTTAAACAAGACCTTTAGCTCTTTCCTCCATTTTCCCCATTCTGTCTAAGCAACAGCTTGGAGAAGCAAGGCTTGTTCCACAAATTAACACTACTGACTGATTTATCTATTTCTCCTCTTAAAAACATCCCTGTGATAGTTTCAAATTGCTTACTGAAAAAAAAAAAGATGCCTTCTCATCTCTTCCAGAATCTTAAATTGATATTCTCTAGACTTCTGCTCATTGATTTGTTCATCATTTAACGAGCATTTCTTTGAATCTCTTGTCTTCAGAAAGTGCTGTGCTGGGCTCAATGAAGGATGATACGGTGGTGGCCACGACCTGTTCCTTGTCCTCAAGGATCTCAAAGCCTAAGAGACAAATGTGTAAATATTAATAGACAATGGCTCTCCATATAACTTCCCAGGAATTTATCAAGTTTTGTCTTATTTAGATTGTGCAACTACTCAATTTAGTTACTCATTATCTTTTTGGAATTAGGGGTGAATTTTGGGGGAAGGAAGATTCTAAACAGTATTCAGTGAGAAACTTTTCTGTGCAGAAGTTTGTCCAGACGTGAAGGAAGACATGATGTATAAAGTCCAACCACAGGGCCTGACAGGCAATAAAGGAAGCACTTAATAGATTATAGCTGTGCTTACCATGATTAGCAATAGTAGTAAGTGTAGCGGCAGCATTAGGCTGTCTAGATTTAAATGTCAGAGTTTTAACTTACTAGCTGTGTGACGTTGAGTAAGTAGTGTAATGTCTTTGAGTGTCAGTTTGGGAGGACTGAGATCAAAGGCAGTTATTAGTCAAGTGAAGGTGCTTCACAAATGCTTTATGGTTTAAAAACTCTAAAATGTCATCCTTTTGCCTTGAATTACACCTTTCAACATTCCAAGAAAATCTCTTCTTTTGGTTAGAGCTTATGTAGGATGCTGGGCTGATATCATATTTAGGGTTGCCAGATAAAATATAGGATACCTTGTTAAATTTAAATTTCGGAAAAAATTTTTTAGTATAAGTACATCTATGTGCTAATACTAAAAATTATTTGTTATTTATCTAAAATTCATATTTACAGGGCATCCTGTGTTTTTAGTTCCTATATCTGGCAACCCTAATTATATTTTAATGGACAAGTTGACAAACTACAGGACATGTGCTTGATCTACTATTATTTGTATCATCTTAGAGATGAGGAGATTGACTAGATGGCCTCTACCATTCATTTCAAACCTGAGGATTTTGTAACTGTAATAAGAAAAGGAAGATGATGGTATCAAACTCACTTCAAATTCCAGTATTGACCCTTCCTACCTAGGTGAATTTGGTTAAGTTAGCCTCTCTAAGCCTAGCTATTATTATTATGTTGAATTTTCTTCTAAGACAGTTACTTTCTCCTCAATGGATTTGCGTTATCCATTTTTAGCACTCGTTCCTGAGCTGTGTTAACAAAATTTCAATTTTCTCTCTTTGAACAGAACAAATTGTACATTCTAGCTCTTGACCTTTAGGGTTAAGAGTCAGTTAGTTTTCCTGAGGGGTTCTTCTTTTTCTTGTTTACAGTCTCTGGGATCCTAACAGGAACTCCAGGCTCACCAGTCACAGAGAATTTCAAGCAGGTGGAAGGAGAGGTTTCGAAGTCTTTCTGTACAACTTCAAAGGGAGAGGACATTTGGGGATTTGGATTTAATGTCTCCTCCTCCCCTCTCCCTTAGGGGCAGAGAGGGACTTTGCCTGGGCCTGGCTGCAGACAGCTCCTATTCTTTAAGCACCTCTGCTGTCTTCCAGTCATTGGGCTGGGCATCTCACACGTGGTACCTTATCCAGTCCTCGCGTAGCCCTGTGAAATAGACACACACTATCCTCATTGTACTGGGTAAGGAAATGTTCCCGTGTGACTAGGCTGGCTGAAAACCCACAACTGATTCCTAGGTCATGGGAAAAATGTTAGTTGGGCTATCTAATTTCCTAGTTAGTGAACAGCTTGTTAGTAGTCCCCAACTAGCCTGTTTGTTTCTCCTAGGCTTGCTTAAGGTGGAGCTCTGCATAGAGATTTTTCTCCCAGGGATGTGCTACATCATAGGGTTTGATGGAACGTTTAGCGTCTTCCTTCTTCCTTATTTTCCCTGTGGGAGCCGGCTACCTACAAGTTACCAAGTGGCCAAAATGCTTCTGAGTTGTTGTTTTAAAATAGTTTGAAAAACATACTACAAATAACATATGTTCATTGTTTAAGTTAGAATACAAAGCTATATGAAAAACAAATCATGACCACCCCCCTCCCAGGGGGAAATTCATAACATTTTGAAGTAATATCTTCCAGGTAGATAGATAGATTGAGATATATAGATGTTTAAGATATAGTTGTTATTTTACAGAAATAGGATCACAGGGAACAAGCCATTTTGGAATCAACTGTTTTTTCACTCAACAATATACAGTTTTTTATATACATATTTTGTATATTTGTGTACATTTTGTATACACAACAAAACTGCATTTTTGTTGGAGAGATGGCCAACATATGTATAATAATTTTTAAAAGAGTATTATATTAAAACCTAAATTATGTACTACAGATTCTGTAGTTTTTGACTTTTATAGGTTTGTCTTTTCTGGAAATATGGGTTTTGATTGGTATTAATCCATATTCTGCTTTCATTTAATTGTAGAAATCTTGGAGAAGAACAAGTGACATTGATAGGGGCAATTATTAGTCCTTATGAGCAAGACGTACAGCTTTTTATAGCTGACTCATATCTGGAGGAATATTTTCTGGCATGATTTCTGACTTAAATCTACCTTGAAAGATTTCTTGGGTCTGTTTAAAGGCAGAATCTGCCCTCACTCTGTGAAAGACACCAAGGATGTGTGTCTTGACGATTTCACTCAGTGAAACAAAGAGTTTAGAACTCAACTTGAAATTAAATTCCAGAACATTCTGCTTCCCTCGTCCAATTCAACATACCATGCTATTTTAGGCACCAGATCCACATTGCCTGAAAAGTTGTTCAGATTCTTTAATTCACTTGGTGACAGATAGCCCAAGTTGAAGTGATGGCTTCACTGTAACGCATGTTTGAATGTTTGCTGAGGATGAATTCCAGACAGACCTGTTCCATGGTCAGCCAAGGGAGCAGAGGAAATCATACCTTCTTGGTGACAAGGACTTTGCACCTTTGTACCATAAATGCTTGTTGATGCTCATGAAAGATAAGACTCTCTGATTTCCTCTGCTCAATTTTTTGCTGGTAGGAAGATTCCTTTTTCAGTAGGTGGCAATGATAAAAACAGGCAAACACATTTCCTGCCACAGCAAATATAGTTTAGTGAAAGTCCCTACGAATGTGCCTTCAAAGACATGAATTTGAGTCCAACTTGGCTGCACAGTGGCCCATTAACCCTAGACAAGTTACCAGGCATGATTTCATTATCTAGAAAGTAGATATAATGACTCTTGGTTTCTTTAGTGGATTCTTGTGAAAACGATATACAGGAAATGCTTTGTACACTATGGATCACTTATGATAAAGATAGATCTAACATTTCTTGATCAAGGCACTTAAGAAAACCAGACACTGTTCTAAACACTTTGAATATATTATTTAATACTCAAAACCCCTAAGCAGTAGATACTGTTGGTATTCTCATTTTACAGATAAGACAACTAATGGTTAGAGGGCTTAAGTAACCTGCAAAGGCCACAAACCTTGAAGATAACATAGCCAGGATGGAACACTGTATAAATAGTGATTATATAATTTTCTCCTCAAATGTTAGATGTACTATTGTTCCAGATATAATGTCTTTAAGAGAGGCACAAGAACATTTTTTTGTTTTATTCTTGTGAGGAAGATTGGCCCTGAGTAACATCTGTCACCAATCCTCCTCCTTTTGCTTGAGGAAGATTGTCCCTGAGCTAACATCTGTGCCAATCTTCCGCTATTTTATGTGGGATGCTGCCACAGCATGGCTTGACAAGCAGTGCTAGGTCCACGCTTGGCATCTGAACCTGTGAACCCTGGGCTACTGAAGTGGGGTGCGTGAACTTAACCACTAAGCCACCAGGCCAGCCCCCAAAGACTTTTTTTTTAAGTTATGCATTTATTTTTGCGTAAGGAAAAAATATATCTAGCGTATCAAACCTCTGATTTCAGGGCTGTGATTTAGGATGAAGGTAAAGTCTCAAATATTTGATTTAAAGGAATAAGATGATTTGCAGACGAGTCTGAAATAATAGTATAGGTGGTAGGCAGATATGGTAAAATCAGACTGAAGTGTGAGATACGTATGTCATTAAAGCTGTAGTTAAATATAATATTATGCATGGCATTTACAAATAATATGTATAACAAGATTTTGATGTTTTGTATATATGGGCCATCTAAGGGTATAAAAATTCAAATATGGACTTTTATATAGAACAAACCCAAAGTATTCAACCCAAGATCAATCACAATAATAATAATAGCTATCATTTACTGGAGCTTACCATGTTGCAGAGATTATGCTAAGCACTTTATGCTTATAGCCTAATTTATTTATTTATTTATTTATTTTATTTATTTTTTTAAAGATTGGCACCTGGGCTAACAACTGTTGCCAATCTTCCTCTTGTTTTTTTTTTCCCAAGGATCAGCACCCGGGCTAACAACTGTTGCCAACCTTTTTTTATTTTTCTGCTTTATCTCCCCAAACCCCCCCTGTACACAGTTGTATATCTTAGTTGCTGGTCCTTCTAGTTGTGGGATGTGGGATGCTGCCTCAACATGGCCTGACGAGTGGTGCCATGTCCGCGCCCAGGATCTGAACCCTGGGCCGCCCACAGCAGAGCGCGCGAACTTAACCACTAGGCCACGGAGCGGGCCCCATTATAGCCTAATTTAAATGCTAGTTTTCATTTGTATTTGGAGAAGCTGCTCTATGAGGAGCACCAAGAGTCTCTAGGTCTTTGTTGTCCAAAATAGTAGCCACTAGTTGCTTGTGCCTATTGAGCAGCTTAAATATGTGGAGTCATAATTGAGATGTGCTGTGAAGGAGTTCAGAATATGCCACCCCAAAATATGCCTCTTTGGCATAAGGATTATTTTGAGCTGAAGGCAATTGAGAAACACTAGATAGATGAAAAGAGCTCTCTGCCCAACCCATATCTGCCAAAGAGCTGGGCACAAATTTCCCTTGAGAAGGTGTTTCTCCTCCCCTGTCCTATACCTGGAGGAGGAAAATAACCATCATCACTGGAGACAGAGAGTCAGCATGGAGATGGGTCTGAACAAACAAACCTTACTAAAGCCACCCTTATCTTCAACTAGTTTCCCATGTGTTTACCTCCCCACAATTTATTGCCCCTAGAAGGCCAAGCCCCTTTTCTTATATCTAGTCACTTCTCCACAATTTATCACCCTATGTTAAAATGGTATATATGCCCCCAAGGTCTAACCACCTCATTGGTTTATCACATCTTTTGTATGAAGGCCTCCATGCATGTAAAAATTAAAATATTAGCATCAAATACAATTTGTTTACCCTTCTCCTGTTAATATGTTCTTTGTCAGTTTAATTC
The DNA here is from genome assembly GCF_021613505.1 of Equus quagga. Taxonomy (NCBI): domain Eukaryota; kingdom Metazoa; phylum Chordata; class Mammalia; order Perissodactyla; family Equidae; genus Equus; species Equus quagga. Next base: position 65,542,087 of record NC_060273.1, on the reverse strand, counting down.
GCAGGCCTCAGTGACTGAATATAAGAAGGTAGAGAAAAAATATTTTTCCTCCTTTGTAGCTGTAAGCCTAAAATACACATTGAGTTTTGAACATTTAGTATGAAAAAGGAATGGAAAATAGCTCATCATTTTTTACATTGGTTACATATTGAAATGATAGTATTTTAGATATATTGGGCTAAATTTTTCATTGCAGTTAATTTCACCTGTTTATTTCTTTAAAGAACTAGAAAATTTAAAATTACATGGGTTGCTCTCAATTTTGGCTCGTATTATCTTTCCATTGGACAGCGCTGTTCTAAATGAGGTGTATAATGCACTCTTGGCTTGTGCCTGGGCTGAGCTCCCACGTTAGAAGATTTTCAGCCAGGAAGATGAGGTTTTTTCCTTTGATTTAATTAGCAGGTGTAAATGCAAATGTATCCAAGATTCAACTACTCTGCTTCTGCATTTGCATTTTCCTACAGAGGCCACCAGCTGCTGAAAAGCCAGAGAGGAATAACGAAGTCTGCTCCTCGCTGCTTTAGAGCCATTAAAGTCTTAAAGCAGGACATTGCCCCTTGATTCTGTGTGCAAATAAGAGAGTATTATAATTAGCATCCGTGTAGTTACATTGATGTAATCTAATGGGGTCGGGCAAATCACATTATTCTGGGGCTGAAGTGCATTCATGACAAATAATTTATTCGTAGGTGAGATATGGCAATCTCTTAAGAAGTCTCTTAGAGCGTGAGTTCCAGCACCCAAAGCTTTGGAGGGTGATTATTATTTCGGCAATAGATACCATTAAAAGAGGTAAACACAGAAATTGAGAATTCAACGTGACCTCACCATAGGACTAACAGTGTTATGCAACCTGCACCCAAAGAAAGGAAATTTCTCTTGTGGCAAATGATCATAGTCTTTCCCCTTCTTGCTTTCTCCTTACTAAAGGTCCTTAGCAAGAGTGTCCTCTGCAAAACCAAACTACGCACACTAATAAAAAGAGAATCTAAACTCTAACCAACCAATTCATAGGACTCAGTAGGCCAAGCCCAATGCCAGCACTTTCCACTCTCTCAATCAGTCTTCCTGCAGCGGTTTCTTATTCCTCCTCACAGTCCGCTTCCTGGAATTAGAGGAAGAATGCTAGACTCAAAGGAGAATGCTCAGGTTCAAGTGGAAAAGTCACTTGACTATTCTGAGCCGCTCCACCTTAAAAACGTCATCAAGTGTGTGAAGGGATTTGGAAAACTGCCCTGTGGGCAATGGTGAGGCATTTTATGACTAAAACCTTTCCAGGTCTCACAGCTTAGCTTTTGGCTGCTTATTAACCTTTCTTTTCATAATAATAATGAGACTTCAAATTTAGTGAAAACCCACTACATGTTAGGACTGCACTGCCTCCCTCTCTTTCTTTTAAAGTATTTCTATTGTGAAATATTACACACTTATTGAAGAAAAAAAGTAAACATACAGCTTAACGGATTATTGTAAAGTAATTATCTGTATGACTATAATCAAGATTAGGAAACAGCATTGCCAGCACCCATGAACCCCCAAAATGACCTGACTCAACAATAACCGTTTCCTCCCCTTGAGGGTAACCATTCTTTTGGCTTCGTGATAGTCACTTTATCGCTTTTCTTTACATTTTTAACATCAAAGTATGTATCTGTAATCACTATGGTTTCAGCTGCTTTGGAGTTTTAAATAATTAGGTCCATACAGACACTTGAGTCTGTCTTTTTTTTACAGCATAATGTTTATGACAATCATTCACGTTGTTGTGTATAGCTGAAGCTTTTTCATTTTCACTGCTGTTCTCTGTTGTGTGAATACATGGTAATTGATTTATTCCATTTCTCATTGATAAACGTTTGGGTTGTTTCTGATTTTGGCCTATTAAAATAATGCTGCTGTGAATGTTCTTGTCCATTTCCTTTAGTGTGCATGAGTATGCATTTCTCATAGATATATTTCTAGGAGTGGAATTACTGCATCATAGGTTATACATATGTTCAGTATACATGGATACTGCCCCAGTTTCCAAAGGGTGGTATCAATTTACACTCCCATCAGCAGAATTTGAGAGTTCTTGTTCTACATCCTTGCCAACAATTGCGGTCGTCACTTTAGAAGCTTTTAGCCAGTTATTTTTTGTGATTTTAATTTGCATTTCCTTGATGGCTAATGAGTTTATTTTCATATGTCTGGTAGCCATTTGGATGTCTTCTTTGGTAAAGTGACTGTTCAACTCCCTTCCAGACTTTTCTACTACGTTTTCTATCTTTTTCTTATTGATTTATAGAACTTAATTTTATATTCTGGATACAAGCCCTTTGTTGGTTATATGTGTGGCAAGTATCCTCTCTTACTCTGTGCCTTGCATTTTCATTCTCTTAATGATGTCTTTTGATGAACAGATGTTCTTAATTTTGATGTAGTCAAATATATCAAACTTTTAGTGATATGTTCTCTTTAAAAGTCTTCTCCTACCCCGAGGTCATGAAGATATTCTCCACATTATCTTCTCAAGGTTTTATTGTTTTGCCTCTCACATTTAGATCTATAATCCACCTAAAATTGATTTTTTTAAAATGAAGTATAAGTAGAGGTCAAATTTTATTATTTCTGTAAGGGCATTCAATTTTGCCAGAACCAAATCTAGCAAAAGCCATCCTTACCCTATTATTCAACAGTGACACTCTCTTCATCTGGGTTTTCCTGAAAACAGAACCCTGAGGCAAAGGTTGAATGGAGGTCGTTCACTCCGGAACCCCAGGTAGCAGAAGTACAAGACAGGGGAAGTGAAACAAGAGAACAAAGGAAGCCCATACAAGGAAGTGTAATCAAACTGACCACTGCTAAAGGTCACTGCTGCTCAATCTTTTTAAGGAATCTTACAAAATGCAACTCAGACCACTCTGCCTGGAACAAAAGGAAGGAACATTTCTCCATTGGGTCCTCCATTGACCAAAGCTGGCTTCGCAAGTGTTAATTCCCCTGCACCTGCAGGTTATACATACGTGAGTGCTGAGTGTGGGCATCCCATGCCTTGGCATTACAGACGTCCTAGGGCAGGAAGAAAGAGGTATGCAGTGTGGGTCAAAAGAAAGGTGTGGCATGGTTGCACATGCGAGATGCTGGTCAAGACCAACGTGCTTTTGCAGTAGCAGGCTGGAGTTAGACTTGACGCTGAGAGGACTTTGATGTGGTTCACAGGCTCTTTATTCTAATCCATTGGTCTGTTTATCTCTATTTGAACCAATACCACCCTTTACTGAAAGTTGTAGCTTTATACTAAGTCTTTATGCCCAGTGGAGCAAGTCCTCCCACCTTGTTCGTCTTCAAGATTGTTTTGGTTAATGTCAGTTCTTTGCATTTCTATGTACATTTTAGACTCAGTCTATGAAATCCCACAAACCAACCTTTCAGGATTTTGATGAAATTACCCTGAATCTATAGATCAGTTTAACAAAATGTGCCATCTTTACAACATTGAGACTTTCATGAACATAGTTTATCCTTCTTTAATTGCTCTAAACATTTTCTTTAACTTTTCTGTAGTTTTGTACATCTTTTGTTAGACATATTTCTAGGCATTGTTTTTTAATTTTCTAACTTTTTTCCTGGCGTATAAAAAAGAAACGGATATTTTAATGTCCAGTGATATTGTAAGACTCACTGGTACATTGTAATAATTTATCCGTAGGTAATTTAGATTTTCTACATATTACAGTCATAGCATTCAAGAATAATGATAGTATTGTTTCCTCCTTTCCAATCTCTGCATGTTTTCTATCTCTTTCTTGCCTTACTGTCCTGGCTGGACCACCTGAACAATGTGGAATAGAAGTGTGACAGTGGGCGTCCTTACCTTACTGCTAGTCTCAAAAGGAGAGTTCCAATATTTTACTTTTTACTTACTTAAAGTTTTTTTACTGACTGACTTAAAAAGTTGCTATTAGACTTTATAAAGATATTTTTATTAGATAGAGGAAGTTACATTTCTGTTCTTAGCTTGCTAAGAGTTTTTAAAAATCATGAATGGATTTTGAATTTCACTGAATAGCTTTTCCATAACCATTAAAATACATATTTTTCTCCATCATGTTAATGTGATGAATTATACTGACTTTTTTACTTCATATTTTAGAATAATTTTAGATTTACAGAAGGGTTGGAAAGATGGTATAAAGTGTTTTTATATGTCTTCACCAGCTTCTTGTAATATTAACATTTTACAAAACCATGGTATATTTATCAAAATTAAAATTGGATATTTAAAAAAAATAAACCAAACTCATGTTATTGAAATACATTTCACTTGGTTATAATTTGTATCCTTTTTTATATATTGTTGAATGTGTCAATTAAAAAAATTTTTTTTATTTATGAGTAAGATTTACTTCAATCTCCTTTCTCATACTGTCCTAGCTAGGTTTGTGTATCAGGGTATAATCACATACATTTGGGAATTTTCCCTCTTTTTCTCTTCTTTGCAGGAGTTCGTAAATAGTATTATATTTCCTTAAATGTTTGGTAGGAGTCTTTATGGGTAGGTTTTGAAATTACAGATTCAATTTATTTAATAGTTATAGAACTATTCAGGTTTTCTATTTCTTTTAGATTCAGTATTCTTAATTTGTATTTTTCTAGGACTTTATCCATTGCACCACAATTTTCAAACTTATTGTCTTAAAGTTGTTTATAATACCTTCTTGTCTTTTTAACTGCTGTCAGATCTGTAGTGATATGCTCCTTTTTATTACTGATATTTATTTGTTCTGTCTTCTTCTTCCCCCCTTAATCATCTCATGAGAGGCTTATCACTTTTGTTAGTCTTTTCAAAGGAATAATATTGACTTTGTTGATTTATTTCACTCAATATTTCATTGATTTCTCCTATTATTTAAACATTTTTTTCTTTCTTCTATTTCCTTTGGTTTTGTTTTTCTTTTCTTGATCTAACCTCTTGAGATGGATGCTTAACTCATGACTTTGTAGTCTCTTTTTTGTAATATATGTATGTAAGCTACAATTTTTCCTTCAAATACAACTTTGGCTGAATCTCATGTTTTGATAAGTAGCATTTTAATTATTATTCAGTTAAGACATTTTCTAATTTCTGTTTCAATGTCTTCTTTAATTCATAGTTTGTTTAAAGTGTATTTCTTAATTTACAAACAGGAAGTTTCTAGTTACCTTTGCTTCTTGCTTAATTGCACTGGCATCGGAAACCATGTGCTTCTAATCCATTGAAATTTTTACCACCTTTATGGCCTGGACATGGTCAGTTTTCATAAGTGTTCCATGTGGGCAGTCATTGAGTACAGTAGTCTCTATATGTCCTTAAACCATGATCACTACTTATATTGTTCAATTTTCTGTATATTCACTAATCTTTTGTTTGTTGATATCAATTACCGAAAGAAGTGTATTTAAATCTACTCCATCAATTGGTCTATTTCACCTCATAATGATACTGATTTTTATCTGGTGTATTTTGAAGCCATGCTATTAGGTACATATTCCTTGTGAATTAAATCTTTGCCCTTACTGTAGGATTTTGAGCCAATCTAGTCAGGAGATGACCTGGGTTTGGGGGCTGTAATTGCCATCCGAGTACCAGGGTTTACATTCCTCCAGCTGTACCTTGTATTTAGGTTGGGGAAGAGTTTGCTGGATGATTTTCCTCAAGATTGGCTCCACCATCAACTTTAGGTTTCCTTTTGCACTTTGACTCTGGGAGTGTCTTGTGCTACCTTTTTGTCCCTTTGATCCTCTCTTTTCCTCTCCCTGAATTTTCTGTTAACACTGGTAACTGGATGCTTGGGTGAGGGGCATCCTCTGTTCTGATCCAGCCTCAGTTTTCAGCAGGTATTACGTCTCTGGGTCTTGTGAGTTCGGTCTTCTCAGAGCTCTTGCCTCTTTTCCAGCTGTAGTTCTTGGCTCAGCTGCATTCCTGCCTCTCACCCAAGGGTAGAAGAATTTTTTCTGGTCCTTTCCCTCAGTTTCAATGACTTTTCACTTGAGTACAGTGGAATGACATTGTTTCCACTTGACCTCAGTTTTGTAGAGAAGAAAGGAAGAAGGTTCTGTATAGTCTTTATGCCCCTCCAGCTGGGGCTGCCCTTCCCCTTCCCCAGGTCTATACCAAGAGTAATGCCCTCTCAGGACTCTCAATCATCTTTCAGGCATGTGCCCAGTGAGGTCTGTGGAGAAGAAACTACTAGTGGGTCATGTAAACTCCTCTTGTATTTGCCACCCCAAGGGGCTCTATACATTCTTATTAGCCCACACTTGGCCTTTACCAATTCATGAGCAATTACCGCTGAATTCTTCTTACTCAGTGTCTGGCTTTGTCTGTTCCAGGTAAGCAAGTGCTTACATCCCGGGTCTTTGTTTCCAGACTACTTATTGCCCTGTGACTTCACCTTTCTGATGGGTTTAAGAAGAGTCACGAACTTGCAGTTTATCTGAATTTCATGTTCTTATCGTAAGGAAGGAATACTTTTTGCAGCTCTCTATATCCCAAGCAAACCAGAAGTTCATTAGGTTTCTTGAATATGTGCATTGATATCTTTCTTCAGTTTTGGAAAATCCTCAACCATCATCTGTTCAAATACTTTTTCTGCTTCATCTTCTCTCTCTGGTTCTTCTGGGTCTCCAATTAACATTCCATGTTAGACTTTCTCGTGTGCTGCTTCTTGTTCTCCCCAGAGGCAGAATATTTGGAATACCTTCCTATTTGTACTTTTTTTTTTACTATATGCATTCATATTTATATATACACATGTATACATATTTATATTGCCGATAAATGTTACGTGGTATTGACTTGTGTGTTTTAATTTATACAAACTCTAACTCACTGGATATATCATTCTTCAACTTCCTCTTTTCATTTAAAGCTATGGTTTAGGAATCTATCCATCTATATAGATCTAGTTACTTTATTTAAATTAGAGCATTGCAAATCTGCGATATAGTATTCCATTTATGAAAGTACCATAATTAATTTATCAATTTTTCTATTAGTGAAAATTTGGGTTGTTAGAAGCCTTTCTTTCTTATTACAAACTTTGCTTCAATAAATGACCTTGCATGCATTGTCTGGTACACACATACAAGTGTTTCTCTGTGGTATAGAACCAGAATTGCCAAGTCATAGACTATACTCATTTTAAACTCATTAGATATCACCAAATTGGTATCTGAAGTGGTTATAGTAATCCTTTCTCTTTTCCCACATCCTCACCAACATTTGGTATTATTATATCTTTTGATTTTATTAATCTGATGTAAATGAAATGGTGCCATATAATCTTAATTTCTTTGATGTGAGTGAGGGCGCACATTTTTTATACCATCAGTGGTTGTTTTGATTTCCTCTTTATATCCTTTGCCACTTTTTCTGTTTTATTTTATTTTTCTTAATAATTTGTAGACGTTCATATAAATTCTTCTTACTAATCCTTATTCTGTGTTGTAGCTCCTCCTAGTCAGCTCCTTGTCTTTTCAATTTGTTTATGGCATTTTTATCACCCAGAATTTTAACATTATAACAGGGTCAAACTTAACAATTCTTTCCTTAATTAACGATGCTTTTTTGTCTTGTTTAACAAATTCTTTCTGATCCCAATGTCAAAAAGGCTCCTTCTATGTTTGTTCAAATAGATCTAAAAATTCTCTTAACATTTAGGTCTCTGAATCATCAGGAGCTTTTGCATATAGTGTGAAATAAAGGTTTAATTTTACTTTCTCCCAAGTTAAAACACCATTCTCATTAAATAATCTTACTTTTCCTTCAGATTTGGGATGCTATATTTCTTTTCTTCGAAGTTGCCAATGCTTTAGTCTGTTTCTAGCTTCTCCATACTATTCGTTGATCTATTTGTCTATCCACACACCAATACCATACGCCACATTGTTATTTTTTTCTCTAAGAATTCCGTTAGGTTTTAATTATAACAGTATTTAACTTTATAGATTAATTGAGAGAAAATCTTCATATCTAAGAAATTTAATTTTTCTGTCTACAAACCTTATTATTACTTCATTTATTCAGAACTTTTTTGTGACTTTCAATGATGTTTGAAAATTTTCTCCATACAGTACTAAACATCTTTCATTAGATCTCTTTCTTGATTTTTATAATTATTGTGATAGTAACAGTTTTCCTCTTATATTTATTAATTGGTTATTGATAACACATAAAGACTTACAGATTTTTGTAGTTGATTTTATGTACAGTAACCCTGCTGAATTATCTTATAAGTTCTGGCAATTTGAATTTTCCTTTGAATTTTCTGTATAGATGAATTATTAGCAAATGATAAAACTTTCTAATCTTATATCAGTTTTATTCCACAATCTTATCTCATTGTCTAAGACTTTCAGTAAAATAATCATAGACATTATCATAAGAATCTTTGTCTTGTTCCTAAGTTTAATGGGAATGCTTCTAAAGTTTATCAGTAAGTATTGTATTTGCTGTCGATTTTCGTACCTTTTAACAGAATAAGAATTTTTCTTGCTGTTCTTTGTTTGGTAAAAAGTTGTATTAGGAGAATGTGTGGAATATTATCTACTGCCTTTTCTGCACACATTGAGGTGAGCATATGTCCCCCCAAATTAGTTTGTTAGTGTGGTGATTTTTTTTAGATGTTCTGATATTGAAACAATCTTGCATTCCTGAGATAAACTCTACCTGAACATGATTTATTAGATTTAAAATACTGTTGGATTCAACGAATGGGTATTTTATGTAGGCATTTTACATGCATCTATATAAATTAAGTTGGTCAATAATTCTCTTTTCTGTTACTGTCCGTTTCTAGTTTTGGTATAAAAAATGTCCCAGTCTCATAAAGTCAGTTGGGTAGTTGTCTTCTTTTTCTAATTTTTGTAGCACTTTACATACATTATTATTTAACTTTTCTTTGAATATTTGTTAAATTCCTTCCTAAAACTGTCTGGGCCTGGAATCTTCATGAGTGAGAAGTTTAAAAAATATTCTAATTAGTTGATATGGGAAAGGGGAATTTGCTATATCAGCTGAGTCTGCCACTTTGAAAAGAAACCCCGTTTTTCTGTGTATTATTACCTTTTTTCCACCAAAGGTAAGCAAAGATGCTTCTGCATAAACTTTTAAAATTACATATAAAAAATTCCTGATTGATAGAGGATTTAGTGGACGATCTGTGTATATTCAGGGGCTTTTGTTTGACTTGGGGGAAACTGTGCTCTCCTTCCAAAACAACTGCCATTTGACCCCCACCCAAATGTTGGATACCATCATTCCTGGCCTGGATAGTAAATAAGAATCAGAGCTACCATTTAGTGTCCCTATTTTCTGCCCTTTATATAACAATAATGACCTCATGAGGAAATTTTTTATTATCTGTATTTTACACAAGAGGAAAAAAGATGACTGGAAAAATTAAGTAACATGGCCAAGGTTACTTGGGTGAGAAAGCGGTGGAGAGTGTTGTGAAATCATGTGTATCTGAGTTATTTCATCATGGTTGGCACTCCAGAAATATTTTCTGTTTTCTTTAATCCTTACTTTAATACACAGTCTCTAGCTGAAGAATTATTTGTCAAACCTATTTTCCCTCAAGTTTAATTTGATTTTATTAACTCCTTTCATAATCTCTTTGGCAAAAGAAATGTTTGCAACATTTTGTTTAGGCAAAAGTAGTGTTAATATTCCCCATGCCTTTCCTGATTTTTTCACTCCCTCCTCCAAGTTCACTGTATATAATCTTTTGTGTCTTTGACCGGATTTTTTAGAACAGTCTCAACAGATCCCTTTAGTTGAATGAAACATTATGAATAACTTTTTTCTTTAATCACTGTAAATTGATCATAGAATTGAAAAAACAACTTTTTAGTCAAATGGCAGAACCATCAGAAAGGCTTGTTTCACTATTTCTGTTTCCCAGTGGACCTCTGCTTCAGCACATGGTGAGAAGTGCATTCTTGGTATCAGAAGGACTTGATTTTGAAACCTAGCTTCACCATTTTTAATGGGAACGAACAGGAAATTTAGCAAATTACTCATTGTCTATGAGCTAGGCCCTCTCTGATGTACTTTTCTCCCATTTTTTATTTTTATTTTTTGAGATGTAATTCATACCATGAGTCACCATTTAGAAGTGTACAATTTAGTGATTTTTAGTACATTCATAGGGTTGTAAAACCATCACCACTTTCTAGTCCAAAGCATCCAAATTAGAATTCCACTATCTAATTTCATGCCCCCAGTAGAAACTGTACCTTTTACAGTCATTCCCCCTTTCTTCTCCCCTTGGCCCCTAGAATCACTAATCTTCTTTCTATGTCTACTTTATTTTTTGCCTATTTTAGACATTTCACATAAATGAAATCATATGATATATGCCTTGTGGTGTCTGACTTTTTCACATAACATAATGTTTTCAAGGTTCATCCATGCCGTAGCATGTGTCAGTGCATCACTCCTTTTCATGGCTGAATAGTATTCCACTTTATGGATATACCACTTTGGGTTATGCATTCATCAGTTGATAGACATTTGTGTTGTTTCCACTTTTTGGCTATTGTGAATGATGCTGCTATGAACATTCATGTACAAGTTTTTGTGCGGAAGTATATTTTCATTTCTCTTGAGTGTAGGTCTAAGAGTGGAATTACTGAGTCATCTGTAACTCTATGTTGATTTTGTGAGGAAGGGCCAGACAGATTTCCAAAGTGGCCATATCATTTTAACTTCACATCAGCAATGGATGAAGGTTCCAATTTCTCCACATCCTCACCAACACTTATTTTCCTTTTTTTTTTTTTTTTTTTTTTAGTAACGGTCATCCTAGTGGGTGTAACAAGGCACTTTATTTTGGTTTTAATTTGCATTTCCATGATTTAGCTTCCCTAATAACTAATGATGTTGAGCATCTTTGCATGTACTTATTGACCATTTGCATATCTTCTTTGGAGAAATTTCTGTTCAGATTCTTTGCCCATTTTTAACTTGGGTTGTTTGTCTTTTTATTGTTGAGTTGTACAAGTTGCTGTAGATGCTGGATACTGGACCCTTATCAAATATATGACTTGCAAATATTTTTTTCTGTCTGTGGGTTGCATTTTACTTTCTTGATAGCTGACACACATTAGATGCAATATATAATTTAATCTTATGGCATCTTTGCGAAGTAGGCAATATTATACCCATTTTATAGCTGAGGAAATAGAGTCATAGAGGTTATGTGGCTTGCTCAAGTTCACACAGCTGTAGGAAGCAGAAGCTAAATTCAAACTTTGTCTCTGGTTCAAAGCCCATAAACTTGCTGACTAAAGCGATGAATGATTCATGACCAACCAGCAAGTATAGATATGGCTATGGATTCAGAAGAGGCAGAAACTGGTGTGAGTTAGAGTGATCTGGGGAAGGTGCAAGGAATCAGAATTTCAAAAGGATATATAGAGAGGAGTATGGAGCATCCTCAAGGTAGAAAATATTAGTAGCAAGGGCCTTGATGTGGGAACACAGAGTTGATTTAAAAAAACAAGAAATAAATCAGTGGGGCTGGAGTGAAGGATATTGTAGGCAATTGTGAAAGATTAGACTAGAAAAGTCATTTAAAGTCAGATAATGAAGGGCCTAGGAGTTATTACTTTTTTTTTTTTTTCACTGCAGCTAGGCAATGGGGCACCATGGAAGGCTTTCAAGTAGGAAAGTGATAGGATAATAGTAGACTTTCAGGGAAAATAGCCTGGCAGAGTTGGTGAGTGGAGAGAAAGACTAGAAAAAGAAGATATTGTTGGGGACTCGATGCAGATTTGTTAGAAAATGTTGAAAGCCTGGTGGAAATGGAAAGGATGGAAAATGGAAAAGTATGAAGAGACACAAGAAACATTTCACACAAAGAATCTATAAGTCATGATGAGTTACTACAAGTGTAAAAGGATCTACAAATTAATTCTGCAAGTTAAATATGGAATAATAATAATAAAAATAGTGCCTGACATTGAATGAGTATTTTTCATTTGCAAGGGGAAAGAGAAACACCGTAGACAATTCATCTTTATGAATGGGTAGGAATTTAAACGGAGAGCGACATTCAAGGTGGATAAAAGGATATGCTAAGTGTCTTGAAGGTGTTGTTTTATATAATCCCCACAACAACCCTATTTTACAGATGAGAACACTGGGTCTCAGGGAGGTGGAGCAACTGGGTCAAAGTTATATAGCTGGTGTGATTGTTAATTTTAGGTATCAATTTGACTGGGTCACGGGGTGCCAAGATATTTAGTTAAACATTATTTCTGGGTGTGTCTGTGAGGATGTTTCTGGATGAGATTAGCATTTGAATTGGTAGACTGAATAAAACTGATTGCTCTCCCCAGTGTGGGTGGGCATCATCTAATTTGTTAGGGCCTGAATAGAATAAAAAAGTGGAAGACAATGGTCTTCTTTTGCCCCGGGCCTGGGAATTAGACCATCAGCTCCTCTGGTTCTCAGCCTTTCAGACTCACCCTAATCTACACCATTGGCTTTCCTGGGTCTCCAGCTGGTAGACAGTAGATCATGGGACTTCTCAGCCTCCGTAATCACATGAGCCAGTTCCTTATAATAAATCTCTTTCCGTCTGTCTCTCTCTTTCTGTGTATGTGTATATGTTTGTATATCTCCTATTGGTTCTGTTTCTCTGGAGATCCCTGACTAAAACAGCTAGTAGGATATGAAGTGAGGAGTGAAGCTCAGATTTGTCACAATACAGTGTGAAGGAACCAAAAAAATTCTAAGTTTTTTATCTTGAAAAGCTGGGAGAATAGTAAGGTCACGAACTGAAAGCTCAAGCATTGGAGAGGTACTTGAGGGAGGAAGAAGGTATTTTGTCTTAGGCTTCATGTGAAGAAGGGCCATTTACTTGGAAATACCTAAAATGGACGGAGGATGAGGGAAAGAGAATGGCAAGATGTGTGTGTTGGGAGGGAACAGAGAGAGAGAGAAAGAGAGAAGAAAAAAGATGTGTAGCATATGCATAGCAGGGAGGCTGAAGCCGAGGGGAGAATCCCGTCACCAGCGGAGAGCAGGCAGAGTGAAAAGAAGAATGCCAGAGCTTAAGGCAAGTCCAGGTGAGGGACGTGAAGAGTGAACTGAGAAGAGGAGGAAGAAGGTGAGTAGTCAGAGAAGAAGCAGGAGAACAAAGAATTAAAAGGAGGGTGTGCAGGAAAATCAAGAAAAGCAAAGACTAAGAAAAGGCAGTGCCACATGGTGTCTGGTGCTTTTGAAAACCCACTTCAGAGAGATATAGTGTAAACTCAGTCCAGGGGCTTGAGACATCAGAAAACCATTACTAGAAAAGAGGCCATAGGTGTAGACCATTTGTTTATATAAATTGGCAGGGTTCAGAAGGAAAGAGGACTGAAGTTAGAGGAATGCGAGTCTAGAGATTTGTTTGGAGTTCATGGAATTCTGTCTATGCTTGGGGAGAGAAGGAAGAAAGTTAGGTGGAGGGATTAAATAAAACCAGAACTTTCAATGGAAGAGACACATTTCTAATGGTGGTATTAGAAATCTGCTAGTGGATAGGAAAGGTTGTTGTTGTTGTTTAAAGTAGAATGCTAACATTTATTTTCAGGGAGTGTAATAGGCATTTAATTCTCTCAACAACCCAGAAAGGCAAATCGTATTAAGATTTATAGAGATAGTGAAACTGACCAGGGCATTGAATCATTCTCTTATCCCTAAATCATACAGAGCCGGTGATCAGCCATGAGCTTACAGTGAAGGGCAAGTCTTTCTGTGAGTTTTACTTACAGGAATTTGGATGACAAAAGTAGAGTGTCATCTCTAATAATAACAGCTAACATAATCAGCTCTAACAACAATCATTAATTATGTTGATTATTAATCATAGTAATCTCTAATAGTAATAGCTAACACTGCTGTGTATTTACTATACGCCTGGCACTGTTCTAAATGTAGTACATGTAGGAACTACTTTAATTGTTCCTATAAGGTGGATACTATTACAGATGAGGAAACCAAGACCCAGGGAATTTAAATAACTAATCCAAAAGGGTGGTGGTAGTATCAGAACTGAAGCCCACATGGGTGGTGTTGCTCCAGTGTTTGTGCTCTTAGCTACTACACTAGACTGCCTTAGTACTGCGTTGTCCTTTAAGATTTCCAACGCTCTTTTTCATTTCTCTGATTTCCCCATCAACCATGTGGGATGTGTTTGTACTTTTTAGCAAAGTGGTAACTGAGGTATAAGGAAGTTAACACTGTCCCCAGCAAGTCAGGAATTGAATATGAAATGATATCCAGTTCTCCTTACTCTTAGAATTGTGCGCTCCTTAGGAGATGATGTAGGATAGGAGGGGTCAAGACTAGAAACTGGAGATGTAGTGACTCGTTCCAGCTCTGCCACTCGCCAGCTATATGACGACCGTCGAGCCGCTTGCCTAATCAGACCCTTGATTTTCCTCTCTGTAAAATGAGCAGTTTGGGTTTGCTGATACTCTGGCTCTAGACCAGTGAGATCCAGTATCAACATAATGCAGCTACACAGGTAAGTGAAAGTTTTCTAATAGCCACATTAAAAAAAGTAAAAAGCCACTAAGTAAAATTAATTTTGATTATATGTATAATCTAACCCAATGTATTCAATATATGACCATTTCAGCATGGGATCAGTATCGAAATTATCACAATCTTTTTTTTTGTACTAAGTCTTCAAAATCTAGTGTGCATTTTATACACTCAACACATCTCAGTTTGGACTAGCCACATTTCAAGTGCTCAATGGCCACATGTGGCTAGTTCTATAGTACTGGATGGCACAGATCTATACCTTAAGTAGTAAGTAGCGTAAGTCTCTTCCCCGAAGACAGATAGCTAGAAACATGGCAGCCAGCAGCAGATGCTGCCGAGATACTTGCCTGCCCGTCTGCTTAGCTTCAAGTCCTCCTTTTCCTCAGGCTCCAAGGCATCGGCCTGCCTCAACTAAGTAGAGTGGGAAATTATGAATGATGGCCCTGTCGCTGCAGCCCCAGCCCCTCAACAGTCAGTCCCCATTGAGCCCACACAACAAGGGCATCATCTTTCCAGGCTGACAGCCCCAGGAGATGACACTTGTGGTAAATTAAGCAGAATGCTGATGAAAAATGAAGTGTAGTCACAATCTAGCAGTCCTAGCAGTCAGCAGAGCCTACTGTGGTCCTTGACAAATGCAGTCTCTTTTCGATCTTTCCATGGCATTCGAGGGCTGGATCATCTATTATCCTGCATGTTATGTATAAGGAGAGAAATAAAATGAAATGGAACTCACATAATCATGGTAAAGGCAGATTTACTAGATACTATCACGGTTTGTCCAGGGGAGGAAATCCCTTTGCAAGAGTGCATGCTTGTTAAAAACATCTTTACAGTGAATTAGCGCTTTCTTTTTTTCACACTTCAGAAGTACAGGTCCATTCTAGAAGAGTGGAGGGAGAATGGTATTTCTTTTTCATTAGTCAGACAGGCCAACTAAACCAGCACATTTGTAAAAAACCTAAAGGACAGGTAATTTTGAATAATTATTGGATTTCAATTGATAGAGGCCCTAGAGTTCCCCAGTCTGCCTCTGAGAACACTGAGAGTGCCACTGGGTCCATGATTTGTGACTTTCAGAATAATCTTATGAAAATAGAAAAGACATTATTGATATCCATAAACAAAATTGACACTAATGAACACAGTAATAAAAAAATTTTTTTAAAGATAGATAGTGTGGCATCCCTTTTTGGTTAGGGATTGTTTTTGGAAGTGCATCTATATGTAAGTTAAATAAAGTGATATGAAATGGACGCTGTGTTGTATAGAGCTGGGAGGAATCGTACTGATCAGCTGGCCCATGGAAATCAGAAAGGCAGTGACTCACCTCTCTTATCCACGGTGCTGTTGCTCATCAGCCCTTCTTCCTGCTAAACCTGAGCATGGCTTCAAAATTCTTTTTATGGAGGAGTTCTAGGCAGCAAATACCAAGAAATTAGCATTATTGAGGTGAATCTGTTCACCTTCCCTCATCTGGTCCAACCTTCTCACCTGACACATGAGTAACAGGCTCAGAGAGTTAAGCTGTTGTCTACAAGCTCATTTACCAGGAAATATTGGTGGGAAGACCGGAACCCAGGTGCCTCTTCTGGTCCCTAAGCCTGTTCTCTTGCCACTACATTCTACCTGTGGATGGTTTCTTGAAAGTACGTGTGTGTCCATCCTTTGTGAACACAAAGGCCAAATCCCACAGAGTCTCATCCATGTGACAGTTCATTAGATTCTTCAGAAAAGCTCTTATGCCCCAGTGAGCAGGCCTCCCTTATACTCATGTTCTTATGCTGTGATTATTAGTCTGTCCTCTCTTCCAGTCCTTCTCTGGTTACTCCAGATAGCTGTGAGTGTGTCTGCATCTCTCTTAGAGAGTGAGTTCCAGAAATGGGCGCAATGCTCCAAGTGTAGACTGACCACTGCAGGATAGGACACCTGTCCAAGATAGAATATGGATTATTTAAAGAGTTTAGAATAAAATTCCCCAGACTTTGGTCATTTACACAGTCATCACAATTTTTTGCCATATATGCATATGACCTTTATACCTTTTTATGGAACAATTCTTTGAAACATTTACATTTTTATTACATAAATTTACTTTAAAAAGAAACTTTTATTGCTGCAAATAAAAAATTGTTGACATACATAGAAGGCAGCCATAAAAATGAACACAATGAAAATGAAAGAATGTTATTCACTTCTAGTTAAATACTCCACTACTTGCCAAAGTCTCTTTGTTGAAAGGGGAGGTTATAGGAGTCAGAGAGTTGTTAAAAACACTAGTATCAAATTAAGACTTTATAATAATCAGAAGAATGGAAAGGAAGGTGATAAAAGAATAATTTTCTCCCTGTGGGACTCAGTATTACTTAAAGATGCGCCCACACACCCCTAACAGCGTCACCTGTGTCACCTAATGTGATGCATCTTACTGCCCCACATCTTCCTGTGAGCAGCCAGGGCTCTGCATCCTATGCTTTGGAAAATATGGATCCTGTGTTCTTCTATCACCAGATTTCCTCTGAGCTGCCGAAAGAAACAAGGTCATCTTTTCAGGCTCGGGTGTATTTGTCCCTCCACGAGCCAATAGCTTTTTCGTTCTGTGGTTCTTTCTTTCCCCTTCCCTGATACTTTAGTCCTGTGCCATAAGTAAGGATGTTTCAGTGCAAGCTCTCTGAGATATTCTCTGTTGTCCCTCTGAGTCATGTATTTTTCTCCTTGATGATTTCTAGGCTCTCTTCTGCTCAAGATGATCTCTGACAAAATTGGGGGAACCTCATACCTCAGGGAGTCAGTCTCCTACAAGGGCCTCATTGCCTCTAGAGCTGCAGAGACCTCGCGGACAGTGCTGCCATTGTGGGGTCATTTGAGAGATGTGGGAAGGCCTCCCTGACAAGCTCTCTTTCCCTTACAATCCTGTGCTTGTTGCTGGAAGCCCCACCATTTGAAATGCGGTTCAGAGTGTGGGCTCTGAAGTCTTACTCTCTGGGTTTGAACCAAGGCTTTGCTACTTATCAGCTGTGTAACTTTCTGAAAGTTAGTTAACCTCTGAGTGCCTCAGCTTACTTATCTTTAAAATGAGAATTACACTAGTACCCATCTCATAGGGTTGTTGTGAGAATTGAGTCGGTTAATTCACACAAGGCATTGGAAAACAGTGCCTATACATGTGGTACTCACTCAATGATTGCTAACAATGAGGATGAACATTGTGATGTCTCTCCTCAAAGAGATATTTCTTGTTTACAATTTTTTTTTTGACCAGGGGTAGGGACAGAAAGGATAGAAAATATGTTATCAAGGAAAGAACACAGGACTAGAAATTCAATTCCTAAATTCTGCTCCTATCTGTGACGAGAGGCATTTGTTTGAACCTATGCCTTGGTCTCTCTCGCTGTAAAAGTGAAGACCATATTAATACTGAGAACCTAAAGTACTCGTAAAACAATTCTCCCAGCAACCTTGGGAGAGAGTTCTTGGTAATTAGCTCAGTTTTACAGACAAAAAAACGGAGAATCCAAGAAATGAAATGGCTGATCCCAAGAACTAGCCAGTTTGCAAGGTGTGAACCGGGGCATTCAGGTCATCTTCTCTTTTGCTTACTTCAGAAGTACATATGCAATGAAGATCTAGGAAATAATCATTAAAAAAAGTATGGAAATAAGTACTTAAGAGGGCGATGGTAGCCAGAGACTAGCCACTCTCGGTGTTTTTCTATCACCCCTATGTTGATGATGTCTAAAACCATATTGCTAAGTCGTGACTTCCCTCCTAAACTTTAGGTTTTTATTTCCAGCTGCCTTTTGAAGTTCTCACAGTCATCTCCTACTCAACCCAAATGGATCTCATTAGCCTCCCCTCCAAGTCCTCTCCTCTTGTTCTTTTGATACCAGTTACTGGTGTCATCTACCCCTAGAATCAGTGCCATCCTGGATTCCTTCCATCCTTCATCCCATTCTCTCATCAAATCATGCCATCTTCCCTTTAAGTGTTTCTACAAGTGCTTCCTCCTGATACTTCCTACCACACTAACTTGGGGCAAGTCCTCATCATCCCTTTTGTGGGTGATTGCAATAGTCCTTTAGGTGCCTCTCCTGCCTCTTATCTTGCCCCACTTCACACTTCATCCTCTGCACTGCAGGCAGAATGCTCTCTCTAACATGCAGTCAGGCCATAACACTCCCCATTACCAGAAGAACAAAGCCCCAGATACTTGGCATGGTAGACGCATCCCCATCCCTGATTCTCTTCTGTCATTTCAGCCTCCCCTGCAACATGGCCCCAACCCCAACACTCACATCATGCGCTAGTCATTCCAAGGAGCAGCTGCCCTGCTCATCTCTCTCCTAGTTCTCGCTACTGGATTGTGAGGTTCTTGAGAGAGGGATGTTGTCTCATTTATCCAAGAGGCAGTCTAGTGTGGTGGTTAAAGAACCTGAGCCCTGGAATTGTACCGCATGGGTTTGAATTCCAGTTTAAGCTGTGTGATTGTGGACAAATTACATGAACTTCCTATGACCCTATCTCATGGTTCTCAAACTTGGTCACACTTTGAAAATACAAGGAAAGTTTTAAAAATAATGATGCTTGAGTCCTGCCTCCAGAGGTTCTAGCTTAATTGGTCTATGTTACAGCCGCGCCATCAAGAATTGTAAAAACTCCCCAAGCCGTCTAACGTGCGGCCAAAGTGGAGAACTACTGCTCTGTCTTCTTATCCCTAAAATGAGGTTAATAATAGTCTGTACCTCCTAAGGTTGTTTGTTTGAGTTAATTACTATAAAGGTCTTAGTACAATATTTGACACATTGTGTGCAATCAGTAACTATGGCTTACAATTTATTTTAAAAGCAATGGCTTTATTATTAACCTTTTTGTTGTGAAATACACCACACAGAGATAAGTCATAAAATGGAAACATACAACTTAATTAATTAGTAGAAAGCAACCATCTGTAGAATCACCTCCCAGATCAAGAAATAGAAAATTCCTACCACCTCAGAAGGACCCCCATATTCCTTCCTAATTATAATCTTCCATCTGCAAAGGTAGCTACTGTCCTGACGTTTATGGTAAACACTAATATTTTATATTTTTATCACCTATTTATGCATCCCTAAATATTACAGGCAAAGTTTTTCGACTTTAACTTTATTTAAATGGAATAATTTGTGTCTTCTTTTGCTCCTCATTATGACCATGAGACTCATCTGTGATGTACACATAGTATCTTCATCTTCATGCTGTGTTGTCAGATACATCACAATGTATTTATCCATTCTGTTATTGATGGACATGTGGCTTGTTTCTAGTTTTTAGTTATTACACATTATGCCACTGTCCTCATTATTCTATGTATCTCTTGGTGCCCGTGCGCCAGCATTTGAGTTGGAAATTCACAGAAGAGAAAATGCTAGATCACGGGATAGGTGTATGTTGAGCTTTCACAGATACTGGCAATCTTTTCCAAGGTGGTTTTTACCAATTTCCACTCCCACCAGCAGTGTGTGAGAGTCCCCATTGTTCCATAGTCTCTCCAATCCTTGGTAGGGTCAGCTTATTTGTAGTCATCTGGAGACAGTGTAGTGGTTTCTCATTGTAGTTTTAATTTGAATTTACCTTGATTGCTAATAAGGCTGAGCTTATTTTTATATGTTTACTAGCCATCTTATCATTCTCATTTGACCAGTGCCTGTTCGATTTACCTGTCCATTTTTCAATTAGTTGTCATTGTCTAATAGATTTGCTGTTTAAAAATAGATATTCAAGATATGAGACCCTTGTTAGTTTAAGTGTAAAAAAATGTCCTCAACTTATTGCTTACTTTTTTACTCTCTTAATAGCATCCCTTGGTGAGCAGAAAAATCCTAATTTTAATGTAGTCCAATTTACCAATCTCTTTCAAGTTCTGTGTAAGATGTCTTTCCCTACTTTGAAGTAATGAAAGTTCTCCTTCTCAATTATCTTTCTAGAAGCTTTATTGTTTGGGCTTTCAGATTTAGATCACATATTTGTTTCTGGCGTAAAGTAGGTCCAAGTTTCATTTCTTTCCACATAGATATAGTGTTGACCCAGCACCCTTTATTGAGAACTCTACAGGGCAAACCTGCTAATAAATCAAGTATCCTTTTACATAAGGGTCTGTTTGTGGGCTCTCTTTCACCTCTATTTGTCTACCATACTGTTGTAACTACTGAAGCATTATAATAAATCTTGATATCTAGGACAGCAAGTCCTCCCAACTTGATCTTTTTCAAGAGTTCTTATCTATTCTTTGCCCTTTGCATTTCCATGTGAATGTTAGGATAAGCTGCTCCAGTTACAAACACATGTACACACACACACATCAGTTGTGATTTTGATTGGAATTACTTCGAACCTATAGTTCAATTTGAAAATTAACTTCGTTACCTTATGAGACTTCTAATCCAAAACATGGTATGTCTCCTGATTTATCTGTCTTCCTTAGGGTCCCTCAAGAATGCTTTCCAGCAGAGCTGCTAAAACTTTAGCATGCCTCAGAATCACCTGGGTGGCTTGTTAAAATTCCAACTGCTGGATCCCAATCTCCAAATATATCTGGGGGGCAAGCGGAGTATTTGCATTTCTAAGTTCCCAGATGATGCTCATTTTGCTGGTCCTAGGACCATACTTTGAGAATCACTAATTTATGATTTCTAGAAGACTGATCTTGTATATATTTTATTAGAATGATTCCAAGGTATTTGGAATTTTTGAAGGTATTGCAATTTTGTTTAAATTTTATTTTCTGTCTGTTGTTATTTTTGTAGCCATGGACTTGCTGGACTGACTTGTTAGTTCTAATAATTTCCCCATGGGTTGCTTTGGGATCTCTATGCAAACAGCCCCCGGGAGGCTGTCAAAGTGCTGCTTAGCCTCCTCATGTCTATTCCAGTTTTGTAAATGCCTTAATGTCAAAGGTGGCTCTAAAGGTCTGACTTATCTCTCTGGATTTCCTCCTTCAGCGGCTTGGTCCAGGAATTTTTCACAACCTCACTACCTCTCTGATGCCTTTAAGCAGACGTTTTTATATTTTGTACGTATTTTGTGATTGTCCTCAACAAGAAGGCTTGTCTGAACTGCTTTGCCACCAAACCAGGATAAATCCCCTTATCATAAGTGGAAACAAAAGTCTCCTAACTTTTATTTATAGACTAACCTTTATTTTCTCCCTGGATACTGTTCCATTAAACTCTTCACACCAGCCATAGTGCCTGGGACACTTTTGGTATTCTTTATTTGAAATACCTTTTGGAGGAGCTCGCTGGGCAGAGTATAGAATGGAGTTAACAAAGGTGATGAAGACAAATTTAACTAGTCACAGTTTTGGCCAATGTTAATATTGGAAATAACTGTAACCAAATACATATTTCAAGTGATTACTTCTTCCTCTGTATTGAATGTTTTGTCTATGTCATTTCTTGGACGTGGGTTTGGGGCAAGTCACATAAACTGAGCCTCAGTTGTCGCTTCTGTAAAATGCAAGAGGGAAGAGGATTCATTTGGTAATTTCTAGCTCTGACTTGTAAGCAGCACAGAATAAGAGTGAAAGCCGACGACAGGGCCTTGGGGAATTCCCTTTACATGGAGGTGCTCTAATACATATTTCTTGAATAATGAATATCTTAATCTCTGAGTAGATTTATCTAGTTTATTATCCTCTTCGAGAACTGACAGGCCTTATCTCCAGCACCATCTACCTAAGAATGCTAGTCTCGTTGTTTACAGTTGTCCCCCCGTAGTAGCAGTGGGAATTGTAAAACATGTAGCATGTAAAGGTACACACTGGAAGGGAATAATAGGGAAGAAATTTCCTGTTTTTTTAGAATTTGAGGTTACATTGTGTACTAGTGTTTCTGCAGCTCGATTTTGTTTGCCCTGGCTGGAAATACGATGTGAGATTCATTGTGCCTCAATTTAAATATTAGTTACATTACTAAGCATTTAATAGACTGAAATGGATGCTTGGTAATAAAAAGCCTTGTGCTGAGAAGGTGAAGATGGTATTGTAGGAAGCAGAAACGACTTTGAGCAGAGTGGTTCACTTCCCGCACACACACAGGCTCTCACAGACACACACGACGACAGAAATCGTTGAGTGGCTTCAGGTTTCATCTGCAACGTTCAGTACAAGCCTGTTACAACTCTCAGAAGGGAAACGCCAATCCAGGAATTCGTTTGTTCAGTAGTCCTCCAAGACCACATACTCACAGTACTATTCGGATGAAATTGGTTTGGGAGGGTGGCTGGGAAATGAGAGTGAGTCCAATCTACAAGTGAAGGTTTGGCCCCAGATTTGCTAATATTAATTTTGGGACTTTCGCTTTTCCAAGTATTTCTCACTGCAATGACTTTAGGGGCTGCAGAGCTCAAAGAGATGACCGCAGTAGACAATAACCTGGATTCCTTGATTCTAATGAAGGCATGGATGAGCTCACATCCACTCCCTTGTATCAGAATGAAATCCTTCATTGCTCTCTATAAAGAGTGAGCAGGTCTGACTCACCTCTTAGATTGTCATTAGAAAAACGGTTGGTAAGTTTGTCTTTCCAATCCAGTTCAAGAGAGATAAGTAAAATTTAATTGTTGGCCAAACAAGTTGCACAGTCTTGTCAGGGAGGCAGACACAGCACAGCAAATAAAAGTGCAAAAATGGAGGTACAAAATATCATGAGAGAATGAGAACAGGAAAGACGAACTCCAGCTGAGTGGGATTAAAAAAATAATCTTCAAGGAATTTGTTCCAACTCCATTATTGGCATGACTTAGTATGATCTCATTGAGAGAAATCGGTTGAATTTGGTGAAATTTTGTTCATTATTGTCACATGTCAATAGGATTATTCCTACTCATAAGTGAAATCGGAATTCTTGCACCTCATTCCCTGTACCCCTGCCACTAACCAAATCTTCACTTATCTGCTTGGGTGTTTGGCATTCTTTCTTGTGGTACAATCTTCTTATTCATTATTTAAGAAGGCTAAGTGAGAAACACTATGAGATACATGCTCATTCAGTACCACTGAGGCATAAGCATTGACAAATGGTTCATAACCCTAGAAAAGGAACATAGCTGTCTGGAAAGAGATATGCTCCAGACCTTTGCTTTCAGTGGTATATATTGATCTTGGCAAAACTTTCTGTAACTATCAAGACCACATTGTTTTCTCCTTCCTAGAAAAGGCTGCTGTGTAAATTGCAGTGTGAAAACTAGTATAGAGAAGCCATAAATAAAGAACCGTGTGAATATAGAGAAAGGAACAACTTAATTCTTTCGGGAGCATTTAGGGAACAGTTCCCAGGGCATTTGAGTTGGACCTTGAAGGATGAATTGGATTTTCCCAGGTTGAAAGGAAAGAAGGTCATTTTATACAGGGAAACAGCATAATCTCCATGGTTCCTCTGCACATGTCCTAAATCTCATTGCCTTTTGAGTTCTTTAACCATTTCTTATAATCACGCTTGGGGGCTCAAGAAGCACTGGTTTGTCCATCCTCACAATTGGTTTTGTACAGACAGGCACACCTTGCCTCGCCAGTTACTGTCCTTTGGACTGTCTGCTGGAAAAGCAGGGCCATCTGTTCTGACAGACGTTACCCAGATAACATCAGTGATGCCAAGGGCTTTTTCTTTCTCCTCTGACCTACTTAGTCTCCACAAACCAACATTTTCTCCCCTTCTTTATCATGTTGTGATAAGTGCTCATTGTTTTCTCCCCTCCTCCCTTTTTGCTCAGCAACATTCTCTTTGCTTTTAGGAAAACACTTAGCCATGGAGCCAATTTCTGAGTTACTGTGCTCCTGAATCCTCGTGCAATCCATATGCAATCATCTGCTTATTAAGGTTAAATGAGTTCAACTGATACTATAAAACCTTGATTAATGGCAACATATGGGTAATGCTGCTGGTTAATTGAATTCTCAGGTTAACTGAGGGTTAAATGGGAGATTTAATAAAATTCCCAAGCACTTATCTTTATCTGTTTTATGGCGCTTACCACATTCTACCTTGCCTGGGCATTTTTAAAGTTCATGCCTTATCTTCCCTAACAGACTCTGAACTCTCTGAGGGTCGACTCTGGGTACAGGGCCTTGTCTATAACTCAATGTGGCCCAACAGATAATATTTTTAAGACGATGATATTGTCTTCATCACCATCATCATCACCATTGTGATTGCTTCTGTCATTACTGGTTCTGCGGCCTTAGACAAGTCACTTAACTTCTTAGTGCCTCAGTTTCTTCATCCATATAATAGGGGTAATAATAGTAATTATCTCACAAAGCTGTTATGGGAATTAAATGGTTCAATACCTATAAAGTTCTTGGAACAGTAAGCAAGGCACTTTACTATGTGCTCTACATGCATATTCCCATTTGATGTCAGAGGGAGATGCTATTATTACCCCATTTTACTCAGGAGAAAACTGGAGGGCAGAGAAGTTAAATAACATACTCAAGATCACACAGCTAGTAAGTGGTAGAGGCAGGTTTGAATTAAAGAAGTTTGACTTGACAACCTACAGCGCTAACATAATGTTCTTCTAAAAATCATATTTTTGCATCTTCTTAATGATCATTCTTGGATCTGCCCAAGTATGGGAAAAACATCTATTATGTGTCCAACCAGGTTGGCAGGGGACACTGCTCATCACAGTGACTGAGGAAGCCAGGAGAACGAAGGCTTCATTGTGACCCATGACCTGTGCTTCCAAGACTGTTGCAGTAGAAGGCAGAACACAGTGGATTATCCGGTGGCCTTACAAGTTAAGCACATCACTTGCACTCTCATTTATTGGCTAAAGCCAGTCACATGACCATCCCTGACTTCAAAGGTGGTGGAAAGTGCAGCTCTACCATGACCCAGGAGGCAGAGGGCTAGAAATACTCTGAATAGCAACAGCTACCAGATGCAAAGTCTCAGATTATTGGGCAAAATCTGGGCACCGAGATGTAGGGTAAAGGTGTACAAACTAGAGAGTTAGGTTCTTAACTCTGGAGCAGGGTTTCTCAACCTTGGCACTATTTACACACTGAATCAGAGGATTCTTGGTTGTGAGGGATGTTCTGTACTTTGTAGGATATTTAGCAGCATCCCTGACATTTACCCATTAGATGCCAGGAGCAACTCACCTCCTCCAGTCATGACAATTAAATGTCTCCACTCATTGCCAAATGTCCCCTGCGAGGCAAAATCGCCCCTAGTTGAGAACCACTGCTCTAAAGTGACCTCATTTGTACCCACGGCTGTTGAATCACAGGGAAATTCGGGTTATGCTATGACCCACTGTAGAAATGAGGAACATGCAGAAGCTTTGCAGAAAGTCGTGGGTTTCAAGCTGGCACGAGAGCCTACAGCCTCTGCATCTCTGTCAAGTGCTTTTTGCTGTACCCTATTTCCTAAACTCTTTTCTTAGGTTTTTACAGTGACTTTATACTCTGCAAAGTTCTTCAGTGAATCTACCTCAAATTGGCAGCCCTGTAATTTTCAGCCTATTTATTTTTCTCGGTCCTCTGTGGAAGTAGGGAACAGCTGGTCATCGTGTTCTGTGTAATAACTTTTCATATATTTGAAGACTGTTATTAAACCATCCCCAAGCTTCTCTTGGCCGGGTAATTGTTATGCTCGAACATGCGCTAGGAGCTGCGCAAAGGCTGGGAGAAGATAGAGTCGGCAAACTAATGTTTGTGTATTAAAATTGAAGAGAAACAAATTTTGACTGAAAATATCATCTGAGAAATAAGGCTCAAATCCGAAACAGCGAGGTTTAGTTTTCAGAGTTGTTTCTTCTTTTTTCCTGCTGTTTATTATGGTTATTGTAGCTGACCTGGAAATTTTAATTTATTACTGTGGAAATTAGTGCCCTAATTAAGATTTTATAGTACTTTTAATCTTAATGATATTTTAATGGCAATCCAATGATGGACAAGATCCTGCGACTCTGCTTGTCACCTCTCAGGACACAACCAAACATAATCCAATTAACTGCACTGGCACTGCTGAGAGGCCATGGCTTAAAACAAGACCTTCCCACAATAATGTATAACTTGGACAATCACTGATAAAAACTACCATTTATTCCATGCTTTCCATCTGCCAGGCCAGATGCTAAGAGATTTACAACAATTATCTCATTTAATCTCATTAACTCCAAGAGGTAGTTGCCATTGTTATTCACTTTTTGCATAATTAGAAACTGCAGATCAGAGAGGTTAAGTAACTCACCCAATGTTGAAAAGCTGGGAAGTGGGATAATTTGAGTTTGAAGTCAAGCCGTCAGATTCGGTGGTCCATGGTCTTAAGTGTAATAGCACATGGCTTCTGTGCAATCAGGGACCATGTCCTACTAATTTTTGTATGTCCAGTGTCTGACTCCTGTAATCAGTTCTCAGAAATATGTATGTGAACCAATAAGCAAGTGGTTAATGACAGAGCAGAAACGTGGAACAGCAATATGGACTGTGGTTCAGAACATTATGTGAGCATTGTATGCTCAGTCATCATTGTCCCACTTTACCCAGCCCACCCCGTGGGGGGTTAGATGCCTTCTTTAGGATTCCATGCTAACCTGTGTGTGTCTCCATCCGTGCATTGACCTCACTGTATTATAATGATCTATTTATGTGCCTATTTCTCCTGCTAGAGCAGTGATTTTCAACCAGGGGCAAGTTTGCCTCCCAAGGGACATTTAGCATTGTCTCCAGACATTTTTGGTTGTCATATTGGAGGTTGCTACTGTCATTTAGTGGGTAGAGGCTGGGATGCTGCTAAACATCCTGCAATGCACAAGACAGCCCTGCATCACAATTATCCGGCCCAAAGTGTTGATGGCACTGAGGTTGAGTAGCCTTGTTCTAAGCAGAGGGCTCCTTCCTGAAAGCATCCTTGTGTTCAGGATCATCTCTGTGTCCCAAGTGCCAGGCACAGTGCCTGGCACATCACTGGAATCAAAGGAGTGGAGAGTGAAAGAATGCATGAATGGATGGATGATAGAAGGAGCAACACTGCTCAGCAGGCTGGCTTCCATTTTCAGAGAATGTAGGTAATCGCCCAGGGACTGGAAAAGTTACTGCCGGTTAATGTAGGACTCCACCAGGCTAGGAGAACTTGGACACGATGAATGCAGTCCATAGGCAGCTGGCAAAAGGGAAGAGTTGTGGGATATTTATTTTGATGTATTAATCTACGTTTTTCCCCTTTACTTTCTCTTATTCTGTAGCCCTTCTTCCATTTGTACAGCAGCTAGAATATTTTTTAACTCTTGCTCTCAAAGAAGGGAGGAGGGCAGCAGGACCAGAAATTAAACAATAAAATTTCGGGCTTTGGAGTTTCCAAAGCTAAGGTTCAAGTATAAGATACAAAGACTTAGAAAAATAGTCAGTTATATCCAGTTTTCCTATCTCTGAGACTAGTTAAAAAGGTCTTCTGACTAGAGGGAAGGAGAGAAGGATCAGAGTGGGAAAAAGACTTGGTTCCATGTGGGTCTCTGAGGAGAGGTCTCCGAGTCTGTTCTGCTCTTCTGAGAATTGGGCTGGAGGTCGAGAGAGCATCCCTGGAGGGACCTAAGGATTCTCCAAACAGGAAGGTACTTCCTCCATCTCTGGATAAACCCCAGGAAGCAGGTACGATCCCAGCATTCCCTTGCTCCTGGAATGGTACAGGAACAATGGAGCAGAAATGACTGCATGGAGTTTCTAGATAGAACTACCAAAGTTCTCAGACCTCAGAGCAGCACAGATGTGGCTTAGTTGCTCCCCTGTGGCAGAACAAGGTGAGGCCACGGTTAGCACAGCCAGATCTACAGAGGCCCTGGGATTGGGGAAAGGAGGATCCAGCAGTGATCTCAATGAGACTGGAGCAGAATGAAGTTATCGGAGAAGATGCCAACATGGATGGATGACAATAGCCCTTACCCGTTCCTCTCCACTTATGCCGTGGTCCCACATAGCCTTGGGGAAAAGAAGGGATGGGAGATTCTGAATTGAGTGAGTTTAGCTTCTACCACAAAGAAAGCAAGCTTAGAATAGAAATTAAATTCAATTTAACAAAATGCAGTTACATTTCCTGCCTCTGATCTTGTGGTCCACCACGTACTTGCTGCAGGCGTTTATCAGATGGCAGTAGCCTCCCAGCATCAATCCTGAAGTTAGGGGCAAGCCTTGCATACCTAAATGGGTTACTGATAAGGTCAAAGCATGATTCCAGTATTGAGAGGGTGGCATACAAAAGAAATAATCAACTCAGAACTTCAGTCCCTGGGAGCAGGGCAGGTTTCCTGCCACCCGAACTGTATCACAAGAAGCAGACAGTGTCTACGAAGTGAATGAAGTTGTTGAGTTCCCAAACTCGGGGGCAAGGTCAGGCTGAATTAGCAATGGCTGAGACCTGATGTGGTGCTCTGAGCATGGGATGGGAACTGCTTAAAGGCCTTCCTTCAAGGACCATCCTTGGCCATAATGAATGTGAAGGGAAGAGTTTTCAGATAGGGCTACATGGCCTCAGTCCCAGGGAAGGAGTACAAGCCTGAGAATACTTGTCTAAACGATTCAGTCTTTGACAAACGAATCTTAAAAAAAAAAGAGACGATGTGAATTGCTAGATAAAAATAGTGTCCACAGTACCCAAATTGCATTTCAAAAATCTTGATGGTTTTAATCTGAGCCTTATCATTCAAATATTAATTTTTCTGTCAGGCATTTTTGCTGCTTACTAATCTGACACTTTGGAGGGCCTCTGTTTGGAAGAAAGCATGATTGGAAAAGTATTTCGGAAGTCCCTTTTGGGCTGATTCAATTAAAACACCATCTTTTCCATGAAGTTTTTTTTTTTTTTTTTTAGTTCGTGTCCGATTTCGTGACAGTGTCTTGGGCCCCCAAGGTTTAGGGAAGCTCTTTTATCATTGGTGTGTCCTTCAAGGGCCCATAAGGGTTGACCCTTCTCAATCTCTTTAGGCTCATCTCCTGACATTCTTCATCTCTCATCCTATTCTTCATCACGCTGGCCTTCATGTGTTCTTTGACTACTGTAGTGGGTTGAGTAGTGAACCCACAAAATATATGTTCACATGGAACCTCAGAAAGTGAACTTACTTGAACTAACGGCCTTTGTGGATGTAATTAGGGTAAAGATCTTGAGATGAGATCATCCTAGATTAGGGTGGGCCCTAAATCCAATGACCTTATAAGAGTGTCCTTATATGAGACAGAAAAGGAAAAGACTCTGAGACACACAGAAGGGGAGGCTATGTGAGGACAGAGACAGAGTTTAGAGGGACGTGTCTACAAGCCAGGAGTACCAAGAATTGCCAGCAAAAGCTAGGAGGGAGGCATGGAATGGATTCTCCCTCAGAATCTCCAGGAGGAACCAACCCTACTGATAGCTTTATTGCAGACTTCTAATTTCCAGAACTGTGAGAGAATAAATTTCTGTTGCTTTAAACCACCAAATTTATGATCATTTGTTACAGCCACTCTAGGAACGAATACAACTACTCAAAGTTCTTAGACTGCTGTGTGCTCTTCCTTCTTGGGGTCCGTGCACATACCGTGTTCTCTCCTGCTGTACCCTCCACCTATTCAATCCCCTCTTCAGTGAGTTCTGGTCCATTTTTGGCAAACTTCTGTTAGGACCAGATAATAAATAATTTAGGCTTTGTGAGCCATGTGGTCAACTCTGCAGTTGTATCATGAAAATAGCCATAGGTAAATATGTAAACAAATGAGCATGGTTGTATTCCACTAAGACTTTTTATTTATAAAAGTAGATGGAAGGCTGGGTTTGCCTTTGGGTCCTAGTTTGCTGACCACTGCTTCTGGTTATTCTCTAGGTCTCAGCTTAAACATAACTTCCTCAGGAATCTTACCCTAACTTCTTTATATTACTTATCCCACTTATGATTATGTTTTTCCAGCTTTACTGAGATATAATTGACATATAAAATTGTGTAATTTTAAAGTATACAATGTGATGATTTGATACACGTATATATTGCAAAATGATTACCACAATAAGGTTAGTTAATACCTGCATCAACTCACATAATTACCTTTTTGTGTGTAATTGTGCTGAGAACATTTAAGATTTAATCTTTTAGCAACTTTCAAGTATATAATAGAGTTACGTTAACTATAGTCACTATGCTGTTCATTAGATCCCCAGAACTTATTCGTCTTATAACTGGGAGTTTGTACCCTTTGGCTAACGTCTTCCCATTTCCCTCACCAGCCCTCCCAACCCCTGCCCCCAGCCCCTGGCAACCACTAATCTACTCTCTATTTCTATGAGTTAGGCTTCTTTAGATTCCACAAATAAGTGAGATCATACAGTATTTGTCTTTCTTTGTCTGGCTTATTTCACTTAGATGATGACCTCAAGGTCCATCTATGTTATTGCAAATGGTAGGATTTCCTTCTTGTTTTTAGCTAAATAACATTTCATGTATATATGTATGTGTATCAAGTCTATATCTATATATCACTTCTTTATTCATCCATTGACAGACACTTAGATTGTTTCCATGTCTTGGCTATTTGTGAATAATGCTGCGGTAAACATGGGGGTGCAGATGTCTCTTTGAAATTTTGATTTAATTTCCTTCAGATATATATATCCGGAAGTAAGATTGCTGGATCATATGGTAGTTCTATTTTTAATTTTTTGAGCAACCTCCATACTGTTTTCCATACTGGCTGCACGATTTATATTCCCGCCAACAGTGCACAAGGATTCCCTTTTCCTACATCCTTGCCAACACTTCTCTCTTGTCTTTTTTGATAATAACCATTATAAAAGGTATGAGGTGATATCTTACTGTGGTTTCAATTTGCGTGTCCCTGGTGGTTAGTGATGTTGAGCACCTTTCCATGTACCTGTTGGCCATTTGTGTGTCTTCCTTGGAAAAATGTCTATTCAGGTCCTTTGCCTATTTTTTAATCAGATTATTTGTTTTTTGACTATTGAATTGTATTCCCATTCATGATTAACTCATTGTGCCTATATTTGTTTGATGTCTGATTCCCCACCAAACTGAAAGCTCCATGAAGTCAGGGACTATGTCTGTGTTTGCTGATCGCTGGAGTTCCAGTGCCTGGTGCAATCCTGGCGTGGAGCAGTACTCAGTAATTGTTCTACATATCCAAGAATAATTAAGTATGATTCTTGGGCTTCTACAAGTACAGACTCGTTGCTGAAATCTGGTTTAAAAATATTGCAGAAGGGAGCTTCTTAAATAGTTAAACATAGAATTACAAAATGGTCCAGCACTTCTACTTCTTAGTATATATTGCACGGAATTGAAAGCAGGATCTCAAAGGGATAGTTGCATGCCCATGTTCCTGGGCAGCATTATTCGCAATAGCCAAGAGGTGGAAGCAAACTACATGTCCGTCAACAGATGAATGGACAAATTAAATGTGGTATACACATACAATGGAATATTGTTCAGCCTTAAATTTTGAAAACATTATCCTAAGTGAAATAAGCCAGACACAAAAAGACAAATATTATGTGATTCTACTTACAGGCAGTACCTAGAAAAGGCAAATTTATAGAGACAGAAACTAGAAAGGCAGCTGAGGCTGGGGGCGGGGAGAACAAGGTGTTATTGTTTAATGGGTATGGTGTTTCAGTTTGGGGTGATGAAAAGTTCTGGAAATGGATATTGATGGTAGTTCCAGAACATTGTGCATGTACTCAATGCCTCTGAATTGTATACCTAAAAATGGTTAACATGGTAAATACAATTTTAAAAAATGCAGAAGGAATTATTGGATCAGATATGGGAAAAGACTAGGCTAGGAAGGAACAGAACAGTAAAGAATGGATCATAGGATGCTATTGCTGGAATGGACCTCAGAGATCAGCTGGTTCAATAATCCACTCCCCCAACTTTACAGAGGAGGGAGCAGGAGCCAGTGTGGTTCTGTGGAAAGTGAATTGGATTTTAGAAGACCTGAGTTCAAGCCCAACTGGACCACTGTTTTCCTCGATGTCCTCAGACACATCCTTGGCCAACATCTCTGAAATTGGTGAGTCTACAAACTCCGGTTGCTCTGTTGTCCTGGTCTTTAGTTTCAATTTGGGTTTGCCTCTGGGTCATCTAGGCAAGCATGTTATTGGCTTTTGTGGAGGGACTTTTCTGATTTTTGGCTAACCTTGTTTGTTATTTCCCTCTGCTTGGTCTTCCAGACCCATTCCAATTTCCTATTCAGTTTTGTGCAAAGTTGTCTTCATTAAGAAATACCTGCTTGGCTCACTTTGCTTCACACTATGTTTCAATTCTGTTTCATGAGATGGGGCAGCCAGCTCCAGTGGAAGAAGGCAGGAGGTCTGGCACCTACTTCGGACTCTGCCTCAAACTCACCTTACAATCACATATAATTCAGTCAATTGACTTCTAGGGGCTTCAGTTTTCCTAAGAATAATGAAGTTCATAATCCCTGCTTCTTTCTTTTCTTTTCTTTCTCCTGTTAATTTATTGGATGTTTGTGAGAATAAAATTAGGGGAAATTGACTCTGCTTTAGTGGACCCACAGCAGGAAGAGGAAAACAGTAGTTGCATCTGTTTGGTGTTTTTCTACCAGAGCATATACTCCAGAGGACAAGGGTTCTCTCTGTGCACAAGCAGGCAGGGAAGATTAGCAACAGATGCCTGGGATTCAGAGTCAGGGGATGGCTTCCAGTCCTGGTTTTGCTACCATTTTGCCTTATAATGCTGGATACATCACTTCTGTCACCCATGCTGACCCGTTTCCTCATCTGTAAAGTTAGGGACATTGAATGGCATCATCTCATAAGTTTCTTTTTAGCTCTGACAGCTTATGATTTTTGTGCATCTAGCCCTTAGCTCTGTGCCTTGCGTATATTAGGAAATTAAATGTTTATTGAGTTGAATTTAGTTAATTGCTATTTATTATTAGTCAAGAGTCATTGACTCATCGCATCATTTAGGTTTCTGGAAAGATGTTTGGTACTTTTTCATTCTTAGGAGAAATGTGGCAGTGATCATTTATATTTAGTGGTTCTAAAGATGACTGGCAATAATAGTAAGAATAGTAATGATAAACATATATTGGGTGCTTAGTATGTTACAGGCACATACTAGGTATTTTTAAATTTAATTCTCAGCACAACTTTATAAGACAGGCACCGATGTTAACCCCATTTTACACATGAGGAAATTGACGTGTTAAATAACTGGACAGTTCGTGTATCTGACCCAAAGGAACAGCTAGTAGATGGTGGAGGTAGAAGCTGAACCTTCTTCAGTCCGGCTCCAATTAGGGTTGCCACATTTAGCAAATAAAAACACAGGATGCCAAATTAAATTTGAATTTTAGATAAACAGTGAATAATTGTTTTAGTTTAAATGTGTTCCATGACATCATACTACCCTCATCTGCTACCCATAAGGTGGGTAATAAATTTTTGCCGCTGGTTTATGAATTCAGCAAGTAAAATGGGTTCACCTGAAGAAAATTAAATTGAAACAGAACTCTTGTTCCTTACAGGATACTTGACATTCTATGCTGTAGGACTGGAAATCAGGGTAGAATTTAGTACTAGGTGGTAAAAGGACGTAAAATGAAAGGTTTACATTTTAGGAAAATGGCCCCACATGTTGTGAAACTTATTTTGGATCCTATATCTCTTACATCAAATGATTTTGTGTCTTACTGCTCTCATGAATGTCCTCTCTGCTTCTGGAGCTTTCTGTTTAAATGAAAAGATGAAACAAATGGAATTTTTAAAAAAATTCAAGTGAAATCTCGAATGATGGCACAAAATGGAGGCAAGCTCTCTTGTGGACAGATGAGAATGTTGCTTCCATGCACTTAAGCTGGAATATCTGATATGTCTGTTGCTATGACAATGGGTTCTCGTTAGTGGGTGATGTAGAAATTTGATCTGGACATTCACAAGGAGTGCTCATCTTCCAGCCTCTGTTAGAATTCCAAATCTCTTGGAGTTTGAGGGGTTCCACGTTAATCTAAGAAAATGTATTTACCTCAGGAGATGGTATACCTTGTTGACTTAGTGCCAGGGACTCTGGAGGAAGTCAGGTCTGGGCTCCTCTCTGCTCACCATCACTTTAACTCAATTTCCTCCACTGTAAAGTGGGCATAACAACAGTCTCTATTCACAGGCTTGTGTGAAGAGGATTCATGCGGGGATTTATCTAAAATGTTTAGCACAGTATCTGGCAAATACTTTTCCATAAGTGCCATTGCTGTTGTTATTTTTATCTTTATTATTAAATTAAAACAGTCTATTCCAGGCAATCTTGATGAAGGTTCATCCACCTCAGGGAGGAGGAAGAGTTAAAACTGAAAAACAAAAACTGGAACCAGAAAACAAGGGCTCTAGTTCTAGTTTGCCAATCTGGTTGTGGGAATTAGGGCAAATTGTTTGGTTACTTGAAACCTCATTGTCTGTTCTGTCAAGTAGCAAAAGTAATGATTCATTTGCCTCAGCCCTGCAAGATGTGATGGGGGTTAAATGAGTCACATATATGAAACGCTTTGAGTGTCGGGAAGTGCTACACAAATGGAAGAGATGCCGCCTTATAAACAGCCGGCCGTTTTCACAGGTGCTTCTACTCACCTGTGCTCCCCTTTACAACATTTCTTTCCTTGGGTTCAGGAATTGGCCCTTATCTGCCATGAGACAAGGCTGCTCTTGGGCAGGGCTAAACATAGGCGCCATATTTTTATTTCATGAGAGGTATGTTGGTTTGGCTAACCTTATGGTTTGGAAAGTTCTCTTCATTTTTAGGTGTGTGAACTTGGACAAGCCTCCTGGTGACTCAACTTCCTTAGCTGTAAAATGGGCTGGAAAAGTACTTATTTTGTGGAGTTGTTGTAAAAGTTGAATAAGATAACATGCTTAAAGCGTTTAGCATGACAGAAAACACTTTGAAAAGTTAGAGATTCATCATTGTTAAAGTTCTTTCTGTATTTCCATCAATTTCTTGCAGTCCTATTCTAGGACTCTATACAACTTCAGGTTTGCTTGTCTCGTTTTTTAAGCTTTGGGAATCTGTAGCTATACTTTGAGCAGCCACCAATAAATGGTATTCTCAGAAAAGTCTGCATCTGCCCTCCGAATCCAGGCTTCATAAATCAGGAACTCCTACCCCGCTTTTTAACATGTAACCATGTGCTTTATATCAACGCCTACCTACATACATTAAAACTAAAATTACATTTTGAGAAAAAAACAACCTTAAGCAGGCAATGAGACAAAGAATTGTATACGCAGACAGTGTTCTCATATTTTAGATTTAAGACTTAGCATTAGTTTGCCATTTTCATGATTTGATATCCTCTATCTGAAATTGGTTGTACTCCACCTGGCTCCTCCCCCTGGTGCCACAACCTTGTGATTCTTGAGTGGCCAGCATCTGAGAGTGTTTAGTTCAATTTGGTTAATTAATGACTCACGGCTGTTAAAACCCTTTCTCTTTCACACTATTAAGGGAGAAGTTTCTGATCTCTGTTCAGCCCCTGGCTTCCGCTCAATGAGTTGACTAGGGACATTGGAAGTTCATTTCGTCCCCTGACATACCCCGCTCCCTTGGTGAGAACAGAGCATGGAGTGCTACTATGGGCACAGGTTGGGTTTCCTGAGCCTTGTCCTCAGTTTTCAATCCTCTCATGCAACAGTTCTCATTTATTAAGGATGCCCTTGAAGCTATCAAGACCAGCCTGAGTGCCCAACTGAGGCAAACTGCAGGCACCAAAGGAAGGTTTGAGGTAGGTCACATTTTAAAGTCACTGGTCATCCTGAGTTGCTAGAGTTCCATGGCCAATGCCCAAACAGTAGTTATTCATTGAAGTCTCATCTCTAGGTGATAGAGAACTTAAGTCAATTCAGTTTTCACAGACTGGATTTTAAGTCATATTCTTTTTAAACCTATGAGCATTCTTTCATGGAAATGAACCAATAAAATCAGGTCTTTAACAGTTGAGGTGATATTGTTTCTCCTTATAGCATCATAGAGATTGGCTCACTGGGGACAATTTCTCCAGTTGTCGAGTCATTTTTCTACTGAGAAAGACCTAGATTATCCTGAAGTTAAAATCCACTACTTGATACATATGATCAAGACATTGGAACTTTCACACATTTCTGATGGGAGTGTAAAATGGTACAACCACTTTGGAGAACTGTTTGACAGTTTCTTATAAAAGTGACACACCGTATAATCTAACCATTCTGCTTCTTTTTCTTTCTTCTTTTTTTTTTTACCATTCTACTTCTTGATACGTATACAGAGAAACAAAAATAAATGTCCACCCAAAGACTTAAACACTGCTGCACAGCTTTGTTTATAATAGTCCCAAACTGGAAACAACCAAAGGGTCCATCATGCAGATGAATGGATAAACAAATTGTGGCATATCCGTAAAGTGGAATACCACTTAGCAATTAAAAGGAATAAAATACCAATGCATACAACGACATAGATTAATCTCAAAGGCACTATGCTAAATGAAAGAAATATGAAATAAAAGAGTGCACACTGTATGAGTACATTAATATGAAATTCTAGAACAGTCAAGACTAATTCTTAGTGGTGACCTAGGCTGAGGCTCATGGGGAGGTTGACTGCAGGGTACCATGAGGGAACTTTTTGGAATAATAGAAATGTTCTTTATATTGATCGAGGTGGTGTTTACAAAGGTGTATACGTGTGTCAAAACTCTTCAAACTGTATGTTTAAAATGGGTGCATTTTGTTGTATGTAAATTAGATCTCAAAATTAATTTTAAAACAAAAGTGTCATAAAGACACCATAAGAACAGTAGAATGAGTTTTGGAATGATAATGGTATTACTTATCATATATTCCTTATCAGTGGATTGGGTAAGTGGTAGGACTATGAAGCACAGACTCCTGCAATGGATTCGAATAAACTCTAAGGAATGAATACGGAAGATAATGCATGTCTTCTAATTGCTTCGTGTTCCAATATCACAGACGTGGAATGTTTTAGCTGGTTGCCAAATCCTTAAGGAGTAAGAAACACCCTAGCAGTGTCCCAAATCTATCAGTCTTCTCCTGGATAAAGCCTATATTCCTGGTTCACAGAGTTTGTGGTACACTGCCCAAAGTTAGTCTCATGGAAAGAACATTTTGTTTTGGAATGAATCCTTTTTGTTCTTATTAGGAGCACCAAGTCTCTTCATTGTGTATGATTTAAATGATTTATCTTTGGTTAATTCTGGGAAGGGGATTTTGAATCATTCAAAGTTAAACTTAGGCAAAGCAAAGAATGAACTCTGCTGTGGATTGTAGGGTTTCAGAGCAGTTTTGGGAATTAGAGGCTCTGGGTTCAAATCCCAGGTGTGTCACTTACAAGCTGTGTGACCCAAGGCAAATTACTTAATTTCTCCAAGTGTCAATTTACACACTTATAAAAGGGGAACAAAACACACACTCACAGGGTTGAATAAGGGTTAAAAGAGATGAAATGTATGAAGCATGCAGTATAATTCTTGGCATATAGTGGGAGAGCTGGTACTTTTTTGTAGCTAAGAGGTTGGGAAAAAATGAGAGCTTATTAACAAGGGAAAATATAGAGAAGAAAAACAGAGAATGATTTTTTCTGCTTTGGGAAACTCATTACGTTTTGAAAACACCAGCAGCACAGCATTTTCACGTAACTTTTCCCTCTGTAAGGCAGAGATCTAGCCTGACTATCTGAGAATGAGAGACAGTCAAGAGCAAGGAACTTGGAAGGGCATTTGCTGGATAATTTGCTCACTGACAGACGTCTTTTGACAGAGAGATCAAAAGCTCAAGGGAAAATGTCCGCCAAATCTTTTGATAGGGACCCACCTGGAAATCCTGTAGGGTTTTTTTTTTTTTTTTTTTTTTTAAAGATTTTTTTTTTTTTATTTTTTTTTATTTTTTCCTTTTTCTCCCCAAAGCCCCCCGGTACATAGTTGTATATTCTTCGTTGTGGGTCCTTCTAGTTGTGGTATGTGAGACGCTGCCTCAGCGTGGTCTGATGAGCAGTGCCATGTCCGCGCCCAGGATTCGAACCAACGAAACACTGGGCCGCCTGCAGCGGAGCGAGCGAACCTAACCACTCGGCCACGGGGCCAGCCCCCCTGTAGGGTTTTTATTTTTCTTTCAGTGTAAGGTTGCCTTGTGTCTAAGATGGAAGTCTTCTTCTCAAGTGTGAAGATACCATAAAGATTATATTAATCACTGGTGGAAAGCTCTAATGCCTAGTGAGACAGTATCTGCAAGTGCTTACAGTTGTGTTTCTTTAAATCATGCCTTATATCAATTATTTAAATACAATAAAGTGATATTAGCTGATGATTCCGGTTAGCACTTTCAGTAAGGAATTTTTCCACTAAAAGCTTAACTCAGTAGAAAAGCAACACTGCATTCTGTTTATTTGGTTTCCCTTTAGCATGGCAGGCAGGATGACCATGAGGTCACAACCCACCTATTACAGTTCACCTGGGAAAACTGCACACTCTCTAAATACAGGCCAAATGTCCAGGGAGAAAAATAGACCACCACCTGGGAATTTTGCAACCTGGTCAAAGGAAACGTGACTGTAAATGGGTGGAAATATGAACAGGAGGGCAATTTAGTTAATTACAATATAGCCAGTTCAGCTGGTTAGAGAAAGGGTCAGCAAACTTTTTCTGAAAAGCACCAAGCAGTAAATATTTTCAGCTTTGCAGGCTGTGCAGTCTCTTCCGCAGCTCCTCAGCTCTGCCATTTTTGTGTGAAAGCAATCACGGATGCTACGTAAACACATGAGCTTGGCTGTGTTCCAATAAGACTATTTCTTGACGCTGAACTTTCAATTTCATATCATTTTCATGAGTCACAGAACTCTTCTTTTGACTTTTTTCAACCATTTAAAAATGTAAAAACCAATCTTAGCTCACAGGTCTTACAAAAACAGGTGGTGGGCTGGATTTGGCCTGTGGGCCATGTATTGCCAACCCGTGGGTTGAGTATCACTCTTATAAAAGGGACAATTGCCCAAGGGTTCAATTTGCCTTTCCCTGCAGAATACTTCATGCTATGGTTTAGGCTTCTCAGCCTAGGTACCCATCGTTCAAATATAGACCCTTGATAGCAAGTATTTATTCTTTGTTCTAGATATAATGTATTATTGGATCGCTTCATTTAATTCATATCATGACTCAAGAATGTAAGTACCATTATGAATCCCCATTTTCACATTAGGAAAGTAAGGTTCATTGATATTAAATCATTTGACTAATATTACACAACTAGGAAGATACAGAGCTGGTTTCTCCGTGACCAGAGCCCTTGCTCTTTCTTGAGGAACCAGAGTGTGGATGAAGGTTTCAGTGTGGCCATGAGCTGCTTTAGGAAGCACAGTTCACAGCAGACATGTTACCAAGGGTGTTTCAGGACAAAATCTTTGTCTCCATTCACAAAAAAAGGTCATTTGCCTTTCCTGGCTGTTTCTTTTCAGTGAAGCTCAGCAAGTCATTCAGAAAACTTTCTGCTTAACCATAACATCAAGGGTAAATTTTCCAGCAGTCTTTTGGCAATTGGAATACTGTAAAACCTTTCCCCAAAGTACTTGCTGGGTAAGGATGTGGCTATTGGGAAAGAATTTCCCCGTTCTCCCAGAAAAAAAAATCTATGGAGTTTAATACTGTTTGCACCCAGGCAGCTCTTGCTTGGAGCTAATTTTTCTTCCAGAACTTTAAATTTGCAATAAGTACACGCAATTGGACTAGAGTGGCAGAAAGCTTATAAAATCAGATCACATCACTCTCTGGCTTGAATCCCTCCAATGGCTTCATCCTGTACTTAAAATAAAATCCAAGTTTCTTAAAATGACCTGCCAGGTCCTACCCGACCAAACTTTGCTCACTCGTCTAATGTCATTTATGCTACTCTCCCCTTCTGCTTTCCAATCTCCAGTCACACTGACCTTATTTCCTTTGTATGTGCTTTAACTTTGCACATTCGATGAATTGCATATGCTGTGCCCTTGTATATGCTATCTCTTTGCACATGCTATGTCCTATCCCTGGATTGCTCTCCTTCTAATCTTTACATAGCTGACTCCTTCCCACCTTCCAGGGCTCAGCTCATATATTTTCTCCTCAGTGCAGATGTTTAATAAATGTTTCTTGAATGAAGAATGAATGTCTATTTTGGAAAACCACAGAACCAGGCCTTACTTATTGTGACAATGTTGACTAGTTTTAGGCTTGGCTCAGGTCTTGGGTTTTGCAGACAGATGAGAAAGCTGTGGATGTCTTCTTGGTCAACGGATGTCAACTCAGATTTATTTTACTTTCTTGTCCAAGCCTCAAATCCATTATTAATGTACAGCCAGTTGACAAGTTTTCATTTTCTCAAATATGTCTATGGCAAAAATATTGGACAATATATTGCACAATAAGCTCTTGATTTATAAGCCCCCAGCAGACATACACATTATTCTGAGGCATAATTACATTGCAGCCAGCACATTTTTCACCTGGGATGTGGCACATTTAGATAAAAACTAAGTAGGCTCAACTGGGTGCCTCATCTAAATTGGGGTATGGAGAATGCATATGAAATTAGCATTCCATTAAACATGAGCAAAATGTGGGATATGGCTGTAAAGAGGTGCTTGCATCATCTGGAGTGTGGAAATGGCAGAAGCACAGCCTTGCAACTCTGGCGTCCTTAGAGCAACGCGGTATATGTCCAAGCTATTGTGGTCTTAGGTTCCCATTGACTTTTCAGAGGTAACAAGGACACAAAGTATTTGCTTATTGAGGGCACATAATGGTCCAGTAGTTACGAGAAGACTCTTTTAAGTCAGACAATCCTGGGCTAATATTCCAGTTATGACACTTAATAGTTGCATAACTTTGGTCAAATCTCTTAACCTCTCGAAGACTCAGTTTTCTTAACTGTAAAAAGGGGAGAGCAATGTATTTAATATTAGATAATGCAGGGAAAGCACACTTCCAGCACATAGTAAGTGTTGAGGTAATATTAAATATCAATAACTTTGGAGTTGGTCCACCCCCGAATTAGCTAGACTCACCTACTGTATCGATGAAAGAATATTCAAATGGAAGTTGGGAAACCTGGGTTTGAGTCTTCATTCTTTCAGTTCATATGTTACTTGGGCGGGTTTCTTGCCCTCTGTGGGTTTGAACACATAATCTGTTGATTTAGTCTATGAAATTGGCCTGCCAAGAAGTATTTCCTGAGTATCTATGCTCTCAAAACCAAACTTTTTGTAAGCTCACCTGGCCAAT
Organism: Equus quagga; assembly: GCF_021613505.1. Classification (NCBI taxonomy): domain Eukaryota; kingdom Metazoa; phylum Chordata; class Mammalia; order Perissodactyla; family Equidae; genus Equus; species Equus quagga. Next base: position 65,500,226 of record NC_060273.1, on the reverse strand, counting down.
TGTGCTCTATTTGCAGAGAAGAATGATGCTACACCCTGCTTTGTGCAGTGAGTTTTATTTATTTATTTATTTATTTTTAAAATTTTAATTTTTTTCGGATGTACATCATATTTCGAATTCTGTGTACATTACATCATGTTCACCACCTGAACACTAATTATAGTGCATCCCCTCACATGTGAGCCTAATCACCCCTTTTGCCCTCCCCCTTAACCCCCCCCCCAAAAAAAAAAACACACATAGCAGTGAGGTTTGTTTTTAAAAGCCTAAGATTAGTTTCTTACCCTCAGTGAGGGTCTAATGCAGCTTGGAACATGGGACAAACACACATGAAATAGTCACCATGATGAGAAAATATAGGAAACCAATAAGAAATGACCTGATACACCTACATGACTTACCCTATCTAGAAGGGAGGGAAATTGATGAAGGCTGGAATAGTCAGGGAGCACTTTCCGCAGATAACACCATTTAAGCCTTGAAAGGTTTAGGACTTAGGTAGAATGAGGAGAAAGTAAAATATATTCAGGAAAGAGGGAACATTGTTAGCAAAAGTTGGAAATGCATTTAGCCTAGGGAGTGACAGGTAATACAGATATGGCCAAGTCTTAACAATGCAAATAATGAATAGCACTTTTTATTGGAGTTAAGTTCAATGCCGGCACCTATGGTGGGGAAGGTCAGGAACCGAATATCCCCGGTAAGCATATCACTAGCATTATCTCATGTAGTTCTTTCAGCAACTGGATTCTTCAGGACTCTTTAGGTTGTTAGTGACAGAAGTTCAATGTACACTAGCTTAAGCATAAGAGGAAATGTGTTGACTCTCATAACTGAGGAACCCACAGAGCAGCTGGATGGAGGGGCTCAGACAATGTCATTAGGGCTCTGTCTTTTTTCTCTGCCCCAGGCAGACTTTTTCTATGAGGTAGGAAAGATGGACCCTTGCAGAGTCAGACTCAGCTCCTACCAGTGTAGCAACCCTGGTGGAAAGAAATTGCCTTTACAGCATCTCTAGAGAAAGATTCCAGGGAATATTCTGATTGACCCAACTTGAGTCCCACGCCCATCTCTGAGCCAATCACTGAAGCCAGGGATGTAGGAGTACAATGACTGGTCAGACCTGAGTCATATGCTGCTGTGATATTGTGATATAATAAGAAATTTACATTTGTTCTTCATCCCTGGTTCCTTCTAGATTCTTTGGAATTTTCTGAGTGATAGACCTAAGAGGAGCATCTTTTGTTATTCACAATAAGCCCCTTTCAGCCATACATGAGTTTATGTTAGTGAGATGACTGGTGGTTAGAAGCTGCTAGATAGCTTCAGGATGAGGAAGTTGACAGAGGTACCAACCAAATGATCAGAGGATTAGAACTTTTAGCCCCACCCCTAACTTCCAGGGAGGAGACAGAGGCTGGGGATTGAATTAATCACCAATGACCAAAGATTTAGTCAATCAAGCCTATGTAATGAAATCTCCATAAAAACCCTAGACAGAGGGGTTTGGAGAGCTTCTGGGTTGGTGAATGCATCCATGTACCAGGAGGGTGGTTCACCCCAAATTCGATGGGGATGGAAGCTCCAGTGCTTGGGACCCTTCCAGACTGTTCTCTAAGCACCTCTTCATCTGGCTGTTCATTTGTATACTTTATAATAAACAGATAATAATAAAGTATTTTCCTGAGTTCTGTGAGCCATTATAACAACTGTCAAACCTGAGGAGAGAGTCATGGGAATCCTGAATTTTTAGTCAAGTGAGACAGAACTGTGAGTAACTTGGGAAGCCACTACTTGCAGTTAGTGTCTGATGTGGGGGAGTGTCTTGTGGAACTGAGCCCTTAACTTTTGGGGTCTGCACTCTTACTGTTTAGCATCAGAATTAAATTAAATTATAGGACACTCAGTTGGTGTCTGCAGAGAACTGGAGAATTGCTTGGTGTGGAAAACCCTCACATTTGGTGTCAGACATGTTATAGGTAGAAACAGATCTTAGTAGCCATCCATGTCAATGAGGGCAAGTCCAGTTGGCGCACTTGGATCACTGAAAACGTTCTCCATGGGAAAGAGCAGCACTATTAGCAAAATGGGATGGGAAAGAGGTTCTAGGCAGACAAAAACAACAGCTGTCACAGCTAAGGCCACAGCATCAATATAGGCAAATTATTGTTAATCCTATTTTCCAGAGGTGGAAACTGAGGCTCAAAGATGTTAAAGGATCTTGCCCAAGATCATGTAGGTAAGAAATTATGGAACCAGGATTGAACATAAGTCTCTCTGTCTCCAGAACCTGTGCTCATAACCACTATGCCCAGTTATGGTTATACCACCTGGCGTTCATTTCTCAGGATTATGGTATGTAGTTGTTCTTAAATTTTTAGCAACTCAAAGAAGTTTCCATCACATAGGAGATTTTTGTCATTCTTGTGTACTTTCCTCTCTGAACTCTTTTTCTATGTTTGAGGAATTTGCCAAACATAGGCCTCAGCTCTGACTAGGGAGGCTGAAGATGCCGGAAAGTCAATTTTCTAGCTACAGCAATAGCCAGGGCTCAGGCACGTGAGCCAGGCTCAAACATATACTCACCCAGACTTTGGGTAGGAGCTAGTGGCCCAATGAAGGGACCCCTGGGGCTCCTCTCTGGCCATGAGGGTGGTTGTAGGATGGTTGTGTTCTCAGGGAGAAGAATTGCTAGCAGTGGACTCCCCATTCAGTGCCTGGGGTATGAGGTATAAGCTGGAGCTTCTAGGTCCTGGCCATGGGGGCAAGGGATTAACAGACCTACTCTGTGACTTAAGGGGCTGTTTCTGACCAATGAGCTGCTCAGTCTGTTGTCCAGCCCTCCTGATGATTCAGGAGCTACCCACCATCCTTCTAATGAATAATTTTCTCCTTAAATGAACCAGAGTTGGTTTCTCTTGCTGGTGACTCAGAACCCTGTCTGATATACATACAGAGAGAATGGCTTGGCTTCTTATCCTCTCCTCTGGTGCCAAAGGACTAGAACCTTCCTCAATATAGTTGGATTATATTGTCTTCATAGCTCCTCCTACCTCTCCGTTTTCCTCTTCTCTCCCAACATTTTCTAGAGACCTTGCTATTCTAGGATAAAATTCTGTGCCTTCAGAGGCACTACAGCTTCGCTCCATCTGTCCTAGTCTCTTCCAGTTCTTGTGAAATCACCTGCTTTGTTTAATTCCCTCCCTGGCTTCCTTCGCTTCTGGGAGCCCCTATTCTCTTCCATGCTCCCAAGCCTTTCATTCTAGGTTAAAGTGTCTTTTAAAAATTGTAATTAAAAATAATTTTGAATCTGACTACTCCAAGTTCAAGTAGAAACCCATAGGAACAGCAAGAAGAGACCTGGCCTTGAACACCTTCAGGAACTCAATCCCAAGCTCATTATAAAGGATGTGACAATCAGTGGCTGTCCTCCCTGGATAATTAGAATTGATGCTTTTTTAGGTGGATGTTTGCTCCCAACAAATATGGAAGTTTAGGGGCCAAAGCCTCTGAGAGAAGCTTCTAGGTGCCCTGACCAACTCTGTAAAGGACTTGACCTGAAACTGCGTGTTTATTTGCTGTTTCCTGAAATAAGCCATGCTCGCTTTTGGGAGCTGCTTCAGGCAGTGTAAACCAGCTGGAGAAGGCAGGGCAGAGCTGTTTTAAGAGGAGATTTCGGGGTGCCTCTGTACTCTACCCTCACCACTGAGCATATTCCCCAAGCTTGGATGCTCTGAAAGGCAGGCTTAATTGGGACACTTTAGCACAATTTAATGCTCTTTTGTTTTTTAAAAAAAGAAGAAGAAAGATGAAAAGTTGTCCAGAAGGGAATATTGAGCTCAAGGTATTTAAAGAAATTCTTCTTTGAGGATGCAGATCACTATCTCAGCCTCCACAATTCATTTAATGAAATGAGATTAGCATTTCAATATAATACATGTTTTTTTTTTCTCCCACTTTGCCTCTACTCTGTTTTTTAAGAACAAAAAGGGGTGAGGGAGGTGCAGAAAATAGAAACTGAAACGGTAACCTCATGCTATTGAATGAAGTATTCTCTAGTTCTTGCAGAGGAGGCCTGCTGATGCCACCCAGACAATTAGCTTGCTCTGTGTGCTGTTGGCAATGGAATCAAAGATTCTCCAGCTGTACAGGCAACAGAAGGACCTAAGGTTGCAAGCCAGACATCTGAAATCTGCACTTTTTCTGGAGACACTGAGCATCTACGGTGGACCAGGAACGATGCTAGACACTGGGATTACAAATAGGAGGAAATCTTACCTCTGACTGGAAGGAGTGCCCAGTAAAAAAAAAAAAGGGGGTAGATTTGGGTTTAATTTGATAGTCATCTTAATAATGAGCACTTATGCCAGGTACTGTGCTTAATACTTTGTGCATCATTTCATTTAATACTGCCAGAAGCCCTGTAATACATGATGCTTGCTAATACTGCCATCTTACAGCTAAGGAAACTGAGGCCCCAAGAAGATAAGTCTCTTGTCCCAGGCTAAATAGCTTTTAGTACATCAGGGAGCCTGAGTTCTAATTCTGGTGGGTCTAAGAGAAAGTCTGTGTTTTCTTGAACTCCTGTTGGAGATGCGACCCTGAATTTGGATCTATAGATTAATAAAGATGGTTGCTGCCCTCTGAGTGTTAATATTCTGGTAGAGAGGAATAAGGTAAGAAGGGAAAAAGCTGTAACACAGGGCAAAACTTAGTGTCATATGGTTGTGCAAAAGAATGAGGTATGAATCCTCAAAGGGAAGAAAGATTTTATGTGTCTGAGAAAATGACATCTGACATGTCTCAAATGGTAGGGGTGGTTCTTCAGACAGAGGTGGGTGTTCAACAACACCAAAAACTCACATTTCCACCTAGAAATGATTTTAAAGCCAGCCAGATTATAAAATGTTCACCTCTCTTTCTCCCAACTTGACAGGGTCATAGTGACATTGTGTACTGTGCTGACTAAAACCTGAAGCCTGGAGGGGCAGGTCAGGCAGGATACTGTGCAGGAAATGCATGCTCCAATACCATGCTAGGTGAAGAAATAACAAGTAGGCCATTCCAAAAAAACTTTTCTTTTCGTCTTTATTCCTGACTCCACAAATCTAGTTTAGGACAAATTCTCATAGGGAGCCACTATGTCATCTTGTGGACGTGCGTGTTCTCCCATCTAGCAAGCTCATTCCTGGTCAATAAGCTGTTGGATCTCTGATGCAGGATTTGGACATTTCCAGACTTGATACGAGGGTTACTGCAGGCTCCTGCACTTCACCCCTCCATATGCCCCCGTAATTCTTTCCTATTTCAAAAGTCAAAGCAATTGTAGACTTGCATAACATTCCATCTATAGAACCTAAGAAATCAGAGATTTGGTCCTGTACCTGTCTAGGTTTCTATCCACTACCACCCCCATCAATATGGGTTTGTTGAAATACAAAAGTAACCATCATGAATCCATCACCACTTAAACATGTAGATATTTATGGCTCTTAAATACAGTTACAATTGTTTAGTGGGGATTCCATCTGCATCAGCAGGAATGGGCAACAGCTGGGTTCTGGGAAGTCCTTCCTCTCTTTTTATCATTTGCTTCCAATCAAGAACAGGTCTCCTATTTGGGCATGCGATGCAGGTGTCAAAGTAGAATTCAGGGGCTGGAGCTCTGATGATGAACTGACACACTGATGTGGGATCCCTCACATGGGTGACTCCAACAGTTTCTTGGTTCGAGTCAAATTTACATTTTCTTCAGAATGGTCCCTGGAAAATTACCCTTTGATCAGTTTAAGCACATTATACAACTGCTTCTCTAGTAACAAGGAAGGAGGATGTCGTTCTTGAGCAGCAGGGGAGAAACCCTGAGCTTGGCTGCTGCCATCTGCTCTCCTGACCAATGTTACAAGATTTTGCAGGAGGAAAGGAGTTAAGGTTACCAAATAATTAGAGAGATTTGAGGGGACAAATACATTTCTGCATTCTGTCTTTTGCCTAGACATTTTCCTGGTAATGTTTTAGACGGACAACTAGACACAAAGGCAGGGAGGATGTGCCAGCTTAGCTCATGGCATTTAGCATGTACATGTGGGTGCACTAAGTGTTTAGAACAGGCCATGAAGAGTACCATGGGCCCCTTTTCAGTTAGCAAAGCGAACAAATTGTTCACCGCCTCTGAAGCAAATTCTCCAGTTACACAGCTTACCTTGTACTTGGGTGAAGACGTATGCTCAGAACCTTGCTCAAAGAATTCCCTCTACATCCAACAAAAAATGATTAATAAATTTGCGCCTTTCACACTCGCCTTTCCCACTGACTCCTCATTCTTGGAAGGCTCTTCTGAATAAACGAGCCCAACTGTATCGGATTTTAATGGAATATTTCAACCAATCAACCACCAAGTACAATAGCAGCTAGTCAATTAATTAAGGGACAAACCAAGCACAGATTCATCAAAGCCACTATTTTACTTCCTAATTAGTACTCATAATCACTGTGTTGGGTGTGTTTTCCTCCAGATTCATCAAGGTCTGGTTTAATTATCACAAAAACCTGAATAGAAAACTAAAATTGTTAGGCATTCTGGCTAAAAGCATGGATGATGAGGCTGGCCTTCTTACTCAGGAGAGAGTAATCAAAATTTCTGATCATTTTTTGATAATTTTTTTGACAATTCCTATGGTCTTGGTCTCCAAGTCATAAACTCTACTTGTGGGTAGAGTTGTGGGGAGGCCATTCGTCTTCTTTCTAATGAGCACGTGGACCAATTATTTCCCAATGACAACTGTAGTGTGGTTGGGCAACAACATCTAGCATCGCTGGCCTCAGTTTTTCAAAGGCCACCTCTTTGGTGAGGACTTTTGGTGAAATACATTTGCCCCTAATCGAATGGCTCTGTTTGAATGGAGAGTGTGTAAATTTGTCGTTTGACATGATGAATTGAGAATTATAGATGAGTGCCTTTGGAATGTTTTGTTTTTGTTTTCTTTGTCTTTTAGGAAAGGAAAATGGAAAACTTAGAAAGACATAGTTTCTGATGCAAATATTGTCTCAGATTCGTCCAGTCTTCTTCTTCACCAGCTTCTGCCCCAGGTCCTAGGGGCTGAGAGCTCCCTTGCCAGGTTGGGTGCAGGAGCTTCTCACATCCTTTTCTGCATCCATTCCTACCACCTTCCTGCCCCCAATCCATTCTTCATTCTGCAGCCAAGGGGACCTTTTATAAACTAAACATGATCGTGTCTCCTTTCTCTTGAAATGCTTTCCGTGGCTCCACATGATATTTAGGACAAAAGCTTAAGTCCCTACAGCCTAAAATGCCCCAAATGATATGTTCCTTGTGACTTCTCTGACCTTACACTAGTACCCTGACTTCCTTCCACTCTTTGCCAAAAAACGCATGTGTGCGCAGCTTCCAGTCAAGGGCAGTGGGGGTGGGGGCAGGAGAGGAGAGACAGAAGGACACCAGTCTTTCAGAAACGCCCTTTCCTCTGTCTCTAATGCTCTTCCTGACCTTTTTTTCCCTTAAAACCTTAGTGCACATAGTGAAATTAATCATAATCCTTGACTCATGAAACACTCTTTACATTGGTACTAGTTTGGAAATTAGAATATCGACAATATCTTACACCTACCCGTGAGTCTCCACTACGTAGTCTGATCTCCTGCTAACATCCATCCAAAGGAAACTCTGTCAGAATCTTAAGCTGATCGGTCTTCTTTCTCTCTTTCTCTTTCGCTATTCCTTTCTTCTTTCTATCACATCTTTATGTATTCTGAAAATGTATATCATTTAATTATAGTTTATTTTATTTATAAGAGTGGTATCGTGCTGTATATAATCTTTTGTCATTTTTCTTACTTTTTTTACTTTCCTTTTTTCTTGCTTTTCTCATGCAATATGGTTAAGATTCAGCCACTGGGTTGTAAGTAGCTATACTGCACTTATTTTGACTGCCATATAATATTTTGTTGGGTGAGTATACCACAATGAATTTATCCATTCTATTGTCAATGGGCGTTTGGGCTGCTCCCACATTTTTCTTGTTATGTGGTTAGGGCCACTATGAGCCTTCTTATACAGGTTTCCTGTTGCATAAGACTTTCTCTTTGTCCTAGGAGGGTAATTGTGCGGAGTTGGAGGTATGTGAATGTTAACTTTGTACGATAATGGCTGTTATTCAAAGTTCCTTCACTAACTTATACTCCAGAGTAATGAGTAAGAGATCCCGTGGTCCCACACTCTCCAGTGGCAGAAATCAACAAGTTCAACAATACTTAGTATCTTTGATTTGTGTTGTTGCAATGGTATAAAATTGCATCTTATTACAATCCTCATTTACATTTCCTGACCACCCAGGAGGGTGAATTATTTCCATTCTTCACTACGTCAAGTCCTATTTAAACTTCAGGTCTCAATCTGAATACATTTCCTCACACTGGCCTTTTATTTTCCTCCTCATTAATCCAAATCAGTTCCTTAACCTTTCTCTACTCTAGGCATCTGTGGGCAATTGTGTTGCAATGAGGACATCTCGATACTATCTTCTGTGCCAGGAAAAGTCCCTTTTACACTTCAGAAAACCCTAAATGTATGATGAATAAGTGACATAAAATCATGGGGTCAAATCATTTCAGAAATGGGAGAAGCCTTAGCAATTGTTTAACCAAATCCCTTTGTATTAATTTGAAAGTGAAAGAAACCCAATTCAAACTGGTTTAAGAAAAAGGAGCATTCATTAGGCCGTGCAGCTGGCATTTCCAGAGGCTAAGACTCAGGTCTGGCTGGATCAAGTCATTCAAACAAAATTACCTGGGTTCTGTCTCTATTTCTATCATTCAGCCTTGCTTTTGTTTGGCTATCTTTGTTCTCTCCTATTGCAGATGGCTTTTTCCATGCTGCCAGGCAAGATGGTCCTGGCATCTTCAACTTCACATCCCCAATTTTGTAACTCCAGAAGATAGAATAGTTCTCGCTCAACATTTGCATAATAATACTAGGAAATAATAATAGTAACTAGCATAGCTAACATTTATTGGGTGTTTACTTTGTGCTCCTAGCTTTATACTCATTCTTGCATTGTTACACAATTCTATGAGGAAGGCACTATTATTATGTCTACTTAGAAAACTGAAACTTGGAGAAGTTATGTAAGCTCTCCAAGTTCACAGAACAGGCAAGTGCAGAGCCAGATTTAGAAACCAGGCAGTCTCGTTGGCTCATGTCATGTGTCCTGACATGACATGCTAGGGTCATGTGTCCTGAATTCCTCACTGGCCAGGGAGTAGGACATGCCATTGTGATTGACCTAGCCTTTGCCTCATATGCACCCTCCAGGTCAAGGGTGAGTGTGTGTAGAGGACCACAGGGGTCCATAGAGAAAGGAAGAAGTTCCCCAAAAGATAAGGGAGAGTGTTGCCAAAACAAAGGGGATAAGAGGACATTCTTTGAAGACAAAACAATAACAGTTAGCACAGCCCACCACATCTCTCTTTTGATAGACATGGAGATGCATTCTAGAGAGGGGAAAAGTCTTTTCCAATGTTAAGAGCCACAGGGATGTTACAGTCAGGACACAAAGCTGGGCACCCTGACTCTTATGCACGCTTTCTCCGCTGGCCCTCAGCTATCCTGCAAAAGAGGATAGCATTGGGTTCCCAGGGCCTTACATGGGAGAGGAAGCTCCCAACCCCCAGGGTCTCGGCACAGAGCCCTCAGTTCATCGGCTGAGTGTGCTGGTCTGAATTAACCATGAGGGATCTCCAACACACAATTTGAAGAGGCTATTTCCCAGCCCTTACCCTGAAGTGTCTGTAAAAGCAGGAGCAATCTCCCACTGCTTCCATGGTGACAGCAAGAGGGCTGACCGTCAACTGCTCACTCAGAAATGGGCGGGCATGCGGCTCCCCTGTGTTTGCTGAGCAGATATCTGACACGTTACTGCACCTGTCACCTACCATTTTAGATGGATTCGTACTTCCCAGCATCAAACTAGATTGAATTTCCATAAAAAAGAGTAATCCCTTCCTCAGCTTGTCAGATACGCTGCCTTAAGTTAGCAGCAAATGTAATCTGCTCTATAAATGAGAATTTTCCTTTGATACATGTGGTAGTTGAGAAAGATGGTGATTCACTTCTGGTCTCCCCATCTCTCTTCCCACATCACTAGCCTTCTCCCACCTCCACATTCATTTTACTAGCTACTAAGGCACCCCTGGTTGATTTGGATTAGAATGATATGGGAAGGGTCTAGTACCCCTTTCTGTGCTGGGTCTAGGAATCCTAAGACACTGAAATTTCCTCCATAATTGAGTTCTACAGTTGAGTCCTGCAAACTCTTTACCAGCAAAGAGTCCTTCTCTGACTTGCCTGTGGGCTCAAAGAATCCTATCCTAGAAGAAGCGCGGATGGTCTGCGGTGAAGTGAAAAGGAAGAGTCCTGGCTGGAGAGGGGATCTGGTTTCTGAACCTGGCGCTGCCTCCATTGTCTCATTATTCTGACACTCTGACCCACTGATCTTCTTTAGCATGGTGGAGACTCCGACCCCTTGGAGCACAAGGGGCATAAGAGGGGAGCATCAAGGCCCTGCAAATGTAAAGGGTGAATGTGTAAATTGTGTGCTTCAGCCTGGCCTTAGGAAGTTTATGGCATGTCATACGACTCTTGGGTTGAGCCAAGAAAAATTTTCCAAAGGACAAAACTTGCAAATATTTTGGTTTGCAGTTTGAGCTCTGTGCTAACCTTTCTGAAAAATCTTCATTATGTCATTTTATATCGTTATATTCCTCCAGACACAACCTCCAAGAGGAAACCTAGAGAACATCGATTGCCTCAAGCACTATAGTAGTTGTAGTTTTACAAAATAAGGCATTATTTAGCTATAAAGGTGAGCATTTAGGATTAACTCCCTTTCCTCATTTAGATCCAATTCTCTGTGAAATCAGCCAGTGGGAGATTTATGGCTGTGGGTATCTCGTGGGAAGATTTACTCTGAAAGTTCAGGGTTGGGGCAGATGCTGACAAAGTCACAATACCGATTTTGAGTAAGAACTTAGCTTATGAAAGCGTTTTCAACATCCATAAATCCATATTTGACAAGGGGCAACAACATTGTTCTAAACTGCAGCTTTATTTTATATGGCGATGTTCACATGAGAGCCCGCCCACGGACATATTTACCAGGCTGCAATAAACAACAGACTTGACATTCATCCAGTGTCAGTTATTTTCTGAGTATGTACCTGCCATGTGCCAGAGTTTGTGCTAGGCTCTGTGCCTATAATACTGAACAAGGCAAATAAGGGTCATTTGGAGCTGTGGTAGGATGGATAACGGGCCCCCAACGATAGGTCCTAAGCCCTGGAATTTTTGAATGTTACCTTATGTAGTAAAAAGTCCTTTGCAGGTGTGATTAAGTTAAGGATCTTGAGCCAAGGAGATCATCCTGCATTTTCAGTGGGCTTGTGTGATCATAAGGGTCCTTCTAAGAGGGGATAAGAATCATTAGTAGAAGATGAGATGATGAAAGCCAGAGAATGAAATGATGCCAGGAAGGTTCCCTGAGTCAAGGGATGCATGTGGCTTTTAGAGGCTGAAAAAGGCAAGGAAATGGATTTACCCCTGAAGTCCCCAGAATCCAATGCAGCCCTGTTGACAGCCTGATTTTAGAGTTCTGCCTTCCAGAACTGTAAAGGAATACATTTGTGTTGTTTTAAGCCACTAAGTTTGTTGTAGCATGTTAGAGCAGCTATAGGAAATGAATATAGAAGCTTACATTTCAAATGAGGGCAACAGATAATAAGACAGCAAATTAGTATCTCTCAACAGGGGGGCTATTGGCATTTTGGGTGGGATGACTGTCTTTGTCGAGACTCGCTCAGGCTCTGCAGGACATTTAGCATCCTTTAGCCCCATCCACTAAATGCCAGTAGTGGCCTCTCATCATCACGTCAATCAAAACTGTCCCCACACGTTTCCAAACACCTCCTCGGGTGGCAATATCGCTCCTGACTGAGAACAGCTGATTTGGATCTCATAAAGCAGCAAGAAAATGCTGAAATGGAGTGACACAGTACAGAGAGACTGGAGACTGAGAGTGCTCTGGGATGGCCCCTCCAAGGTGGTGAGAACTGAGCTGAAGCTGCATCGTGGGAAGAAGCAGGCTAGTGAAAATCTGGGGAAGAGTGTTAAAGGCTCAGGAAAATGTGTGCAAAGGCCCTGAGGCAGAAACGTGTGTGGAGTGTTGGAAGAACAAATATGAGGAAGGGCAATGCAATGAATAGAATGTTTATACATCCCCCTCCCCCATTTCATGTGTTGGCTTCTAATCCCCAAGGTGATGGTATTAGGAGGTGGGGCTTTGGGGAGGTGATTAGGTCACAAGGGCAGAGCTGTCAGAAATGGAATTAGTGCCCTTATAAAAGAGACCCCAGAGAGCTCTGTTGCCCCTTCAGCCAGGTGAGAACACAGTGAAAAAACAGCCATCAGTGAGGAAGCAGGTCCTCACCAAACACTGAATCTGCCAGCACCATGATCTTGGACTTCTAGCCTCCAGAACTATGAGACATAAATGTCTCTTGTTTATAAGCCATGTACTTTATGGTATTTTCCTTCAGCAGCTGAACAGGCTCAGATAAGTAGATTGTCTGGAGCAAGGAGAAGGAGTTGGGAGGTGAGACCAAGAAGGTGGCCGAGCCTTCCATGTAAGGCTAGCAAGTATGGAGTGTGGCTTTTATTCCAAAAGACAAATGAATTCCAAGTGATCCTCACTGTCAATGCCAGACACGCTAATTTGATGTGTTCTTTACATAGTTTGCTTTTATGGACAAATTACAATGGATTGCAAGTGGAGTTAAACTGAAGAAGAAAAGGGAGCAAATGAAATAAAGAAAAGGAAAAAAAGGTAAAGTGGTTTTCTATTGGATTTCTTTAAAAAGTAATATTTATGATATTGCCGCAGATATTTTCCTATATTGCAGAGTGCTTTGCACTTTACAAAGTATTTTTTATATCTCTTATCTCAGAGTAGTTTTCCCAAACCTTGTGAAGTAGCTAAGGGTTGTCCCCATTTCCCATGGAGGAACTCCTGCCCATGAGGACAGATTCAAAGCCCCACATCCGTTAAATGGGGGATGTTGGCCTCATACCTGGCTCTTGCTCCTAACCCCAGCCTATTTCCACCATGCAGGAGTGCCACATGTGTAAAAGGAAAGAGAGTTGGAAATCCTTCCAAACAAATCTTGACTTTTTAATTTATTTCATTTGTTTACAACAATTCCTTACATTTGTGTATTGCTTTAGATTTTCCCAAACACTTTCCCATCTCACACATATTGGATCCTTACAAGAACCCCCAAAGGGGATAGTGTCCCTTATATGGATGGGGAAACCGATGCTCAGAGCTTGTGTGAGGTCCCACACAGTAAGACCTCTGACTCTGAATCCAATGTTTTTTCTGATGTGTCATATCATTTCTCAAAACTTTTTATTTCACCATTTCCTTTCCATTCGTACTTGTTTTATAGAAATCTTATATACAGTTTAGATTTCAGGATTTAATGCTGGCACATGTGATTTTAAGCAGGTAATTTGCTGCGCAATGACTCAAACCTTAGTTACATCTAAGGAAGCTAGTCTTATTACATCAATCATAGCCTCATTGTTGGTACTAGGTAGATTAATATGGCCCATTTGATGGAGCAATAACATAGTTCTTTAGCTGCATTAATTCTTTATAACTTTTGGTTGTACATTATATTGTTTAGTTAGTAGAAAATTATAGCGAAGCCAAACTTCTGAAAGCTACTTATAGAAAACCGTATTTTTCATACTAGGTTAGATTTGAAGATGAAGATCGCCTAATAAGGTGATAAAAATCTGTAAATTCCCTGGGGGAGACACTGGATCCTGCCAAGATCATCCTAGTAGCTTCAAAACGTAATCATTGTCCTTCACTTCTTCCGCAAAGTAGCTTCTACAAAGTTTCTTTTCCCACATTTTGCATAAAACCTAGAGTGCTGAAAATGGTATTCATAACGTCTGTCCACACTTTTCAGCATACTAAGCAGTTACACGGGAAGTAGCAGGCTAATAGGAAGTTGTCCCCATTTTTTGGATTAGTGCACTGAGTTTCTGGGAAATCAACCAGGTTGCCCAAGTTACTGCAACTCTGGCAGAACCACTGGGTTCTCTGAGAGAGGTCCTCTGGCTTCAGACTTTGGGATTGCTCAAACACTCTGCTGCTGGAGCGCCCCAGGGTTCTCTCAAGGGCACTGGGAATCTCGTAGTCTGAATATGAAAGAAGGCACTCCAGTCACAATTCTGAATCATAGCTCCTTCACAGATAACTCGGAACAGGCAGATATGATCCAGCATGGCAGTAGAAGCCAGACACAGTCAGGGAGAAGTGGATGCTGGAATCTGTAGCAAAACAAGGAAATAATTATGATCATCATGCACTATTTTTGGAGCAGTTACAATATGTTAGGCACAGTGTTAAGCATATATGTGCATCATCTCAGGAGATCTTTATAATTACCCCATGCGGTTGGTATTATAATTGCCCCCATCTTAATAATGAAGCATTTCAGGCTTAGAGAGGTCAACTAATTTGCCCCAGGTTAGACAGATAGCAAGGTGGCAAGCCGGGGTGCCAGCTCTATCTGGCTCCCAAGCCTGTGCTCTTAATCATTCAATTATACTTGCTGACGAGGCACTGGGAGATTGAGATCATTTCCCAGGCTCCCTACTCACTTATCAAGGTTTCTCTTGGCATCCCATCCCCCCTTCCAAGTTCCCAGTGATTAATGGGATGGAGAACCATAAGTCTTCTTTGTCTCTCTCTCAGAGGTGCCGATCCAAATGGTGCAGGTGTCAGAACCAATCCTGGACCTTGAGATGTGCCAAAACACCACACACGGGCCTTTCGGGGCTCTGCCTCCCATGGTTGAAGGTTACAGTGCTTTCCTTTCATCATTTGCTCTGGGCAATTGGTCACGCAGTTAATATATACATCAACTTATTTTGAGTTCTTGAGCACAAAGGGAAAATAGATATAAGCACGGACAGATTTATTACAGTCCAATTTAATAAAAATGTCAACAAATAAATGCACATTTAGCTGGGAAATAAATATCAGCGATGAGGAAAGCTGACAGTCGAGTAGGTTGAAGAAATTAACATTAAATGGTTTGGGTTGACAGTGACTATAAAACAAAATTGTACCTTGGAGACATCTTGAAACAATTTAACAAATGTGTGCTTTGAACATGAGAGGAGGCAAATGAATCGAGGCGGCTTTGATATGGAAGTGGGGCCCACAGAGCTGTAGAGAGCAATCGCTTGCATGCTGTCCTGTACATCTGCAAAATGCCGTTCTGTGCAAACCAAGAACGACTGTCTGAGGATCATCTCCCCAAATTTCCCAAGCGCCTACTACAATGCCTGTCATGGTGTAGAAGCTCAATAAATCTTACTCCCTTAAGACTTTCATTTATTTAACAAACATTTATTGAGCAACTCCTGTATGCCAGTAGTGTACTGGGGATCAAAGAATGATCCTTTCTCTTGGGACGCTTACATTACGG
This sequence comes from Equus quagga, assembly GCF_021613505.1. Classification (NCBI taxonomy): domain Eukaryota; kingdom Metazoa; phylum Chordata; class Mammalia; order Perissodactyla; family Equidae; genus Equus; species Equus quagga. Next base: position 65,484,647 of record NC_060273.1, on the reverse strand, counting down.
CAATAGAGAGACAGAAGATAAGCAGTAAATATGATAAACAGATAAACTATATGACATATTAGGTTGTGTATCAAGGAATAAAAGGAGAGCAGGGTATGCAGGAGGGGTAGGTTATAATTTTAAAGAGGAGGATCAAGGTAGCCTTCATTGATAGGATGATATTTGAGTGGAGTTGCCAGATTTAGGAAATGAAAATACCAGATGACCAGTTAAATTTGAATTTTAGATAAACAAATTTTAGTATAAGTATGTCCTAAAACTAAATGCCCCAAATGTTACATGTGCCAAATACTCTATGTCCTATGTCACTGATTATCTGAAATTCAGATTTTACTGGGTGTCCTGTAGTTTATCTGGCAACTGTATGATTTGAGCCGAGACTAGAAGAAGTTATCTGTATGTAAACCTCCTTGTCTCTTTGTACAAAAGCATATTGATGAGCTTTTTATTTTTCTAGTAGAAGGATTGTGGAGTGAGCCCACCAGTAGCATAGAAACTTCCTGGTTCCCATCATGTGCCTGATGGACTGGAAAGGCTCTTTCATTGGCGTGAGTTCATGGCCATCCTGTTGTAACCTTGCTGGTCCACCACCCAGGCCATCAGCCTCCCAGATACAGATAAGCTCCTGGTCAGTTACCTGGTAGTTTATTCAGAAATTTCTCCACACTCATGAGGCTCAAAACTCTTGGTCTGAGCCTTCTCAAAGACTTTTGTAAAAATAAATTCTTTATTTTGGGGTAATTTTAGATTTACAGAAAATTTGCAAAGATAGCACAGGGAGTTCCCGTATGCACGTCACCCAGTTTCCCCTAGTGTTGGCATCTTATATTCCTGTGGTCCATTTATGAAAATGAAGAAACCAACATTGTTATATACCTTTAACTACAGTCAAGACTTATTCCAATTTCACCAGATTTGCCCATGAATGTTCTTTTGTTATTCAGGATAGAAGCCAGGGCACCACATTGCAGTTAGTTGTCATGTCTCTCCAGTCTCCTCTGGTCTGTGAAAGCTTCTTCATCTTTTCTTATTTTACTTGACCTTGACAGTTTTGAGGAATATGGTCAGTTTTATATTTTGTAAAATAGCCCTCAATGTGTGCTTGTCTGATATTTTCTTTATGATTAGACTGGAGTTATGGTTTTGGGGGAAGATTGCCACAGATGTAAAGTGGCCTTCTCATCATATCACATCAGGGGGCACATGATATTAACATAACTTCTGGCTGGTGATGTTAACTTTGATCATTTGGTTAAGGGAGTATCTACCAGTTTTCTTCACACTACAGTTACTATTTCCCCTTTTTCTACATCCTTTTCTTTGAATGTGAGTCACTAAGCCCAGCCCACACTCAAAGAAGGTGAGGTATTAAGCTCCACTTCCTAGAGCAGGGTTTGTCCCTTCTCACATTTTATCTGTTTATTTATTCATTCATTTAATCATTTATTTATATCAGTTCAAGTCAGTATAGACTCATGTATATTTATTTTATACTTTGGGTTATAATCTAATACCACACTATTTATTTTTGCCTCCAATTACTCCAGCTTTGACCATTGAGAGCTCTTTCAGGTTGAATCCTGGGTCCCTTTGACACGCCCCCAAACTTTTGGTTTTTGAGCACATCTATACTGTAAGGCATTGCAAGATGCTCCAGGTTCATCTTATGTTTTTCCTGCCCAGCCCTAGAATGAGCCATTTCTCCAAGGAGCCCCACTTCCTTTTACTGGAGGATGGTAGTTAGAAAAAGCAAAATCTGGGCTGTGAGTGCCCAAAGACATATAATCGGGGAAAAATAATCTCCCAGGAAGGCTCATGGACCACCTACACCAATTGTGCATTACCCAGGGGATGCCAGCAGAGGTCACCAAGTGACTGGGTTGGGGGTATGATGGTATTGACAAATTGGGGGTAAGGCCAACAGCATTCTCCCAGTCAGAGTCCACTTTGCAAGTAGGCAGAATATTGTCTATGTAGAGTGGTTAGACAGGCAGTAACGAGTGTCCCTTCTTTCCTACCCCACTCCAAAATATGTCCTTCTGTCTATAGGATGCCTGAAATTTCTGCATTGGAGTTCCAACCCTCCAGTCAAAATGGTTTCCAAATAAAATAAAATCATACTTTGTTTCATTAAAAGTTACCTTTTATTCCCATTTAAAATTTCGATAAATCACTTGCCTCTACTGGCCTCAGATGTGGTCATCTGTGAAGTCAAAGGTTGGCACAAGCTGGATGATTCATTTATTCATTCACCAGACTTGCAAGGTGCCAGGTGGGGTTGGACCTGAGGGTTTCTTCTAGAGTTTAGGCTTTGCCCTCTAGGTCATCAGGAACCCCTAAATGTTTTTAACATGATCTGCAATGTGTTTTTTTAGGGCGATAATGGCGGAGTCATACAGGTTCCCCCACGTGGCAGCAGAGCAACCCCGGGGGCAGGGGGAGGAGGCAGGAGCCTATTGCAGCCGGGCAGGCCCAGGGTGAACAGCGCCCAACGCCCCACGCTGCACTTGGCAAGTGAGATTCTTTGCCTGCCAAAGTCTCAGGCCAGAATCTCGAAGAGATCTTCAGACGTAGTTAGGAGGACACTGCTTTAGAAAGACTTATTTTTATTTTTTAAGAGGCTTGTCATTTGTATGCAGAGCTGGGTTTACTAACCTGTCACACGCTGATTCTTCAGCGATGAGATGGGGTTGTGCTGCGTCATCTTCATACCCTCACCTGGGGCGTCTTGAAATTAATAGCAGAGACTTGTGAGAGAGCTGCCGGGGTTGGAATGTTCTGTTACTACTACTTCTACTGGTATTAATAATTATAGCAAATACTCTATAGCTCTTCCTGTGTGCCAGGCACTAAGATAGATATATATTCGTATCTATATCTGTATCTGTACACTCTCATAGACTTTTTACAAGTACCCTAAGAGGTCAGTACTATTATTACTCCTATTTTATAGACCAAAAAATTTGAGGCAAGGAAAGGTAATGTAACTTGTCCAAAGATCACACAATTATTAAACGGCAAAAACAAGATTTAAACCTACGCAGTCTGGCTCTAGATTTCTGCCTCTGAACCATGCTCTGTGCTGTTGATTTGAATGTGTCTTCTCTCTTCTGCCTTCTTCAAGATAACTCTCACATCACCACCTAGCCCCATCCCTGCCTCTCTGCCTCCAGAATCCTTCTTTCAAGATCCTTCCCTACCAAGCTGATTTCCCACAGGCCATACTCATGAGCTCTCTCCCATGCCCCCACCCACCCCATGACCTCTGGGGGACTTTCCCATCCCCTAGCTGCTCTTTCCCCAGTTATCACTGATGTGGTTATCACTGATAATGATATATGATAGGTTGAGATGGTGTGAGTAAACAACTTATTTCTCTAGAGGGGCATTCATATTTCAAAATAGGGCTACTAGCTTAACCCAAAGGAATACATTCTAATGACAGAATAGGCATCAATAAGAGGCGAGTAATAAGGATAATAATAACAAGAAGAACAGCTTAGCTAGGCATAATGTACATGCAGCATCAAGCATTTATTGAGTGCTCCCTGTATGCCTAGTATTATGGTAAGTGCTTCATGTAGATAATTCCACTTGATTCTCATGGTAATCCTGGGGGTTAGTACCATCATTATCTCTCTTTATAGACATGAGAGGTTGAGTCATTTGCCCAAGGTCACGCAGCTAATTCATGGAGGAGCAGGAATTTGATTGGTAGCAATGAGCCTCCAAGAGCCCTTACCCTTGAGCTTGACAGTACTGACTACAGTGCCCCTCAATGATACCACACCCCCAGACCCAAATCCATCTAGTTCAGTGCTACTCAGAAACTATCTATAGAGAAGGGCCATTTATAAGTTTTCTTTCCTTATCTATTATGGATTGATACTTGTGTAAAATATAATAACAATGAATTATATGATCGCCTGCTTGGATGTTATGCCTATGCCAACTTGTTATCAAAGCCTCTAAATGCTTTCTCTTAATTTTTGTACTTACTCTAGTTGGCTGGTAACCAACAGTTCATGGACTGGCACCCGACTGTGGACCATGCTTTGAATAACACTGAGCTAATTGTATTCTTTTCAATAATGTGATATTGAATATATATCTTAACTTATACCCTAAATGTATGTCTAGATAAAACTGAATTTTTATTTCTTTGTAAAATTTGTTAGACTCTTTGTTCCACGAATCGGTTATGAAACCCACAGACATCAGGCAGACCTGAAGCCAGAAAAATCTGGATTTGAATCTAATCCTGCCTGTCCTACAAACTTGAGTGAATTAACTTCTCTGAGTCTCAGTTTTATCATCAATAAAGTGGGGATAATAATATTTCCCTGAATGGATTATTGTGAGAATTCAGTGAGACAGGGATGCCTGGTAGCTAGTAGGCACTCAATTAATTTTGTTCCCTAGCTATCCCACCCGCCTTCACAGATACGAAAGTAGACCAATGCCAAGTCTGCCTGTGGCCACAACAAGAAAGGAATCAACTGGCATGCATGTTGGGGGCTGGTTGACCTCCATAAATTATTAACATATGTTCTGATGACTGACTGACCAGTGCTCAAACACTTCTGATTATGGGGCAAAATCCATTTTCCACCAGTCCCACTGGAGATGCAGGTGTCAGGGATGGGGATGGCCTGTGCGCTAGAAAGGAGAAGCTCTCTCAGAGCAGCAGTTTCCATTTGGCAAAGCAATTCATTAGGCTTTGAGAGCTTGGACCTCCTCTGACTCTCCTCCTCCCTGGAGCCGGCTGCCCCAGGCTCACCCGGGGAGGACACGGCATTGAGCGGCCGCACAGTGGATGAAGATTGATGTCAAAATATTAATTTAGAGTCAGTACTGCTGATGTAAGCTAAATAAGCACTCCTTTTAGCCCTCAGAGTCAATTGGATTGTAATTCTTCTCAGTTCTTAGCCTAGAAGTGGAAGAGCGTGTCGTTCCTGGAGGAACAAGTTGGCAGGCGCCTCTGGGGTCTGAAAGGTTACTGCGGGCCGCTAGTGGGGCTGCCTTGTTGGGGGATTTGCCAGCTAATTTTCTGGAGATTATAGGATTGCAGAAAATTGGAGCTGGACAGGGCCTTAGGAATCAATGTTCCTTTTAAAATTGGAGGGATCGGGCTGGCTGAAAGGTCAGGCCTTGGAGTCACTAGATCTGCCACTCAAGAGCAGTGTGGTATTTGGCAAGCTAGTTTCCGTCTCTGAACCTTGTTGTCTGCACCTATAAAATGGGAACAGTAAAAAGGCTGGCCTACATCGTAGATTATGCCTTCCAGGTTAGTCTCACACACACACACACGTCATTGGTTCTCTAATTCTTAAGGGTTCAAAGAAAATCTTTTTCTCACAAGACTTTGATTTATTCCTTCATTCATCACCTTTTTTGCACCTGCGGTAGGTGCACAGATTGCATGCAGAGCAAAAATAGACATGCTCTCCATCCCTGCAGAGGCCACAGCTTGGTGGGAGAGACCGAAGCTGATCCAGTGGCCACCCCAGGCAGTGTAAGTGCAACAGCGATGCGTGCTATGGGGCAACAGTTCCCGGTGCTGTGAGCGGGCATTGGAGAGGAATCTGATTAAGTTTGGGAGGCCAGGGCAGGCTTCCCTGAAGAAGCAACAGCCTATCTGAGATCTGATGCATGAGTAGAGGTTTAGGCACATGGGAGAGACAGCAGCGTAGTCTAAGCTGAAGCATAGTCTAAGCATGACTGATTCTCTGTGGTGCCAGCTGAGAAAGGCAGTGGGCAGAGTATTGGAGGTAGGGGGGTGGGGAGGGTGGAGGAAGGGTGAGAGGGAGTGGCAGGCGATGAGCTTAGAGAGGTAGGCAGGCGCCAGGCCAGAGGTGTGGCCATGCTGAGAATTTGTTGTCTTCATCCCAAACTCAGGCCGGCTGCTGGGCTGAGTTTCATGAAGATTTGTTTGGCCACAGTGAGGAAAGCAGAGTCTGTGCACAAGCCCGCGTTCTGGAGAGCTCCGTTGTCCTCAGTCTGAGGCCTGGCCTCTGCCCTCTGCTTTCCTTTTCCTTATCTACTGGGTTCATTCCCTTGCTCTGCAGCCTCCTAGAGTCACACCTGCCACTCCCCTTGCTACCCTGCAGCTGTCTCGGGGGCCTTCCCTCCATCCTTCTGTCCTCAAAGTCACCTCTCTTTGCCCTGGCTCCTTTAGTCCCCCTCCATGTGTTCAGTCCTCCCGCCCCCCAGCCGTCTTTCCTCTAACCAGTCCTCAGAGAAATTTCCTGCCTCCGCGGATCCACGAGTCTGCTAGTGAGGACAACCACCACTCAGTGCATAATGTTTTAAAATGTTACAAAGCCCCTTTCTCATTTGTTTCTCTATTAGCTCCTCATTACAATCCCATAAAATAAGTAGGACAAGAATTATTATCCGCATTTGCTAGATAAGAAAACAGTTCCAGAAAAGTCCAGAGACTCAGGCAGGGCTGTGCAGATGGTGGGCAATGGGGCTCACACGTAGGTCAGGTCCTATGACTCCAAACCTCTTGGTTTCTGTGTGTGTGTGTCCACTTAGGATTTGTTATTATTGTTTTGCTTCTTCATTTTTTAGCAGCTTTATTGATCTACTGAACATGAAGTGTATATTTTGAAAAGTTTTAACATGAAAATATACTTGTGAAATCATCACCCCAAAAGTTTCCTGTGCCCCTCCGAACCCCTCCTCCTGCCGCTTCATGCACCAGGACCCCCTCACCAGGCAACCACTGATCTGCAGCTTATCACTATAGACCACATTTTCTAGGATTGTATAAAGATGGAATCATACGGTATGTGTGCTGTTTTTCTGTCTCCTTTCATTCAGTGTGATGGGTTTGAGACTCATCCATGTTGCTGTGTGTGTCAACAGTTCATTCCTCTTTGTTACTAAGCAGTATTCCATTGTGTGGATATATCACCATTTGGCTATCCAGTCACCTGTTGATAAACATCTGGGTGGCTTCCGGGTTTGAGTGATTACAAACAAAGCTGCTGTGAACATTTGTGTGTAAGTCTTTATAGGAAGCTTGACTTCTTTTCTCTTGGATAAATACCTAGGAGCTGAGTGACTGGATCGTGTAGTAGGTGTATATTTTATTTTTTAAACTGAATGGAATATGCCTGTTTTCTAAACTGTTCTATAAAGTAGTTTTACTACTTGACTATCCTACCAGCAGGGTTTGAGAGTTCCAGTTCCTCTACAGATTTGCCAATGCTTGACGTGGCTAGTCTTTTAAATCTTAGACTTGCTAATAGGTATGTTGTGGTATCTCCTTGTGACTTTATTTTACATTTCCCAAATGACTAATGATGTAGATTTTAAAGTGTTCTGCTTGTTTGCAGGGCTTATTCCATTCAGTTCTAATAATAAACTTCTTTAATTACACAAATGCTTGTTATTAGATTTGTTATCATGAAGAAATTAAGGGAAAGGCTTTTAGTCATTTATATACATTCTTCAGGAGCGGCATTTATCACACTGTACAATGATCTTTTTTTTTTCTTGAGGAAGATTAGCCCTGAGCTAACTACTGCCAGTCTTCCTCTTTTTTGCTGAGGAAGCCTGGCCCTGAGCTAACATCCGTGCCCATCTTCCTCTACTTTATATGTGGGACACCTACCACAGCATGACGTGCCAAGCAGTGCCATGTCCGCACCCGGGATCCGAACTGGTGAACCTCTGGCCGCCAAGAAGCGGACCGTGCAAACTTTGCTGCGCCACTGGGCCAGCCCTGATCTTTTCTTTATAAAACTGCCTCTTCTCTACTAGATAGCCAGCACCTCAGGAAAGTCTGTGTCTGACTTATTGTTGTATCCCCTGTATCTGTTACAGTGCCAGGCTCATAGTAGGAAATTTGTAAATGTTTAATAAATTGAATTGATGTGTTTATTTACAAGAGCTAGCCCTGTGGTAGATGCTCAAAAATACCTCAAAAATTGAATGAATGAGTGAATTTGAACCTACCACTGTGTAATCATGTGATGTTGGCCACCTCTTTCCTTCTCTCTGATCCTCAATTTTCCTGTCTCCCAAATGGGCAAGTTTGATTAGATGTATTTTGAGTCTTTCTAGTGCTAATATTCTATGATTCTAAGGGTTACCAATGTCTCCAGACCTTACCAACATATGACAAAAAAAATGGACATATTTCTTCTTTTTTTCTTCTTTTGGCGAGGGAGATTGGTCCTGAGCTAACATCTGTTGCCTGTCTCCCTATTTTTGCTTGAGGAAGATTGTCACTGAACTAACATCTGTGCCAATATTCCTCTATTTTGTCTGTGGGATGCCACCACAGCATGGCTTGGTGAATGGTGTGTAGGTCTGTGCCCAGGATCCGAATCCACAAACCCCAGGCTGCTGAAGCAGAGCACGCAAACTTAACCACTACACCACTGGGCCAGCCCCAAGGTCATATTTCTTTTAATACTCAAATTATACTGACTCTGAATCATGCTCAGATGAACAGGGGGTCTGGTCCTGAGATTTCTCACCCTAAATCTTCCCCAGATGCTCATTCTGAGAACCATCCTCCCATGGACGAGAAAGATGTATCTCACAAAAGGATGTAGAGCCCTGGGGTCAACCCGCTTCACCCCAATCCTCTTCAGGCTTTGAAGAAAGATTTTATTTTGCATTCAATTAATTGTTTCCCACGATTACAATGAAAAACAAACAAAAACTCTGCTTTAGACCTTTGAGATGGGACTCGTAGGAAGAGCTCTTTCTGACCCCACTCTTTCAGGGGGGCTGGATCAGAAAGGGTATCAGTGGCACCTGAAGGAGTCCTTCTGTCCATTCACGTGTATCCAGTCTTCTTTCAGGATGTTCTTCTCTGGAGTTGTGGTAATCCTCTGATAATCCACCTCGCCTCGTCAAACAACCCATCCTCCATCAGACACCTTCTAATAGCATTAAACCTTGAAGGGAAGGTGCCCCACACCCCTTCCTCCAAGAAGTCTCCTTGGTTCCTTTGTAAATTTTTGTGTGCAAATAAATCCCTGGGAGAGGGCACCACCTAATTGACTCTACGCTCCCATCTAAGCCCTGGAATGGTATTTTTCAAAATGGGCTCCATGGATTATGTATCAGGATCCTCAGGGTCTTGTTTAAGATTCCTTGGCCTTACCCCAGAGTAGAGGCTCTGGAAGAGGGCAATGGCGTTTTCATTTAATGCATTGGGTGTTCATTACATATATGAAAACTTTGAAAATCCTGGCCTTGTCCCTTGGTCACCACACAAAACTGTAACAATAATAAGTCTCTATCCTCTTCCCCCATAGACGCCTGGTGATACTTGGTTTTCAACTCTGCAACTAAAGCTCAAGCGGTTCATATTCAAAGAGTACGTTGACCTCCCTTTTTTTGCTCAGTTACTGAGAGTCGGGCATTCAGGCAGAGGAAACGGCCAATGCAAAGGCCCTGCGGATGGAAAAAGTTCTTTGCTCTGGAAATAAAAGAGGTCATTGTGGCTAGGGTATGATGAATGAAGGGGAAGAGGGAAAACAGGCACAAGCTCAGTCGTGGGAAGGGATTGGCAAGGCTGAAAAGTATCAAGCATTCTCTAGCTCGAAAGAGAGAGAGAGGAATAACCGTGAAAAGGAAGAGGAAGAGGAAGGGGAAAGAAGGAAGGAAGAAGGGTAGGAAGGAAGGATGGATGAGATGGATGGATGGGAGGAGTCCTTCCAGTCTCTCTAGGGAACATTGCAAAGAGGAACAGAGCAGGGAGGAAAAAAAAAGTAAAGTGCTCGTATGGGCTAGTTTATGGAAATAGGAAGTGAATTCATTATCGTGGAAGGTAATTAAGCCAAAATAGTGAGTGTGGGTTCAAGAGTCAACACAGTTTATTTATGGAGATGGAAAGAAGGCAAAGATCTGGTGACAATGCTGGGAGATGAGATTAAAATAAATGTAAAAAGGGTTGGCAGATTGACTGTGTGACCTTATGTTGTTCTAAAATTTAATTTATCCAAAGACTTATATTAAATATGGAAAGTCTGTTGCTGCTTTAGAGTCATCTAATATTCTGAACAGTGTCCTTGCAATAATCAGATCATTTTAGCTCTGTGGCTGTGCTAAAAGCAATGTTCATTCTTCGTTTTTTTTCTCTTGCCTCAGAAATATTGCAGTAACCACCTTTAATCTTTTGAAAAGTCAGATCCTTTCAATCAGGAAAAAATTGCTTTTTCTGATGGGGTGGTGAGGTAAATTATATTTTATTGTGACAATCACATAATTACTTTATGGCAGGCAAACCTATCCTCACCCAGAGGGTTACACATTAAAAATTGTAACTATGCCTGTTTCCTTTTCCCAAGTTCTTAAATGAGAAGGAGATAGAGCTCTGAGAAGAATGCCAACATTTGTGGTAAAATACTGGGGTGATCTTTTGATGAGAGACCATGCACCAACCTAAGACAGTGGAAGTGTTTTTCTTTTAAAATTATTTATTACTGGAAGATTTGTGCAAAGATCATTAAAATGTTGCATATAAAATCTCAGTTGTATTGGTATCTAAAGGAACCTTCTGGTGGAGAGCGTTTCAAACGCTATAACCAGGTCAGGTAAATAAGACAGGCTTTCTGAAGGAGGTCATCTTTTAAAGTAGCAATCCCAAGCTCACATGTTTACAGGGTCTGACCAGGTAACCTGAAGGTGTGAACTTGGGCTTACTCTGTCTTTTCTCCCCCCTCATTTTTCATAGACACATGGGTACAAAACTTTGCATTTCCTTTTAACTGTGCTATTATGCAAAACAAAAGCTGACACTTCACCTCGGTGTCTGGGAAACAACAAGGAGTGGTGGGGACTGCAGCAAACTGGAGATTGCCTGGTCTGTCTAAAGAAGCAGTGTCCCTTTAGCCCCAGATGAGTGTTGCCTGGAGGTGACGTTAACCCAATATTGCCAGATCATTCCAATTTTTCAAAAAGAAGCTGGAATTCTGGATTTTTTTTCAATGTGAAACTTCCATTCTTTTTAGATTAGCAATTAATTCAAACATTTTATAAACTCTACTCAGGCCACCACTGTGTGGGCCAAATCAAACAGACTTGTGAAACAGTCTAGCCCATTGGCCTCTGGTTACACCCTGTGTTCAAGGAGAATCAGTGTGTTCCTCTCTGGTTCACAATGTTCTATTTCTCTGCCTCCAACTTCAATCTTAGCTTAGTGGAAATTTGGAAGAAAATCAAACAAATTATATGTTTATGAGCCCAAAGACAAGTTCTTGCTAGATATTAGAATTTTCAAGAAAGGTCAAATTTGGAGTCTTATAAAATGTTGTCTCTATTACTCATTCTTGAAGAAGCCTGGTTTTATTCACAGCCGTGGCTCTTAGTTTTGAAAAATACCTCCAGCTCTGAGAAGAGATATTTTATGTGACACGGTAGCAAAACTCGGATATTTTCCTGTTTAGATTTATGGCTATTTCTTGCTCTCAGAAGGGCTGCTGCTGGCTCCATCAGTGAAATGGTGAATTGTCTCTGACAGCAATGAATTCGCTCAACGTACTCTTAAACCTTCCCAATTACTGGTTTTTTCCTAAGCCTCAGAGTACATTAATCTTGTATCTGAGAAAAACTTATGATGACCTTCTTTTGTATCAATTTTAGATATATCCTGTAAGGTGAAAAAGCTGTCTGCAGATGTGTTCAGTATTTTCCATGAGAATTTAGGTAAATCAAACCAGAAATGAAAACGGAAAATTGAGAAAGGAAATTAAAACCTTCTAAGGCTAGAGCAGTGGCGTCATATACCCATTTAACTGAGATGGATTTAGTCTTTGTGGGAAAGAGAGAGAATGAGGGACGGGAGATGGGAATCTGCTTATGTTCATTTAGTTTATATGCTCATGTACGCTGAATGTGAGCATCTTATGGAGTTTAAAATTGCATATTTTTAAAAAAACATGACCCATAATTGCAAGTCAGGTACATCGTTGATGCTCAATTGAGGAAATCTAGATATTACATAAACTATTGCATAAGTGTAATAAGGCTTAGTAAGAGACTTGTTACGTAAGCCTTTTTTAAGAGACAATATTTTGGTACCCAATGTGACATGTTCCTGAGTCATTTTTCAAGGATAGATTTGACCTTTTACCTTTTTCACTTTCTGTGCTGACTTTAGAACCAACCCTCTGAGTAAGATGTTATTTGCAATATACTCTATCATTCTTAACCATCATCGTCATTGCCACACCCTCCACCGTTGCTGCACCCACAGCAGATGGCCCAAGTGGGGTCTCCCTTTCTAGGCTCTATGGTGCTGTCACTCATTTTGGAAAAGTGACTGAAGAAACTTTCTTGGATTGATACATTGGAGCATTAAAAAGATAATTATATGAGGAATGAGTATTTTTTCTTCTAGCTTTTCATATTCCATTTTTCTTCCCCATTGAACATGAACACCATGCTAAGCGCTGACCATTTATAGGAACACGTTTCTTGCCTGGTGAGCAGGTTGAGTGTGTCATACCATCTTAGCTCCTTATTTGCTAAGAACCTATCACAGTTAGAAGTAACCTCCCATTAGGTGCTGGGATAGAATTCAAAATGCCTTCTTCGGGGAATATAGACTAGGTCTTCTTTTTTTCCCCTCCAACTGAAACGTACTTGGGAAGGGGATAGGGGTCAAAAGAGAAAAGTAAAAGAGAAGTTATGGGATTTTTAAGAGAAAATTGGAGAGAAATTGCAATTGCACCTAGTTATTCAAAGTATTAGGCAACCGTCAAGGGTTTGTTGAATTTCTACTATCTGCTCAGTTCTGTGTTAAATGTAGTGAAAGAATATGAAGAAGCAGAAGGAGCTGGCAACAAACCTGAGAATATAAGAGAATGAAATAGCATTAAAAGAACATAGTGGAGTATTTATTTATCCAGTTTCTTGGAGCTTAAAAAGCACTTTAAAATACATTATTTTACTTGACTCACCCAATTACTGTAAGTCAAAGATTGTGATCCTAATCTAACAGACAAGGAAACTGAGGCTGAGAAGAAGTAAGATACTTTGCCCAGCCAGGCAGTGGCTCAGCCTGGTTTTAAACTCAGACGTTTGCCTCCAGACTCTAACCATGGAAGTTCAGAGAAGGCATAAATGATTGGTGTTGGAAGACAATTCTCCACGAGGTCTCTCAAAGATTTTGATGTCTTGCTAACAGGGGCACTGACTGCCTTTGTTCCAGAACATCTTTTCAAGCATGTTTGTAGAGCAGAGAGCCTTGAAAGGTAGAGATCTTGTTCCTCTCAGGAGCAGAGGACAGGTTTGTTAACTGACGAGTGCAATAAAGATAATGTCTTCCTCTAGGGCAACGGGTCAGGCCCGTTATAAAAGATTTGTGTTCCCTCAGAATCACACTTTATGGATTAAAGGGATATTAGAAGTTCTATAATCCAACCCCTTTCTAAAACAAAACAAAACAAGACAGCTTTATTGAGATGTAATACAGTAAAATTTACCAATTTTGTATGCACAATTTAATGAGTTTCAACAAAACTATATAGTGCTGTAACTACTGCCACAATCAAGGTGTAGAATATTTCTTTCACCCTCAGAAGTTCCTGCCCCTCTGCAGTTAATTTCCTGTCCTAAACCTCTTGCCCCTGGCAACCACAGACTCCTATCACTTTACTTTTCTATCCCTATAGTTTTGCGTCTTGTAGGACTCCATATGGATGGAAGGATAGAGTGTGTTGCTTTTATGTCTGATCTCTTTCACTTAGCACAATGCCCTTGAGTTTCACTGGTGTTGTGGTGTAACCCATTTCCTTTTATCACCGAGTAGTAGTACATGCACGTACATCAACTTATTTATTCATTCACCAGTTTAGGGACATTCAGATTATTTCCGATATTTGGCCATAACACTGCTAAATATAAACATACACATTTTTGTGTAAGCATTTTTTTTTTCATTTCTCTTGTGTAAGATTCAGAGTAGGATTAGTGGGTCATATGATAAGTATATATTTAACTTAACTTAAAAAAAAATAGCCAAACTACATTCCAGCGGCTGTATCATTTATGCATTCTCATTAGAAATATATGAATAATACAATTGTTCCACATCCTCACCATGATATGATCAGTCTGTTCAATTGTAGCCATTTTAGGAGGTGTGTAGTGGTATCTCATTGTGATTTTAATTTGCATTTCCCTAAGGACTAATGATGATGCACATACTCTCATAGGCTTATTTGCCATCTGTATGTTTTCTTTGGTGAGACGTCTGTTCAAATCTTTTCCCTATTTTTTAAAAAATGATCTTGTTTTGTCTTCTTATTGAGTTGTAAAAGTATTTTTATATATTCTGGAAATAGGTTCTTTATCAGATGTATGTTTTGCCATTATTTTTTCCTAGTCTATGGCATGCCTTTTATTTTTCTTACAGCATCTTTTAAAAAGGAAAATTTTAAATTTTGACTGTGTCCAATTTTTCAATGTTTTCACGTCTGATCTCCTTGTGCTTTCTGTTACCTAGCAAAAAGACAAATCTTTGCCTAACCCAAGGCTGCTTGTATTTTCTTCTAGAAATGTGATCGCTGTAGCTTTTACATTTAGGTCTAGGATCCAGTTCAAGTTAATTCTTCACATGTGGCGTAAGCTAAGGGTTAAATTTCATTATTTTGCATCTCCAATATTCTAACACCATTTGTTGAAAAGATTATCCCTTACCCACTGAATTCCTTGGTAATTTTGCTGCAGATCGATTGATCGCGTAAGCATGGGCCTGTTTCTGGATTATCTATTCTAGTCCATTGATTTACGTCTATCTTTACACTAATGCTATGTTGTCTTCATTATTGTAGCTTTATGGTAAGGTGACATAATCCTCTCAGCAAAGGAATGGCACTTGTCCAAGGTCACCCAGCAAGGTAGTATCCAATCCAAGGCCAGCACTGACTTGTCCTTACTCCCAACCCAATTCTCTTCCCCTTTACCCTACCTTTTAGCCTCATGGTACCATGCGTTCCTGAGCTCCTACCCTCACTCAATTCCTCTACAGCAGAAAAGAGTGAAAATGTAGTGACATGTTTTTGTGTTAATATTCACCAGATTATTGCCTTCCACTCCATCACATACTGTTTGATTTAATGTAAAACAATTTTTTTCTCCACCCCTTTCTCACCTGCCCCTACCGCCCAATCACCACGTAAAATTGATACTCCAGGAAAATGAGTCCCATCTACCTTCACATACCTCTGGGGCACGTACCTCAATTGAAGGGAGTGGACTGATACAAATCAGAAACGATTATTTCTCTAGGAGGACACAAGCCAGCAATGCTATAACGTGGGCTGGCCGCAACTCCAGAGGCACACCTGGGGAGTTTTCTTTGGCTTCTCTCCTTAGTCAGAACTTCTTTGATAGTAACAGATGGCTGGTACAATGTGGAGAAAATGGTCACATGAGCCTGCTTCTGTTTCACTAAACTTCTTCTGTAGTCAGCAAACATGAATTCAGGACATCTGACAAGTCAACGGACATGGAATTCCCAAATAAGTGTTCTCGCTCATGTATCCTCTTTACTCTGGAATTACTGCTCCAGCTACGAGGATTTGAAGAGACCTTGGGACCTCCCTTTTCAGTGTCTGGAATGCTGGCCCATGTGGATGGCAGGAATCCAGCCATAGAAAGAGAATTCAAAAGCAGCCTTCAATGAAATATAGGCTCCAGCTGAGAAATGTGTTGCTTCAAATAAGTATCTTAACCACGTTTTATTCAGAATCCACTATCATTGCAGTTTTATGCTTCCTTAAATTTAAGCTTTTAGTGTAATCTCTCCATCCTTACTTCAAAAACACAACTGAAACATTGATTGAGAATTTTGTTCTCTAGTGGCAAGTGCGTGCATGGATTATGTATGTGTGTGTGTGTGTGTTTGGTTGGGTGGATGTGGATGGAGTATTAAAAAAATCACATTTTTTGGAAAAGATTTGAAAAATCATAGTTAGCAATCAAGAAATAAGGGAAGGATCACGTATCATTTAGAAATATATTATGTATGTTATAAGCTGGGGAATTTGGTTAATTCACCCCTCCATACCTGAGGTAACCCTTTCCTCCTCCTGCTTCCTAAATAAGAGAAAGAAGATCAATTTAGTATAGATACTTTATGGAGTCTCATGCATTGGCAATCTCTTGTAAATAGATTGATAAATATGGTATACAGTAAATACTTCTAATCACAGTAAAATCTCACAACAGATTCTAAAAATAGCATTCTAGTTATTTTACTTTCCTGATTGCGGGTTTAAATAGATCTCTCCAGTTTTTGTTGAAAAAACTTCCAAAATGTATAAATAATGCTTCCCTGTCTGCATAATTCTCGGGAATGTAACTATGTTCTTCTCGTGATTCGGGATCTGAAGATCGAGGGGTCGTTTGGAAAATGCGTTTCCTTTTTCAAGGTGATAACTGCAGCGGTAAAACTGTGGGAGTTCCACTGAATGAGCCAGGACTCCAGCCTTCGGTTTTCTTATTGTAGAAAGAGGGAATGGACTGCATTTATGAATTCTGAACTGCATCGTGTAGAGCCCCCAGCCTCCTATGTAACAGGCACAGCTTGAGATGTTTTAAAGATTGTGTTTCCAAATCATCACACCAATCCCAGGAGATAGTTACTATCATCCTTGTTTAGCATGTGTAGGAACCAAGGCCAGAGAGGCTGGACATCTTGCCCAAGGTCATAGAGCGAGAAGGAAACAAAGCCAGCAGCAAATTCAGAGCCCAAGCTTTTTCCCTGTTCTTCTCGCCACTGGGCCCAAAGTCACCAGATTTCAGGGATTTCTTGCAACTTTACTTTCTCTTCCCAGTGTGCCCTGTGTCCTGAAAGATTCTGACTTAGGCTTACCCTCTTTGGGTAGTGCATCTTGCTCAAAACTGTTCTCACCTAATAACTATTATCTCAGGAGCCGATGTCAGCCAGCTCCAATTTGAGTCAATTCACTGTTTGGAAGCAGTCATACAGAGAAGCACAACTACTTCATCAGCACGAAGTGTGTCACAGCAGCAGGAAGGTCAAGGGGATCTGGAGGTGCATGGCCTTCTCCATACCTGAATACCACCACACAGGCAACACTCACCGACTCCATGTACAGGATTGCGTGGTCCTGCGGGTGTCGCCAAGGGTTTCCTGCCATACATCATGACCCAGAGCTTTCAATTTTGAGTGGATATAGCAGACACTGGGACTTTGTCTAATAGGAGGACAGAGGTCACTGCATGGGATCAGTTGCTCCAGAAAAGGAAACCGAGTCGATGCAGGTCAACTGTGGATTCCCAGCTTCTCATTAAAGCAGCCCATCCACAGGTAGGAGTTTATTTAGCGTATTCCTGAGCAGCAACTTACATGCATGCAAGAGATATTGTGCTAGGCTCATTTGTCTGCACCACAAAAATAACTTCACCCTCTGTGATGAAGGGCACAAGGCGGGGGTGTTGCAGCCCCCCTGCAGTGCCTTCCTTTACACGTTCCGAAATTGTTGTTCCCTGCTTTGGGCTTGTTTTAGGAAGTCGCCAAATAGATTGCAAAGCAAGGGCTGGAAATTTATTTCTCAACCTGGTTTGTTTTTAACTTTTTAAAATGAAATGTATTATATCTTTATTGTAGAAAATTTGGAAGGAACAGAAAACGATAGATAAAATAGCGTAATTAATTGTTTTAAAATGCAAATCTAGTTGTGTCTCTGTGGTGCTTAAAAGCACTTCAATCGTTTTTATTCACACTTAGAATAAAATTCAAACTCCTTCTTGCTTACAAGGTTCTGCACATTGGTGTGTTTTATTATATTTTTAATGCATGTTTGTACTGTTGAGTACCATTTCATAGTAACTTTACCATTCCACTAAAAAACAAAAAAAACTGAAAACATCCTCATAACTTTATTGCCTTGTACGTATATATCATAACATACTCAATTCCCTAAAGTTGACAATTAGGTTGTTTTCAGTTATTTTCTTCTTTAAAGAGCACTGCAAGGAACATCTTTGTGGGTAAATATTCATAGGCATTTTTAGATGGGAAGGATTCTGTAGCAATTAGGAGACTGAGCAAGTCATTTAAATGAGATAATGGATGAAAGCACTTAACCGTACTTACATGTGCATTATCATAATGAATGTAAATTACTCTAGCTTCAGATTCAATTCATTCCAGCGCTGACTTTAGGAATAAATTGGCCACTTCACAGTATTACTGAAATCTAGTCCTCTAACCAGTCTGCCCCCCAATCCTGCAATTTATGATTGTAATCATTGGTCCAAGGTTTGCCGTGGCAACACTGTTCTTGCTATGGCCAGTGTCTGTATCCTCCAAGGGAGATACTTGTGGTTCCTTCCTTCTTGTCATTAGAGGCTATATGGCCATCAACAGCAGCTGAGAGAGGGGAGTCATCTTGGGGCAAATGTCCCAGGAGCATACTCTCAAATGTCTTATCAACAGTCTCAGGGGAAGGTGTTATTAAAATTATCTTATACTTCAAGTGATGCCTTGAGAGAAGCCTGCCTTTTCCTGTTTTCTCTATTTCTAAACAAGAGGCTTTGCGGGAGTTTGTTTCATTTGACAGGGTCGGGAAGGGATGGAAAGACAAAAAAGAACTAGTTGGTTTTGATACCGGTTACAAACAGGTTCTTTACCCACCAAACAAGAGGGGCCAAATAAAACTGGAACACCAAGCTTATGGCAAGGAAAGAGTTTTACCGAAAGGCAGCCGGATGAAGAGATGGGAGTTCTTAGAACTCAGATCCACCTCCTCAAAGGAAGAAAGGTAGGAGTTTTTATTTGAGATTTTAGGTAGGGGAGGGGGAGACTGCAGCTTTGCTGGTTGGCATTTTCCCACCAGCCTGCGTTTTGCCCTGTGAGGCTGCCTCCATGGGGGATGATAGTGAAATAAGGAAATCTGCAGGTGGATGTCCTTTGTTGTCCTCCTGGTGGATGGTGGAGTCTGGTGCCAGGAAGCTGAGGAGTTGGGCTGTGGGAAGCTTCAGCTTCTCGATTGTCTCTGGACATCAGTTTCCCTGTAATAAAACTTCAAAGTACCCATAACTAGCCAAAATGTTAGCATAAGGCCACCTGGGCTCTAACTATTTGTAACTTCTATTTGCCTTGTGAAGTTCAGGGATACTAGGGTTTAAAAAGCTGATATTCACGTATGAATGTAACTTAGAAGCAGGGTGAAAGAGATGAGTGCTTTTGGTTTTAACCCCATATGTGCTGGGTTTAATGTGGGTGAACTGGTTTCCGGGCCAGTATCAGTTTTCCAGTTGTAGCTTGTTTTTTAAAATCCTATTCACTCACAATGTGAACACACAATTTAATCTTTTTATATTTGTTCTATTTTGGAAAATGCTTTACTCGCTCAAACAGCAAAAGAGAAGAATTTCCTTATAATGGGTAGGACATATTTGGGGAAGGGAAGGCTCTGAAATATTAGCAGCAGAATACGACAGATTATTCAGGGCCAAAAGAGAAACTGAGGTCCTACCCCCACCCCCACCACTGCCCCAATCTGAGTTAGTGTTCTTAGCTCCATCTTTCTCTTTCCAAATCCTACATCTAAGGTCCCGAACTCAAGCATCTACGTGGTCCAGGCATGTGGCACAAATGTAGTCAGCTAGGTTGGGACAGAGGAGACTGGAAGGACATTTTTAAAACACTGTGCAGGCCTTACAAAACATGTCTATAACCTAAATGCAGTCCACATATGGCGTGGATGAATATCGATATAGTTATATACGCACAAGTATGTGTGTGTCATGTATTACTTAACTTGGTGTGTATATATATATAAGACTAGAACACGTTCAAGTTTCTAGCCTTGACATCAGCTTGTTCAAGAAAGCCGTTTATGTTATTAAACAGAGTGCTTTAGTCTCTTTGTCAGAAACTTTCAGATTTGTATTAACACCTCAGTTTAGGACTTCTTTAAGAACAATGGGAAAATGTTTAGGGACACCAATTAACATCTTGCACAGGTTTTATGAAATACATTTGAAAAATGGAAAATGTCATTCTGTAATATTTAGTACTCCTATATGTCTATGTAAAATATAATTGTAAGCATCTTATGCTTAACATCAAATCAGTAATCTATTCTTGAAAAAATCAGATGTTCTACACAAAAACAGTAACCAAGAGCATTTTCCCTATTATTTTAAATGGGAAAAATTATAATGCATTATTCATCAACCCTATCCCCAAACAATTTCCTAAAACATAAACACACACACGTAACAAATTATCATTTAGGATGTAAAATGCTTAAATCTTTGCTTCCTGATAAACAAATTATCAATATGAGTGTTAGTAACAGTTGGTTTGTGTACAAAACATGATATTCTGATGTCTCCTTTCACTAGCAACATGCCCTTTGATGATAATCAGCATTGTTTTTTTAAAAATGAGATTCTGATGTCCCACTCTTTGTAATTAAAATGCAATTTGAGAGTTTTCTCCATACATTGTTTTGTTAAAAATGTTGTATTGAATATTTAAGACAAATATAAATTTTTCTTATAGAAACAGTAGTGAAATACATTGTATTGAGAGATATAAAAGTTTTATGAATTTGAATATTACAAAAGCAAGAGTCATTCTAATAGGAAAACATTAACTGTAGAGGTAGCTTGCAGGGTACATCTATAATGACAAAATGAGCTATTGTTCATAAGTATAATGACATAATAAAATGCCTTACTAGGGGTCTAGTACAGTGTCTGACACTTGGTTGGTGCTCTAATAAAATTATGACTCTTATTTTCTCTTAATAAGTTTCATCAATAAATTTATTAATTGGGATTATGTTTATGTTTCCATTATGAATTTAAAAATCTAATTTAAGAAACATCTGTGAAATTCCATTGCAATCTGGGTTAGAGTTCTCACCCACAGTAAACTGAAGGATGTGTCCAGTCCGTGAAGACTAGCTCAAGTGTGGTTTCACATTCAAAGAAATGTAATCCAATAATCAAAAATCAGTTGAGCTCCAGAATGGTTAATTAAGCTCCTAATCTATCATGCCATAGATAATAACTATAAACTCTGGACAAAATATAAAAAACAACTGCTTGAAGGATCTGAGAAGGTACAGAAGCAGGTGGATTCCAGAGTGATAGAAATTTAGAAAAAGGGACTAATATAGGAAAGTCTTATATTAATATGAATTCTATCCTGAGGGCAGGTAAAGTTGGTGACATATGTGGCATCTTAAACTTTAATGGAAAACCTATACCCTTCTGGCCTGAAGAACCAGGGGACAGAATTCATGGCAACCATAATTGTTAGGAAGTGAGGTGGGGATCCTGGTTAAGGAGAGAAGCAGAGAGGGGGTCCCCATTTCTGTGTGTAAGCTCTTCCAAATATCTGACCTCTGAACCACACAAGTGCCTATCAGACTGCAAACTGCTTACCTAAAGGAGTAAAAGAATTAAATTTTTTTTTCTTTAAAGATTGGCACCTGAGCTAACATCTGTTGGCAATCTTCTTTATTTTTTCAATTATTTCTTTAAATTTTAATTTAATTTAATTTTTTGTCCTTCTTCTCCCCAAAGCCTCCAGTACATAGTTGTATATTCTAGTTATGAGTGCCTCTGGTGTGCTATGTGGGACGCCACAACATGGCTTGATGAGCAGTGCCATGTCCATGCCCAGGATCCAAACTGGTGAAACTCTGGGCCGCCGAAGTGGACCTCGAGAACTTCACCACTCGGCCAGGGGGCCAGCCCCAGAATTAAACAGATTGTGGGCAGGAGCCCAGCAGACACAGTTTGAACTTGAATTCCAACCAAGTTAGTTGTCTCCTAAATAAACAAACCAAAAATGTCAACAATTGTTGGAGGAATGTAACAGAGTTCAGTGTCCACAACATAACATTACAATGCCCAGAAAACAACCCAAAGTTACATGACATACAAATAGGACAATGCGACCCATTGTCAAGAGAAATGACAATCAACAGAGGCCAACCCCAAGATATCTCAGATGTCAGAATTAGCAGACAAGGATTTTAAAGCAACTATTATAACTATTATTAATGAAGTGAAGGAAAATATGTCCCTAAATGGAAAGATAGAAAATCTCAGCAGATAAATAGACAATATAAGAAGAGCCAAATGGGGGCCAGCCCCGTGGCCAAGTAGTTAAGTTCATGTGCTCTGCTTCGGCGGCCCAGGGTTTCACCAGTTTAGAGCCTGGGTGCGGACATGGCACCGCTCATCAGGCCATGCTGAGGCGGCATCCCAAATGGCACAACTAGAAGGACCTACAACTAGAATATACAACTATGTACTGGGGGCGCTTTGGGGAAAAGAAGACGACGAAGGAAAAAAAAAAAGATTGGCAACAGATGTTAGCTCAGGCGCCAATCTTTAAAACAAGAAAGAAGGCAAAGGTGAGTAGGGGAGCAAAGAATGGGGTGGGGTTGGGTGAAAGCCAGACCTTCAAAGGGAGGACATGCCATTCAGTCTGGATCACTGTATTGTGTATATTTTTGGTTTTCAGTATATTATGATATTTTGACATCTTGAAAAACCTTTCTGGTTGGGGAGGGACTGCCTCTGCCTGGGCTAGCCAATTCTTGGAAATAACCAAGGGCTCGGCCAGGCGAATTCCTTTGATTTGCAAACTAACTGATCCAGAGCCATACTTCCTCTCTCTGGTACAAGCCCCAGGAGGTAATATTTCTCTGCCTTGGTCATCTCGGGTCTAGGTACCAGGCAACTAGGACCATCCATATAGCCCAAAGCCCACTGAAATTATTCAAATTAGCCAATCCTAAAATGTTTACCCTGTCCTGCCTTGCCTTTCTTAAGGAAACTACAATAAAGGCCATGGCCTAAGTGTTCTCTCAGCTCCTGTCTTCTGCCTCCTGGTCACCCTGGTGTCTTTCCCATGTGACCCTGCATGGTGTGCCTTGCCTCCTGTCCCTAGGACCTGTGAGTATAATAAACATTATTTTTTCCTGAGCCTCTCCTGTGTCTCTTCTTGTGGCAGCACCTGACTGACCGTCTCATAAAAGAATACAAAGCAATCACCCTACCTGATGCTTCCTCAGGGTCCTTTTCTCTCAGGGGCCTTCATTGTCCCTTCTCCCAGGCTGGCTTCTTCCAGGAAATCCCTGTCCCTCAGAATGATCTGAATTCCAACTGTAGTCTGGTTTCAAGTTCTTACCCACAATCCTTCTTTGTCCTCAGTAAATTAAGAGATGTGGCTGCCTATCTGTTTACAATTAACTCAGAACGTTCTGTGACAGTGAAAATACACAGACATTTCATTTGGATGTCTGGCTTTCTCAGAGCACGCAGAAGACTTCCAATTGGAGGTATGGCTGGCCATAAAAGCATTCTAGGAACACAGAAGAGGAAACAATGACTATATTTTGTAAAGGAGGCAAATTTTCTCTTCTATCCTCTTAGGGTCTCCAACTGGGATTGACATAAAACAGATTAACAGGAGAAACACATGCAAATTTTATTTAGTAATTTTTACATGTACAAGGGAGTCTTCGCACAAAAAAATATGAAGACTTCAAGAAGCCCTTGGGGCCTAAATCTTACATACCAGGTTGAACAAAGAGTAGTCAATTCTGAAAACGTGATAAGACAAAGGGGTTTGGGCTAGGGCAGTTAAATTGTGGAAGAGTACTAGGAATAGAAGGGTGAGTTTAACAAAGTCTTTTTGTACCGATTTCTCTCAGGAAGTGTGTTCCTTCCTTGTGGTACAGGGAGAGTACCTTTCACATAGGAGATTTATCTCTTGCTTTCAGGAAGAAAAAGGAAGATCAAAGTGCCCGTCTTTTTTTTTTTTTTTAAAGATTGGTACCTGAGCTAACAACTTGCCAATCTTTTTTTTTTTTTCTTTTTCTCCCCAAATTCCCCCAGTACATAGTTGTATACTTTTGGTTGTGGGTCCTTCTAGTTATGGCATGTGGGATGCTGCCTCAACATAGCCTCACAAGTGGTGCCATGTCCGCCCCCAGGATTTGAACCAGTGAAACCCTGAGCCGCTGAAACGGAGTGCACGAACTTAACCACTCGGCCACGGGGCCGGCCCCGGAGTGCCCATCTTGTATCTGCTGTTTCTCAAGTATCTTTAACTCAAAATAATCAATATGCCAAGGTGGCATATTTTGGGGTGACATGCTCTGAACTCCTACAATTTCCAACATTCTAAGATGCATTGGTTTTTCACATTTAATGTTTCTAAACCTTACACAGGCCATTTTCTTTTAATTCTCTCAAAATGTGGTGATAAATCAATGGGTCAGCATATAATTCATGGCATCTTAGAATTGAGGACATATGGTACTTTTGACTAGGGCTGAGATGGTTACTTAACTAGGTTAGTGGTGCTGGTTGTTCTAATAGAGGAAGTGGTATCTACTGGACGTTGAAAGGATAATTGAAACTCTATCCGATGGAGACTGATGTAGAAGGGTATTCTGGGAAGAGGGAACAGCATGAGAAGACCCAAACATAGAGGTTGAGTTTGGGGGTTTTGAGGCTTTTTGAAATGTTTGAACCAACAAGATGGGTTTTATAGATGAGATGGAGGATAAATTTAAAACATAGTTGGCTGAGAATTGAAAGCTAAGAGCATTTATTTTCACTTGATATTGGAAAAACTGAAGGGTTTTAAGTTGTGGAATGTTCTTAATGTCAGGTAGTTATAGCGATAGTCTAGCAAGAGACAATGAGCATTTGATCTAAAGGCAGCAACAGAAGGAAATGGCAAAAGGGGGAATGGAATGAGCTTCCAAAGATAGATGTGGCAAAAACATGCATGTGGGGATTCTGGGGGGAAAAGAGGTAAAAGATGAATCAAGAGTTTCTATCTTAGGGACTGAGTAGAAGATGGAGCCACTTATTGAGAGTAAATACAGGAGGAGAAGCATGCTTAAGTTCTCACAGCATAAGAAAGACACAGGTAGACTGTGTGCACAAACTTAGAGGTGTCCAAGGTGGTAACAAATTACTAGGAAATTCTGGGGAATTTCTTGGGAGAGGGGCTTGAACTTAAGATATGGATACATTTTTTTATTTTATTCTGTCATCCATAATTTTGGGGGTCTCCTATGTGCAAGGTTCCATTCTAGGTACTAACGATAGAAACATGAAAAAGACATTGATCCTGCCCTCAAGGAGGTTGCAGTTTAGGAGAGGAGATACATCAACCCGTCTGAATTCCATGTCTAGGTGATTAGCCCTATAATTAAGGTATGATAGTCCTGTATCCAACTCTGTTGGTGCCCCAACATATCTACTCAGCTCTCAACATTACTGCGCAGGCTAACCCCACAACTTCCAACTTCATGCACCTGCCTCTTCCTGAGGGCATTCTCTGGCATTGGAGACCCTCTGAAAGTGTTAGGGAGTTACCGCCACCTCCCCAACAAGTAACTCTCAATCAGTGGCTGTGAGGAGTTGGAAGATAAATAGCTCAGCAGCCTTGCCTCTCAGTTGGGATAACAGTGAGGCATATTCTACACTTCATCACACTGTAGCCATTGAGATTGAGCTCCAGCTGCCTACAGTTCTGCTGGTTAAGCCACCCTGAGTTGCTTTGCTCCATTCCTGCCTCACTTCTTCAATTCCCTGTTGGTGCTTGCACTTGAATCCTTGGCTCAGAGGCTGCTTCTGTGGCAACTTCTAAACATGACCATGAACTCTTTGACATGCCTCCCATCAAGAGATGGGATCTGGGCTCCTCACCTCTTGAATCTGGTTGAGTTTTGACCTATAGAATGTGGTGGAAGTAACGCTATATGACTTTTGAGCCTGGGTCATAAACGGGCATGCAGCTTCTGTCTCATTCACTGGAACATTTGCTGTTGGAGCTCTGAGCTACTGTGTAAGGAGTCCAGTTTGCTGGAGGCTGCTGTGCTGGAGATGCCACATTGAGAGACTGCACAGAGTCCTGAGACTCTTTTTATATATAGTAAGTGTGAGCCCCCGTGAGCCCCTATCCGTTTATATTGTTCCAGCCCAGATAGGAAGCATGTGAGTGGAGAAGCCTCCAGATGATTTCAGGTCCCAGTATTTGAGTCATCCACAGCCATTCCAGTCTTCTCAGCTGAATTCCCAGGCATCATAGAACAGAGATGAGCTGTCCCCACTGTGCCCTGACTGAATTCCCAGCCCACAGAATCCATGAACTTAATAAAATGGTTGATTTACACCACTGAGTATATCATGGTAACCAGAACATTGACTTAAGATAATACTTTCATGGAGGAAGCATCATGAACATTTGCGAGACAGGTGAAACAGGAGGATGAATGACCTCATCAAGGGAAAGGGTGAAGCTCAGTTATTCTGTACCATGCACAGATGATGTACTCTACCTAAAAAAGGTGCAGATACTATATACATCCTCTTTCCCGCAAAGGACCAGCCTCAATCGATGTTATCTAAGAACGTTGGCTTTCAGAAAGTTACATGGTCTGAAATAGGCTAATAAATTACTAAAGAACTACGAAACGGCCACTGGCTGATAGGTTTTCAATAGCTTTCCCATGTTAAAGGTATTTGCTTGTGCTTTATCATTAGCAATCTACAAACATTTGGTTAGAAATATACGTCACCTGAAAAAAGACATTCTAGCAGAGTCTGCCTGAGTTAACTCTAGACTCTATCTGGTTCAAACAGGAGGTAAAGGGGACGGAGAGTCCTCAGGTGACTGGAGATGATTTCTGCATTGGACGTGGTAGCTGTCACATCCAATCACCTGGAGCCAGTTTAGGATCAGACATATGACAGCAGGTGGAGGTACGCCTTTTGATCCTGAAATGGCAACAGATTCTCACGTCTGCAGCTTTGACTGACAAATTTGGCAGGAGGGAAGAGGTCTGGAACCAGAAGCATCTGCCACTGAGTTGGGAGAGCTGAAATAGATGCTTTTATTAAAGCTGTTTCTTCTCTTTGCTGTCCAGTGAGCTTACTGTGGACACAAGGTTAGACCCAAGTGTGTTTGTCAATATTAGGATCCTGGGATCATCTGTCCATGACTCATTGGTGCCTCTGAGATTGAATTTGAAACAGTTCAATCCACTTCAATTTGAGAGACATTTATACAGCTGCACGTGAGGTTGTGTATGTCTGCGCTGGGACCATGTTGGAGACCTGAGCAAGGTGTAGATCCTGCCTCATGACAGTCATTCTCCAACCAGTCATTGGACTAGGGCCTCACCACCAGATGAGAAGCTTTCCTTCACACCAGATGGATTACAATTACGTTAAAAATATAAAAGAGAACACCTTAAAGAAGAAAACATGTTATTGTTTGATACCATGGTGGGCAAGAAATTTTCTCTAAAAGCACTGGAAAAATTCACAAAGGTAAGAGATGATGCTTTGTATAGAGGTGAACAAAAGCTGCTATAGGTCGTGGATAATCTGAATAAAAGAGGAAATGACAATCTGAGGAAAATATTTGCAAGAAATCTTTGTTAACTTCCAAAATATATGGTCTTACCAATCAACTGAAAAAAAAAACCATGAATGGGTAAAGAGCATAAATAAATAGTTTGTTGAAAGTACAAATGGCTAATAAAGGTGTGAATAAATGAAAAGAGATGAAGAGATGCCATGTTTTGCCTATCAGCTTTGCCAAGATTTCTTGAAAGCAGTAATATGAAGTGGGGTGAAAACCTGTGAGGTGAGAGGTGTCACATACTGCTGGTAGGGACAGTCTTTCTGCAACTTCGGAGAGCAAATTGACAATCTGTGTCAAGACATTAAAAATAATTCAGAAACTTTTTGATTCCTCGAAGCACCTCTAGGAATGTGCCCTGAAGGCAAAAGAGATGAACTCAAAGATTTATGCAAAGAATTTTTACCAAAGTCAGGTTTATTAAAAAAGTAATATGAAAACAATCTAAATGCCTCCAAAATGGCATTTAAAATTAATTAAATTAATAATTAATTAAATTAATTTTTATATATGCATAGTATATAGTAATTGCTAAAAGTTAAATTTTTAAAGAATATTTGATGACATGGAAAATACTCTTGTTAGAATGCTAATAAAAAATAGAGACTAACAAAATTTATTAACAGTTTGTTACCAATTTTGAACATGTATTTGTAAATACTAGAAATAAATGCACAAAAATGTCAGCATGGTTACCTCTGAGTGGTGAGATTATGGGTGATATTTATTTTCTTCTATTTACCTCTTTGATATGTCCTGAATCTCTCCAGAGAACGCTGAATTAGTTTTCTATTGCTACACAAAAAATTACCACCTACTTAGTAGGTGAAAACAATATTATCTATTACCGCTCAGGTTCTGCAGGTTGGAAGTCTGAGGTGGGCTTAGCTGCATTCTCTACTGGGGTCTCACAAGGCTGATAAAAGGGGCCAGCAGGGAGGAATTCTCATCTGGAGCACAGGGCTTTGGTTCGAGCTCTCAGGTTGTTGGCAGAATTCAGTTCCTGTGACTGTAGGACTGTGGTCCCTGTTTTCTTGCTGATTGTCAACCAGAGACCGCTCTTCGCTCCTAGCGGCTGCCCACAGTTCATTTCCACGTGGTCCGGAGGCAGTTCACGGTGTGGATACTTGCTTTCTTCTACATGAGCTAGCGTGCATGAACTTCCTCTTCTTTGACCAGCTAGAGACGAGTCTGCCTTTAAAGGGTTCGTGTGACTAGGTCAGGCCCACCTGGATAATCTCTCTATCTTAAAGTCAACTGACCTGGGAATTTAATCACATCTGCAAAACCCCTTCATAGCAGCACCTAGATTAGTGTTTGATTGAATAACTGAGAGAAAATATGTGAACACAAGGGCTGGGAATCTTGAAGGCCTTCTTAGAATTCTGCTTACTACAAGCATGAGTTGGTAGCTCAAGCCTTGGGGACAGACTCCTTGGTTCTGAATTCTGCCTCTGATTGATCAAATGGCTTTGGGCAAGTTACTTACCCTCTCTGAGCTTCAGTTATCCTTAAGGTGGGAGAATAATAATAATACAGTAGTCCCCCCTTATCTGCACTTTCCTTTTCGTGGCTTCAGTTACATGTGGTCAATCATGGTCTGAAAATATTAAATAGAAAATTCCAGAAATAAACAATTCTTAAGTTTTAAATTGCATGCCATTCTGAGTCCTGCTCCCTCCAGCCCACGATTTGAGTCACCCCTTTGTCCAGAGTATCCAAGCTGTAGATGTCACCCTCCCATTAGTCACTTAGTAACCGTCTCAGTTATCAGATCAACTGTCATGCTATCACAGTGCTTGTGTTCAAGTCACCCTTACTTTACTTAATGATGGTCCCAAAAAGCAAGAGTAGTGATGCTGGCAATTCAGATATGCCAAAGAGACGTTATTGTTGTTAATCTCTTACTGTGCCTAATTTATAAGTTAAACTTTATCATAGGTATGTATGTGTAAGAGAAAACGAACCGTATAGAGGGTTCGGCACTATCTGTGGTTTCAGGCATCCACTGGGGGTCTTGGAACATATCTTCCATGGTTAAGGGGGGCTACTGTGATAGTAATTGTCTCGAAGAATTGTTGTAAGATTTGTTGCAAATTTAAATGTAATAATATTTTATTACTTAATTTGGCATGAAATCTGGTTTTCAGTATGAGAAAATACAAAGCAAAATTAAAAAGCCCACAAAAACTAGTTAGGAAAATAGTTTGACCAAATGTAAGAAGGAGCTTCAGATTTCTCTCACTATCTTTCTCTTTTCTAGTCAAGGGCCAGGAGCCTGTTTATTCCCTACCTCCACGCGGTGCAGGCCTGCAGCAAAATGAAGTAGCTCAACACCCCTCCAGGGCTGCGAACTCTTTTCTTCGCTTGATGCTCTGCTCCCATCTCCAGTAAACAAAAATGCTCTGTGCTGCCCTGTAGCTGGGAAACCTTGTGAAAATGCAAATATCATCTAAAAAGAGAGAACATGCATGGCAGTTACCCATGGCTTGCTGGTGTTATTTTGAAATTTCTGTAACAGTACACAGATGGGAACGCTTGATGTGGCATGTAAAAGGAGAAGGGAGAGTGCCTGGGGAACTACTCACCCTTACAGGTATAAGAAGATGAAGAAAGTAATAAAAAAAATTAGCTTCTTGAGCAGAAATATCCAAAAGATAGAAGGAGTCATAGAATCTCACTTCTAGAAAGACCTTGAGTCTAGGTAGCCACAGGGTCCTAGAATCCCCACAGAAATATCCCAGAGACCTGTCATCCCGGGTCTGTTGGTCAGGTTGCTCACTGCCTCACTTGGGTTCATTTCTGGTTACTAGGAGGTTTTGCTTCTCTGTGGAAACTCCTTCTTCTGTTCTTTGGAGTCCCACTTGGCAAGATTAAACCTGCTTCTCCAGGTCAGCCCTTTGATGCTTGACAGCATGGGAAGAGGGGTGGAGAAATGCGGAAAACAAACATGCCCTGCTCTTGAGCCCAGCCTGCTCTCTGTTCTAGGCTATTTGTGCTTACTGCCACGCAGTCTCACACTTCTTTTCATTTCTACCCACCTGCCTTGTTGCTATATCACCTCCTAGTGCGAGAAGAAAACGACTGCGAGCTGGTCAGATCTGGTTTGAGTTTCCCGAAAAGCACTGCATGCGCAGGCCAGTTGGCTGGATAATGAGTTGTACCTGTCCCTCTTGTCCTTCAGCCACAGCTAACGGAATCACCGAAGCAAAGGCCAGGTGAATGAGGCCAAGTTCTCCGACAGATTTCCGTGGATTTTAAAGAACTTGTATTTTTTAACCCTGAGTGCGTGTTCAGTAAATACGTTTGGAAAGAAGGAGTGAGAATAAATTATAAAGGCTCCTAAAGATGAGTTCTCTAATATTATGAATTATAAAACAATTATTCTCTGATTGTGCTTTTGAGCTGGAGTTGAGCAAAAAAATAATGTATTATAAAAATTAGAGCGATAGTGAGTTTTTCTAAAAAAGCATTTATGATGTGCTACGCACTGTGCTAGGTGCTTTATAGAGATGATCTCATTTAATCCCCTCTAGACTATGAAATAACTGAGGGCGGAGACCAAGCCATCACCATGTGCCGTGGCATCCTCAGTGTCTAGCACAGCGGCTGGTGTGTAGTAGTAGGGAACGTCTGTGGATGACGTCAGCCTAGATTCATGGAGCATCTACATTGTGCTGGAGCAGCCTGACCAATAGAGGCTGGAGGCGAATTCTCAGTCCCAGGAAACTAGCAGTGCATAAAACACACAAAAATCCTGGCCCTCATGGAAAGTGGTCCTTAAGAAGGAAGCATGGATTGGATTCAGGTTTAAATTCTGTCTCTGCCACTTATTAACTATGTGATTTTGGGCAGCTGTTTCATCTCTAGGACTCTGTCTCCTCATCTGTAAAATAGACATGTTGATAATAGTGGCTAGGTTTAGAATGGCTTAAAGATAAAAGGACAATGCTTGGCCCATGGTGTGCCCTCAGTATGTGGCAACTATTATTTTTATAACAGGTATTCTATTAGCAGCAGTTGAATGAATGCATGAATAATTTCTCCCAACAACTCAAATAGGAGGCATATTCTCCATTTTGTAAGTAAGGAATCTGAACTAGAGAAGCGTTAAGGCTCTTTTCCAAGGCCACACACCTAGTAAGTAGCAGAGTTTGGATTTGTATCCAAGTCCATATGATGCTAGAGCCATGCCCTTCTGCGCCATTGCTCCTACTGCCCTCCTAATAATGGTGAGTGTTGACAAGTAGCATAAACACTCAGGATAGAGTTTCTGAGAGGAACGAAGGCGGGAGGGCAAATGCTATGTTGCTTCCCAAAGCAAGTGGGACAAGTGAGGTGAAAAAGAATTGCAAAATTCCACCAGGGTCCAGCTGTCAATGTGGGAGCATTACCAGTCTAGCTGGTAAGCATTGTTGTGTGCCAGTTGGAAGTAGGCTGCACTCTCCTCATGTGACAGCTGGTCTTGGTAGCAAGGAATGCCTTGAAGTTGGCACCACAATTCAGACCAGAAACCATTTATCGATTCACGAATATGCAGCTGAAAAACTACAATCAGAGAGATGGGGAGCTCAGAATAGGGTCAGAAAAGCAAAGGAGAAATGGCACTTTATTATTCTATTTCTTAATTAAAGGGACTGCACCTAGCTCCAAATCTCCAATTGAGTAATGCATGTTTTTAAACATGCTATTAAATAAAATATACATTAACTTCTCTATTGATGTTGCTTTTGACCAACTGTAGAACTTGTCCTTGCAGGATTTGTAAAATGGTCCCATTCAGGGTATAATCTATACAGAGATAACAGTGAGTCTTGTTTAGGTTTTCTTTAGACCCATCGCCAGTGCCACCTCCTCCAGGATGACTTCTTTGATTCATTCGTTCTTTTACTATTCATACAATTTAATACATATTTACTGAACACCTACTGTATAAAAGACTAGTAAAGCTTGAACAAGGTCCTTCCTCTTATGGGATTTGCATTTTATTAGGGAGACAGACAATAAGCAAGTCAATCAACAAACCAGTAAATAAAATATTTCCAGAAAGTGATCATTTCTGTGAAGATATAGGATGTGTTGTGATGCCTCTCTGAGGTGGCATTTGAGCCGAAGCCTGAATGCTGTGAAGGGATGGCCTTAGATGGAGCTGAGGGAAGAGGCATCGTGGGCAGAGGGAAAGGCTGGCGTCAGGGTTTTCAGGAAATGAAAGGACGTCTTTGTGGCTAGATCTCAGGCAGGGGGCGAAGATGGGTGGTGAAAAAGATAGAGAGATTGGCAGGGCCAAATCCTGTTGGAACTTGTGGGACTTGAATTTCATTCTAGGTGCAATGGTAAGTCCTCAGGACATTAAGCATGGAGATGGCATGATCTAATTTGCTTCTTTCTATTTTTACGAGGACTCTGTAGAGTGAAGAATAGGTTGTTGTAGACATAGAGATCAATGGATTGGAACTGAGAGTCCAGAAATAAACTCTCACATTTACGGTCAATCTTCAACAAGGGTCCCAAGACAATTAAATGGGGAAGTGGGGTGAACAATCTTTTCAACCAATGGTACTGGGACAACTGAATATCCATATAAAAAGAATGAAGTTGGACTCCTACCTCACTCCATATGCAAAAATTAACTCAAAATGGATCAAAGCCTAAATACAAGAGCTAAAACTATGGAACACTTAGAAGAAAATATACAGGTATATTCTGAACTTGGATTTGGCAGTGGTTCCCTCTATACGACACTTAAAGCATATGTAACAAAAGAAAAATTGGATAAATTGGCCTTCATCAAAGTTTAAAACTTTTGTTTATCAAAGAATATTACCAAGAAAGTGAAAGGACAACTCACAGACATGGGAGAAAATATTTGCACATCATATGTCTGATAAGGGACTTGTATCCAGAATATATAAAGAAGTCTCACTACTCTATAATATAAAGACAAATAACCCAATTAAAAAATGGGCAATAGGCTTGAATAGACATTTCTCCAAAGAAGATATACAAATGGCCAATAAGAACGTGAAAAGATGCGCAGCATCATTAGCCATCAGAGAAAGGTAAACCACAATGAGATACCACATCACACTCACTAGCATGGTCATAATGAAAAAGATAGGTAGTGACAAGTGTTGGCAAGGATATGGAGAAATTGGAACCCTCGTACATTGCTAATGACAATATAAAGTGGCGCAGCCACTTTGGAAAAGAGTCTGACAGTTCCTCAAATGTTAAACATAGAGTTACCATATGTTTCAGCAATCCCACTTCTAAGTATATACACAAGAGAAATGAAAACATATCCACACAAATGCTTACACACCATTTTTATAATACTCAAAAGGTGGAAACCGCCCAAATGTCCATCATTTAATGAATGGATACAAAATATGTGGTATATGTCTACAGTGAAATATTTGTCTATAAAAATAAACATGCTGACGCATGCTAAAACATGTATGAACTGTGAAAACATTAAGTAAAAGAAACCAGTCACAAAGGACCAAGTATTGTATGATTATGTGTATATGAAGTGTCCAGAATAGGCAAATCTGTAGAGACAGAGAGTAGATTAGTGGTTGCCTAGGGCTGGAGGAATGGGATTTGCGGAGATTATGGTTGAGGGGAGTGGGGTTTCTTTTTGGCAGAATGAAGATGTTCTAAAATTGATTGTGGTGTTGGAGCACCACTTTGCAAATATAATAAAGCCGTTGAATTGTGCAATTTAAATGGGTGAATTGTGTGGTATGTGAACTGTATCTCAATGAAACTGATTTTTTTAAAAAAGAATAGATTGTCAGCAGGGAAAGATTAGAGATACATAACTAAATGAGGAAGCTCTTGCTGTTGTTCAAGTGGGAGATGGTGGTGGCTCGAACAAGGGTAATTTGGTCACCCCATCCATTACCCCCAGGCCAGGCCAAAGTAAATATTCCTTTCATTTATTCCTGTGTGTCTACTTCAGCAGTAATACTTACCACGTTGCACAGAAATGGTCTGTCTCCCCTACACAATGTAAACTTCTGATGAAGGACTTTGCTTTTATCTCATGTTTTACTTCCCTAGACCCAGAATGTCTACACCCAGTAGGAACTGAGTAAATGTGCAGTGAATTGATCTGAGCCGGGAGTTGATAGAATTAAAGGTGGTCTGAGATACCTCTAGAAGGTATAAAGCTGAGTGTAATTAGAATTGTATCCATCACTCTCACTTTCTCTCCCCTACATCTTTGTCTAGAACTGATTTCAGAGAGTTTACCTAAAGGAGAAAATAATACCCAAAAAGAAATTCTTAGGGGTGAGAATAGAAGGAAGTAAATGAAATAAAACTCTCCCTATTTGCAGACAACATGATTGTCTATCTGGAAAATCCCAAGGAATTTATAAAAACAACTCCCAAAATTAGTAAGTGAGTTTAACAAGATCATAGAATATGAGGTGAATGCACAAAAGTCAACTGTATTTCTGTACATTAGTCATGTGCAAATGGAAATCAAAAATTTAAAATAATTCCGTTTATAATAGTACCTGAAAATGGAATACATGTGTATACATATAAGAAAACATGTATAGGATCTCTAAGTTTAAAACTATCAAAAAATTGTTGATGAAAGATCTAAATAAAAGGAGACATACCATGTTCATGTTTTGGAGGATTCAACATAATAAAGATGTCAGTTTTGTCCAGACTCATCTACAAATTTAATGCAATTCTAACTAAAATCCCAACAGATTTGTTTTCTATAACTATAGACAAGCTAATTCTAAAATTTATAAGGAAAGGCAAAGAATTAGAAAAGCTGGAAAAATTTTGGAAAAGAACAGTTTGGAGGAATTATACCACCTGACTTTAAGACCTCCTGTAAAACTTCAGTAATCAACAGTGTGGTATTAGAGAAGGGATAAACGTAGAAATGAACAGAATAGAATAGAGTCCAGAAGTAGACCCACACTACTATTGCTGGTTGATTTTCTTTAATTAGAATGTTTATTGAGATATAATTTACATACTATAAAACCCACTCATTTAAAGTGTACAGTTCAATGGTTTGGGGAATGTTTACAGTGTAGTGCAACCATCATCCTAATCTAATTTTTGAAGATTTTCATCACCCAAAAAGAAACTTCATACCCACTAGCAGTTACTCTTCATTCCCTCTTGCTCTGGCCAATTAATGTTTTTCAAAGGTGAAAAAGCAGGGGCTGGCCCGGTGGCATAGTGGTTAATTTCGCATGCTCTGCTTCAGCAGTCTGGGGTTTGCAGATTCGGATCCCAGGTGCTGACCTACACACCACTCATCAGTCATGCTGTGGCAGCATCCCACATACAAAATAGAGGAAGATTGGCATGGATGTTAGCTCAGGGACAATCTTCCTCAAGAAAAAAAAGAGGAAGATTGGCAACAGATATTAGCTCAGGACCAATCTTCCTCACAAAAGAAGAAGATGCAAAAGAAATTCAAGCAGACGTGATAGTCTTTTCAACAAATGATGTTGGAACAATTGGTCATTCCTATGTAATAAAAATGAAGCTTGACATCACACCTTTTACAATAATTAAATTAAAATGCATCATCAATTAAATATAAAATGTAAACAAAAATGTTTATAAGAAAATACAGAAAAAAATCTTCAGGACCTTGAGTTAATCGAAGAATTCTTAGATATGACACTAAAGGTATGATCCATAAAAGAAAAAAATTGATAAGCTGTACTCATCAAAAGGTAAAACTTTTTGCTCTGTGAAAGACACTGTTAAGAGAATGAAAAGACGAGCTACAGATTGGGAGAAAGTATTTGCAAAACACATATCTGACCAAAGACTTGTATCCAGAACATAGAAAGAACTCTCATAACTCAACTGTAAGAAGAAACCAAATAACCAAATTTTAAAATGGGCAAAAGACTTAAACTTTACCAAAGAGGTTATCCAGATGGTAAATAAACACATGAAAACGTGTTCAACATCATTAGCCATGAAGAAATACAAACTGAAGCTCCAATGTGATGTAGAATCACATACTTGTTGGAATAACTATAATTAAAATCCTGAAAATATCAAATGCTGGTGAGGATGCAGAACAGCCAGGACTCTCCTACATTGCTAGTGGGAGTGAAACACGACCAGCCACTTCTGAAAACAGTTTGGTAGTTTCTTATAGAGTTAATCATATGACTCATGGGTCCCTGTCCTGATTATCTACCCTGGAGAAATGAAAACTTATGTTCATACAAAAACCTGTCCATGAATGTTCATGGCAGCTTTATTCATAATTGCTCCTACCTGGAAACAATTCAAAGCCCTTCTGTGAGTGAATGGTAGACAAACTGTGGTGCAACCATTCAGTGGAATACAGTGCAGCAGTAAAAGAGACAAACTGGAGAAATGCAACAATTTGGATGAACCTCAAAGGCATTGTGCTGAGTGAAAGAAGCCAGTCTCAGAGGTTTCCCTGCTGTCGGATTCCATTTACACGACATTCTTGAAGAGACAAAATTATAGGGGAGGAGAACAGATCAATGGTTTTTAGGGGTTAGGCTTAGGGACAAGATGTGACAACAAATGGATAGCTTGGAGGAGTTTTGAGCATGAGGAAACTGTTCTGTATTCTTATTATTGCAGGTACAAGAATTTATACATGTGTTAAAATTCCTAGAATTTTATACCAAGGAAAGTCAATTTTACGGTGTTAACTTTAAAAATCAAATACAAAAATTAAACAGTTTCTTTGAATTTCAAGAACTCTGGAGACAGATTGCCTGGCATTTGATCTAGCTCTGCCACCGATAACCTGGGTCATTTGGGGGTTAACACTTAGCCTAAGTTTTCTCATCTTTAAAGTGGGGCTAATACCAGTGCCTGCCACATGGGAGGGAAAATTGAATGAGACAGTACTGCGGGGCACTTAGCACAGGGCTTGTGCATGGTAAGAGCTCTATGAAACTCAGCTAATGTCTCTGCTGCCATTTCTATGCTCTATATGTCTTATCTATCTTATTAAAGAGAACAGCACCAATAGAAAAAACTAGTTTTGTATTTTAACCACTAAAATATTAATATCAAGACATTTTGAGAAGTAGCAACATGGAGGTAGCTCTGTGATATTTTAGCCTGAAATTGCATCCCAGTGCTGGGCAGGCGCAGGTTGGTCATCAGTGCCCTCAGCAAACAGAGGCCACCGTTCTACAATACCCCAGTGTAACTGATTTAGCCCCTTCTAGAATCTCTGATCCGGCTCTTCCCTTGTTGGTTAACCTTGGAAGAAGGTTCAACATAATAGATTAAGAGAAAGCCTTTTGAGAGGTCCTGTGCATCTTTACTCTGAGGATGGTTTCCAAAAGCTAATACGAATTACCGTTGCTTCTCTGTGTGTGTGTGTGTGCGTGTGTGTAAGCATGGCAGTCTTCCAAACTCCTCTGCCAGCATTACACAGCCACAGAAGGCTGGGTTTTAAGCATTTGGAATTCCAATTCTTGTCTTCCAGCGATTGGGATTGAGAACCCAGGACAGCTTCATATGTAACTGCCTGATGTCACTGATAATCTATAACTGATAGAGCTGGGATCCCTGATCGAGCGCATCCAATCGCTTAAGTTAATAGAGTAGCTTTATCATGTGCCTCTAATCTTTGCCATCTGACTTGCAGCCCTGTTCCCCCCACACTTCGTGAGCTGGCAAATCCCCCTTCACCTGCAGTCTCCTGGGCTAGAGCATCTCTCCAGGAGACAGCAGCAGTTCAACTCCTGGGCCATCTTGTTAGCTTCTAATCAACTCTAATAGCCCTCCATGCTTGCCACTCAAGAATTGTATTAAATAGAGCTTCCTAGTGTGTATGTTAGGATTTGTTTAGAAACATGTCTGTGATGGGCAGCTTAGGAAGATGCAATGTTAGCTATAGAGAAGGAAATTGCATGACCCTAGACAAGTCTCTCTTCTCTCTCTGGCCTCAAGTTTCACAACTGTAAACTGAGAGGGTTGCATCAGATGGTTTCTAAGGTCTCCATCAATTTTAATATTTCAGGAATCTAGTTCACAAGCAAGGTTTTGTTGTTTTAAAAAAGCTTCTTGCATGCTAAAACACACATTGATTCTGCATTCTTGATGGGTTTTTTTTTCAAACTAATGATCACATTTGAATTGAGTTAAGAGTACTATAATCTTTGTTGCATGATTCAGCATGGCAACAAGGAAATTAGGTCTTGAGCTATCAATAAATTAATATTGATTAGTGTTCAATGCAGATTTGACACAAAGCATGGACTAAAGAGCTTGGAGAACTGCATTTTCCATACCAGAAGTGATGGGAAAGGTTAGTTCACCTGTGTGTGCTCTCTGCTGGGAGGTGGAGGAGGTAGTGGTGGTGATTGAAGGGTTAGGAGAGAAGGGTGAGTATTTACTAACCTCATGTTACAGCACAGTCACAATTATACAACCCTTCTCCCTTCGTGCTTCAACCGGAACATGCTAGCTATTCACCCTCCAAAGCCCTTCCTGAACCAGAGGGACGTGCTGACACAGACAGCATCTTTAAATTAGAAGGGAGTGTCTGAGCGGCCTTGCTGTTGTTTCAGGAGAATACAAATACCACTGTGTACAGCTCCTGGCGCCAGGGTGTTAACAAGGGAGAGAGGATGCTAAGGACAAAGCCTAGACTGGCTGACTGGGTCCAGTGCATTTTCTTCAGAGCCATTGGTTTACAATGCCCACATTCACAGATGTAGCCCCTTCTCAGATAGCGTTTGTACAACAGTGAGATAAATCCTTGCCTTTGCCTCATTGCTCAGTTGGGAAGCCTGGAGGACTAGCGTGGTATAAGAAACACTAGACTTCTTGTTGGAAGACAAGAGGTTGGGTCTTGACTCTGTTATTTACCAATTATATGACCCTGGGTAAGTCATTTTAATCTCCATCATTCATTTTTTTTATTATTTGAGCAAATATATATGAATTCCTGCTATGCCATCCATTGGGCTAAGCACCAAGATTACAATGAGACATTCCTCCTGTTTTTATTAACCTTAGAACCTTAATTACTATGAATAATAGTTGACATTTGTTGAATTTGGCCTATGTGTCAGGCCATATTCATTTTGCCTAAATTATGACACAATCCTCACAACACCCCTAAGAGAGTTATTGTTATCCCCATTTTGCAGATTGGGAAACTGAGGCTCACGTAAGTAAGTAACTTATTGAAGAGCATGGAGCAAGAGGTAGAACTAGGACATTCAGTCCCGAGCCTTAGAATTTAACCACAGGACTACACAGTGTCTTTTAATTTGCAGACTGAAATGTTGATAATGCTACTTAACTACATGCATTTCATAAGGTTTTCTGGAAGCATTAGTAAACTATGTCCTATTAAAATGCATTCAATTATTACAGTAGGTCAACTGAACGGTGCAGTAGAAATAGCCCAGGGTGGATACTACTCTGCTCTGCCTTTAATACACGGCCATGTAAGCAATCACTGCAGCTCTTTGAGTCTTAATTCTACCAGCTGACAAAATGGAGGCAATTACGGCCACCCTGTCTTGACGATCGTTGTAAGGATCAGAAAAAGTTGGGAATGTGAAATGCTGTGTATAATGTAAATAGCTGTGAGAACTGAAGCTCTGTATTAACATAGTGTGAACATTTATATT
Organism: Equus quagga; assembly: GCF_021613505.1. Lineage (NCBI taxonomy): Eukaryota > Metazoa > Chordata > Mammalia > Perissodactyla > Equidae > Equus > Equus quagga. Next base: position 65,444,576 of record NC_060273.1, on the reverse strand, counting down.
TTGATAGGCAAGAGGGACACTCATGTGCAGTCTCAAGGTGTTCTATATTATAACACAAAGTTTATTAATGTCTGAGTACCTGAATCTTGTCTTTCTGAGAAGTGAAGTTAAACAGAAAGAGCCATGGCATAGTTGTCTCACAAAATATTAGAGCTGCTGTGTGCCTTAGAAGTTTTGGGATGCATTAAAAGGCAGTTTATGGGTCCTACCATACAGATACAATAGACCTCCTCTGGCTTGGCATGGCTCCCTCCCATGGGGCCTCCCCTGCCCTCGGGAGCTCCCTGACTTCCTCTAAGGTAGTGGTTCTCAAATGTGGGTAATTTTGCCCCTAAAGTGCATTTGGCATTGTTTCCAGACTTTCTTGTTTGTCACAGTTGGGGAGTTCCACTGGTATTTAGTGAGTGGAGACCAGGGATGCTGCTAAACATCCTACAAAGCACAGGACAGCGCCCACAACAAAGAATGAGTTGGGCCAACATGTCAATAATGCTGAGATTGAGAGACCCGCGGTCGCTCTGACGCCTCCTCATTCTTCAAAGTTGGGGCCTCTTTTGTGCAGCTTGCCTCACCCTATAGGATTCTCTCTCTGAATTGTGTGGACCTTACATACTGCCTTTCATCCTTGTATCTATTCTAACATGATTACGTGCACGAGTTTTGGAATTACATAGCATGAATTTCATCCTCAGTACTATCTATTTATGTGATCTCAGGTACATTATTTAACTTTTCCTTATCTGTAAAACAGGACAAATACATTGTTGGAAGAATTAAATACGTTAGTGCTTTAAATCTCTTACCACTGTGCCCCACGCAGGTGTAATAAATATTAGTTGTAATCATGATAGCGATTCTTTAATTTCCTTAACTGATTTGTGTGACCCTTGAAGCCAGTGATTATATCTTATAGTGTGTACCTTATACCTCCTTGTATCTCCAGGGCCGGATGAATTAGAGTTGTTTAACAGAATTTTCTTGGTAATGGTGAGCTATGAGCAAGTCTTCAGTATCTTTCCAAACAATGGGTTCCAAAGCTGGGAGCGCAGGGTAAGTGCATCTCCCTTTGAGAAAATAAACAGCTCACTGAGGTCAGTGAATAAACCCTTCCAGCTTACCAAATACTGATTCTTGCTGCAGGACAAATCCATCACCAGGCCTGCACCTGAGTTTCAGGGGATAGCTTTCCTCTTTTCTGTGTTAAGATAAGAAAGATAGAAGAGAAACAGTCAGAATAAAACGTTAAGCACAGGCTGAACCCGATAAGAAACAGGACTGTGTGGGGCATTGATGGAGGAGGTAGGAAAGAGAACTGATAAATGGTCTGAAGACAGAGTGAGAGCTGTTCATTTAGAGGGTGCAATCCTGCATGCCCTTTTTTTTTTTTTAAACAATCCGCTGGTATAATTTCAGTGGAGTCTTGGTTGAGTATAAGTCTCTTTCTCTACCATCTCTCCTCTGGAGTAACTTGCTGATTTTCCAATTTGCAAATCTAGAGATCAGAGCAGTAAAACAAGACAAGCAGAGCTAACATATTTGTGCGAGAAAATGCTCATTACTTCACTGCGCCTAATTTCTCTCTTAAGTAAATCAGGATTTTCAGCCATGGAGCTTGCTTAAATTGAGAGATACTGGCAGAGCTCCAGAGAGTAGTGGGGAACTATGACTTTCCGCTTCCCCACCCCAGCACAGGACTCCCAAAAGGCATCAGGAAGGGGTGGACTTTTTTCCTTATGGGCAGAAACAGTGTCCAGAAGGGACGCTGGAGACAGAGAAAGGCCCCTGTCAGTGGAATGTGTATGCTCCAGCTGCAGCAACATTTTTCAGTTCTGAGAACACCTCTCTCTTCTTCCCCCCTGAGGATCCCCACATTTTCTCTTCCACCTGCCTCCTGGCCCCCTCTCTTCTCTATCAAAAGCCTGTCCACTCTTCGGTCACATTTGAGCATCTCTTCCTCAGGGAAATCTTCACTCCCTGCCCTTGCCCAGGTTAAGTGTTCCTCTCGCTCAATTCTGTAACACCCTCCACCTCTCCTTCCTAACGCTTATCACAGTCATAATATGTGTAAATCCTGCATCCTCCCTACATCGTAAACTCCAATAAGAGCAGCGACTAAGACCCTCTTGTTCATCACTCAGTTTCCTGTGCTCACAACAGTGCCTGAAACACAACAGTCTCACAATAAATGTTTATCAAATGGATCCATGAAGTAGAAGTTTAAAGTCCTGGGTTTTAGGCCCAACCCTGCCATTGACTTGCTATGTTAACTTGAGCAAATGTTTTCTTCTCTAAAACAGTTCACAGTTACAAACCTTTTATGTGCGTGATTCTATTTAGTTCTCACCACAACCCAAGAGGAGATGAGTACTACTTGTTATCCACATCTTGTAGATGAGAAAGCCAAGACTCAGAGAGGTTAAGTATCGAGTCCAAGTTTACACAGTATTCAAATCCCCATGCTGGAGTGATGCCTCAGTTTCCCTACCTACAACGGGAAGGCATTAAACTAGATAACTTCTAAGATCCCTTCTAAGTTTTATTTTTTAGAAGTCTCCTATTCTAATATTAAACAGGCACTAGTAGGATAGAGTGATTGAGGGCAGGGATGGATATGGAAAAATCAGTTTAAAAATGATTATAATGATCTAGGACTGGGGACCTGAGGGCCAGCAGACAGGGCCAGCAGAAAGGAGAAGGTCCACTGATAAAAGGTGATGTGTCTCTTCTCGATCCAATTTATCTAACACATTAAATGGCTCCAGCAAGCTTAGCAGCTGGCACAGCACTTGCTTCACAAGATTTGACAAAGACCAGAAGAGTCAATAGTTTGCCAAAAGCTAAATGATACATTCTGAATGTGGCATATCATTTACAGTCAGTCTCTCTCTCTCTCCCCCCTTCCCCCGACACCCATATTTTTTTTCCTCCCTTTTCTCTGGAATTTCTCGCTTTTTGACAGCAAAGCAAATGAGTTCTGCCCAGTGAAGAATGAAAGCACAGCTCCTGTACCCTGCTTCGCTCACTGCCTCTGTTTAATCGTGCGTGACTTCCTGAGTAATCGAAGAAGACATTGGGTGTGAAGTGAGGGATGTGCAGATTCCTCAGTTCTCTCGATGGTCTCCATCTGGCTTTGGAGAAGTTTGGATTCAGAGATACTATCGTAAGCAAGGACAGTAATGATACTGAGGTGAGAATGAGGCACCAGGAAAATGGGAGGCAGGGCTTCCCTTGGATTTCTAGGTCTGGCATCACTGGCAGTAGGGAATGGAGATGCTGACTGAGCCGCTGATGCTGTACATTCCTTCTCAGCTCTGTCACCAATGCCTGTGACCTTGGCGAATTCACATTACTGGGCTCAGTGGTTCCCCAATCATAAAGGGAAGATAATGGAGCGTCATGGGGGCACAGAGGCTTAATTATTGTTTGCAGAGGACTTGGATATTCTTGGATGAATGGCACAATCAAGGTGCTGTGCAAAATATCATTTTGCATGTCAGTTAGCAAGATGGCTTACACTTGTCAGTGCATGTTGGGTGAGTCTTAATCGAAGAGTTGCTGTAGATACAGGGAGGAAGAAATATGAGGCTGGAGAATGGCCATTCCACAAAGATAACAGCTTTTCAGTCCAACTGACTATACTTCAAATTTCTTATTATTCCTAGTGTTAGTTACTGTGGCAGATTAAAGATGGCCACAAATTCTTTGATTCTCTTCCTATCAAGAAATGAAATCTATTTTCCCTTCTCTTGAATCTGGGCTGTCCTGTGATTACTTCAACTAGTGGAGCATGGTAGAAGTAACCTCAAGGCAAGTCTAGTCTTTAAGAAGACTGACAATGTTTGTCTTGGTCTCTGGGAGCCCTGGGTCACCATGTAAGAATTTCAACTCACCTGTTGGAGTGTCCAAGTGTACATTGTGACTGTGACTATATGAAGAGTAGTGACCAAGGTGCTGGGTATGTGAATGAAGCGTTCATGGGCCCCTCTTGGACTGTTATACCTGTCCAGCTGCCAGCTGAACACCCCTGGGTACCCAGTTGATGCCACATGGAACATAAGAATCACCCAGCTGAGCCCTGCTCAAATGTATGATCCAAAAAATCATGAGATATAATAAAGTGGGATAGTTCGTTGCAGAGGAATAGATAACTGGAAGAGTTCCCATTTATACCTTACCCACTGTGTACCAGCTACTATGCCTTATTTGATTTTTAACTCCAAAAGTTAGAACATTCTAGATTTATAGATGAGGAAATTAATTCCTAGAGGGAGCAAGAACATCAGAAGATCTTGGGTTTGAATGAGGCTGGAGCTCATGGTCTTTCCCTGACAACATCCATCTTCACTGGTCCATCTTTCCTGAGGGCCCGCACTGGTACATGAGGTATTATTGACTTTAATACTTTGATTTTTGAAACTGAGTCTGTCCAAATTCCATTCTTCTGCAAGCACAGAAGGGCATGTTATTATTCAGTAGTCAATAATATGAATTGGCTCTCACGTCTTCATTTCTGAATGACTCTTTAGTGAGAGCGAGATGTGATCATCTCTAATAATGATTGCTGACATTTATTGAGCAATTCTCTGTGCCAGGTCCTCTGCTTTATCTCTTTTAATCTTCACCATGACTTACCAGAGACATGCTGTTCTCTCTCTTCATTTTACATATTAGGTCCAAGATCACCTAGCTGGCTCATACCGGGTCTAGATTGGACCCAAACGGGTCCTGTTCTGACTGGTTCTCGGGATGGGTGGATCCATGAGTTCCCTGAATAATCAGCTGTCGGTTAAGCCATGATTTGTCCAGCCCTTTAATTTCAGATAAGTGAACTACCGTTGCCTCACCAACCACTACCCTCTCCATTGCTTACTCCTCTTCAGGACACTGGCCTTCTTTCTCTTTCTTAAATACCCCAAGTTTGGGCCTTCCCTACAGCCTTGGCGGCTTGCTGTTTCTTGATCCTAAAATACTCTTCACCCGCATCTTCCCGTTTTGACTTGTTTTATTTGACAATCACTTATAGAGTCACACTTGCTGTGTGCCAGGCACTGTCCTAAACCTTTCACACAGGTTAACTCATTTAATCCTCAGAATCATCTGAGGAAACTGAGGCATAGAGAGTTTACGTCACTTGCCTAAGGTCACACAGCTGGTAAGTGATAAAGCGAGGATGTGGACCCAGATAGTCTGTGCTTGAGCCCATGCTCTCAGCTCTGACACCGTGCTGCCTCTCCCTCCTGACATTCAGGCACAAGGTCACATACGCTGTTTTATATTCTCCACAGCACTTATCACTATTGGGATTGGCTGTATTTACTTCTCTTTTCGTTCCTGATTGGTTATCTGCTCCCTCTCTCCAGGACGCACATACCCCATAAGCCTGAGGTCGTCTATTTGTCCTGTTTACCTGCACAATTCTAGTGCCTTTGGTGAGTAAATGAATTGATGGAGGCCTACGAAATTCAGTAATTTTGTGGAGGGAAAGGTGACTGGGCAGGTGGGGGCCCCAAATCCAATCTGACTCCTAGTTTCTTTCCTTTTCCTCTCTATCATTTTTCACTTCTGCTCTTTCTTGGAGAAGCGGCACTTTTGAATGAGAAGAGCACAAATCTAGCAAGAGCACGTCTGGCTTTGAGTCTGTTTCGTCTCTGCCAACTGCTGGTGGTGAGACCTTGCGTGGGCCATTTAGCCATTCAGAGTTTGCTCTTTTTCCTGAAAAATGGGAGAAGGATTCCCATTTTTTTTCCCAGGGCTGGTTTGAGGCTTAAATAGCAATAATAGTAGTAGCCGCCACAGTGAATGTGAACAGATGCCCCCTGTGCGCCAGGCGCTGCACAGAGCCCAGTACATGGACTGCCTCACTGAGTGCTCCTCAAGGAAGAGAGAGCTATCAGCCCCGTTGCACAGGGGAGGAAACTGAGACACAGAGAAGTTTGATGTTTTGTCCAAGTAAGAACCGTATCTTGAACCCACACAGTCTGATTCCCAAATCTTAACCACTGTGAAGGCATGTGTAAAGTGCTATGCAAAACATCAGTGATTATCATTGTTATAACGTTGCTGCATAATGTGGAATTGTTGGTGGCTTGTTGGGGCTAAATCTATAGCCAAAAGCAGCACTGTGTTTGGCTGCCCTGGGTTGAAGTTAGCATCTTGTAACAGATGTGCTTCCCCCTGGCAGGGGCTGACAGGATGAAAGAATATTGCTCCCAAGTTGGCAGGGTGGCTAGCAACTAGGCAGAAAGAAGGAAAAAATGAAGGTTAAATCATCTGAAGGTTTTGTAGAGCAAATGCCTCCCTTCCCCACTGAACATTAGCTGGCATTTAAAGAAAATTATATAACTGTGCAGCTTCCATATAATAAATTGGCTTACAGCTGGTGCTGTATGTTTTATATCTTTTTAAAAACTAAAGCAATATGTTGGTAGAGTAAACACAGTTGTACATTAGCACGTAAAAATTGAACTAGATATTAAAATGCCTGTTTCCTGTTGTGTATACCAATAGATATTAGAATCATTTTTACTGATTACAGTAATACATGTTGCTATTGAAATGAACAGCCTCACTTATTAAAAAAAATCATGAGTATTACTACTTTCTTTGCATGACAGTAGTTCCTCATACATTTTTAATATTTTAATCTGGAAAACATTGACATTTTATGTTAGAAATACATGGTGCCCTGTGATGCAATGTGGCCACTTAGGGACTAAAGCATGTGAAGATGGTGGGCAAAGAGGATCAGAGGGAGGGAAGGAGAAAGCACTGATTCAGCTCGAGCCAGGATGAAGCAAACATTTCAGAACTTAGCTCTTTACTTATAAATATGGTACCTGAGGAGGCAATAAAAACTGACATTTTGGGGCTAGCCCAGTGGTGTAGTGGTTATGTTCACACATTCTGCTTCGGCAGCCCTGAGTTCTCAGGTTGGGATCCCAGGTGTGGACCTATGCACCTCTCATCAAGCCATGCTGTGGCAGCGTCCCACATACAAAATAGAGGAAGACTGGCATGGATGTTAGCTCAGTGACAGTATTCCTCAAGCAAAAAGAGGAGGATTAAGCAACAGATGTTAGTTCAGGGCCAATCTTCTTCATCAAAAAATAGACAAATGAGCAAAAAACAAAACAAAACAAAAACAAATCCAAAAACTAATATTTGCATAATGTACTATAGCTTACACAGGCTTGTACATACTTTGTTTTATTTGACCTTGGAGTTTCTTATCCCCACAAAAATGTAGAAATTGATGTACAAGAAAGATATATGGCATGCCTAAGTTCATAAAATCAGGTTCTGGAAGATCCAAGGTTTGAACTGCTGTTTTCTGAGTACAAAATCTTTGCTTGTTGATTACATTCCATTCTCTCTAATACAATTACTCTTTTTTCCCACTCCATGACAAGAAATAGGAACAAAAGATTTGGCCTATGAATCTAGTGATATTCCTAGTGGTTTTAATATCAGCTTAGCTGACAAAAATAATGTAGTTTATCTTCCCAGAATAATATATATCACACTTGGTATTCATTCATTCATTCATTCATTTATACATTCCACCAATATTTTTATTTAATATCTACCATGTGCTAAATGTCTTGTTGAACATCAGAGTTCCTATATTATATATACAAGATAATTAATAAAGCTTTGATAATTTTGAAAAGGAAGATAAAATGGCACTATCCAAGGTAAATTGGTGCATAATTTTTTGGAGGGCACTTTGAAAGTATCTTAGAGTTTTTAATGCACAAATTGTTAAACACAGAAATTTCATTTTTTGCTATCACAGAAAAACATTGGCATGTGTGCGCAAAGAGTTGCATGCATGCACAAAGAGTCATGTACAAGGGTGTACATTGCAACATTATTAATGTAGAAAAAAGCAAATAAACCTAAATATTCTCACCAGGAGAATAGTTAAATAATCTATGTTAAAATAAACACTAGTGGAGGAATAGTATGCAGGAAATTAAAAAATGAGGTAAATCTGTATTTAGTGATGTATTAAGATTTCCAAAGTTTATTGTTTTGTTAAAAAAAAAAAAAAGGAAAACTACTTACAGTAGATATAACTGATGCTTAAAAAAACAACCAGGGGGTAAGGTGGCCTGGTGGTGTAGCGGTTAAGTTTGCATGCTCCACTTTGGTGGCCTGGCGTTCGCTGGTTCAGATCCCTGGCATGGACCTACATACTGCTTATCAATCCATGCTGTGGTAGCATTCCACATATAAAGTACAGGAAGATGGGCACAGATGTTAGCTCAGGGCCAGTCTTCCTCAAAATAAAAAAACCAACGACCAGGGAAACAATAATCTCTATCTATCTACCTATCTATCTATCTATCTATCTACCTACCTATCTATCTATCTATCTGTCTGTCTGTCTATCTATCTGTCTATCTATTGATACATATCTACATACAGATAGTCGGGCACACACACACACACACACACACACTCACACACTGTAAAAAATAGCCTGGAACATTACAGTCCGTATATATGGTTACCCATGGTTGGTGGGGGGAAGATTGAAGGGTGAAGATAAAGGTAATAGGTAAAAGTTTTGCTTTATCTCTACTTTTTGAATTGTTTACTCATAGAACTAAAATTAAAGTAAAAACTGTTTCATCTCATATGTTAAAGTGAAGAACACATTTCTCAGAGGTAACAGAGGAATCTCAGGTCTGTGTCTTAGTCCCTTCAGGCTGGGTGGCTTAGAAACAACAGAAATTTATTTCTCACAGTTCTGGAGGCTGGGAGTCCGGGACCAGGGGCTGGCGTGGTCAGGTTCTGGTGAGAGTCCTCTTCTCGGTTGCAGATTGCTGACTTCAATCCTCACCTGGCAGAAAGTGGGCAAGAGAGCTTTCTGGTATTCCTTTTACAAAAGCACTAATCCCATTCATAAGGTCTCCACTCTCATGACTTATTTACCTCTTTGAAGCCGCACCTCCTAACACCACCATATTGCGATTTCAACACATGAACTTTGGGGGGACACAAACATTCAGTCCGTTGAACTCTAAGATATAAAGCGCTGTTGCTTATTCATTAGAACAAAGCTTTGCTCTAGACCCCAAACAGCCTCCTCTGTCTTCTCCTGCTGAATGGCTAGAAGAAAATGGGAAACACCAATAATATACCAGTTAGTTTCCTGATGAAAGAAGATTTTCTCATTTTAAATGGTAAGCCCTTTCATGGGACCTTTGCATATAATTTTGGAGAGCTGGTTGGAGGCTATATGGCATTGGTTGGGCTGTGGTAATTACACTGTTCTTGGAGCTGTATTATGATTTCAAGTGAGTTGTGTGTCCTTAGCCAACTTCAATAGCTTTTTAGAAAGATGAGTGACTTTCAATGAAATATGATAGATTGAACACAGGGACTTATCTCTACTCTTTCCAAAAAATCACACTAAAATGACGAAATAAGGTAGATAAATAAAAGCATAACTGAATATAGCAGCCATGGAGGTGTGTCACTCAGCTCTCCCTTCAGGAAGACCCACTGTGAGCAGCATCGTTGGCTGATAGGCACCAGCTGGTGTACCTTTACGTCTGCTGTGGCATTCACCCTCCCACTGGGGTGCTCCCAGGCAGTGAATGAGCGTTGCAGGGGAACTAGAGCCAGGCCATTCAAGCCCAATGCTGGGCTTCCCTAATGGGCGTTTTCTGCCTGGGGGATCCCCACCGGCCAGGCCAAGGCTTAGTTAGAATTGCACTATAGTCTGATGCTCTCCTTAGCCACTCCTCCTTCCCTACCTCCCTCCTTCAGAGGTGTCAGAACACCATCACAGTCCAAAGGCTCTCCTCACCTAGTCATCCTCTCTCTCTCCCTTATCCTTTACAGATGTTTCCTCCAATCTTTTGCAAGTCTAATAATTTCATCTTGTCATCTGCGTCTCAGAGGTCCTGGGCTGACACAATGTACAAACAAGATTTAAACCCCTAAAACAACAAGAACGAGAAAGGAGATTTTGGCAAACTTCAATCACAGTTTGGAAGACGAAAAGTAGATAAATGAGTGGTAACTGACTTGGCAGAGTGGAGAAAGCTATAACCTCTCTACCATAGAGGTTGGGGAGGGGGGAGCATGTGATTCAGACTGAAGAACTCTAGAAAGTGTGGAATTGGGAGTACCGTGTATCTCTCCAGCTAGTGATTCAGAATGGGGCTGATATCTGGGGATTAATGGAAAGTCTGAATAAGGAACAATTATAATAGATCCCAAGATCCTTCACTCCTCCTAGCTAGGAAGGAAAGAGGTTTAACCTCCGGAGAAGTTAGGACAGAAATCCTGTCTAGCCCTGGGACATCAGGCACAGCCAAGGCAAAACAGGATGTCTCCAGGTGAGGTCTCAAGAATTTCTACCACTCTCTTACCATTAGGTTTCCAGAATGCTGGCACCAGCCTTGTATGATGCAAGCAGGCATCTGGAGGCTTTCTCTTGGGAAAACTTGTCTGCGAAAAAAATAAAGTGGTACTCACATCACAAGGTCCCCCAAGGAAATTCAAAGCCCTTTCTTATTCACCCTATAATGCCATGCTCGGTCACACAGAGTTTTCTCTCAGGTTTTTTTTTTTTTTTTTGGTGAGGACAATTGTCCCTGAGCTAACATCTGTGCCAATCTCCTTCTGTTTTGTATGTGGGACGCCACCATAGCATGGCTTGATGGGCAATGTGTAGGTCCACACCTGGGATCTTAACCCGCAAACCCCTGGTGGCTGAAGTGGAGTGTGTGAACTCAACCACTACACTACTGGGCCAGCCCCACTATCAGCTTTTTAATGCTTATCTCTTAAGTACAGCTGAACAGTCAAGGTTAACCAGACATGAAAACATGAAACAAAGAAACAGAAAATGAATGTAATAGAAAACAGAGACATTGCAGAGAACAAAATAAAACATAAGTAAATCCAATCATAACTAAAATTCTTAAATAAGAGAAGAAATTGCATCCATGAAACAAAATTAGAAAATTAAAAGAACATTCAAAGAAGAATAAAGAGCTCTTAGAAATTAAAAATATAATAGCAGAAACTATTATTTCAATAGAAGAGTTTAGAGATAAAGCTATGGGGTTTCCCCATAAAACAGAACACAAAGACAGAGATAGAAAATATGAGAAGAGATTTACAAATTGGAGAATTTGTGTAAGAGCACTAACATCTGACATCAATGAACTCAGAATGGGAGAATAGATAAATTGAGGGGAGAGAATTAGCAAAGACATATAAGAAGATTTCCCAGAAAAGAAGTGTGTGTGACATTCCAGATTGTAAGTTCCCCTGAGAGACAAGCATAACCATGCAGGACACACACAAAAGTTTTAGAGCTCTTGAGATAAAGAGGAGAATTTCACAGCTTCCAGAGAGAAATTAGGAATGGTTTGGGATAAAACTCTTCACCAATATAATTGAAAGTTAGATGACAATGGGATAATATTTTTAAAATTCTCGTCAAAAGTGGTGACAACCTGGAATTATATACCCAATGAGACTACCTGTGAGAGTGTAAATTAACAATATTTCTAGAGAAGCAAGTTCTCAAAAAATTTATCTATCAAGCATCCTTTCTGTCAGGAAGCTATTGGTGAGTGTGGTCCCCAAATGAGAGAGTAAATCAGGGAAAATATAGAAGAAATGAAGCAGAGGATCTAGCTCGGGAGTGAGGAATCCCAAGCTGATGGGGAAGGAAAATCTCAGGGCAACAGCTGTGCAGCGGTCATGGGGAACAACCAGCTGAGGTTAGAACTGGGGGATGGAGGGTTTCAGGAGGGACGTCTCCAAGAAAAAAAAAAGGAATTGGATAGATTTCCTTATGTATTTGACTGTATTAAGGATCAAAAATTGGGGGGCAAAATTGGAAATATATATGTGGAAAACTAAGCCAATGAATCAAAGAGGTATTATTAATTCCAGGAAACAGAAATTTTGAACAGAAAGGATTTATAATTATGAAAAACCTTGTGGTACGGCTGTTAACAAATGATCTGAATCATAATGGTATGAACACGGCTCTGATTAGCCTGAAAAGTATTATATGATTCTACTGGGAGGAGGAGGGGAGGGGAAGTTGGAGTGGGGAGAAAGAGGGTTTCAGAGAGTGAAATCATCATCTTCCATGGTAAGAAATCAATAAATAATAGCAGAAATGGGAATAAATCAAGAATGGCAGTATAAGCATGTTATTTTGAAATATGGAAGGTAAATAACAGAAGAAACATCTAAGAGATTTGAAAGTGGCTACATGTAGGGAGCTGCAATTCGAGGTGAAATTGGGCAAGTTTGGAGCAGGGGGCAGCTCATCCCATGTACAAGCCTGTAGTGTTCTTTACCTTCTAAACCATATAGACTACTACTTTGATAAAAATTAAAAAATAAATTTTATAAAAGTCATGGATTAGGAAAATGAGGAGAGAAATATGCCTCTCTACCATAAAGGATTTTTCGAGATAAAATTTTCCAACATACTTATCCCCTTCATTCATCTCCTGACGTGCTCTGGGGAAGACAGTAAAACAGACACTTGCAAGATCAAAAGTTCTGAATTTAGCTTCTTTGCTTTGTTTCTAAAGCCCGTGAAACTTTTTGTGCACTGTTTGATTTTTTTTAACAAAAATTATTCCATTTTTGGTAAAAATCAATGATTACAATCATAAAAATAGAAGTGCTGATCGTAGTCAATGTCCTGTGTATGCAAATAGCCCTCTGGTAATACAATAAAAAAAGATTCAGTAATTCAATAGAATATGAATGCAGAAGAGAAAGGCTATTAAGGTCTTTCGATGAAGCAGACACTGAGCCAAGCACTTTCCATGCATCGTCTCATTTAACCCTTACAACCACTCCAGAAGTGGGTACGGTCGTCATCGTTCTGAGGGCTTCGCAGGGTTAACAATGTCCTATTCCACATCCTTTACTCTCCAAGATGCTGTGTATCCTCCCAGTTCCTGTGGTAGTAGGAGCTAAAAGAGATGTGCTCCCTCTGTCTGATTAGACCTCACTGTCTGATTTGATCCTCACAGCAACTTTGGAATGAATGCAGGACAGGCATTAGCTTCTCTGACTTCCAGACAAGAAAAATTGCAGCTGGGGCTGGCCCCGTGGCGTAGTAGTTAAGTTCAGTGTGCTCTGCTTTGGCAGACTGGGTTCATGGGTTTGGATCCTGGCCATGGACCTACACCACTCATCAGCCATGCTGTGGTGGCAAACCACATACAAAATAGAGGAAGATTGACATGAATGTTAGCTCAGGGTGAATCTTCCTTAGCAAAAAAAAAAAAAAAAGGAAAGAAAGAAAGAAAAATTGAAGCTTAAACAAATTGAATGATTTGTTAACATCCTTGGGGTAGTCGGTGACATTGCTGGAAAGAGCCCCAGTCTTTGGACTCTGAGCCCAAAGGAAGTTTATCAGTTAAAGAGAAATATTTTTACCTTTGTTGTGGTGAATTTATGCACTTCTGCTCAAACTATGATGACCCCAGAGAAGCTGATTACCCAGATCACACCCTTCTATCCTTTCTAGAGCTCAGACCAGGGAGAATTTGTGTCGATATAAGTTCTCTGGACCTAGTTTTTAAAAAATCTACATATGGTATATATATATGTATATATACATATATGTCTGTGGTATATGTAGACATATATATTTTTCTCTTACACAGTGGTGTTCCATTTTCATCTAACTGAAAGTCAGAATTATTCCAATCAGCTTGGGCTCATTTCTGGTAATTTATACCCTTAAACATCCAAATGTCTTGTTTCTAGCAGGAGCCTGAGAACGACAATCGTCTGTGAAATCAGAAAGCTCTCCAGGTCCATTGTGTGTAACTGGAGAGGAGAGAGCTTTGCAGGGGAGCTCTTAAATTCCAGAGCAAGACTATAATTAGCTGTAATAGGACCCAGAGTAACTTCACCGCCATAATTCTCAGCAGGAAAACAATTATATTGCAGCCACATAACTAGACAGACATGCTGTAAATACAAAACATTCTCTGGAAATGTATGCTCTATATTTCTAAATACATGGAAAATGAAGTCAGACTCTTCTTTGCTAATTGTAATTCTATGCGGTATTATTCCCTTTTCTTTTCCTCAACATTTTTTTTCCTTTCTGCTCAGTTATAGATTTTATATATATAGATTTTCCATTTTAAGTATATGGTTAAGAAAGGCATGTCTCAATTAGGAAATATAGTAAAGCAAATAGTGATGAATGTAAAATCTGGTATGTTCCAGAGAGGCAATTTGGGGCAAAGAGAACCCTGGCCTGGAATCTGGGAGACCAGATTCTTTTTTTTTTTAATTGAGATATAATTGGCATACAACATTGTGTTAGTTTTAGGTGTACAACATAATGATTTGATATGTGATATATGTATATATTGTGAAATGATTACTACGATAAGTTTAGTTAAATCCATCACCCCATGTAGTTATAAAATTTTTTTATTGCGATGAGAACTTTTAAGATTTACCCTTTTAGCGACTTTGAAATATACAATACAGTACTGTTAACTATTGTGACCATGCCATACATTACATGCCCAGAAATTATTTCTCTTATGACTGGAAGTTTGTACCTTTGACCTCTTTCACCCATTTTGCCCATCCACCACACCCCACCTCTGGCAACCATCAATCTGTTCTCTGTTTCTACGAATTTGTTTTTTTTTCTCTTTTTTTTTAGATTCTACGTATAAATAAGAGCATACGGGATTTGTCATTCTCTGTGTGACTTATTTCACTGAACATAATGCCCTCGAGGTCCATCTATGTTGTTGCAAATGGCAAGATTTCCTTCTTTTTATGGCTGAATAATATTCCATTGTATATATATATATGTATATATATATACACACCACATTCTCTTTATCCATTCAATCTGTTGATAGACACTTAGGTTGTTTCCATGTTTTGGCTACTGTGAATAATGCTACAATGAACATGGAGGTGCAGAGGTCTTTTTGAGTTAGAGTTTTCAATTCTTTACAGAAGTGAAATTGCTGGATCATATTGTAGCTCTATTTTCAAGTTTTTGAGGATCCTCCATACTGCTTTCCATAGTGGCTGTACCAATTCACATTTCCACCAACAGTGCACAATGATTCCCTTTTCTCCACATCCAACACTTGTTATTTTCTTGTCTTTTTGATAGTGGCCATTCTAACAGGTATGAGATGACATCTCATTGTGGTTTTGATTTGCATTTCCCTGATGACTAGGGATGTTGAGCACCTTTTCATGTGCCTGTTGGCCAACTGTGTATCTTCTTTGGAGAGACTGGATTCTTTATCTAGTCCTTCCCCTAACTAGGCTCATCATTTTATCCTGAAGCCTGACAAATAACAGATGTTTTTGCTATAACCTGTGCAGTATTTGTGAAAAAAAAAATTGAGCCAACATTTGAAAATTAAGGAATTTCGTTTAAAAATCTGGATTTCTGGTTTCTCGTTGAAAAATTGGAAAACGTGGCCCCACTGGGTCCCCAATTCCTTATTGCCGCAGTCAGCAATTGTTGGGTGGCTACTGCTTCCTTTGGTAGAAGCAGGTGCTTTTCAGTTGGCCGCAGAATTCACCCGTCCATTTTGCTCATGTAGCTTACCAGCTTTGTAATCAGTTTCCTGGTCCAAAAAAGAGAGAGACTGGATTGAATGTTACAAGTTGGACTGCTTAAGTATCCATTCATCTTTTAAGATCCAGGATTCCATAGCAGTACTAACTAAAAGACTGATTTAGAATTGACTAAGTGATATAAGGACAAAAAAAAAAAAAGCTTAAATTATTCATTTTTCCTCTTTTCAGTTTGTGTGCTTATGCTGCTGATAGTCTCTTCGTACCCCTGGGAGAAAAATAGTGATAAATCACAGATGCCTGCAAAAACTGCAGTCTCTGTCTGTATGAGAATTTATACCAAGTTAAGTGGGTAGTTATTTACACACAAAGCTGTTTAAGCTCTTGGAAATCTCTGGGTTTAGTGGGGTTAAATCAGAACCTTGACATCATTTTAACACAGTTTTATTTTCCTATGACCTCCACCGCTCCTAGCACTTGTATAATCCTAAAATCATAGCTATTCCAAGGGAGTCATTTCCTTCTGCATTCTGCTCCTCAAAGACTGTGCCGCAGAGAGCTTCACAGGCACCAGGGAAGGAAGGAACACATTCCTGAGTTCAAATGTGCCAGGCTCTATCCCACCTACAAAAGCCTTGGTGCTCTTGGCCCCACCTTGGCCCCACTCATGGCTCCATGAAGAGAAAATGGCGAATGAAAGATGGAATTAGGTTTCATTGTGATAAATGTTACAGTTTCAGGGCTCTGAGACTACCTCTTTCTACCCTGGCGTGACTTGCCTTCAGGATGGGAGAGGGCATGGAGGCCGTCACGAACCATCAACACTATGCTGACATCTTTGGTTGAATTAGCAAAATGGAGTTCCCAGTGTAGAAGCTTCTGTCTTAGCTGGTTGACTGAAGAGATGGCCTTCTATTATAAGATTTGGATGAAATACATTACTCTTGAATTAATTAAAATAATTTATCTGTACATTATTTGGGATTTTCTCTGTAGACACTAATGTTATCTTCAAGTAACAATTGTTTTATTTTTTCCTTCTCAATTTTCACACTTTTGTATACCTTCTGTGATTTTCACCATCTTAGTACATGGGGCAGGATCTCTAGTACATTTTGAATGAAAGTGATGATGGCCGAGATAGGATCTTAAATGGAATAGAATCCTTTAACATTTTACCATTATCTTAAATCTTCATTGTGAGGGTTTTTGCTTGCTTGTTTGTTTTTTGATATGCATTACCAGGGTAAGGAAGTCCCTTCCATTTCTATATGCTAACAGTGTTTAACACAAGTGGATGTTGAATTTTATCTAATCTGGTTTTTACTGTATCTATTAAGATGATTCACATGATTTTTCTTGTTTAATTGGTTGATGTAATCAACGACATTAGTCAAAGCTCTAATGTTAAGTTAACCTTGAATTCCTGGGGATATCCCAACTTAGTCATGGCTTCTTAATTAAACTGGATGCCTAATTCGTTTACTTTTAGCCTTTACTTCTAAAATATATATTTAAGACTAGTTATGTATTTTTCCATAAATATGGCTCTCACCATCTCCCATAAGTTTTGATATGTAATATTTTAATTAACATTCAGTTTTAAAGGTTTTCCAATTTCTATTATGATTGCATAAGTACCATTAATTCTTTTAATATGCTTTTGAATTTGCAAATTTATGGAAATTTTATATTTGTCTGTTTCTCCGGAATATTTGAAATTCTAACTCAGTTGCATTGTGGTCAAAGGATTTTTTGGCATCAAACTAATCCTTTTAATTTGAGACTTGTTTGTTAGTTTTGTTGTTTAAATCTTCTATCTCATAATTTTTTTGGTACGCTTAATCTACCCATTACGAAGAATACCCCTCACTATCATCAGGGATTTATCAAATTCATTTGTAAATATGACCATTTAAATAAATTAACTCATTAAAAAGAGATCTGCTAGGTATTTGCAAAGAGATCATACAGCAGGGGTGACTCTTCAGAGATGTTTCGAACTGAGATACTGGTACCTGACCCCATGATCCTTCATCTACCAGGCTGTCCCCAAGGAAGGGGGTCATATGCTTGAGCTGAGGGCAATTCCTGGGAAGGGACACAGCTCTGAGCCATCAGAAGGCAACACCTGGATGCGGGTGGAATGGCTGACTTCATATTCCAGAGTGAATCGGGTGGAATGGCTGACTTTGATACCGACCCTGGTGTCAGTTCCCCCACATTAAACCCAGCATATATGGGGTTAAAACCAAAACACTCATTCCCTGCTTACTCTCTGGCTTCCTGCCTCCAGAATCCGCTATCCTCCATGGAGACAGACACCATCAAGGACAAGCACCTGGACCATCTCCTCCCCACAAAGAGATACGACTGGTGGGAAAGCTGCTGACCAGCAAGGTCACGAGCTCCCTCCTCTCTGCAAGTGTCTCAAGGCCAAAGACAGGCTGGTGGGAAAGCTCCAACCAGCAAGACCATATGCTCCCCCTCCCCTACCTAAAGCCCCAAACAAAAACCCTTCCTTTTAGCTTTTCGGGGAGTTTGGGATTTCAGCATTAGCTGCCCTCTCTCCTTGCTCAGCACTGTGCAAAAATAAAGTTCCTACTTTCTTCCACCACCCCTGGTGTCAGAGATTGGCTTGCTGCGCAACGGGTGAGCAAACTCACTTCAGGTTTGGTAACAACTTCATATTCCAGAGTGAATCGGGTGGGATGGCTGACTTCATATTCCAGAGTGAATCGGGTGGGATGGCTGACTTCATATTCCAGAGTGAATCGGGTGGGATGGCTGACTTCATATTTCAGAGTGAATCGGGTGGGATGGCTGACTTCACATTCCAGAGTGAATCGGGTGGGATGCCACAGCATCCACTACAGTTAATTGCATGCAGTATGCAAACCTGCTTACTTCAAATAATAAGTGCATCAAATCTGGCACCAGTTCCTCCAGGATTCTTTGCCCTTTTTCCTGGAGAAACTTAGAAGAGCAAGATCAGTAGAGTAGAATACAGCCCCTGATGCTGTAGCTAGTCTCAAAGCCATGACTGATTCCCTCCCCTCTCAGGTAGTACCTCTTTTGCTCAGGCATTTACCCAGTGAGTGACTAAGACCACTTTGATTAGTCTGAGCCTCTGCTGATCATTTTCAGGCTGTGGCAGCTGTGCTTGTCCATTCACCTTCAAAATTGGCAAAGGAGTACCAAGAGATGCCAGATATACCTGGTGCCAAATGTGTCTCCTGCAGATGACCGCTTCCGAAATGGTGACACTTCCTTGCCTGCTAATTCATTGGTATGAGAAGCCTAAAGTGACAGGCAGTCATAACTTACAGTCTAATAGAACATTTGCTGTGTCTTCTGGCGGAAGAATTCCACTCTTAGAACCAGGACTCCGAGATCTGCAGAGTATAGTTTTTAAAATGGTAAGTACAAATTCCCTAAGTTGGTCTCTGGGGATGATAGTAAGCAGGGTGACTCCTATTCCATTATTTAGTTCCTGGACCCATGTATCCTATCTATTGTGGACACAACACCATATAATGATCTTTGATTTAGGGTGTATTTTCCATATTCACAGTGTATCATCTCCAAGCTGGTCCCTTAGGCATGCCTTCAAAGGGCCATTCATCATTCTTTTAGGCCATCAGCTTCTAAGAGTAATGTATGTGATAGTATCATGGTCATTTGCCCACTACCTTTCTCTCTTGGTCTGAGTCAGTGTGACATAGGATCCTCTGCTGATAGACTAAACACTTTGTGACTCTTCATATAGTGGTACTAGTTGAGGCCCTATGGGAAGAAAACGTAAATACATGCCAAGAGTACTTTTCAATTTGCATCAAAATGAATTGCTGCCCCTTCAAGGATAGAAAGAATCCAATATAATCAACTTGCCGCCACATAGTTGGCTTATCTCCTTGAAGGGTGGCTGAATTGGGGGCTCAGTGTGGTCTCTTTTGCTGGGAGGTTGTACATTTGGTTATGGAAGCAGCTATCTGCCTTCCTGAGTGGATGCTCTTAGTATTGGGCTCATGCCTAGCCTCCATCCCAGCCGCCATGGCTATTACATTTATGTTCACATTGTGCCAGCACTGGAATGTCCAGTGGCAAGGGTTGGACGATGTCAACTTGCCAAGTCATCCGGTCCATTTGGCTGACAGTGCCTCTTCTGTTGTTAATGTTCTCTGGTGGTTATTAGCATGTAAATCGAAGATCTTTACTATTTGTTCCTATTCCCATAGTTCATCCACCTACCTCTTCCTCAGACCTCTGTGTTCCTGACCTTCCAATCTTTTGCTTTCCAGGCCACTTTCTTCTCATACAAGGTGACGACTATAAGCATCACTAAAGCTCTGCCCAGTGTGGGGATTTGCTCTCACCCCTGCCTTTCTGGGATATTCCTGAGTGAGGCAGTAATGCAGCCACAGTCCATTTTCAGCTTGTATCCACATATTGAGCTGTCTGGCCTATAAGCGAAGCTAGACCTTTTTCTCCTCTGCTGGTGGGCCACAAAGGACCTCCCTGCAATGTGGCCATACATGTGAGTAGAGGGAGAAGCACCTGTGGATATCACGAGGCTCTGGGTTACCAGCTTGTGCTTCTTACTTATGCCCTCTGCCCTGTTCCTGCTTGACCGCATATGTTCTGCTTCCATCTTATGATGCATAGTTTCAGGACCTTCCTGAACTTATGATATGAAGGGTCTGAAGGAACCCAGCTCATGATGGACAGTTCTGTCCCCATGGTCACTTGGTGTCCCATGATTAGGACCTCTGTCTCTACCAGAGTTCAGTTTCATGCCAGGAGAAGCTTTTCTAATGGTGTATAGTTCTCTGCTACAAATAGTATGGCCTTGCTCCACAAACCTAGTGTTGATGATGTGATTCTTCTTTGGGGTTTATCATAACTCAGTTATGATATGGTGTCTTTACCCACCCAAAGGTCTTTAAACCCCGAACACTGCTAGGATATGTGGCCCCTAGGTGACGACTCTTTGCACCCTGTCCTGGACCTGCTAGAGAGCCCTTTACTACTTGAGCCCCACTCAGTGGAGGCAGCCTTCTATGTTACTTGATAAATGGTTCAAAGCAACATTCTTAAATGTGACAGTTATCATTTTATTGCCTCTTAGTTCCAAATCTACCCATCATCACTCCTCAGCTTATGATGCTAGAGCTGTCGATATTTTTCCTTTGCCAGTTTGCATATAGTGAAACTGTGCCAGTAGAGGGCACTGGAAGGGGTTTTTCTTCCTAGTTTTGGTGTGCTATCCCTGATTCTTGTTCCTGTGGCTCTTAGCTGACATGTGGGACATCCAAGGCACTCCTTGATTTCAACTGGGATGATGGTATTATGAAGTAGCAGGGCCAAGTGGCAGTACTTCTGAAAACACGGTGGCCACACCTTTCTACCGTAAAGAGCACCAGGGATGTACTGGTAATTAGAATGCCTTGGCCTATAAAGCCCTTTGGCAGTGGTTAACTGATTGTGTTGTCCCAGTAACAAAATTTATGGACAACCTACTAGCATATTGCTTGATCAATATAACCAAGAACACTCCAGCTCTGACAACAGAAAATCTGACTCGCATCAACACAATGCTGAGTTACAGTCTCATTTCCAGACCTATGCCAATTCACAGACCCAAGGCACTTGATTGAAGGGACGTCTGGGTCCCCTTGAGGAAAGACCCTGTAACATTGCCTTCCCTACCCATAATATTTCCACCATAACCACCAACCATAGACATACAGAGTGCCTTATCCGTCATTATGGCATTCCACACAGCAATTCTTCTGATCAAGGAGCTCATTTTATAGCAAAGGGATTGAATAAATTAGCTTATGCCCATGGAATTAACTAGTCTCACCACAAGGTTCATAACCTCAAAGTGGCTGACATAAATGAAAGGTAGACTCATTAGAGACTTAGTTATGGCTTAGTTATAGTTATAACTTATGTACGTTATATATATATACTATACATACTATAACTTAGGAGGCAATACCTTAAAAGATGGGGTTCTGTTTTATAGGATGTAGTACATGCTTTGAATCAGATTCCGTTATAGTGTGCTCTCTTCCTCACGACCAGAATACATGGATTCATGAATGAAGGGGTGGAATGAGAATGTTTCCTATAACTATGATACTCAATAACCTACCTGTAGCATTAAAAAAATACATTTTTGTGGTAAAATACATGTAACATAAAATTTACTATCTTCACCATTTTTAGTGTACTGTTTAGTGGTATTAAATACATTCATAATGTTGTGCAACCATCACTACCATCCATCCCCACACTCTTTTCGTCTTATGAAACTGAAACTCTGTACCCGTTAAACAATAACTCCCCATTTCCCCCTCTCCCCAACCCTGGACACCACTTTCTACTTTCTGTCTCTATGATTTTGACTACTCTAAGTACCTTGTATAAATGGAATTATACAAAATTTGTCCTTTTCTAGCTGACATTTCACTTAGCACAAGTCCCCAAGGATTCATCCATGCTGTAACATGTTACAGAATCTCCTTCCTTTTCAAAACTGAATAATATTCCATTGTACGTACGTATCACATTTTGCTTATCCATTCATCCTTTGATGGACACTTGAGTTGCTTCCACATTTTAGCTATTGTAAACAATGCTGCTGTGAACATGGGCATACAAACCTCTCTTCAAGACCCTGCTTTCAATTCTTTTGGGTGTATGCCCAGAAGTGGAATTGCTGGGTCATATGGTATTTCTATTTTTATTTTTTGAGGAACTGTCATACTACTTTTCACAGTGGCTGTATCATTTTACATTTCCGCCAGCAGTGCACAAGGGTTCCAGTTTCTCCACATCTTCACCAACAATTGCTGTTTCATTTTTTTAAATAGTAGCCATCCTAATGAGTGTGAGGTGATATCTCATTGTAGTTTTGATTTGCATTTCTCTAATGATTAGTGATGTTGAGCATCTTTTCATGTGCTTATTGGCCACTTGTGTATCTTCTTTGGAGAAATGTCTATTCAGTCCTTCACCCATTTTTGAATTGGGTTATTTCATTTTTTGTTGTTGAGTTTTAGGAATTCTCTATATATTCTGGATATCAATCCCTTAACAGATATATGACTTGCAAATATTTTCTCCTATCATGTGGGTTGTCTTTTTACTCTTTTGTTAGTGTCTTTTGATGCACAAATTTTTTACGTTTTCATGAAGTCCAATTTGCCTATTATTTTCTTTCATTACCTGTGCCTTTGGTGTCATATCTAAGAGATCGTTGCTAAATCCAATGTCATGAAGCTTTTGTCCTCTGTTTTCTCTTAAGAGTTTTACTGTTTTAGGTGTTACATTAAGAGCTTTGATCCATTTTTAGTTAATTTTTGTGTATGGGTTTAGTCAGGATTTAATTTCGTTCTTTTGTATGTGGATATGTTAGTTTTCCCAGCACTATTTGTTGAAAAGACAGTTCTTTCCACATTGGATTGTCTTGGCACCTTTGTCAAAATCAATAGGACCATATATGCAATGGTTTACTTCTGGATTCTGTATTCTATTCCATTGGTCTACATGTCTGTCTTTGTGCCAGTACCACACTACTTGGATGACTGTAGTAAATTTGGAAGCCAGGAAATATGAGTCCTACAGTTTTGTTATTCTTTTTCAAGATTACTTGACTATTTACAGTCCCTTGAGATTCCACATGAATTTTAGGATAGGTTCCTATTTCTGCAAAAAATGTCATTGGGATTTTGATGGGGATTGCATTGAATCTGTAGATTGCTTTGGGCAATATTGACATTTTAACGATATTAAGTTTTCCAATCCATGAACATGGATGTGTTTCCATTTATTTAGGTCTTCTTTAATTTCTTTCAGCAATGTTTTATAGTTTTCTTTATATAAGTCTTTCACCTCCTTGGTTATATTAATTACTAAGTATTTTATTCTTTTTGATGTTATTGTAAATGGAATTGCTTTTGTAATTTTCTTTTCAGATTGTTCATTGTTAGTGTATAGAAAGGCTGCTGATTTTTGTCTGTTAACTTTATATTTTGCTACTTTGCTGAATTCATTTATTAGTAATAGTTATTTTGTGGAAGCTTTAGGGTTTTCTGCATTTAAGATCATAACATTTGCAAAACAGATAATTTTACTTCCTCCTTTTCTATTTGAACGACTTTTATTTCTTTTTCTTGTCTAATTGCTCTGGCTAGAATTTCCAATACTATGCTGAATAGAAGTGGTGAACGTGGGCATCCTTATCTTGTTCCTCATCTTTGAGGGAAAGCTTTCAGTCTTTCACCACTGAATGTAGAGTTCACTGTGGGGTTTTCATCTATGGGTCTTATTCCACTTGCAGCATTTTTGCTTATCATCTTGGCTTCTTTGTGCTCAGTTGATGTAGAGACCCTAGTTCCCAAGTGCATAATGCTGCCACCAGGCAACATAGTTCCATTGAATTGGAAAGCGACAATGCCTCTTGGCTTTTGGGGCTCCTTATGCCATTGTACCCATGGCAGATAAAGGGGTAACTCTACTGGCTGGAGTAACTGAACCTAATCACTAAGGAGTAATTGGGCTGCTATGCAGTGAGAACAAAGAAGCCTATATCTATGGATTTTCTGGAGGTGACTCTTAATAGTTCTCTGCGCAATTCCAAAGGCTTATCAAAAACTAGAGCAGCTAAAGAAGGACAGGATTACTGAAGATCAAACCCTTCAGAAATAAAGGTTTGCTTTCTCCACCAGCTAAAACTGACCAGCTGAGGTTCTAGCTGAGGACCAGGGAAATATCAAATGGATAGCAGAAGAAAGAATTCATAGACATCAGCCCCAGTCTTGTGACCACTTACAGAAACAAGGACTATTTTCTCTTTGCTTGTTATATGTATGTGTTTATTTGCATGTCTTAACCATTTTTCTTCTCCATTCTTTTTCCCATTACTATTGTTCATACAAGTTTTGTGGTAAACTTTACAGTTTAGTCTTTATGTAACAGAATATTCATCAGGACTCTGAATTTGAGGAGTAATTAATATAGTCTTACATGGGTACAAAGATTGGGAGATTTTGTGCCTCCTTATCTTGGGGAAAGAGTGAAAATTCCTACACTTGTACAAAGGATAGCTATATCTTGTAAGGTAAAACAAATTTGGTTCATTGTATGAAAGTTCAAATGTGTGTAGTGGGATGCATAGAGAAGCTGAATATTCAAAAGAGTGGACTGTGCTTGATATTAAGTTATTGCCTCTCAGCTCCAAATCTACTTATCATTGCCCTGCTTATGAAACTAGAGTTGGATGTTACAGACATTTCTCCTTGGCCAGCAAGCATGATGTTAAATATTGCCAGTAGAGGGCACTGGCGGGTCACTGCAGGAGAAAGGGGCTTCTTTTCCTGCTTCTGGGGTACTTTCCTTGCTATCATCTTCTAAGATGCTGAGTTGGGTGTGTGGGACGCCTCGCGGTGCTCCCCCCAGAGAGTTTGAGCTGAATCTTACAGGTTGCTTGCTGTGAATTCCAGTCTCCAGCTTTCTTCCCAGTGAGTCCAACAGCACCCCCTACTGGCAGCTTCCCCAGCAAGTTTCCTTGAAAGCCCAGGAAGCAGGTTCTTGTTGGTCTGTCCCAGCCTGCAGCATCTCTGAGATGAACTTCTCTGCCATCCAGTGGGTACAGCCACGCCCTCTCCAGTGAGATCAGAATCACAACCTTAGATGGATCCTCTTCCAAGTCCTTGGGTACTTGGCTCATCTCTAGCTGAGTAGCAGCTGCTTCTATATCTGTGATTCCTGTATTCTTCCGAGCTCTCTTTAGCCGTTAGTAGCCAACCCCTGTTACCAGTTAATAATTCTTTATATTAAACTTCCCTGACTGGACCCTAACTGATATACCAGGTTTAGAATATACTGCCTCCAAAACCTGTTTCCTCCTCAGTAGTTGAAGGTGCAAGATGAAAGAATTGGTCTGTTATTTGTCCCCTATACCTTTCACTGATGTGGTAGTACCCTGTATCTTTGCAGAGTCTAATCTTCCACCCTCTGTCTGATATGTTTCTTACCAAGTCCTCAAATATACTTACTTACCGCTTCAATGGTTTAGGTTCAACAGTGGGCGGAAGAGTTAACATAGCTCTAGGGCAAGACTGCAAATTTATACTGTTGCCATTCTACTCAGGTGTGAACTTCTGCTGATCCTCTGTCCTTATAGGGTAGGAAAGAGTGTGTTCACCAGACCAATTGCCCCATAACATGTCCTCCAGTCTGTCTTAATCTGCTTTATTAAGGTTACCACTTTTGGCGCAGAAGCTGCAATTGGGGCTAATGCTTATTTGAATTTGTGGTCCACTGTCATTCTCTAGGATCAATATGGATTTTGTAGGGGCCAAACTTGAACTTGTGAATTAAATGGGGGTAATAATGAGATGCACTATCTCTATATCCCTTAGATAAGTGCCCTTAAATCTGGTCCTAATCTTTACTATGCCTACCCTTACCATGGGGGATATGATATTGTTTTAGATTTACTATATTAGCTAGTTTTAGAAGCTTTCACTTGGGTTTTCCCACTTTGACAGGCCAAAGACCCGATGTTGGGGGTTTCCCAACTACCAAGTCTGCGTATGCCAATTACACAATCAGGAACCAGGAAAATGTCCACTGATTGGGTTCACGGTCCAAGTGGATTCAATGGGAGCCAGACCTGAGCCAATACTGCATTTATCACTCAGCTCTCCCTATATGCCCCCACTGTAAAAAGGGAGGAGGAGGATACTTTAGGCACCCGAATGTCAGTGCCATCTCATATCACGTGTCCAACAGTTCTTGAAATGTCTGAGTATTCTTCTTGTCTTGGTTTACTGGCTTAAATGGTGATAGGTCCCTTTGGGGAAGGACCGTATATGCTTGTAGTGCTGCCCTGTTCTTCCTCCTGGGGACCTGGCTCTGTCCAGCAACAGATGCCTTTCTGAAAACTGGTTTGGGTCTGAAAGTAGGCAAGGGAAAGTTTAGTTTTTATTGCGACCATGGGCCTTAGTCTCTTTGATATACTTTTGATCATATAGTGTGAGCCAGTGGTTGACTAACTTACTCTGTAAAGGGTCAGATGGTAAATATTTTAGGCTTTGTGAGCAATAAGATCTCCATCACAAGTAGAGGGTTCTTCCACTGTACCACAAAAGCAGGCACAGACAATACGTAAATGAATGTGTGGCTGTGTTCCAATAAAACTTTATCTATGGATACTGAATTTGAATCATATAATTGTCACATATCGTGAAATATTCTTCTTTGGACTTTTTTAAGCCATTAAAAAGTGTAAAAACCGTTCTTAGCTCATGAGCTGTACAAAAACAGGTGATGGGCTAGATTTGGCTTGGAGGCCATAGTTTGGGGACCCATGGTTTAAGCAATACCATTGTTGGCTGCCCATCTATCTTGTTGCTGGGGATGGTGTGTCCTTTTTTTAAATTTTATTTTATAATCTTTTTAATTGGAGTATAGTTGACATACAATATTATGTTAATTTCAGATGTACAACATAGTGATTCGACATTTATGTCCATTATGAAATGATCACTATGATAAGTCTAGCAAGCATCTGTCACCATACAAAGTTATTAAAATATTATGGACTATATATTCCCTATGTTGCTCATTATATCTCTGTGACTTATTTATTTTATAATTGAAAGTTTGTACCTCTTAATACGTTTTACCTATTTTACCCAATTTCCACCTCCCTCCCCTCTAGCAACCACTAGTTTGTTCTCTGTATCTATGAGTCTATTGCTGTCTTGTTTTGTTTGTTTGTTTTTTTGTTTTTTAGATTCCATATACAAGTGAAATCACATGGTATTTGTCTTTCTCTATCTGACTCATTTCACTTAGCATAATATCCTCTAGTTTCGTTCATGTTGTCGTAAATGGAAAGATTTCATTCTTTTTTATGATTGAGTGATATTCCATTGTATAGACATACCACATTGTCCTTATCCATTCATCTATCAATGGACACTTAGGTTGCTTTTGTATCTTCACTATTGTAAATCATGCTGCATATATCTTTTTGAATTAGTGTTTTTGTTTTCTTCAGGTGGATATCCAGAAGTGGAATTGCTGGATCATATAGTAGTTCTATTTTTAATTTTTCGAGGAAACTCCATTCTGTTTTTCATAGTGGCTGCACCAATTTGTAGTCCCACCAACAGTGCACGAGGGTTCCCTTTTCTCCACATCCTCACCAACACTTGTTATTTATTATCTTTTTAATGGTAGCCATTCTGACAGGTGTAAAGTAATATCTCATTGTGGTCTTCATTTGCATTTCTCTGATGATTAGTGATATTGAGCACCTTTTCATGTACCTGTTGACCATCTGTGTATCTTGTTTGGAAAAATACCTATTCAGATCCTCTGCCTGTTTTTCAATTAGATTGATTTTTTTGCTGTTGACTTGTGCGATGCTGTGCTCTTTTAACTCTTTCTATAGCTCTCTGTGGGTCAGGTCTCTCTGGCTGCTGCTATGACTGTAATAGTAATAAGATAATTGTGCCTTGATTCTAATGGTTAAGCACTGCTTGGGTTTACTGTCAATGTTCTTTCATCGCCACTGCTATTAGGGAGCCCAATTTGTAACAGAATTTCCTGTTCACCCTGGTCTAAGACAATCACCACTGAGCTTCTCAATGATTCTGGTGTCCTGCTCGCTGGTGTACCCCTCATTGCATTGTAAAACATAATATCCTCCATGTTCTCTATATCTTCTCACAAAACATAGTGGGCTGTTGGGTTTTCAGGCTTATATAATATGTATTCTGTAAGCAAGCTCACTCTTTTGAGCCTTTTGATTTCTCCTTTGATCATCTGCCATGAGAGTTCTGGCATTTCTTCTTCACTTAGTTTGGGTCTTTGCTTTCTCTAAGCTTCTAAGAGCCATCCTAGCTCTGGTTATCATCATCTCCTTGGGTCTTTGCCAGGATATTCAATTGTCTATCATAAGATAGAGCTTGTATAATAATAAAATCCCCTTTATCCAACTTTATGTTCCACCCCCCCTTATCAGCAACCCAAGATTCCATATTCACATATATTCTCTCAACTCCTGCTGGTACATGTTGGCTAGTGTGTTGGTTATGATGCCTTAATGCATGCCTGTTTTTACCCTGTTACATATCAAATCACCAGATGTTATAAATCATAATTCCTGTACTCTCTCCACCTGTAAAGTAAGAGCTGTCCTCCATGATATTTGTTTGCAAATAACAGAACCCTCTCTAACTACTTTTGGCAGAAAAGGAATTTGTTAAAAGATAGAATCTTTATGGGGGGCAGATGGTCGGAGGCTATACACCTCAGTAAAATGCCCAAATTACTCTGTGTCTCCAGTAAAGACCTTTCTGCTGCCACAATTGCTGGACACAGACATTAAATCTAGCATCATGGATAATGTGTGGAACACAACCCATGGACCACTGTCTCTACTGCCTCTGGCCCTTGTCTGTTTCTTCTTTATGCTTTCCAGAAAGTGGATTCCACTCTATACCTATTCTCACACATTGCTCCCTTCTGAATAGAAGTCTCAAGTGAGAGCAATTGATTGAGGAAGCCTAGATCATGCCTATGTCCTACTTCTGGCCTCTGCCTTGGGAAGGCAAAATTCATAATGTGGGAAAGACCGTAAACATAAGAAGACTGTTTAAATGATGCTGTATGGCTACACATATAACAAACGTAAACCAGAGAAGGAGAGCTAAACAGTAGAAGCCTAATATTCAAATAGAGTAAGTAATCAAGATAATCTCTAAGCACCCTCCCACCTCAGATATTCCTTTTTCTGTGATCCTAACAAGACCATTCCTTTTCATCTAAAGCATACAGAAACATAAGATACAGTCATGTGCTGAATAATGACATTTCAGTCAATAACAGACTACATATATGATGGTAGTCCCATAAGATTAGTACCATATAGCCTAGGTGTGTAGTAGGCTATACTATTTAGTTTGTGTAAGTGCAGTCTGTGATGTTCACACAACGACAAAATCACCTAAGGATGCATTTCTCAGAATGTATCCCTGTCGTTAAGGGATGCATCACTGTATGTGTAAACTTTACATTTGTATAACTAACTTGGGTTATCTGATTTTAAAGTTAGAGAATAAATCCACTTTCCTATTCCTAGTGAGGAACTTTAGGTTGCCACAAATGAGATTATTTAAATATTTTAATTTATAAAGTGAAACAATTCTAGTCTCAATTATTTTCCTAGACATATTCCCAAAACCTCCTTGGCTGCCTACTCAATTAAAGGATTTGGAGATTGTTCAAGTTTAAGTTTTAGGTTACTTTTTCACACAACAAGGTCATTTGAATTTCAGCTCAAAATGTCTAATAGATATCTTTTGTCTTCCTACCAAACAGCTAAAGATTACAATTTACTCCTATAAGAAACAGAACTTCACTGAGAACACAATTCTCAATTGAGGAGGCACGCCCACCAGTTGAAAATCATTGTTTTAGCTCATCCTACATTCTTGATCCTTTAGCAGCATGGCAAAGGGGAAATGGCGTAGACTATGCATCTAGGGAAGACTACATTATGTCCATTCTCCCTTTCTTTCTCCAGTTTGATTCTGGCAGCAAAGTGCCCTTCTTTGTAGCTGGAGGCAGACAAAGCAAGTGGAAGTTCATAAATGGAGCTTTTGAGAAAATATCTTAAAAGATATTGACTCACTTGAGAAGTTTACCTTTTTTATACCTTGCTCTTTTTTTTCTTTCCCTCCCTGGAATATAAATGTGATGGCTAGAACTCTTGCATCCATTTGTGTTCTTAAAGATGAAACTAGTGGTATAGACAGCTGAACAGAAAGATAGAAGGATCCTGGGCCCATAATGACTTCCTGAATCTGCTATACCAGCACTGTGCAGCTTACTTCTTGACTTTTTTCCATGTGAGTAAACTGCTACTCTTTAAAAAAAATTTTTAGTCACTGTCTGTATTACTACCAGCCAAACATATTTCCTGACCAATAAAAATCAGGCTCAACTTAGTTCAAATCTCTTGGTTCTATCCCTCTCTAGCTATGAAGTTCTGAGTCTAACATTTATCTCTCCAAGATTCAATTTCATTATGCAAAAAATGGGCATGCTTATTTCATTGCATTGCTCTGACATGTCAATGAGATAATAAGTAGGAGTACCTTGTACAGATTCTTACACAAAGGTGTTTCCCAATGAGTGTTAATTCTTTCCTGCTTTCTCTTTGCACTTCTTCATATGGGAGCCTACTGAATCAGAAGACAAAAATTAAATTGTATATTATAAAGCTCTTGTGGGAAGTTTACTTTGTTTTACCTAAAATATTTGAAAATTAGTTGACTGTATACAAGATATATTTAAACTCTCTATTAATCAAAGTATATTTGACTAACCAGACTACCCTTTCCGGCAAGAAAAAGATAGTGCTAAAATAATAATAAGTTTTTTGTAACTGAAGGGCCTCAGAGGAAGGCAGCTAACCAGGGGCCTGATTTCTGAGCTTGTAGGAGGAGTTAAAAATTCAGATATGGGTTGTACTACACTAATGTTTCTTACACTTTTAAAGTTTGTGGACCCTAATATTTTCCATTTTATTGTCTGTATATTTTTACTAGCCAAGAAGACTTTTTATTCTTTAATGACTGTAAACTTTAATGACTATAATACAAAAATAATAAGTATATATGCTCCCATTCATGTATCCTTTCCCTCTTTCTCCCATGGAGAATTTTTTCCCTAGAGCCAGTATAGCATGGTGATTAAGAACACAGGTTTGATGTTAGTGGATCTGGGTTAATTAGAGATTACTAGAGACACACATCTCAAACCACATAGATGAATTTCTAATGGTGAAATATTGAGCATTGTGGTAGGCCAGTTATGGAAGTATCCTGGATGGAGAAGACACCTCATGTTATATCTTTGTAAAGCAGTGGGCTACATTCTAGAACCTGTGTGGGGATTGAGGTTCTGGGGTCCTCTGGAGTCTATGCCAGTAGAGGCCTCCTCCTTCTTCTCCTCCATTTAGTAAAAGAACAAATTCTTTTACTAAAGAATTTAGTGAAAGTAGTAGGAGTAGTAGCAGCAGAAGCAGCAGCGGTATCAAGGGGAATTATAATATCCATAGTAATTGCAACTTTCTTTAGCATTTTAAAAATATGCTCACTGTGGCTGTCATGGAGGCATGACATTCAGATCTCCCTTCAGGAGAGAACCTCCTGCAGGGAGGGTAATAAGCTGGTGACTTTCACCTGTTACGCCTTTGGGATCTGCACACAGAGGTAGAACCAGGACATTCCTGCCCAATGGGGTACTTCTCTAACAGACAGTCCACCCTCCTGGACCCCCTTTAGTCTGGCTGAGACTTTCTCAGAGCTGCACTGTAGGATGAGGCTCTTTCTACCTGGGTCTCCTTTCTTCTCTCTCTCCTTTCATGGGTGTTGAACCTGCAGTGTGGTCTGAAGACTTTCCTTGAATAGTCGTGCTCCCTCTTTACTTCAACCTCTGTATGAGTTTGCAGGGTTCGCATAATAGAGTACTACAACCTGGGCAGATTCAACAACAGAAATTTGTTTTCTCACAATCCAAGAGGCCAGAAGTCTGAGATCAAGGCGTCGGCAGGATTGGTTTCCTCTGAGGTGTCTCTCCCTGGCTTGTAGATAGCGGGCTGCTTGTTGTGTCCTCACGTGGCCTTCCCTCTGTATATGTCTGTGTCCTAATCTCTTTTTATAAGGACATTAGTCATACTAGTTTGGGCCCATCTAATGACTTCATTTTAAGTTAATTATCTCTTTAAAGACCGTATCTCCAAATGAAGTTACGTTCTGAGGTACTGAGGGTTAAGTCTTCAACATGTGAATTTTAGGGGAACAAGTTCATCCCTTAACAGTTCACAGGCATTTCCGCCAATAAATCTCTTGTGTTTCTCATTCTGTCATGCCTCTGCTTCCCAGATTACCTAAACTGACAAACGGACAAAGATTATTCCACCTAATACTCTGAACGACCCCATTTTAAAGGAGTAAGATGAAATGACTTCACCACGCTATCATTACTAGTGTAGATTGTGGCCAGAACGTACATCTTCTTTCAGTCTAATGTAATTTTTTTCCCTACATTTTCCTGAAATAAACTACTTGTTTCATGTAATTGAGCAAAGATGCAAAATTTTCCCTCCAGGCTTTCTTATTCTGAATTGGCAATAACATTACATAATTTGGCATATCCTTAACAAACTCACATTTATTTATAATTTTCTTTACTTTAATTATTAGTAGGCTTTCCTTTTTTTTTTTTTTTTTGAATGAATAAGATTTCTAGACTAATGTCTTGAAGGCTGGTGCTTTCTCTTATTCCTCTTTGTTCTCCTACAATGTCTATTAGAGTGCCTTGTACAGTAGCTGCTACTTGGTCTAGCCTGTATTCCTGATTCTGGGCTCAATACTTAGCATATAGTAGTTCTCTGTATGTGTACTAAATGAAAAATAAGAGTTAATATTTATTGAGCAATTACTATATGCTAGATGCAGCATTTTCTCGTGAGAAACTTATCACGATCCCTTGATGGAGGCATTATTATTATGTGCATTTTTCAGATGTGGTTTGGAGAGGTTTTATTACTTGGAAATACCATGCAGCTAGTAAAGGATGGAGCTAGAATGTAAACCAATGGCCTCCTGAATTAACAACTCCTTTACACTGCAGAGCATCTTCAGTTGGCTAAATAGCTAAGCCAACACAAAGACTACAGAAAGAATGATAATTATTTTTCAAAACTTTGAAATGAATCCTTGGCCTTTATTTTCCAACCACACAAAGTATCATGACTCATTAACGGCAGGAGTCCCCTTGCTGTGTTTGGAGGATTACTTATAGTGATATAAGGCATCCTTGCAAGAAACTAAAAATAGTTCTTCAAAACTTTCAATGAAGAATTTTGGGGTGGAATTGAGAGGAAACAAAGTTGAGCTTTAATTTTTACTTTGACTTTTTGGTTGTGTTCCATTTGATTTGGCAGCTGATGGAAAATTAAAACTATAGTCAGATTGTAAGTTTTTCACTATGAATGGTTACCTTCTAATGGGCACTGTGAAATATGACTCTACCATAGTTGAAAGTGAGAGAGGGAACATTTTCTCAAAAAACCACATTTTGGGGGGATCTAACTGTGAAAAGATACAGTGTGGGGGTAAGCAGGATTACAAAAAGATCACTTACAGTACTGCCTTTAAGGAGTTTGAGTTCTCCGTGGAAAAGACTGATATGTAAATTAAACACAATAACATACAAGCTGGTAAGTTTTGAACGCCCCCTACGTATCAGACCTGTGTTAAGCAGGGGCAGGACTAGGGTGAGTTAGGACAAGTTAGGCACTCACGTCAGGTACAAAATGTAAAAGGATGCCAAAAAACTCAGGATTCAAGATAAATAATACTTTATGTAATATTTTAAAAAATCAAAATAAATGCAAGCAAGTCTACAGTGAAAAAATACCAGCTTTTAGGTAAGGACGGGATCAGTATTACTGGTTTTTCCTTTTGCCTCAGGCTCAGCATGGCACGGGAGCTAAGTACTTGACATAGACATCAAATGCGTATGTTTCTGCCATCCAAACCGTTTGCCTCCAATTAATTTCCCAGGGAGACGACTGGAAATTTGGAGCGGATTTTTGAAATGTAGTAGTTAAGAGCACAGGTTTCTGGCTCAGGCACACATGAGTTCGAAGCTTGTCTCTGATGCTCATCCACTATAGTCTTGGACGAGGCATTTACTTGATCATCCCAGGCCTCTGGTTCCCTTTTTCTTAAGTGGTGCTAAATAGTTCATAGCTCCTAGTCTTATTTTATTTTACTTTATTTTTATTTTTTTTGTGAGGAAGATTGGCCCTGAGCTAATACCTGTTGCCAATCTTCCTCTTTTTGCTTGAGGAAGAGTGGCCCTGAGCTAACATCTGTGCCAATCTTCCTCTATTTTGTATGTGGGACTTCACCACAGCACAGCTTGGTGAGCCATGTGTAGGTCCATGCCCGGGATCCAAACCCACAGATCCTGGATGCCAAAGTGGAGCATGCCAACTTAACCACCATGCCACCAGGCTGGCCCCACATTCTTATTTTAAATGAGCTAATACATGTAAAATGCATAATCAATATACTTGGTAAATCTTGTCTACTATTATTATATCACAAAAGACGGAATGTAGTAAGCTAGAGAGATACAAATATTATGTGTTAGGGTCACAACACCTTGTGTCATTTAAACCAAGAAGTATGATGTTATATTAAAGGTATAATACAAGCAGTACTGTTAAGTCTTGAGGAATGAGTAAAGATTTGATAAGTGAGGCAAGGCAACATTACAAGATAGGCATGAAATCATGGATGTGAATGGCAAATTGTGAGTAGAGCATGTGGTCTGTAGAGGGTAGTAGGGGGGAATAGAGATTAGGGCCTGGAGTTCTCACTATTCTCTATTTAATGGGGAGGTTTTTCAGGAGGGAAGCACTATTCACTGACCTGGCTTTTAAAAAGATAACTGGCCCCAGGATGAAAGATGGATGGCGGAGCTGACGTTTTCAGGAGTAATAAAACTCAATATACATGGAGTCAGAGAATATTTCATAGATTATATGAAAGAAGAAACTGGTCTGAAGTTACATTTACAGCAAGTGATATTTTTAAATGTTCCGCTGAGGAGAATAGTGGATCATATTTTCAAGATTTTAATCTTAACTGGAGAATTCAGGAAGACTCCAAATTTCTGTTTCATACAGTTTGCCACATCTTTAGGAAAATATGGTACCCAAGATATCGTATAATTATCCTGGATCTACAATCCAGGGCTCAAAAGCAATGATTCTGCCTAAAGCAATCAGTTTGTGGGCACATAATAATTTGTTTTATTACACGTATATGTTCTTCAAGTCTTATTTATTCTTAAAATAATGTTATGGCAAAATTAAGCAAAATGTTAAAAAATTATCCATCTTCTCACCGTTCTTATATGACTGTTTCATTATCCAGGCTTCCTGCTGATTCTTTTGTATGTGTTGTAATTTTTCACAGTTGTAATCAAACCACGTGCATAATTTTGCATTCTGGTTTTTTTGAAACCTGACATTACAATGTAATTTTCATTTTCCCTTTTACAAAAAGTGCATAATCACCAATCCCTCCTCACTAAAGGATGGATAACCTATTATAGAAAATAGAGAGAAGGGGTTAAATCACCTTGGATGTGGAGTCATAGAGATTAGGGTTTGAAACCCCGTTCACTTTTTATGAAATTGTTGAATTTGGGGGAGTTATTTGAGTCTCAGTTTTTTGTCTGTAATATGGGGTAATATTGGTTACCTCACTTCTTGGGAGGTGGAAATGAGATATAAGCTTTATAAAGTGCACATTTCTAAGCATAAGTTAAATTCTCAATAAATGGGAGCAACTCTTCTTCTTCTTTCTTTTTTTGAGGAAGATTAGCCATGAGCTAACATCTGCTGCTAATCCTCCTCTTTTTGCTGAGGAAGACTGGCCCTGAGCTAACATCCATGCCCATCTTCCTCTGCTTTACACGTGGGACGCCTGCCACAGCATGGCTTGTCAAGCAGTGCCATGTCCGCACCTGGGATCTGAACTGGCGAACCCTGGGCTGCCGAAGCAGAAAGTGCGTACTTAACTGCTGTGCCACCGGGCCTGCCCAACTACTATTATTCTTATCAGTCACTATACCAGCAGTACAGGTTTATTTATTTAAAAAATGTTTATTAAAGGCTTATTGTATACCAGACACTGTACTAAGCACTGGGGTGAAAAACTCAGGATTTCTGCCTGTTAGGAGCTCTCAGTTTACTGGGGGCAAGAGCTGTGTAAATAGATCATTGCAATAAAGCATGTAAGTCTATTTTTGGTAGCTCCTTCTCTCTTGCTTCACACTTACTAACATCCTGGTTTTTGTGCTGTCTTCGCTGGTTAGCTACCGAGCCTTTCAAAATCCCTTTGCATATTTCCTCAGAGTCGGATTATTATAGGTCAAGGGCCCACCAGCTTGACCCTGAACTCTTCCTGCTAGTATGGCTGTAATTGAAGACATCCTGTGATTACAAGAGCAGGCACTGTGGTCACCTTCCAGCTTTCGAACACCAGTTTGGCCACTAGCTAGGTGTGAGAACTTGAGAGGGTTCCTTGACCTCTCCAAGCCTCAGTGTTCTCAAGTTGTCATCAAATAAGGATAATACCTGCCTTGAGGAGTAATTGAGGGGTAACTGAGAGTATTAAATGAGATAATTCTTGTGATGCTCTTAGCTGAGGCCTGGCCCATAGTCAGCACTAAGCAAACGGAAACGGCTTTTATAGTTAGCGTTGATGTTGTACCTCTGTGAACAAGCACTGGCTTCACCTCCTCTCTGCCTTGCTGTGACTCATGAAATGCTAATGCCTCGAGAGATAAGAAGAGAGGTCCTACTACACCCAAAAAGGAAACCTGAGACACAAGGTGTTTGGCAAATGCTGCTTCCACTTGACTTCCTTCTTGATTTCCTTGTTTATACCCTGCATCCTTTCTCAAGCTGATGCTTCTTCACCGGTCAGCTACCTATCCACTCCCTCTTCAGTCAAGGTTCCATGTCTTGGGTCTGCTAAGCAACCTTGTCTACGGTCTGGCCAGATGTGCCCTTGGCTTTGCAGACCACAATGGATACTCTGGATGCCCTTCTCAGATGCCACACATGGTCCGTGACTAGGGTCCGACCCACTGTAGCCTCTTCCTGGCCTGGCAGACCACCTCAATTCCATCTGCTCATCTGCCCAATGGGAGGTTGGTTTTTATGCCTACTTTTGATGTTTTAGGTAGCAAAGAACATATAGGCAGAGTGTCAATAGGGAGTCAATTCCCCTGGAAATAGCAGCTCTTTTTCTAGATGTTCTTTTGCCCAGAAAGTATCTATACATCCTGTTTGCTAATTCCCTCCTACCTTCCACATGAATGCTGTGTGTAGTTAAAATTATACCAGCCTAGGGTTTCAGTGAACAAGTGCTTCCCAACATGTGTTCTCATGATATACTTACATATATGTATTTTTTTAATGGATGTAAAATTCACATAATATAAAAGTCACCACTTCAACTATTTTAAAGTATACAATTCAATGGCTTTGAGTTCATTCAGTGTTGTGCAATAATCCTCACTACCTAGTTCCAGAACGTTTTCCTCACCCCACAGGAAGATGTCACTTCCCATTCCCCACTTCTCCTAGTCCCTCAAAACCACAGTCTGCCTTTTGTCTCTGTGAATTTGCCTATACTAGATATTTCATATAAATGGGATCATATAATATGGGACCTTTTGTGTCTGGCTTCTTTCACTTAGCATTATGCTTTCAAGGTTCATCCATGTTGTAGCGTGTGTCATTCCTTTTACGGCTGAATAATATTCCACTGTAAGGCTATACCACAGTTTGTTTATCTATTGATTAATTGATGAACATTTGGGTTGTTTCCACCTTTGGCTATTGTGAATAGTGCTAGTATGGACATTTCTGTACAAGTTAAGGGTATATACCCAGGAGTGGAATTGCTGGCTCATATTTTATGATATCTTACTTCAATATTTTCTAACCATTAATTAGGTTTGCTAAATTCACAAAATTCAAATCATACAAATGTAATTTAACCTCATGAGATTTCAGAGTGCTAAAAAAAGTTTGCTTCCATTGGTATGCTGGATGTCAAATTTTTATTCCGGACACATTTTCTGGGAAAACAAATATCTTGCATTGAAGTAATATTTGTGCTACTCAAAAACTACAACAACAGCAAAAAGAACTCACATAAAACATGCTTTCCAAAGAAAATACTGTACCGAGAAAGTATTGGCGGAAAAATTATACAGCTTTTGAAGTCCAAAAGAATAGTTCAATTCTGCCTGGTTTGCTGTAGTGTGTGTGAATAATAGAATGCAGAATCCTTTCCTTAGTCATTCTGAACTGCTTGGCAGTCTTCATTTTGCTCTCCTCTCTTCCAATAAGCCAATGAATAGATGAGGAAAATGGATGAAAATTAGGATTTGAATCACCTTCTAATTGTTTTACTTAGTTCAAATGGCTGCAGTTACCATACACACATTTTTCTCTACTAACTAATCTCTAGATGATAGAAAACAGTCATTTTTTTTTTAAGGATTCCCTCTATTTTTCTTCCCAGAAGTGAGTTGGCATGTGGTTTTTACATTCACACTTGCCTTTTGTTATTGGTTTCTAAACCTAAATCGAACTCTCTTCATGAAGTTTGACTTTACCTGTTTAGTTAAGATCAAATCTAATAGCCACTGAATACGTGCTGTTGACAAAATAGCATTCATGTGCACTGAGGCAAATGCCTAGGCTATGAAGAGACATTTTAATAGTGGCGTGCTGAATAATCAATTTCACTTTAAGCTATAGATCAATATTATCTTTGAGATGTCTAAATAGCCGTTAAATATGAACAGAACAGGTCTAGCAAGCAGAAATATGAGGAGGAAAATTCTTCCTCACCACAACATGAAGCTTCTAATGATTTCAAATGGGAACATTGACCTGTCTGGAAAATTAACTGTTATTTTTTTTTGTCGTTGACGAGTCTAAATTAGTTAAGTTTTGTTTTCTTTTTTTTTTTTTTGCTTTAAATATCTTATTATTTGAGGAAAGAATACTGTGTATTCCCTGTAGCATATCTCCTGGGGCTTTACAGGAAATTGTTATATTGTTTTTACATTTTTAAAAATAAACTTTTTATTTTAGAATGGTTTTAGATTTACAGAAAAATAACCATGCTAGTAAAGAGATTCCCTGTTTACCTCATACCCACTTTCTCCTACTATTAACATCTTAAATAAGTATGGTACATTTGTCAAAATTAATGAGCCAATATTGATACGTTATTGGTAACTGAAGCCCATTTTATTCAGATATCTTAGTTTTTAATGTAATGTCTTTTTTCTGTTCCAACATTCGATTAGGATACCACATTACATTTAGTTGCCATGTCTCCTTAGGTGCCTCTTTGCTGTGACAGCTCCTCACACTCTCTGTTTTCCATGATTTTGATAGTTTTAAGGAGCACTGCTCAGGTATTTTGTAGCATAGCCGTTACCTGAGATTTATTCAATAATTTCCTCATGATTAGACTGTGGTTGTGGGTTCTTATGGGTTATGGGGAGAAAGATCATATGATGTGTTCTTATCACATCATATCAAGAGTATGTACTATCAACATGATGTTGGTGTTGATGTTAACCTCGGTCATCTGGCTGAGGGAGGGTTTTTTCAACTTTCTCCAGGTAAAGGTCCTCTTTTTCCCTATTTACATACTGGGCTTTTTGGAAGGAAGTGACTACACCCAGCCCACACTTAGGGGATGGAGAATTATGCTTCGTCTCCTTGAGGGGG
Source organism: Equus quagga (assembly GCF_021613505.1). Lineage (NCBI taxonomy): Eukaryota > Metazoa > Chordata > Mammalia > Perissodactyla > Equidae > Equus > Equus quagga. The sequence goes on along the minus strand of NC_060273.1, from coordinate 65,404,552 downwards.
CGTATCTATATAAATTATTTGGAATTCTTCTATATGGGAGATTTGTCTCTTATCCCTCATTTATTTATTCAATCATTTATTTATATCAGTGACATGAGTATTTTACACTTTGGGTTTAATCTAATGTTACTTTATTTAATTTGTTATTCAAATTGTTCCAGCTTTGGCTATTAGGAGCTCTTTTAGTTGGTGCTGTTGTCCATTTAACATACCCTCAATGTTGTGCGCGTGTGTGTGTGTATTGTGTGCATTTTGAGCAATTCCTTTCTTTCTGGCACTACAAGATGCTTCAGGATCATTTTGTACATTTCATGCCACAGTTCTAGAATCAACCATTTCTCCAAGGAGTTCTGGTTCCTTTTATTAGAGAATGGCATTAGAAACTAAGATCTGGGGGCTAGGTGTACTCATTGTTCGTGGGGTGTCATTGCTTTTAGGCCTTTTCAGACGACAGAGCAAGGAAATATATGTGTGTATACTAACCTATGTATGTTCACATATATTATAATTATTTCTATATGTATCCATCTGTATCTGTATTAATCTAAACATGAGTACATACTGATATCTGCAACTAATTCATTACTACATGGATCATTGTAGCATCCTCCCATTGCGTATCTGAAACCTCCCACTCCAAGAGTGAGAAGCCTGACCCCCACCACCTACCATTTATTTCTGTAATTTTTCAATTCCAGTATACATATATAGTGTTTTCAAAATTGTTAACATGTGCCCCCATGAGAAACTACTTTATCCACTAGAGTACAGTGCTTCTGTACGGTTCCTTTTGCCTTTCGTCGTATAGACTCCACTCATTTCTAGTTACTTAAGTCAGCGCCTTTTTCCTCCCCTTCCTTGAGTGAGGGGGTTTCATACATTTGGAATACAGTTAGAGTCTTTTGTCACAGTCTGCATTCCTTCCTGGGATCACCTGGCCTCCTAAATGATTTTTTAAATTTGCATACATTAAGGTGCTGTAATGTTCTGTGGGTTTTGACAAATGCATAGTGTCACTTACCTACCATTACAGTAGCCTACAATTTAGTTTTCACCACCCTAAAAAATCCCCTGTGCTTCACTATTCAATCTTTCTTCCTACTCCCTACCCCACACTGAAGCCCCTGGCAACCACTGATCTGTTTACTGTCTCTATAGTTTTCCCTTTTCCAGAAAGTTACATAAATGAAATCTTATAGTGTGCGGCGCTTTCAAACTAGCTTCTTTCACTTATCAATATGCCTTTAAGGTTCATCCATGTCTTTGCATAGCTTGATAGCTCATTCTTTTTGATTGCTGAATACTGTTGAATTGTATATATTGTATGGCTATACTACAGCTTGTTTATCCATTTACTTATTGAAGGATATCTTGGTTACTTCCAGTTTTTGGGGATGAATAAAGCTGTGATAAACATTTGCTTAGGGGCCAGCTCCGTGGCCAAGTGGTTAAGTTCACACACTCTGCTGCAGAGGCCCAGGGTTTCTCTGGTTTGGATCCTGGGCACGGACATGGCACCAGTCATCAGGCCATGCTGAGGCAGTGTCCTACTGCATACCACAACTAGAAGGACCCACAACTAAAATAAACAACTATGTACTGTGGGGATTTTGGGAGAAAAAGCAGAAACAAAAAAAAAAAAAAGAAGATTGGCAACAGTTGTTAGCTCAGGTGCCAATCTTTAAAAAAAAACCCCCAAAAACAAAAAAATTTGCTTACAGGTTTTTGTGTGGAGATGTTTTCAGATCACTTGGGTAAATACCTAAGAGTGCGATTTCTTGTTTGCATGGGAAGACTATGTTTAGTTTTTAAGGAGCTGCCAAACTGTCTTCCAAGTGGCTGTATCATTTTGTATTTCCATTAGCAAGAAATGAGTGTTCTTGTTACTCACCATCTTCACCAATAATTGATATTTTCATTTTTTAAGCCATTTTAATAGATGTGTATTGATTAAATTAGTTAAGTTTTGTTTAGAGATCATCCATATTCAATGGAAAAATATCATGCATCAGAAATATATGTGGATTCACAATTGAATAATTTTGATTGTGTGGGGGATCAGAATTGGCCACCCCAAAATGTGTCTCTTTGGCAAAAGGATTATTTTGGGCTGGTTACTTTAAAGAAACTACAGATCAGGGAGAAGCTCTGAAAAGTAGAAGTTACCCTTTGTAAGAGACATTTACATTTGTAAGGGAAATCTCCATCTGTAAAGGTGTCTCCCTCTCTGTACTAGAAAGAAGGGGGGATGACCTTATCTCTAGAAAACGCTTGTCAATGCGGAAGGAACGGAAGGAACGACTTAAATCTGCATAATAACCTTACTCTTGTTTACTCTCCTTTTCAGGTAATTTCCCAGAACTAACTCCCCCCAGTCCTCCTTTGTCTTTAGCTGAAGACAGTATTTAAGGTAACAGCCTCCGCCATTTTGGTCAGTCGCTCAGTTTTCCTGAGTCTCTCCCACGTATACATGTTATAAAGCTTTGTTGCATAGTCTCCTGTTATTCTGTCTCATGTCAATTTAATTTGTAGCCCAGCCAGAAGGACCTAGAGGGTAGAGGATTTGTCTTCCTCCCCTACAATTGTTAGATGCTTTCCTTTATGTAACACTTTCTTCACCACCAAAACTTAGCGTTTACCACAGGTTTCTTCTAAGGATATAAAATACAGAATAGTGCGTTGGTTAATACTTTAACTTTGGGTTGAAGTAAACTGGGTTTTAATCTAGACTCTACCACTTGTCATCTTTGAGAGTGTGGGTAGATTATTAACTTGCTCGGCTGCAGTTTCCTCATCTTCAAAACAGAGACAATAATGGAACCCAGCTGAGAAGGTTATATGAGTTTAATGAGCAACTACATGGAAAGCATTTAGCCCAGTGCCTGGAACATGGCAACCATATGCTTATTATTGTTATTACTGTATTGCTGGTACTACTTCTGCTTCTACCATTACTACTAATACTGAAAGCACTAGTTCTTTCTTAAAAACTGTGCACTTGCAATCCTTCACTTTTGAGCTGCACTGGTCTTTTTCACCCAACCATGCCTCATAAAAATAGAATAAACACACTTCACATTCATTACATTTCTCACAGCATGATTTTTTCTACTCCAAGGAGCATGGTGGAAAGATATTTGCAAAGGTAACCTACGTGTTACAACTCATTGGCTTCTTGTTATTTCTTGCATTACTAATAATCTCTTACATTTGCTCAGTGCTTTAGATTTTAAAAAGTTCTAGCTTCACAGACATTATCTCATTTGCTTCTTGAAACAGCTTTCTCAGGTAGGCAGGGCATGCTTATTAGCCTCCGATTTTCATGAGGTGAGGTAACTTGCCCCAAATTGCACAACATGTAAGGGCAGAGCCAAGGTTTCAGTTCAGGCTTTCTGAATCCAGATTCAGTGTTCCTTCCAGGAAAGCAGTCACAGAATGAATCTTCAGATAAGTGTGCCTGGGACATTCATTAGTTCCCATTAGTTCTGGTCCATCTGCACAGATCATGGGTGGCAGGGATCTTTAAAAGGGGCTCCATTGCACATTAAGGTTTTAAACCAGCTGTAACATCAATCCTCATGACCCCTGGCAATCTCCTATGTACAATCTAGTGTGTGTATACTGAGATCCCCAGCCCCACTTCTAAAGCATCAGATTGCTCATGTTAAGGAGTATAGTAGCCACATTTCTGCAATCTTTTTGGGACTTACCCCAACCCACCTTCCCTACTTTATATCTAATTCACAGGGCTGAGCTCCTAGCAGCTTTGTTGGTACTGTGACTATACCTGTCTGGTTCTTTCTGATGGTCTGGGGTGGGCATTTGACGAATGAGATACCTTCTCCTGATAAAAAGACTTGGAGCCCAGAAAGAACAAGTTAAGAAATGCATGTGAAATGCATGGGATATGCATTATCTGCCCAGGAGCAGAGAAGCAGAGAAGTCTTCTGTGGCAAGAGAGGAAAGAATTAGAAGCATAGCAAAACAGTGAGATGAAAATGAGATACAAGGAGAGAGAAAGAATATATGAGATCTGGCAGGATTCCAACCCACCTTCCAGGCCCTTCCAGAGGCCTTGCTTCATTATTTTCCATGTGTTTGATTCTCTTGATTCTTTAAAATCAATTTCCTTCCCCACCCCCAAAACTAGCTTAGGTTGGTGTCTGTTACTCTTACAAACAAAAGAACCCTAATGTTCACAGGAGTGAAATTCTCCTGATGCAAAATTTACTTCTGAGCTGCAGCCAATGCAGCTTTCAACAGCAGCATAAACTTTCAAGTGTAATGGGCCACCACTGAGTCAGTTTGTGGATTCTGCACAGCAAGGGGTACTCCAAGTACTTAATACTATTTCCACCTTGATGTGAACAACCCTTCAAAGCATCCCAGGATCTCAGCACAAGGGGGTACTTATCAAATCAGCTATTTCAATCCTCTGCACGAATCAAGATTCTGTACTTCCATCTTTGAGCCAGTTTTTCCTTGAAATCTTCCATAGCTAGGAAGCAAAGCATAAGAAAGAGAAAGAGTACGGGCTTTGGAGTCAAACAGGCCTTGTTGAAAACTTGCTCTGGAGCTTTCTAGCCTCAAAATCTTGGACAAGTTATTTACGTTCTCTGAGCCTGCCTTTCCTCATTTGTAAAATGGAGATGAAAAAATCCTACTTCATAAATTTTTTATGAAATAAAGCATGCAACACAGCTGCTACAGTGCCTAGTCCATAGTAGATACTCAATAAATTTATCCATTCCCAGCCTTCTGAGGCAGTTCATCAGTCTTCTTTACACTGAAATAGGGATTCCTAACTGAGTTGTCCATAGCATTTCGATGTAAAATATAACAGGCAGTCTATGTAAAATATAATAGTAACAGTCTGAAAGCCTGAGAGCAAATCCTAGAGCTATTGCTTGCTTGTAGGCCCTGTGATGAGGGAATCTGTGATAATTTCCACAGATTCTTTTAAAATGAGGAGTTGAACTAGTGGACATTTGAAACCTCTTTGCAATATGAAATACTGTGATTCTAATAATCACACTTTAGGTTATGATTTTATTTATGTTAAATGAATTGTAATACTCTCTGCTCTACAGTTCTATTGGTTGGTATTCACACCAATAAGTGCTTTTGCATTCTTTGTGGTATATTTCCTGTGGCAGGGAAATTACTCCCTCCAAAAGAAGCCATTCTGAATTTTGGAAACATATAATTGCCAAATACCTTTGCCTCAATCCAAGTAATTAGTCCTAGTTCTTTCTTCCCCTTCATCAGTGGCCCTTGTCCCAGGATGAAAAGATTATAAGAAGCTGTATTCTTTTCATGTCACATGTGCACTAACTTGTTTTTATCATCTCTCCATTTCTTGTCTTCCTCTGATAATGCATGTTAGGTGTTCAGCTGCTTTCCTTCATATTCTAGTCCCCAAAGTTTGGAATTTTGCAAAGCAATAGAGGTGAACTCTATTGGAAAATAAGGTTCTGGCCGACAGTGGAACACTTAGAATGCATGATTGTTCTAGAACTAACTTTTTCTGCCCTTAGTCCATTGATATGTCTTCAGAGAATTAAAGTTTTGGTCAAAATTTTCTTGGTTTGGTCCTTTGCTACATTCCAAGCTTCTCTCCCTTCCTCCCCCCGCATGCCACCAATCCCTGGCTTCCATCCATGTATGCCTTCATTGATTGATTCACTTCTTGAATATTGTGTTGCTACTACACAAGAAACCCTCTGTTAACTTCTGACCCATATTTTCAATGATAAAATATATCTGAACCTCGCCCTCAAGGAGCTCACAGTTTAGTAGAAGAGATAAGATACATACATATGCAACCAAAACCCCAAACAGAAAGAATAAATAGTACAGCTTAGAATTTTTCAAACCACAAATTGCAGCCTATTAGCAGGTCCATGGCATCAGATAATAGGTCATGACCAGCATTTTTTAAATTAAAATAAATTGAATAGAAAATATTGAAGTGAATCATGCATTAAGAATATATGTTGTTTTATGAAACTTTTACTTAAATTAGAAGTGTGTGTGTGTAGACATGGTGTAATATATGATTTTATTTTTTACTATGTATTACATTCAAAAGTTTGAAGAACACTATTTTAGGAGAGGAACAGATAGAGAAATGCTTCTCCAACTTAATGTGCGTGTGAATCACCTAAGAATCTTGTTAAGATGAAGACTCTGATTCAGTTGGTGTATGGTGGGGCCTCAGATTCTGTTTCTGGCAAGCTCCCTGCTGATGCTGTTGCTGCTGGTCCACGTAAGGAGATAGAGCGCTAGACAGAGTGACTGTTTCCAGTGGAAGAACCTGAGGAAGCCCCTGAATCCATTCACTTGTGACTTCAAGAGCCTCCAGGAATAAAAGAAAAGATTTTCCTTCCCTTTCTGGTTTTCTCTTTCGGTTGATTGATAGAAATCCTAACTTACCCAGTTCTTCTCCAAAGGCTGTTGCTGTCCACCTCCCAGGTGCTGAATGTTGAAACCAAGGAACCAGGTGAGCTTCAGAGCAGTTATCAGGAAAAACTCCACTGTCGTCTCTGAAAGTTAGCCCCCAGTTTCCCACTGTGTCTGAAACACATGTGCCTTTCCATACAGTGTCCCCTGCAATTAACAGCAGAGTACGTCCTATTAATCAGGCTTTTAAGAACAGGGACAGGAAGAGTTTCATTTATTTCAGCTTTACCTGCCGCCACATTGCATCAGGCTTCCATCACGTGCATCTGGATAGCTGCCTTGACCTCCTAATGGTTTTCTCTGCCTGCAATTCCTTTCCTTTCCTCCCTCCTGCCTCCTCATCTTTTCCCCCTTCTAATCCATCCTCTGCAGGGACATATTGATCATCCTAAAACGAAGCTTTCATTATTTTCTTTTACTGTCTAAAACCCTTCAGTGGCTCCCCATAGCCCAGGCAAGCTCTCTGCTCCTGCCAAACTTGTTTCCTGCTGTCGTAACATGTCCTTCTTCATCTTTCATTTTGACCTCTCTACCTCCCCTTGAATGATCTCGCTTTCCCAGATATCAGAATCCTGCCTCCTCTTTAGGATTTAGCTTAAATCCTACTTCTTTCAAGCAGCCTTTTTTGGAAACCCCAGAGAAAATGAATCTTGCTGCCCTTTTGCCTATGTCTCCTCACAAAAAATTAAAAAAAAATCATTTGCTGATGTCTCTATACACAGTGCTGAGTGTTATTTGTGTACTGGTGTGTGGCTGAAAAAGCAGAGGATTGGCAGTAGGAGACCAGACTAACCCAAACTGGGTGTGTCTAAGCAAACTGGATGTGCGACCTTAGGCAAGCCATTTGTCTTAATGGGCTTCAATTTCCCCATTAAGATAATAAGGAGATTGGAGACAAAGATCTCTAAGTGACTGCTCATGGTGCCCATAATGTGTTTTTGCTGGTTTATAACTTTCCTTAGAGATCTCCTTTTCTATTATTCGTGATTTCTTATTTTGATCATGTTTCCTATTAGTGTTGAACTATTACCCATCTTTCGAAGTATCTTCTAACTTTAAAATTCTTAACACACATTTGGTTTGTCTTTCTTACTCACATCGGGAAGGAGCTTCATTTTATGGTTGGAGCACTGAGGCCCAGGAAGCGCCTGCCTAAGGACACGCAGCGCAGAGAATACAACACAGCTCCCAGCCGGGGAGGGCCCTAGGATCCAGGACATTGCCCGGCCCTGCTCAGAATGAATGCCCGCTAATTATTTGTCAATTGATTGGAGGTTGTAAGGCCCATCTTGCACGACCACTCCTTTCTCCCTGGAAGGAGGAGCCCCTTGGAGTCTGTCGGTTAACGGGAAAAGTGCTTACTCCGGGAGGAAGGCGGGGCAAGCCGGAACAAGCTCTCGCTGGGAACCCGCATACTCGCACACTCCCTCACCCGGTGTTTCTGAACCCTTTTCTTAGCAGGAGAGAGGTGACGGGGTTCAAGGATACTTGGAACCCGTCCCTTTGGCGGAGACAGGTAGCCGCTTCTGACTGCCGCTCCCGGCTGATCCTGCGGAGTGGAGCGCCCCCGCCGACCCCCCATCCCCGCGTTACGCTCAGGCCTCCTCCGCTCTGCTACGGGAGGGGGGTGCTTGGGGAGCCCTTGCACGCTAGTCTTCCTGGAGCTGCAGTCGTGGAGCCCCGCGCTCTCGGGAGCCTCTCGGCGGCTTCCCCTCGGCTGCGCTGGTGTGCAGGCTCTCCCCGCCACCCCCACCCGCGGCTCGCCCTCCTTCCCTCCCTCCCTCCCTCCAGCCCGGCTGGCCGGAGCGCGCACACCGGGGCTCCGGCACGTGGGCGCGCGGGAGGCGGCGGCCGCTGCTGCCGCTGCCGGAGCCCAAGCCCGAGCCGAGATTGCCCTCCATGCTGCGGGCTCTGCGGCCGCTTTCCGCTCAGCCTCTGGTCCAAGCCCAGCCCCGCGAGCCTGCGAAGCAGCAGAGGGGAGGAGGACGCGGAAAGGAGGAGGGGCGCGGCGGGCTGGGGCAAGCCGGGCTCTGAGCAAGGGGCGCCCGCAGCCGAGAGGAGGCAGCCCGGCTCTCTCGCTCCTTCTGCTCCAGCCACTGCTGGGGGTTCCAGGCAGCGCGATGCCGCTAGGCTCCTTCTAGGCGGCGGCCAGAGGAGGCTTCCCGCAGCCGCTCGGCCCACGCCGGCTCGCCTTCAGCGGTCGAGTCCCTTCTCTGTCCTGGAGGACGCGCCCGGCCGCTCGAGCCTGAGCGAGCGCGAAGTCCGAAGTCCGCTCCCAGCGCCGCCAACTTCCCCGGGAGCCCCTCTCCCCGCAGCAGCCTGCGCCAGCCCTGGGAGCGATGCGCCCCCAGCCGGGCGGCTCGCCTTCTGCCAACTCGCCACCCATGGGATCGACTGCCCTCGGCTGCCCCGCTTGGAGCTCGTAGTAGCCTTCGCCGCGTGGCCGGGGAGAGGAGTGAGACACCAAGGCGTTTAGCGGATCCCGCGCGCGCCTGTCTGTTGGGGTCCCCTGCGGGGGCAGCGTCCATACCCAGGGGTGAGTAACCGGGTCGTGACAGCGCCCTTTATCTCCAGCTAGGAGCTTGCAGGGATGGCAGGGAGACAGGAGAAAGTTAAGTCTCCTTGCACCTATCCTGGGCTTTGGCAGCGAGACGCAACATTGGCTCTCCTAATCCAATTGCCTTCGGGGGTTCCCTGAATGCCTTCAATTCTAATCCAAGGAGGAAGACCCTTTTCGCTCCCCAAGGGGAAGGGGATCCCTACAGCAGACCACTGACTGTTCCCCACCAACGTGCCATTCGGGGCTTTTCAGCCGCCCGCGCGTTAAGCAGGCACCCAGCGTTAAGCGCTTGGAGATCCGCAGCCGCCTGGTCGCGCTCGGAGATCGTGGGCAGCCCGGGGTCCCTAGGGGAGGCTAAGCGTGCTTCATTAGGGAGAAGCCACTGCTGGAATATTAAGGAAGCGTGTATGTGTGTGCCTGGGAGCAGGAGAGGTAGCCTTAAGAAGAGGTGCGAATGAAATTTATCTGTTGCTGACGGATCGGGTGCCCCGGGCGCCCAGCTCCGCGGTACGGGTTTGGAGGCATAGGATCTTTAGGGCGGCCTGACAGAGTCCAACAGGTGGCCTGCGCGGGCTTCCTGTGGTCGGGCGCGGGGGAGGGGAACTGCTCCCTCCCCGGGGCTCAAGCTGCCGCTGCTGCTTCTAGGGTGCATCCGAACATGGGTGAGGAAATGCGCTCTCTGCTCTCAGGCCTGATTTGGGGTGAGTGTGTGAGGCATCCAAATGCCTTCTGTCGGAAAACAGCGGCCTTATTGTGTGCCTGACTGAAGTTTCAACTTGCAGGCAACTGAGGGGCCATTCAGCTGCGGCGACGCGGACTTGGCTGGCCCTCAGATGCGAGTCCTGGCCTTCTTCGCCGTCCCTGGCAGAGGGTATTCCAGCTCCCTGGGCTGGGCAGCCAGCCAAACCTCAGCATTTCGCTCCTCTGTACTCCACCACGGGGAGGAGGAGTTGCGGGAGCCATCAGGAGCACTGGCCCGAGTTCATTTTCCTTTCCCTCCCTCCTGCACTCTTGTCCTGAGACTCAGACGGAGGGGTGGGGATGGATGAGATGGGCGGGTACAGGTGGTGTGAGCGGATAAGTGTGGAGACAGGTCGAGTTTGAGAGCAGGACTGAAAGAGGCCAGAGAGAGACGAAGTTCTGCACTCGTACGCGGCGATTCGAACTGAGAAAGGGCATGGCTGTGCTTTGAAAAAGTTTCTTCCGAACTCACCATCCTTCGGTGATTTGGAGTGTGCAAAATACTCTAGGCCCTTGAAGCGGTGGCACTCCAAAGGACCCTCTTCCCAGTCTGTTGCGTCACTTCTCTGCCCCTCAGTTTGCCCATCTGTACATTGGGGACAGTTACCCCCATTCATGGCAGAAGCTCTGGTATGTCTATAAAGGAGGGACTTAGAGATGGGTGTGGGCCTGGAAGGTGGAGGAGCAGCTGGGGGTGGGGTGGGGTGGAGTGGGGAGAAGCATTGTCTGGAAGCTGCATGCGTAGCAGACACAGTTTTTACTTAGATTTTGTGCTTTGAGGAGGTTAGTTGGCTTTGAGAAGAATGGTGGAGACTTTGGGAAGCTAAAGCTTTCTCAACACCCCTTTGGCACCACTGCAGCCACAGTGAGCAGTCTATACTATGGAAACGAAGTGATGGACACCCCAGACCACGGAAGAACCCTCCACTGCCAGCTTAGCCCAGCAGCTTCTGCTCCAGGCGAGGCTCTGGGTGCTAGAGCTGTTTGGCCTTGCTCTTTACACTCCGTAATTGCTGTTGCATCTTTCTAGCCTGGATTTAGTTTCCCTCCCTAGGAGGGACCCTCCTCACTCTGGGGCCTCTGACAGCATATCGCCAAGAACTGTAAGTACAGTGAGCCCCTTGACTTGTAGAGGGCGCTGGCTGACTTAGCATGGAGCACACGCTTGCCTGACCAGAAGCGTGCCCCCTGGAGGCTCCTTATTGAGAGGGGAGCCAGGAGCTGGGGCGTGAAGAACAGGAATGGGCAGCGAGGGATTGTGTATGTCAGAGAGACAAATGGAAGTACAGAGTCAGAGAAAGAAGAAAAGGGAGAAGAAGGAGTAACAGGCAGAGGCAGAACAAGAGGTGAGTCAGAGACAGACATACATACCCAGAGGCAAAAGGGGAGAGAGGGACAGAGACACAGGAGAGAAGGAAAGCTATAGGCTGGAGCTGGCAAAGAATAAGAGGAGAGAGGAGTAAGAGAGAGAACTGGAAGGGAGGGAAGTGAGGAAAAAGAAATCTGAAGAAAAGACAAGTGTGAGAGAGCGTGCCTAAAGGAAAAGGGATGTGAGCAAGGGTGGAGGAATCAGGTGGGGAGGAGAGAATGGTGGGAGAATGGGGGGAGGCAGAGGAAACTGGGAAGCCCCCGTTTTTTGTATTTAATTTTTATATACCACATGGCAGTTCTAAGGACTTTGACATAATCCACATCTTTAAGTAGCTAGCCCTTGGTTAATGTTTCTTTCTTTGTGGAGTCATGAATTATGTAGAAATTGGACACCTGCTTGCAACCCAGCTGCATTGGAGATGATAAGAATGTAAGAAGTTTAGATTCTTGGTAAATGCACAGATGCACAAGTTCATTTGCCTTCATTGTTTTTTTCTGGGTGAACACAGGACTGTAGAACTCGGAAGTGGTTCTTTCATTCACCATATTTGCCAGGGACTCTCTAATCCGTTTATGGAAGAATCTCCTGGGCAGTTTCGGAGAAAAGCAAATTACTGGGCCCACTCCCCTGGGAGTCTCATCCACTGGGACAGGAAAGTGCTGCATTAATGAGTGCCCCATTGATTCTAAAGCAGGCCGTCCCTGACCACACTTTGATAAACATGGTGTAACCGGTGTAACACGCCTTCTAATTTGTTTCCATTCTTCCTCCTAAGAGAAACAGTTTAACACCTCCCTCTGGTATCCCTCCATCCCCACAAAAGCTCATTTCTTGTGAATTTCTCTTGAAAAGGACAAGCCCTAGGATTGCTCAGCCATGGTTACCTTTCCATGAACCTCATTAATCACAGTAGCTCCAGGGGACAATGGACAGCTCTTCTGGTTGACCTTGTCAGGGGTGTCCACAACTAACAGGTATTGAGCGCTCAGCGGGGCACTGCCCTGGGCATTCTTTATACACTCTCTGCCTATTGAACACTCACAGAAAACTATGCTGTAAGCACTGTTGTTATCATCTGCATTTTATAGTTGAGGAACTGAGATTTAGAGAAATTCAGTTACTTATCCTGGAGAAATTACGTTCCTTGCCTGGGGTCAGGCAACTGGGAAGCAGCGGTGCTGAAACTTGCACCCAGGTTTAGTTGACTCCAGGGTCAAGGTCCTAATTACATATCATGGTGTATGTATCTACATACACCTAATCCTAACGTTCCATTCTAGACTGACGGAGCCAGAGATCCTTGGAGATATTTCCCAGCACTCTCTCGCCCCACTTTATCAACTGAGCAAAGTGAAAAGTGGCTGAAGAAACTGAGAAGTGACTTGCCAGAGATCCTACAAGCAGTAAGTGCCAGAACTGGGACTGGTGCCCTGATACCCTAAGTCTCAGTCCAGCCTTCTCCCCACCACACTAGTGGTTGTTGTGTCTGGCTGATCGTCAAGGTCACATGAGCATCTTAGTCAAAACACAAGTTGCTGGACCCCACTAGAGGCTTACTAAATTCAAACCTGGGGCAAAAAGCCCAGAAATCTGTATTTTTAGTCCACGCCCCAAGTCTGCATCTGCACATTACCATTTGCCCCAGTTACTCTGTAGCTCCTGGCATCTGACACCGCGGATCCCTTTCAAACAGCTTCAAGTGGAGAATTTCAAGCCCCTCCCACTTCCAGCAAAACAAACACACAAAACATAGTATACTCTCTGGATGCTGCAGCCCACACTGATGGACCACGGGCAAGGAAACAAGCTGGTCAAACCAGAGGGAACTTTGAAAGCTCTCTGAGAGCTGTAGCAATCACATTGAGGTTGGTTAGGCTAAGATTTTCCTGTGCCAGGTTGGAAAGCATTTAAGGAAACATCAAATGCTCCTTCAAAGCATCAGTGTTGGTATTTGTACTAATGCTTGACACGAAAGGACACCGTGAACCAGGCCAATGTGCTGCGGTGTCAAAAGTGTCACGCTCCGTCTCCCAATTTAGTGGGTGTCGCTGTGGTGAAGGATCTAGGCTTTCTCTCCTTCATTATTATGCTTTTGACTCCCTCGGAATGTGTTAGTGCCTCCTTCCACAGGTGAAAAGGAGCCATCACCCACATTCTGCCTCTTTCTGGCCCACTTAAATTGTTTTCTTGGTGACCTCAACATCTTTTCCCTTCTATTTCATTGAAAAGTAGCCAAAGGTGCCAGACATCTTGTCCAGCAAACTGTTTTGTCATCTTTCCCTTTTCAGATCCAAATTTATTTTCTGAATCTGTCGCTTTTAACCCTGACCTCTTATTCAAGGATGGTAATTGAGCCGTGGGTAGCTTTGATAAGCAACTGTCTGATAACGTGTGTTTTAAATAACCACAGTTGTTTGTGAATAGAACACAAACCAAGGAATAACTTACATTTACAATGTCTGCAACTTTAATATGCTGGGAATTTTTTGCCCTTTCAGCAGTGAAAATCTACTTTGCTGGCACAGCTGGCAGTGGAGAAGTGGAAGGTGGAAAGAAATATTCTTAGTGGTTAAGACCTGGGCTCTGGATGCAGACAATTAGGGGTCAAGGTCTACTTCCATCTTGCTGGCTAGTATAACCTTGGTCTGGTTATTGAACTTCCCCAAGTCTCCTTGTCTTCACCTGGTCGTTGAAGACAGTAACAGGAGGCCTCTCTGTGGATGCTACCAGGACTTACCTTGGTCAGTGCCTGAAGTGCTGAGCGTAGCAGCTGGCATGTGGCAAGGACTCATCTGTTAACTAGTATTTGTTAAACATTTGTCATGTGCCAGGCTCCATTTAACCAAGGATAAAACTGATGTCACAGAGCTTAAGCAACTTGCCCAGGTCACCCACATCCTAAGTAACAGACAGACTTGAAATCCAGATCTGTCCTTTTCAAGTGCCCCCCTCCCCTGACTCTTACTGTTGCATTGGTGTGAGTCTCTCTGTTCCTTCCTTACATGTTAAGACAGAGTGTTGCATATGAAACATATTCTGGTTTGTATTTTAATTGAACCCATTACTAGAGTGTCAAATAGAATTATTCTCAGTGGGGATCTTTTGAAATTTGGGGGATAATTTTAGCTGGTTAACTCACCTCCCAAGTGTTTGCTTTTGCTTTTCCAGCAGTTGGGAGGAGTTTTCATGGATCCATCCTCTGCTGCTTTTGCGTGGTTAACTTCCACCTGTTTTTAAGTTCTCAGTATAGATGTTGTTTCTTTGGGAAAATCTCCTTTGACCCCTCCAGGGCTGAGTTAAATGTCTTTATAATGTGCTCCTCTACTTAAACTGTAGTATATGTCCATTTACTTCTCTGTATCTGCTGCTCGGTCTATATAAGCTTCTTGCGATCAGGGACCTGGTCTTAATTCAAGTTGTATCTACAGTGCCCAGGATAGTACATGACATATAGAAAACTGACAAAATCTGTTGAATGACCAATTGACACTCTGAGCTAATTCTAGGTGGCCCAGAAAAAGTGGTCGTTGTCCTTAAACTCTAAGGAAAAATATCCAAACATTGGAATTGAAAACCACGCAGTGTAATGTGTCCCCAGAGGCACCAGTTCTTCAGATGGAAGGGGAGTGTAATGGTATCAGTAGTTGCTGATTAACCACCTTGGTAGCTTTGGGCAAGTTCCATTGTGATGTTGCTTAAGATGTAATTAGAAGAGACATTCTGATTTATAACTTAATGTGATTTTTATCTGTACATTTAATTAGTTGCTCAGAAAGACACTTTTGTTTCTCAGCCCAAAAGTTTTAAAAATTGATGGGCTTCTGGAGTTAGAACTAAGGTTAGAGATAACCTAGTTCTACCAGCTTGTATGAGAGATGAGAAAACAGAGGCTCAGAGAAGGAAAGAGACTTGCCCGAGGTCACCCAGCAAGTTAGTGCCAGAGCCGCTGTGAGAGCCAGAGGTTTCTGGCTGCTAGCCCAGGACTCTTAATGCACAGCTGAGAGTGATTAACACATCCGTGGTGAGCTCCTTGTTTGCTTTGAAGGCATACTTGCAAGCCTTCTGCGTGTACACAACCCAGGCTCCGTAAAATTCCAAGATAACGCTCCTGCTGAAAAGGAGGGAAGCAGGACTGAAATGATTTGCTGGTTGGGCAAATCCCAAGCGTCAGAGAAGTTTGTGGGAGAGCTTCTTGGCAGGTCCTATGTTGGCAAGGTCTTCTGGGCTTCTGGGATTTCCAGCCTACTTTTCAAACAAGGAGATGTGGCTTGACAGGGATCTTCCTTTGCTATTCTCGAGTGGGATATTTCAAGGTGATTTAGAGATATATGAAGTTCATTGCCCAGTCCCTGGCACGGGGCTGCTGGCAAAGTACTGGTTCAGATCCTGCTCCCCTTTCTTCTTAACACTTTTTTTAGATGGGAAGCAGTCACCTTGGAATCCTTCTCTCTATCTCTGGGGTGCCTTGGAGTCTGACTAAATGGACCAGTCTGAATATACCCTCAGACATAAAAACGTGTGCAATGTACCCTGACATTGTTAACTCACAGATCTTTATCACATGGTGTCAATATTATGGCAACAGTAAGACACAGATCATTGATGCGATATATTGTGGATGATCCTTTGGAAACATTATAATCAGTGCTGACAAGGCAGCAGGAATATCTCAACGCAGTACCTTTCCTGCATCCCAAAAGCCTTGCCAAACCAACCCAAAGTACAAGACTGTGATTATTTAAGGAGAGAAGGCACAGACAAGAATTCCCTTTGCCCCTCAAGCATAATCAGTCTGAGATCATTGGTGCTATTTTTCATTTGATGTTTGAGGTTTGGATGCAAGGGAGAGGCACCCCTCTTTGTATTTCTACCACCAGAACAAATTGACCCCTTCCATAGCTTGTCTGGGTACCTAAAATTTCTCCATTAAGGAGTAATTCTTTGGGCTTCAAATAATTTGGAGTTCTTTATAGCCCTCTACTAAAATACAAGACTTCCTAAGTAAGACATCATTTAGCTACTTTAGCGGTCTAGACCTAACATCTTACCCCATACTTCTCACCTTATGGAGGCATTTTGACAGGCTTCAAGGATAAATACCACCAGCACCAGCACCACCACACTGCCCACTACAACTTCTACTACTACTATTAATATTGCCATTTATTGAGGACCTACTATTGCCAACACGGTTCTAAGTTCTTTCTATGTATCTTCTCATCTCATATGCCCAATAACCCAATGTAGGGATGGATAGGGGAATTTTGATACTACCATACCAATGACAAATATGCTGAAAAGTAGGGGCAGGATAAACCTAGAATAGTAAAAAAAAAAAAAAAAAGTGGTAGTCTGAGCAGGGAAATATTGAGAAGCGATGCAGAAGGGCAGAAGGAAAGGTGACCTGTCTTCCTTTTTCCTATTCCCAGATATCTAAGCCTCCAAGTAGTATCTTTAGAGAAAATCAAGAAAACTGAGTCTTGGAAAGTTAACTTGCAACAAATCCTCACTGCAGAGCAGGGCTTTGAATCCAGACTTTTCTTCTCTTCAAACTTCACTAGGTAATGCTGTCTCTAATTGACTTTAAAACTCCGTGCTTGAAAGGAGCTTAGAGAATATCTTGTCCTGTGGCTTTCAAATGACTATCGTGTACGTTAAGAAACGTATTTTACGTTCTTACCTAGTAAGTATCCACACACACAGCTGACACAAAGCTTTAAAAAAAAATACTTACTCTTACTGTGGGTTATTTGCTGATGTTCCCTGTTCTACCATATTCTCTTACTGTACACGTGTCCACATGTACACATACAGACACACCATGTTCACACATATAATTGAAACAAAAGTTTCAAAACAAAATACTTACCCCTACCATGGGGGGATATACTATCATATTTTCCATTTTGTTGTAGTTCATTTTTTAAAAATGTATGCTATGACGCACAAAATTTATTTCATGACTCTATGGGTCTAATGGGTCACAATTTGAAAAACATTTATCAAATCTGCTACTATAGACTTTTAGAGGTGGAGAAAGTGAGGCTTGGGGAAGTGAAGCCATTTTCCCTTGTCCAAGATCCCATGACAAGCTAGTGGCAGAGGCAGCATTAGACCCAGGCTCCTGATGCCTGCTCACATTTAGGAGTAAGTTCGTCTTTGAGAGTGGACTCTGGGTCATTATTTAGCCTCACTCTAACAGCGGATTGTCGCCGTTGACTGCCATAATCTCTGCCTTTTGACTTGGCCTTGATGTTTACTCCCTTCATGTAGAATTTTTTGTGTGTGAGATTTGAGTGACAGAGTTGATTTGCGATGCGTGCGTTTGACGGGGCGGTGTTTGTGGTTGAAAAGGTCTGTGAAGCAGCAGGAACCGTGGTGAGGACCCTGTGCCTCCTCTGTGGGCCTCTCCAGACTTACTGATCAAGTGATTAGGGATAAGATCCTGGAGGAAAGAAGAAGCATTGATGCCACCTTAGGTGACCTTTTTCCCTATTGCTGTCTCCCTCTGGGCCACTTCCCCTTTTGTAACCCAGAGGGCATTACTCTTATGTTTAAACACATTAATGCAAGTGCCAAATGAGAGCCTGGTTTTGTCATACTTGGTGTACAAAAAACACTTTCTGGAAACTCTGATGACTACTGGAACTGGGGGCAGAATTTTAAAAAATGGTAAATTTTAATTTGTTTAACACTACACATGAATGCTAAAAAGCCAAATAGTGCACACTGGAAAAAGGAAGCATTACCTTATCCCTGATCCCACGTCCCCCTTCCTGGTACCACCACGTTGCCAGGGTCTTCTGCATTTTCCCTGCCATATATGCGGACAAAAAAACACACAGTTTTTCCTCTTTCACACAAGTAACAGCATATGCTGTAATTTGTTTTTTAAAATTTAAATGGCACATCTTAGAGATAGTACCATAAGTGTATACTGAACTGTATCTTTATTTTTCTGAGCTGCGTAACATGCCAGTATATGGGAGTACTGGGGTGTATTTAGCTGTGGTAAAGGATAGTGATTAAGAACCTAAACTCTGCAGCTAACCTGCCTCTGTGTGTGTGTGTATGTGTGTGTGTGTGTGAGAGAGAGAGAAAGAGAAAGACAGCTTGAGAGACAGAGAGAGAGATATTAGAAAAAGTGGGCCAGGGGGCCAGCCCGGTGGCTCAGCGGTTAAGTGTGCACGTTCTGCTTCGGTGGCCCGGGGTTCGCCCCCTCAGATCCCGGGTGCGGGCATGGCACCACTTGGTGCGTCATGCTGTGGTAGGCGTCCCACGTATAAAGTAGAGGAAGATGGGCACGGATGTTAGCTCAGGGCCAGTCTTCCTCAGCAAAAAGAGGAGTATTGGCAGCAGTTAGCTCAGGGCCAATCTTCCTCCAAAAAAAAAAAAAGTGCGCCAGGGAAGGCCTCACTGAATTGAGCTGAATTTGTGCATGTTTTCAAGAATTCAGTTTTTACTATTGTAAGAACTTTTTTCATACCGTGAAACTGCCAACAGTTATTTATCGAGGATCTTTTGTCTTTGGGATCCTGGGAAGTTGAGAGTCACGTGAAGACAATGCTTCCTGTCCTTGAGGAATCTGGAGAGAGCATTTACTTACCCAGAACAGGTTGAGAATGATGAACAATTTTGTGTAATTGAGACTTAAACTGGTTGCTGAAACTTCATTCCATGCAGAAGGAAGAGCAAGTGCAAAGGCCCTGAGGTGGGACTGTGACTCTCACATTTAAGAAACAGCAAGGAAGCTAGTGGTGCTTGAAGTAGAGGAAGACACTCGAGCATGTTGATTCCTAGGAAGGGGCTGCTTTAGGGCCAATGTGTAGGCATGTAATCAAAATAAAATATTCCATCTAAGCTGCCTCAGCTAGGGTTCTCTAAAAGGTTTAAAGAAGGCTGTATGGCTATTTCTAAATTACAGGAAAATAGATTTTCTTTTACGGAATTCAGGATTTTTCAGTGAAATTCTCTTGCCTATAATGCTGATGAGTTTGAAGCAGGTATTGAAATATATCCAGGAAAGAACTGTTCAGGAAAGGAACATACACTTGAATAAACGACTTAATTAGAAAGCGAACTCACTAGTTTGGCTAGTGTAAGCATAATAGAAGAGACTGAAGCAGCTCCATCCAGATTGGTGAGCAGAGAACTCAGTGAAATTTCTGAAAGAAACAAATTTTAAATTATCGCCTAGAAAATTCCATCCCTGCCAAAGCAGGGAAGAAATTTTTCTTGGTGCTCAAAATTACTGGTTTTCATAGTTTTAAAATCAGTTGTTTGGATGGAAGTAGAATGAAGTCAAACAGCAAAGAGAATTAGTTCCAGCCCATTCTGCCCTCCCTGTCCTACCTTCATGAAGCTTTTTGTGGGATTGCCCCAGTGTTGCCTTCCCCAGCTCAAAGACAAAAGTAAAGGGAGGCTGTATCAAAATGCTTGAGATGGATTCATGCATTTTTATTGAATGACACGTATGTTTTGTTTTTTTTAATGATTGGCACCTGAACTAATATCTGTTGCCAATCTTTGTTTTTTTCCTTCTTCTTCTTCTCCCCAAAGCCCCCCAGTACATAGCTGTATATTCTAGTTGTAGGTCCTTCTCGTTGTGCTCTGTGGGACGCCGCCTCAGCATGGCCTGATGAGGGATGCTAGGATCCGAACCTGTGAAACCCTGGGCGGCCAAAGCGGAGCAAATGAACTTAACCACTCGGCCACGGGGCGGCCATGAATGGCACGTATTTTGAATAACAAAAGAGAAGTGTCTCTTAACTCCTGGCAAGAATGTATTTTTATACATCACAGTAAAGAGTGTTGTAGAAACACTTGATTGTGAGAAAATATTTATATTGGATGTTTTCTGTGCATTTATTTCTGTTCAGGAAAAAATAGCAACGAAAAGCATTATCAGTCTGGCTGGTTCTTTTTCAGATGCAAAATCTCTCCAACTGAAATCCTTTCTGTACTCAAATTGGGCCTGCCAGCTTTAAAAGAGGGCTGTTGGGATAATATGATAAACTGGTCCATGCGTTCAATCTTTGCTCATCAAGGCTGCGCCAGAATTGACATTTTCGTAGAGTTTGGCTTGATGCTCTGATTACAAATTGGTCCTGAGGAGCTAGACTGTTTGTAATTTTATTCACTAAGGGATTGTGCTTCTATCATTAGGTCTGTTTTGGTTTTGAAACCTAGAGGAGGAAATATGTCTGTGGTTCCCATCTCTTATAAAAAGAATGTGATGGAGAGGGAAATTCGTACAGAAACAAATGCAGTTTGTTATATGCAAAATTAAGAGTTTCATCTTCCTTCGAGGCGGTGATGATAGCATTTCTCCTCCCACTTCCTCCTGGAAGTTTTGCAAAAACAGCTTAAATTGAAGTTTTAAGAAGGGTGTTGAGTATTTATATTTCTTATCATTGATTTACTTGTGATAAATGGATGAATTATTTTGGAAAAGAGAAGATCTGTGATTTTATCTCTTTTGGACTTGTTTTCAAGAATTCTATTTTTACAATCGTATGAACTTTTATAAACAATGAAATTACCAACAATTATTTTTTGGTCCAGGATCTTTTGTCCTTGGGGTCTTGGGAGAATAGAAGACAAGTAAAGACAGCACTTTCTGTCCTTGGCTAACCCAGAGACAGAATGTGCTTCCCCAGAGCAGAGCAGACTGAGAGTGGTAAACTATTGCCTATCATTGAGAGTTAAACTGGATGCTGTCTACAATGAATCCACTAGGATTCAGAGAAGAAAGTGATCAGCCAGGAGCAACATAATTTGGTGACATTTCCAACCTGTTGTCAGAAAACTAACGTATAATAGGATAGTGAACAATTTTATATGACCCTGATTACGTCAACTGAAGTCTTACAACAATAAATTTAAAATAATTATTTTATACTTTCACTTGGCGGGCCACCTCAAGGGGTCCATGTGCCACAAAGCACCTAGATCATGAATAAACGTGGATGTCAGTGCATCGCTAGGCTTGGAGCCAGTAAGGGAAATCTTTAGCCCTCCATGTACCTTACCACAATCCCAAAAGAAAACATAACAAACCTTGAACTGAGACCCAGGTGAGAAGTGCTGAGCAAGAAGCAAGTGAGAAGACCAAAATTGTTCTGAGTGCAAATACCCATATAGTCCTGTATCTGAGGAGCAGCTTTGAGTAAGCCAGTTGTAAGCCAGAAGGTGCAGAACCTCAATCTGATTCCTGCATGAAATCAGCATCTGGAAGGGGACCAAGTGGTCCTAGCTTGGGAGCCTCCCTTGGCTTCCAGCAAAAGCAACCACAAATCCTTTTTAGAGGAGAGCATACTCTACTTGGGACTACAGGAATCCCACAGGTAAAGATAAAAACATGATTCCACAATGAAAGATGATAAAAAATACACAAGAAAACCAGCCATTATTGGTCAGAGATATTAAAGAAAACAAAACAGGAAAGGCTTAAACTCCTGAGATCTTTCAGGTATTGGAATTATCACATATAGATTACAAAGTAAAGATGCATGAATCTTGAATAAAAAGCAATTATGTAAAATATAAGCATGCAAGAACAAACTATAAGAAGTGATTGTGAAGATTTTACAAAGAACCAAATAGATCTTTTCCAAAGAAAAAAGAGTTGATAGAATAAACAACTTAATGAATGGATCCATTAAGCATTGTAGACACAGCAGAAGTTAGAGGAAGATAGATTTGAAGATATTATGCCAGAATTCAGCACAGAAAGACAAGGAAATGGAAAATGTGAGAGAGAAGTTAAGAGATAGGATAAATTGAAAAGTTTGTTATATGTTTAATCAGAGCCCCAGAAAGGGAGCAAATGGAGGAGACACAACA
Organism: Equus quagga; assembly: GCF_021613505.1. NCBI lineage: Eukaryota > Metazoa > Chordata > Mammalia > Perissodactyla > Equidae > Equus > Equus quagga. The sequence goes on along the minus strand of NC_060273.1, from coordinate 65,382,572 downwards.
TTTGAAGAGAGAATGTCTGAGAATTTTCAAAAATTGGTGAATGATGTAAATCCAAACATATAGAAAGTAAAACCAAGATAGATAAAAATTGAATCCACACCTAGACATATTGTAGTGAAACTGCAAATATAAAACATAAAGAGAAGCTCTTAGAAGCATCTAGAGAGCAGACACAGATTACCTACAAAGAAACCACAATTAATAATAACAGTAGGCTAGTCAGAGACAATAGGGGACAGAAGAGCTGGAATAGTATCTTCAAAGGTCTGAGAGAAAATAACTGTCAAACTAGACTTGTTTTCTTTTTAATAATAAGGACAAAATAAACACATTTCCAGATAAATAGGCCTTCACTAAGGAAACTTCTGAAGAATGCACTTAAAAAAGAAAAGTAATCCTGGGAGGAAGATCTGATATAGAAGAGAGAATGGTGGGTAAAATAAATTGGAAAAATGCAAATGAATTTAGACCTTGTCTGTATAATATGGTATAATGGTAATGTTCTAACCTGTGTATTTCTTGGAAGAAAACAATCAAAATGCTAGACAGTAAGAGCATGTATCTAGTCAACCACGGAATCCTAAACTCCTAAACAGCTTTATGATCTGACCATTTGTCTTCTGTCTTCCTCTCTCTCTGTATCTCTCTTTTTCTGATCAATCTCATTACAGGCTTATCAATTTTATTAGATATTTCAAAGGAAGCCATTGACTTTACAGATCTTTTATTTTTTATTTTGTTCCTCAAAAGTCACATAAAGTGAAGAGGTTAGCAGCAAACTGAATTTTTCTCTTTTTGGCAACAAATGTATATGATGAAGAAGTAGTGACTAGAATATATAACTAGCTGCTACAAAAGAATAAGAAAAAGATAAACAACCGAATGGAAAATAGGCAAAGGGCATTAACAGGAGTTACCCTGAAAAGGAAAAACATATGACCAGTAAACATATGAAAAGTTGCACAACCTTATTAGTAATTAGGGAAATGCGAAATGAGACATCAATGAGATATCATTTATACTTACTAGATTAGAACAGATTAAGAAGCCTGAAAATATGAAGGATTGGAGCAAACTTTAATACACTGCTTTGGGGAGTGTAAATTGGCAATCATTTAGCAATATAATTTGATGTTTTGTTGTGAAGTTAAACGTTGGCCTATTCTAAGATCCAGCAATTCCACACCTATGTATATATCCTCCAGATACTCTTGCACATGTGCTACAGTTGACACATGCCAGAATAGTCATAAAAGCACTGTTTGTAATAGCAAGAAAATAGGAATAAACAAAACGTCCATTGTTAGGAGAGTAAATAAATTGTAGGATATTTATGGAACAGATCATATAGCAGAGAAAATGAGTGAGTTATGACTATGTACACTAACCTAGAGATGACTATTAGGATGAAAATGTTGATTACTAAATCGATTATTTATGGTATGATATTATTTATTGTAACATTTTTGCATCATGATCAAAAACAAGCAACACTAAACTTTTTTCATTTCTGCTAATATATTATATATTTGAAAGGAAAGAAATGTACACAAAGTTCAAGGTAGTGGATGATAGTGGTTTCTTCTTGAGAGGGAGGCCGGAGGATGGAATGGGAAAGGAGTGCAGTAAGTGAGTTCGGGGATTGCCTGACTTTGGGAAGCAGAGGGTTTGGGGGTTTGGCTGCCCTTTACCTGTGGAAGTGTGATTACTGGAACTGACTGGCTGACTCTCAGAAGGAGGGCCCCTCACTGATTAGCTGGCTGTTAGAAGCTTGCATCCTGCTGCAAAACTGCCATTGATTGATCTGTATGGGTTTAAAGTCAGTTCCTTGTGACAATGGCTGCAGAACAATCAGTGTTTTCCTTGGAGGGTAGGGACCTTTTATTCTCGCTCATGAAGTAAGTCTTATTGTTTCCACCTTAAAGATGAAATGGCTAACTATTTGCTCAAGAGTTGCCAGCTACAAAGCGGTCTAGCTGGGATTAGAACCTCAACATTCGGGCTTCACAATCTACCCTTAACATAAGGTAGTTATACTTGAATTATAACATAGCATATTCCATGTTATAAAGTTATAAATTATAAGAAGATAATTTTATTGAAAGTCTTAGAGTTTTTCCCTATCTTACTGATGTTACTCCCTACTTCTCTATCTTGGTAAAATGGCACCAGTTGTGCAAACCAGAAACCCGGAGTTTTCCTTGATGTTTCTAAATATTTCACCCTATCTCTAATCAACCAGTGTCTTATATTCCAAAACAACTACAGCCTGACCATTATTCTTGGTCTCCACATGGTTACCAGAAAAAGTTTGGAAAAGGCAAATCTGATCCTGTCACTTTGGGCCATGTTAAAATTATTCTGTTATTTTCATTTGGTCTTAGATTAAGAATCATGTCCTTTCCCCAACCCTCCACCTTACCTCACTCCACTGTCTACCTCTCACTGGTCATGCTGACCTTTATTTTTTTCAGTCTCTCATTTCCTCTGGCCACAGGGCCTTTCTATGTGCTGTTGGATTTGAAGTTTAAACCATCTGACTATGTTACTAGCTACTCTCCCTTGTTATTGTCTTCCACACCCCCTAGGTCATAGCTCTAAAATTCTTGAAGATTTTAGCTCCTGGTCGGCTCACTTTCTTTCCTTAAAACTACTCTGGTCATAATTCTTGATGATTACAATCTCCAATCCCTATATAGGTAATTTTCCCAATATCCTGGTCAGTTCCTTGAATTCTTCTCCTTCAGTGATCTTGTTCTCCATCCTACCTTATCTGACTACTACCCTAGACATAACCTAGGCTTATGGTTCTCAAATTTTGGCATTCCTCAGAATTGGCTTGATGACTTTCAAAATATAGTGTGCTGGGCCCCACCTCCAGAATTCTGACTCAGCAGATGTGAAGTGGGGCTGGAGAATTTGCATTTCTAACAAGTTCAGAGTGATGCTGATGCTGCAGATCTGGGCACCATGCTTTGAGAAACACTGTGCTACATCTTGTCCTCTGCAACAATTGCACCACCTCCATGATCTGAATTGCAAGTACCTCACTCTCTAACTGTCATATTCTAACTCTTTAGCTCACTCCCTCACTTCTTTTAATACCCACACTCCAATGATTCTTTGACAACCCCTATATCTAATTGGATTTAAGAAGTTGGAGACTTTTGTAATTATCCAATGTGTGTGATGTATGCCTCAATTAGGATGAGTCATTCAGGAGTGTTGCTATTTTCTCTGTGTCATTTGTTACTTGAAATTCTGGAAATTGCCACAGTATCCTACCTTCCTTTCCCCATATATATTAGTCTAACTTAAAAAAAATGGAGTTGTTGAGCTTTTGTAGGTGAAGTGTTATAGAGTAGATATAAATTAATAAACTTGATTCAATTCAAGGATAAAAGTGTTAAACATACACCCCCATATAGACAATTCACTGCTGGATTTTTATTATTTTCATCAGGCCTTATGTAATTTCATCTGTGTTCCTTCAAAATATGGGTATTTCTAATATTTATCAAATGGTTTTATTTTAAGAAAATATTTGAAGCCATATCATTCTATCCTTGAAATGAATGAATGAACCATCCTGTGTGTTTGGTGATAATACCTTACCTTTACAAGTGTTTCAACGTTGTTTGCAGAAATGATTTCACATCATCATTGACTGCAACCCTGTGAGATTATTAGAAAAATCATTGTTCCCCTTATAGAAAAAAAGAGGACCAGAGAACTCAAGCAGTGTGTTCAAGGACACAAACTCAGTCAAGTTGGACTCATATATGGAATTTTGGCCTCAAAACCCAGAGTTCTACCCCTTTGGGTTGGAGAATCTTGATGGTTGAAGAAACTCCAGAGATTACTTTGTTCAGGAGATATGGAAACAAGTGGTGTCAGCCATCGAGTAGGTGGAGACGGTCTAAATCAGACTCCAGCTGACTGTCATTTCATGGCTATGAGTATTGCCATAGTTTCTGATTTTCAAGGGAAGCTGAAAATAGGGAATTTTAGTGATATTCTTCAAATTTGAAAATATTTACACTTAATGCAGATCAGAAGGAAAACACTATGTGGGCCAAATGTAACATGTCTGATTTGTCTGTGGGGTGTCAGTTTAAAACCTGTGATCTAAAATTATATTGCAGGTGGGAGGCATTTCTTCTCTAATAGTCCTAGAATCCGATAGTTTGGCCTTTGTTTAAACATTTCCAGTGATGCAGAACTTTCTCTAACAATGTGGTTGGTTCTATTGTTGGTAGTCTCATTGTTCTTAGATTACTTATCTTGAGCTCCTTCATCCTGCTTATATCCTGAATCTATTCATGATTCTACAGGAAATCCTTCCAAACGTTTCAAGAGCTCCCTCTTTTCCTCAATTTTCCCTGCCTTTCCCCCCCGCCCCTGCAATGTTCTTTACAGGCTAAACATTCATAGTCATTCAACTATTCATCCTAAGGCATGATTTTTAGAAACTTTATAGTCCTAGCTACCTTCTGGATGTTCTCTAAATCTGTTAAATTTCTCCTAATTAAAGTAGCCCATAGTATTCCATGACAGCACTTCTTATACAACAAATAAAATTGTTTTATTTAAGAAAAACTTTGTATTGAGATTTGACAATTGACACATAAGTTTATATTAGTTTCAGGTGTACAATATGATTTGCCTTGATTTACTGTTACTCAGAAACAGGTAGATAGATTTTCAACACATTTTGGCTATGTTTGGAATAATGTGACACAAAATGTAGTCTATGTCACAAACTGTCACAAACGTTAAATTCCCTTTTCAAAGCGGCCCAAGCTAATGAAGGCATATGTGACCACCCATTGAGAAAGACCTGCCATGCTTCTTCAGACCTCATGAACAGAGAAAATGAATAGCAGTTCTAAAGAAGATTCTTATTTTAAAAGATTTGTGAATTATAGACATGACTTGTGATGGAGTCTGAGTCTGGAGTCTAGAGTAAACAACTATAGCGATATTTTAAATAAATGTTCATGAATGATTCTCCTAGATAATACTGGAAGGGCAACTAGTTAATAATAGCAGCTGTAGTTTATTAGAAACCAACCATGTGCCAAACACTATAATCAAATACAGATGAAGGTGAGAATGCATGTAGAATACTTAGCACAGTATTAGCAGTTAATGATTCAAATAAATGATAAATGTTACTATCATTATTATTAACATTGTTGTTGCATTTAATATGTTATTTCATCCTTATTACTTCTTAAGAGGTAATTATTATTGCCATTTTGGAGAGGAGAAAACTAAGCCTTAGAGAGGTTAGGTTCTGGGGTCGCACAGCTTGCAAGCATCAGAGCTTGGAGACTTATCAAAATGGAAACAACTTGCTACTTCTCCCTCGTGCTACTTTCCCCCTTGCAGGCCAGGATGAACTTGGAATCAAGGTATAACCCTTCATTCCCCGTGAAGAATTGTCAGATTATTTCTCTGTCTTATGATTAGGCAATGGATTTAATTTTGAACTCAGATACTGAAATACACATTTATCATTGTCAAACATTTATTTTTGGTATTAGCCATGTATTCTAGTCTATTTAGATCATTTTGAAACTCAAGAATTTCATTCAGTGTGTCAAACTTGTGACATTCACACATTTGACAAGCATGACTGACTTCTAGGACATTTTCCTAGTTTTTGGCTAAAAGGCGTTTAAAGGGGGCACAAACAAGGGGGAAGCAACAGACAGACAGAGCCTTGGGGTACGCTTCAAGAGATCCCTTATCCCTTTAACCGCCCCAATTTTATATCAGTCATGAATTGAAGTTCTTCACATATCATGGCTCAACCTGGTATGCATTTACCATCTTAATCTTACCATAATCTGTCCCACGTTTTTTTTCCATCTTGTTCATAAGTTTATCAAGAAATATTTTGGCAAATTCTTTACCAAAACCTATATGTTTTTTGATTATGGAATTTCGTCACTCTGCAAGACTAGTAAGCTTGTTTAAAATTCAGGTGCATTTGGCATGAATTACTTTTGTTGAACCCACAGTGACTTTAGTTATCACTGCTTTCTCATATTGATTCATTCTTGTTGGTTTTAGAGACAACATTTATTTCACTTAAAGGCTCTAAATGATTTCAACTTTTAAACTAAGTTTGGGGAGAAGAAGAGTTCTAGGAACCTAAAATGCAAGTTATGAAGCAAACTGTAATTGTTACAATTAGAATCCGGGCACTTGTAACACTTTTATTTAATCAAATGCCTTCAAAATGAATGTACAGATCTACTACAAATAGAAAAGATATTTTTACACGATTTAGGTAAATAATAGTTTTGGTGTGGGAGGATTGTTCTAAGAATGTACAGAAAGTTCGTGCATTGTTCATTCCTTTGCATCTTGTCCCCTTATAGGGCCAAGACTTTATTTAGACAGAGACCAGAGCTGGCATATTCCACATACGATTTTCCCATATCTGCTAGACAGTGAAAGGAAACCACCCTTGAGAGATGCATGAAAGGCTGCATTTAATTTGGGAGGGAAAAAAATAACATATTTGTCCCTTTTAATTAGTGTGTGAAGAACTATATTTCTCTTAAGATTCTCTTTCTAGTCTATACTTACAGAACAGCATCTTAAAACGACAGTTTTCCTAAAGAATGAGAACTTTAAAAAAAACTTCATACTTTATAACATAGATTTTTAAAAGATATTGCACTTAGTAATTTGTGTACAGGTACATGGCAAACACTGAGGGGCTCGTGAGCTAATTTGGGCCCTTGCCCAAAGTTACATGTGGGTCCAAGCTTCTGTGCGAGCGCAGGTGTGTGCAAATGAAACCTGATCGCAGTTCAGGTGGGGCGTTGTGCTCACTAGTTCATAACAGCCCTCACTCCTTCCGGCTGCTGTGTGTATTTGCTGTCCCTGACTGACCCAAGCAAGCATTTGGATTTGTAACTCCTGGGATAAAAGGAAGAAAGGTGGTCTTGTAACAGTGTAAAAATCTTAGATGAGATGATTACCCCTCTGTGGAATACCTACAAAACCCCTTAGGTTCTATATTTGGGATTTACCAGGTCTCTTTTATTTTGACCAAATGTGACTCTTTGACTGTTTCATACATACATGTGCCTATGTATGTAAACAGAAGTACAAAGTTGTTTCGGTTAAATCTGCACAAAATGACATAATAGATGTACTTATTCGCAATAACAATAAGAGACTATCATAGAGCACAGTTTTAGGGAAGTGGATGGGAAAGATATTTGCCAACAGGTGTTCTACATTTCTGAGTTTGACAGTTATCAATGGACGTGAGTACACATGTTTTTTATACTCTTTGATGTATGTGAGCACCCTGACAGCATGTCTCAAAGTTACTACATAACTTTGAAATGACTGTATTTGTTTGTGGTACAGATTTGATATCAAGGCTCTGAAAGTTTTTTTAAAAACAACATTCTTTTGCTCAAACAAAACAAGGTTCAACCCTTTATCATGTTATCTTTTTAACTCAGTTGGTGTCACCTTTTAAGGCGTTATTAACTTTATTTTGTAGCCTGATCATCCAAAGCAGTCTGTGTTAATGCAAAGTACTTTGAAGTCAAACCTATGACCAGCAATTTGACCTTGAGCAAATTATATTATGATTCTAAGACTTTGTTTTCTATGTGCTTAACAAGACTAGTAGCCTTCCCTACTGAGATTTGATGAAAATTAAATGAGATTATGCATGTAATATCTGTAATAATAATAACAACAGTTGTCTAAATGCATTTACTAATAAGCACTATTCCAAGAAGAAATTGATCATACACCAACACAAGTTGATAATTATAGGTGACTGGAATACAAAAGTAGGAAAGAAAGTGGAGTCAAAAGTTGGAAAATTTGGAGAAGAGGTCAGAGATGAAACAGGAGATCAGCTTGTGGATTTCTGCAAAGCCAACAATCTGTCCATCTGCAAAGACGTGCTTCAAGCCACCAAACAGACAACCGTATACGTGGATGTCACCAGACAGTCAATATGGAAATCAAGTAGACTACATAACTGGAAGAAGGAGATGGAAAAGCTGTATTCTCTCTACCAAAACAAGATCAGGAGCAGACTGTGGTCCTCACCACCATAGATTGTTGATATCAAATATCAGAGTAAAGCAGTGGAAGAGCTCGAAAAGAATCGTAGGGCCAAAATATAATGTAAGCAACATTCCTGACGAATTTGAAGTCCACATAAAAACAAATTTGCATTGTTAATTGACCAAGAACCAGAAGAACCATGGACTGAAACCAGAAATATTATGAAGAATGCTGGAAATAAAAAGAGAAGAGAAGGAAAAATGGATGACAGAAGAAGCACCAAAAATTGTTAAGGACAGAGAAAAAAAGTAAAGGGTGACAAAAGTAGGGTTAGAATCCTGAATGCGGTTTTTCAGCAACTGTCACATAGAGATCAAGAGAACTACTATGATGGCCAATGCAAAGGGATAGAAGAAAACAACAAAAAAGGAAGAACAAGAGGTCTCTTACAGAAGATTCAGGAAATCAAAGCGAATTTTAAACCTAGGTTAGGAATGCTGAAGGACCAACAGGGACGCCTACTATCTGATCAGAAGAAAATAAAAGGGAGGTGGAACAGTACACTGAAGATCTGTACAGAGACGACAAAAGGAAGACACATTCCTTTGAAGAAGATCCCAGTGAGGTAAAACCCATAATTTTAGAAAGTGAAGTGAAAGCTGCTGTGAAAATTCTGGGAAGAAATGTCACCAGAGGTAGTGGGATATTGATAAAATTATTTCAAGCCACAGAGACTGAATCTGTCAAAATCCTAACAAGAATATACCAACAAATATGGAAAATAAACCAATGGCCTACAGAGTGGAAAAGCTCAATATATACCCCAATCCCCAAGAGAGGAAATCCCAAGGAATGCAGTAACTATAGGACCATTGCTATAATTCCCCATGCAAGGAAAATGATGCTCCAAGTGCCACAACAAAGGCTTTTGCCTAATATGGAGCAAGAAATGCCTGATGTCCAGGCTTGATTTTGAAAAGGGAGATCCACACAAGATCTAATTGTGATTATTCACTGGCTCCTGGAGTGCACCAATGAATTTCAGAAGGTTTCTCTGTGTTTTATAGACTACGGTAAACCTTTAACTGCCTGGATCATGAAAAAGCTCTGGGCTGCTCTGAAAGAAGTGGGCGGACCTCAGGACTTGATTGTCCTGATGCATAACCTGTATTGTGAACGAGAAGCCACTGTCAGGACAGAATATAGAGACAGAATGGTTTCCTATAGGCAAAGTTGTCAGACAAGGGTACATTTTATTTCCCCATCTGTTTAATCTGTATGCAGAACATATCATACAAAAAGATGGGCTAGACTCAGACGAAGGAGGAGTGAAATTGGTGAAAGAAATATCAATAACCTAAGATATGCAGATGACACCATCTACCTGGTAGAAAGCAGGAGGGAGTTGAAACAACTTATGATGAAAGTGAAAGAAGATGCCAAAGCAGGACTGCATTTGAACATCAAGAAGACAAAAATCATGACTACAGAACTATGCAACTTTAAGGTAGACAATGAAGACATTGAAATTGTTAAAGATTTTGTTTTCCTTGGTTCAGTCATCAATTTAAATGGAGACTGCAGCCAAGAAATCAAGAGAAGACTGACATTTGGAAGGGCAGCGATGAAAGAATTAGGAAAGATCATCAAGTATAACGAAGTGTCACTCAAGACTAAGATCAAGATTATCTACACCCTCATATTCTCCATTTCTATGTATTATGTGTGAAATATGGACAGTGACGAAGGCTGAGAGGGAAAAAATTGATTCATTTGAAATATGGTGTTGGAGGAGAGCTCTACAGATACCCCGGACTGCCAGAAAGATAAATAAGTGGGTTCTAGAGCAAATAAAGCCTGAACTATTGCTGGAGGCAAAAATAATAAAAGTGAGGCTTGTCCTAATTTGAGCACATCATGAGAAGAAAGGATTTCATAGGGTCACCAGGAATCAGAGGCAACTTGATGGCAGGTAATAACAAAGCACTCTTCTCCTACTTTCCCCCATCTCATTGCCAAATCTTTGGCCTAAATAACCATTTGAGTCTTATCTGGTTGAGCTTAATATCCATTTAACTGCCTCCCTGCATAGCCTTGTCGCTCCTATGGTATGAAGGTGTAGTGATATGCTTAAAAAGCAAATATGATCTGATCAGGCCACGCTAAAGCCCTTCGAAGGTTCTTCTTTGCTCTTAGAACATGGTCTACAAGTTTCTGCATGATGTGGCCCCCGCTGCCTCCTCGGCTTTATCACAGTCATGCTCCTCATGGCTGTCATCATTTGAGGCCTCTTGCCTTGCTTTTCTTTTCTTTCTTCATTTTTTATTTTATTGAGGTCACATTGGTTTATAACATTGTGTAAATTTCAGACGTACATCATTATGTTTAGGCTTCTGTATAGACTGTATTGTGTTCACCACCAAAAGTCTGGTTTCCATGCATCACCATCCATATGTGCCCCTTTACCCCTTTCATCTTCCCTCCACCCCCTCCCCCTCTGGTAACCACCAGTCTGTTCTCCGTATCTATGTGTTTGTTTGTTTATCTTCCACATATGAGTGAAATCATACAGTATTTGTCTTTCGCTGTCTGACTTATTTTGCTTAGCCTAATATCCTCAAGGTCCATCCATATTGTCACAAATGGCATGATTTCATTTTTTATGGCTAATATTCTGTTATGAGTATATATCACAGCTTCCTTATTCATTCATCTGTTGTGGGCACTTGGGTTGCTTCCAAGTCTTGACTATTGTGAATAATACTGCAATGAACATAGGAGTACATGTATCTTTTCAAATTAGTGTTTTCATGTTCTTTGGATAAATACCCAGAAGTGGAGTAGCTGGATCACATGGTATTTCTACTTTAATCATAAGAAAGACAGGATGCCATTATTCATGCCTTTCTTATGATCCCAGCTTTCTTATGATTTCTTGCATGTACCTTGCCTTACTGTCTCCTTCTCCACGGGACCCTTACTCAAGTCAGTCTTTCTGCTCGGAGGTTTTTCTCCTGTTCCTAGCTGGTTAATACCTACTCTTTTTTCTGATCTTTCCTCCCCTCCTGCTACTTCCCTTTTTCCTGACCCCCTGTTTCCTCAGCCAGGTCTGATTCCCCACCCCCCGATATCATGGTACCATAATACCATATATGTTTCCTTCAAAACACTTAATGCAGTTATAATTTTATATTAACTTGTGTGATTATTTAAGCAATCTCTATCTTATCTGCTAGAATAAAAGTTCCATGACGTCAAGGACTAGGTCTGTGCGTCCTGCACCAGGGGGTGCCTTATGATACTAGACCTTCGATCAATATGTGTTGAATGAATGAATTTGTGAATGTCAGGAAGTACTTGTGCTCTTTACATTGAATCCTTATGATGACAGCGTGAGGTGGGTATTATTATCCTCTTCTTATAGAAGAGGAAAATGAGGCCCAAAGCATTTAAAAAAGTCTTTGCTTGATATTACACAGCATGTAGGTGGTGGTGCTGTAATTCACATTCAAGTTACGTTGCATCTAATCCTGTGCCCTTAACCTCTAGACTTTGCTGCCTCTTGAAGAACCAAGTATAAGTACTCAAAGGGTCATTGCTCTCATTACAGTTAGAAACTGTCTCATCTTAACGAGCTCTCTTCGTTTTGTTTGCCATCAACGTACATGGGTTTTATCGAAACCTTCTATAGTTCATGGTCAAACACTATTGAGTACTAAGGAGGATTGGGCATCATGGTACTGTAAGGAAATCAAGGTTTAGGAGCAAAATAGCTACACAAACAAATAATTTCTCTTGCATTGCACACACAATTCTTTCTAATACAGTACGTTCAAAAGGCAGTGAGAACCTACTAGAAAGCCTGCCTAACTCTGATTGGGAGTGGAAGTTGATGAGAGGCTTCACATTTTCTTTTGTGAACTCATTTCTCAATCATTGGAGGGATATGGTTCCCAAGTGTGCCTCTGTGTGTAGGGTGCTGTTATTCCTTAGATATACATTGACAAATATGTATCATACAAATATGTATAATGCAGGAATCACCAGCCCAAGGTCCAAATTTACTGCCTCTGCAACCCATCCCCATGTGTGTGTTTTTGGCCCATGTCACACTTAAAATTATTTTGAGTTGACATGTTTTTTAGGCAGAGTTTCCCCCAAATGCCCACCACTTTGCCATAACCCCTACCATCCATTGTTCTCTTGCACTGACTTGATTCACTCCTTGGTATTACTTACTTGGCCCCTTTTGGGTTTGCAAACCATGTATGGAGTGCCAGGGGAAAATACTTCTTGAATTGGGAAGCCAGAAACACATTCTGGAAAGAGAACTGAACTGGCATTTGGAGTCCCACATTTGCTCTTGACTTGATGGGGACCTTAAGATGGGGACCAGAGAAGCCTTGAGTGCTTCTCTGATTCTGTTTCCTCATCTATAAACTGAGAATAGTAATCCCTGCCCTGTCTCCCTCATGGAGATATTGTGAAAATCAAATGAGGTAATGGACATGAGAACATTGAGTAAATGGAGAAATGTTGTTCAAGTATAAGGGACTATAATTAAGAGTGAGTTTGGCTTCAGAAAGAGCAAGTTGGCCATGAACAGCCTGCCCTATAATATTTGAGAGCTGCCACTACAAGAAGACTAATGAAAAGGTCAAGAGTTACAGAGTCACAACTCACAGGCACAAAGGGAGAAGATCCCCTGCTTCTAATCACCGGCATGAGGGATAGGAGAAATGAGATAATATTAGTTTGAATGGAGTCCCAGAGAACTAAACAACAATTATGCAAATAATTACATTGCATTGTACTGTGTTGGTCTGAGCAATATGTTATGGCATCAATTATAAAGTGGAACATTAAACTCTCTATTTTTAAACCACTTCATAACATTAAAAAACTTTGTTCAATAGTAAGCTCTATTTATTTTTTTCAACAGACAGGAGGGAGGAAATGTAGTTTTTCCAGCCTTAATTTATAACTGAAAGTTTATCGATAATGCATTTCATTTCATAAGGCTTAATTTCATGCTTAGTAGTAATTGCAGAGTTGTCTGGTGACGATTTATGCATTGCTAATTATTTCTAACCTCTACTTATAATTCTCCCTCCACTTTCTATATTTGATGTGTTTCTAGGTACAATTTTCGGCTTAAAGTCTTCCCAATTTTGCAGCCATGAAAGCTGGGTAGAATCCAGAGAAGCAGGCGACATATAGCTGCTCACCTCTGACCTGTGATGAGAACACACATTAACCTTTGTCTCTTCAAGGCAAGAGGCTGCGAGGGTGCAAGAGGCCCCTGTCGCTCCATTTCCACACAACGTGGTGCATTTTCTTTGTGATTCACCATGAGGTGTTATCGTAGCTCAAGGAGAAACGTTATTAACTTTAATTTAGCAAAATTGAGTGCTCTATGAGACATTGAATCAAGCTGCTTTCTCCTAGCTGGTAAACACATTTATTAAAACAAAAAGATTAGTAACTTACTGTGCTCTACCTGGGTGGATTCACATAAACCATGAAAATAACGTTCTCATAGCCTAGGACTCAATGTTTTGTTTTATTTCTGTCTGTTTGTACTGTTCTGGGACCTATGCTATGAGACTACTAGAACTATCAGACCTCTCAAATCGAACATCATAAAACAGTTTATTGTGGAGTCATTTATTTTGTGGAGAAACATCTACTTGGCCCTTCACTCTAAATCAGGGGATCATCCAGCATGTTGTCATAGCTGAGGATTCTCTGTCTAATGCATCATTATGAGTAAATTACAAAGGGCTGTGTCTTACAATTCTTTCTTTCATGGTAAGAATTGCACTTTACTTTTCCTCATGAATTTGTGGGCATGCCCATGGGGTAGGTCAGGGCCTTTTGTATTCTTGTAATTCTGAAAATATTCCTGAGAACACACTTGTTTCATTTTACATAATGCCTTTTTTACCCCTATTTCTCTATCTCAAAACTGTGAATTACTCAGGAGCTGACACTCTGTGTATGTGTATTGTCCTAATATGAGCAGAGTGCTGGCTGTGTAGTCAGTTTGCAATTGATGTTGGTTAAATACATGAATGTTTTTGTTGTTGTTGTTGTTTTTGCTGAGGAAGATTCACTCTGAGCTAACATCTGTTTCCAGTCTTCCTCTTTTTTTTTTCATGTGAGCTGCCACCACAGCATGGCTATTAACAGACGCATGGTGTAGGTCCACACCCAGGAATCAAACCCAGCCTGCCAAAGTGGAGCATGCCAGACTTTAACCACTAGGCCATCGGGGCTGGTCCATGAATGTTTTTTGCTTTTTCCTCATCAAAGTGATAGGAAAAAAAACCCCCAATAGAACCAAAATTTGGTAATTTAAAGTTAGAAATAGCTTTCATCACATGGCTGGTATTGCTTCCTTGCCATTTGTTAAATTACAAAGTGTACACGTCTTGGTTAAGAGCTTGAGCTCTTAGGAGTCAACCACATCTGAGTTCAGGTGTTTCTTTTGGCACTTAGCAGCTGCGTGACCTTGTGAGCTTAACTGCCTCGGTTTTCTCATCTATGAAATGGGGGTAGCCATCCTAGCGAGCACTGATCTCACTTATGCACAGCAACCCTGGTCAATCTTAGAGCAGCATGCAGGAGGGTGAGTGGACTGAGGCACTTTCCTGAGAAATGTAAGGTGCTTACCCACAGGGCACTGTTTCAGACAAGTGTGAAAGTTACTTGGAAGTTCAGAAGAAATGGGGAGAGCTGGGACTGTACTTGTAATGAGGCTTATTTTCATTATAAAAACCTCTCTGCCTTGTGGCTGGTTGACAGTGTTTTATTGCACCGGTTGATCTTTCCTCCTCGTCCCATGTCCTCCTAGTCCCTATCCCCTCCCCCAACTGTTGACATATTGGCTAATAAAAGAGATACACTCTGAATGTCACATGAAGCCTGGTAACCTTCAACAACTGCCCCTAGAGTTGCTGTAGGGATTGAGTGCGATTATGTTTGCAAAGTGCTCAGCACAGTTCCTGGCACATAGTTAACTGTTCAATAAGCATTAGCTCTTGTTTTTATCATTGTTGCCCAGCCATAGTTGCAATTGTATGTGACTAGAATTTATGTAAAAACGTTAGTGGTTTATGAGAAACGCAGAGCGTTTTTTAGCTATGGCTCATTAATATTAACCACTTCCTTAAGAAGCTGTCCAAGGCATGGCATTCACCTCAAATGGTAACTCTGAAACCTTAGGTGAGATTGGCATGAATCGTGCACACTGGTATGGAGGAGATGTCAACCACAGAGATGACAGGTTTAGCATCAAACCGACTCTTGCTCAAAGCATCTCAGACCTCGTTTATGTCTCAGGTTACTGGGGTAAATGGCAAAGCTGGATATGTGTGTCTTTGTCAGTCATTCTCCACCATAAGTGGTGCTTGACACCGGGGCTGTCTGTCACCTGTGGATCACAGGCTAGGGTGGAAGGCGGTCTGCAGGGAGAAGCAGGAAGAGGCTTGGCTGCTCCCTGGGGCTTCTGCCTTGGGGTTGTGTATTCTGACTCAGTTTCTAAGCAGGGTGGTAGCTGACATTCTAGCCTGGGAGTCAGGAAACCTGGGTTGAAGATTAAGTTATAAGAGACAGAGGTTATATAATCCTGGAAGGCTTAGAGCTGGAAGGGACCTCAGGGTTTGTCTTGTCTGTAATAACAACGAGCTGGTATTTAGTATCGACTATATGGCAGGCACTGTACTAAGTGATTTTCATGTATTATAACTTATTCAATTCTTGCAATAGCCTGCAAATTAAGCAACGTTTTACCTATTTTCCTATCCACCTGATACGAACTAAAGGTTTTGCATGTATCACCTAATTTAATCTCTATAACTGTCAATATTATACTTGGAAATGGAAAGGCTGCACATTGGAGAGTTTAAGTGACTTGTTCAGTCTCAAATAGTTACTACGTGCCAGAGGTGGGTGGGTGTTGAACCCAGGTGTCTCTGAGAGAAAAACACAAACGCTCAACTTCTGCTCTCTCCTGTCGCATCTTTTGCTTACTGTGGTTGACACTAAGAGCTATAAGGAGCAGGCCCCAGGTTGTAGATGATGTTGAATGGGTCTTCTTCAGGATCAGAGTTCTTTCCACATTCTCAAACTCTCTGTGGACTTGCTTGGCCTCTAGGGTCCATCCAGCTCTGGTCTGGTGTTGTACAACTGCTCCTAATTCAGTCTGTTCAGTCTCCTAACTGAATGCTTTGAATTGAAGTTACCCATAATGTTTAGTTTTGTTCTGAGTTCTGAGGAGAGCCAGGATATGACATCCCTGACGAAATGACTTCCTTGATGGCTAATCACCTCTACAGATGTGTGCTTTCTCCTCCCTGTACTATTTCCTTAAAGTATTGCAAGAGGTAGGACAGTCTCTGTATCCAAGTTGTTCATGATTGAGGTCATCAAGAATTCTATCATTAGAAGAGTGAAATTTGCAAAAAGATAATTTGCAAGTGTAGTTTCTCATTTCATGTGGCTTAGACTGATTGTGGCCTTTTTTATTCTTTCTTTGTGGATATGATCAATTCTGGAAGGCTAATAGCCTTCTATTTAATTGCTTCATTGTCTTCAGGGAACTTGATGGTAAGTTTACTCTGGTATTTGGTGGTGGGGCTCGTGTATTACCCTGTGGCTGAAAAATTTTCAATATCTGATGAAGCTTACAATTTGTCCAAAACTTTCTTGTACTGAATTTGCATTGTCATATTTAGGCATAAACCTTGGTTGAGAAAATATTTTCAGTACCATAGCCAAGGGGTTGAAATTAATATTTTAGTTATGTGTAATGCAGAACATTACTGTGTTACAAGGGAATCATCTCACCTCTCTCTCTCTTCTGTCTCCTGCCTCTTTTCCTCTCTGTTGCTTATTTTCCTTTTTTTTCTCTTCTTCCTTCCAGAATGCAGCACATTTTTCACAGGTTATAATGATGCAGAATAACCACTTATATTTATTAATTATCTGGGACTTCCTGGAAATCCATAGTATCAGTGCTTAGGACTTGTGTACAAGAGTGCACATAGACAAGGGTGCCATCTTCTTTGAATTCATAAGTCAGCAGTGTGCATATTTCACTGATGACAAGAGTAATTATGGTGAGATGTTCACCATCAGGAAGTAAATAACCAAATTTATTATTGATGAGTGAAGTGCTACATTTTAACACCACATTTTCCTTTCTTATCCTCTCCTGAACCCAATAGAGTGGTCATCTGGTTTCAACTCCTAGCTCTGTGTTGACCTCTAAATCTTAGTTGCCATCAATTACTCCTCAGCTGTTATCAAATTCTTTGAGTCAAATAGCTTCTAAGCCCTGGCCCTGTTGCCAGGACTCAAGGAAACTTTTCTATGAGGTAACTGCTGTTATGTCTCTGCACATAAATTTCATCAAGCTGCATTAGGTCAAAGCACCTTATGGGAACTGACCCACCAGCAGTTTTCATCATCATCACCGTCATCCTCTCCATCATGTTCGCCATCATCTTTTACTATCATCCTCACCATCATCCTCATCACCACCACCACTACCATCATCATCATCATCGTCTGACAATTATTGAGCCCTTACTAGGTGCCACACATTGTGATAAGTACCTTTCCTAATTATTTCATGTCATCCTACGAGGCAAATATTAGTATCTCTACTTTGCAGATGAGACTCCTGAGCCTCAGGAAAGTGAAATTACTGAGCAAGTCCAAACAGTCACTAAGTGGCTAAGCTGGGGTGGGATGCCTCTTGTGTTTGGTTTTGAAGCCTATGCCAAGCATCATTATACTATTATACTATTCATCCTCTTCCTGACACCCTTGTCATTTTCCTGGGCACACTAAGGCTTGTTGGGAAGGGAGGAAACAAATGCAAGCCCTGACAATTTTGAAAGAATGCTGTTTAGCTCAAACACCAGCTGGTGATGTTGTGCAAGTTGCATCTAGACTTTAGGGTACCCATCTGAAAAAAAGAAAAAGACACCTGAATGAAATGATGCTTAATGCCCCTTCCAGGAAAAATTTCTGTGATGTTTCTGATCTGTCTGCTAACCACTGTAGAAAATAACAACAATAACACCTCTGATTTTCATAAAATTTCTCTTTGATAACAATATCATCTATGGTGCTTTACAGTTTGCAGCATACCTTTTTCTATTTTACTAGTAATAATAATAATAATAATAATAAACAGTAGTAATATAAAAGCAGCTATCACCTATTTAGACCTTTTCATGTGCCACACAATCGTATAATCTTCATGGTGGCTCTAAAAGTTTGTCTCCACCTATATCAGTTTATCGAAACATACTTGTGTATCATAATACAATTTGTTGTATTACAGCAATTCTTCCAATACTTAGTTCTTTATTTCTCGTGTTTCCAACTTTGCAGCAGCAACATGTATTTACTTAGGATTCAGGCGTACACCAAGTAGGTGAATTAGATCCCTGTTGTCAGGAGCACAGCAAAAGCAAAAAGACGTTATTGATTTGTGGTTTCCTTTTTCCCTACCTTCCTACAGACTCTGTTGGTCAAGGAGCTGAATTGGCGCCCTGAGGTTGGGTGACTACCACTCAAAAGATCCTGTAACTGGGTGATGCCTTACATTTGTTTCAGAATAGTACAATTACGGGGCCAGCCCCATGGCCGAGTGGATAAGTCCATGTGCTCTGCTTCAGTGGCCCAGGGTTTTGCCAGTTCGGATCCTGGGTGCAGACCAACATCACTCATCAAGCCATGCTGAGGTGGCATCCCACAGAGGACAACCAGGAGGACCTACAACTAGAATATACAGTGATGTATTGAGGTGCTTTGGGAAGAAGAAGGGAAAACGAGAAGATTGGCAATAGATGTTAGCTCGGGCGCCAATCTTTTTTTTTAAAAAAAAAGAATAGTATAATTGATTGTTGTTCTTTTTCTTTAGCTTTCTTTTGTTGTCATTTAATCCTTCAATTATCTTTCTTGTTATTGGGATTAAAATCATCGTATCTTGTTTTTGATCATCTTACTCTTTGGAGACATGATAGTGATGAACTTTTGAATCTCAGGACTGAGGGAGTTACAATGAAACCTGACGTTTTAGAATAGTGATGCTCAACCAGGGACGCTGGCCTTGTGGAGGGTGCATTATCAGAACCTTGAAGTAGATGAAAAAAAATCATATTCAATATTCTAAAATAATATCACAACTAAGAAATGAAATACAATGAATATTGTTTGGTTAACCAAGCTATAGAGAGTTAAGCTTTATAAAATCTCCTTGACTGGTAGGTCTTAAAAGTTAGTTTCTTCCAGCAAGATGAGTGTTCCTCTCTCCAAGTCAGAGTCAGAAGACATCTGTGATGTGATGGGCCACATTCAAGAGAAATATGCAAGGTTTTTTCAGAAGCATCATTTGTAATAGCAAAACCAAGCAGAACTGGGAAAAAACTAAAGACTCATCGAAGGGTAAGTGGCTGAATAAAGTCATATCATAGAGTGGGGTATTATTGAGCCAGCGACGTGAATGAAAAGATGTGCTGATATTGGAAGATCTCCAACACATATTTCAAGTTAAAACAACAACATCATGAACGCACTATCACAACACAATGAATAGTATAATGCTTTTAGTATAAAAACAGCCCCCAAAACCTACTAAAACTATATTCATCTCTTTCTCTTTCTCAATTATAGACTTCTTTTTCTCTCTCTTTCTCTCCCCTGTGCTATACGTGTACACAGACACACTTTTTTCTTCTCATGGAAAGATACATAAGAATTGTGCCAGAAGGGTTAACTTTGGGGAGAGAGACTGCAGGGAGGGAAGGAAATTTTTCATGTTGTCCTTTTTTGCTTTTTAAAATTGTCTAACCGAACATCCAATCATTTACTCAACAAATATTTATTGAATGGCTACTGTGTGCCAGGCAGCGGACTCCTCTCTGTAAGAATGGCAAGATCCCAACTTTCAGGAGACTATGCCTAGTGAGGAAACAGACAGGAATAAGAAAACATACAAAAGATAATTTCAGAGAGTTCTAAGAGCTGGGAAGAATAAAAGGTCATTAGTTAAAGATTAGCAGAGGGAAGACCACTTCAGATAGCATAGCAGTCAGCTCTTGCCCCTTACCTGCGTCATAAAACAAACAAAACAAAATAAAACACCCGCAAATGTGGTGCCCCACAGTGACCATTTATCCTGTTGCTCAATTCTGCAAGTCAGCTGTAACTCAGCTGATCTAGGCTGGGCGAGGCTGGGAAGCCGTGGGTCACTCATCTGGGTCTGCAGGTTGCAGACTGAGCTCAGGGCTGATTTATATTCGTCCATTCTGGGGCCCAGGCTGAACACACAGCAGCTACTTGGGGAGACTTTTTTCGTGACAGATCCCTGGAATGCAAAAGAGCCAAGCTAAACTGTGCAAGCCCATTGAAGGCCTTTGCTTGCATCTCATGTCTGCTAATGTCCCACTAGCCGAAGCAAATCATATGGCTGAGACTGGTGACAGTGGGGTGAAGAATTGTACTCCAATCATGGGGATGGGGCATGGAAGTGAATATATGCTGCAAAATAGTTGACGTTATCAGTCAAGGCCTCACTGATAGTTGAGCTGGAAAGGGAGCAGCAGACATGCTAGAACTACGCTAAGATCTAGGGGTGAGAGGAAGGGAGTCATTCCAGGCAGAGAAAACAGTAAGTGTGTAGAATTGTTATCTAAATGGTCAACTGGAGTTTGTTAATCAGATTGTAGACCATTTTTTTCTTTAAATATTTCTGTAAAAATAAACCCTAATAAATGTTTTTTCTAAAAGGAGTAGCATGGATCTAAAAAACTCAGAAACACTGACTGAATCTGGAGCCCTATAAGCGATTTAATATAATTTTCCACACAGAAGAACATTTATGGTCATCCATGTAAGAGGACATGAAATTCAGCAATTCTGAGGCACCAAGATGCAACAGATGCCGCATTCCAAAGGAGACACCGGACCATATGCGCTATCTCAAAGTGGATAACCAGAAATCAGTTAGACGACCGTTAAACCCTCCCAATCACATGATCAGTTAATTTTAAAAAACTAAAAAGATGGTTTTGTAAGGATCTCCTTGAACATGCTGAGCTGAGATTCCCAGCCCCTCCCTACCATCAAAGTGGGAGCAGGCGAGAATGTCCCCCTCACCTCCAGTCTAGTGGGAAGGCCATCAGTGGTCCTGCCTGGGGGAGAAGGTGAGGGGCGTGGTCTTCTGGAGCCAGACTCATACCTGAGAAGACTCAAGCAGGCTCTGGAGGAGGTGGCTGCTCCTGGGTGTGACTACACTCCGGTCTTGTCTTGTGGGATCAGAAGTGTGCAAGTCCTAGGGCCAGATACAGAATTTCCGGGGTGCCTGTTGGCCAGGGGTCATTTGAAAGGAATTCTTCCCAAAAGAGCAGCATGCAAGAGTGAGGGGACCCCAATTGGAAGAGGCTGGGATGTTCCCCTACGGGCAGAAACTGTGGGAGGAATGCTTAGCCAGCCAAAGGAAGTTGCAGTAGGGGCGCAGAGCGGGGAGAACCCACAACTGTGCCCAGGAGGTACAGAGTCAGCTTTAAAAATCAGCCAGTTGCAGGGAACAGAAAGGCATCAAATGACAGTATGATCCATGTAAGAGTTTTCATCCCTTTTACCTCTCCAACCTCTGTCATGTAGACTTGAACAGGCCACAGCAGCCACCTGGAGGGGAAGGAGGTAAGCTAGAGAGAAAAGGTCAGAGGCAGCCACGCCTCTTCCTCAATGGCAGGTGGCCTGTCTACCGGTGGCTAGGTGGTGAGGGGAGGGAGAGAGGGCCTACCTTTGAGAGAAGAATGAAGTGTGTGTTTACCTGCTAGACTACACTTTCTAATTTCTCCATCAAGACTGATGCAGAGTTAGAGTGATGATAAAGCTTTCTAAGAGTGAGGAGAAATGTTGTTGAACTGCTTACATTTTTATCCAGGGTAGCACTGAAGCTAACCACAGAGCAGATTTTAGGGGGGGTGGTAACCAAAAATAAATTTGCCTTTATGATTACGCCCTTTGAATCTTGTCTAACCAGTTACATTAACATTTATTAATAGATAGCAATTGAAGCATTGTGTTAAGAGTTTTAGAGATATTATTTCATTACCAAGAACTCTATAAGGTAATTACTATTATGCCCATTTTATAGATGAGCAAATTGAGACCAAGGAAGGTTAAGTGATTATCTAAGGTCACAGAGTAGTGAATATCAAAGATGGGATTCAACCAAATCTGGTCCATTGGACTCCAGAGTTTGTGCTCTTAGTGGGTCTGATTTCTCTCCCTGAGTAGCCCCTGTAGTGTGTGTGGGGAGTGACCACGCTCCCCCTTGCTCCTCATTCATCCCCCAGGCCAATCAGGGCCAGCTTCTTCAGCCGCCCCTTGCATGGTATGGTTTCAGTCTCTCCCCATGCCGGTCACTCTCCTAACCTTGTTCCCGTTAGTCCTGTGTGGCCCCTGTGCATGTGTGAATACTAGAAATTACATTTGATCACCTACATGTGTGACAGCAGATGCTTCAATCCCTAACTGTCAGCAGTCCCATGGAAGTAGGTCAGGGCCTGCTGGATGCCCTCTCCATGGGGTCTTATCCCCTGCTGTGATTTCCCCCAGGGCGGCTGAGGAGGACCCTCCATGTCGCAGCTCACGTAAGGCACATCAATTGCTTCTTCTCCCCTCAGGATCCATTCTGCTCGTATAAATAGAGAAGTCATTGCATCTGCTTCTCACCCGGCGGGGCCCGTATTGGCAGTGGCACCTTGTTAAAATGAAGGACTGTCTATCGTATTACAGATAATGCGAGGCAAACTACATTTTCTGCTTCCTGACAATACACTTGGCTGAAGATAAGGTCCAGGGAGAGTTCTCGGTAGGTTTACCCTGATTCAAATGTTGTTTTTCAGGAACAGCAGTTTTAAAGATTGTTTCTATTAAGGGACGGGGCAGGAGGAGTTGCATTTTTTTATTCAGCCGGAAGTACATCAGAGCAAGTGTGATTTTGAAAATTAACTGCTAAACACAAGGAAGATACACACATATGAGGACTATTGACAGACCATAAGGCTTTCCTTGTAAATGGTATCCATCTATGCCTGATGTTCTAATTATTAGCTTTCAGTAGTTTGGTTCATACTTTAAAGCAGTCCTGCTAATCCATGTGACAGCGTTTCCAAAAAGTCAGGCATTCAAATCCCATCTTCACAATTAGTGCTGTTTCTCTCTACCACTTGCGCTATTATTTAGTATTTTTCTTTATCTGACTTTTTACTTATTCTGAGGAATAATATCTATGAAATTATGGATGTGATGTACCAGTCACTTATGTTATATATAAAATTGTTTATACAGAGAGAATTCCATTATGTAAAATAAAATATATTTAGTGGGAATGTGAGCCCACGTCCCTCCTAAAATCATTTAGGATTTCACCAGTGGTACTTCCAAAGGTACCATCAGATGCTGAGTTCCATTTTTAGGGGAAAAAGCAGTTGAAGGCGGGGAATCCTGGAGCTGGATGGAGGGGAATGAAATTTATAGCAGGAATACTCTATATAGATCTCCAGTTCTTTGAATTTAATGAGATGCAGTGAGAATTTGGTAGTGGCAGAACTTCCAATAAGAGCAACAGCAGCAATGGCTTTCTTTCTCAAAAAACTTTCTAGTAATACTGGAAATAGTTTTGCTGTTTGGCCTTTCATGGATTCACTCATTTATACATTCGTCCATGCGTTCATTCATTCAATCATTCATACATCAAATGCTTGTCAAGGGTCTAGTCTGCATTAGACACTGAGATACGATAATGGGTAAGAGGAGATCCCTGTCCTGGGGGAGCTCAGAACCTAGACTGGGAAGTGGGTAAGTAAATCAGTTGTCACGCTTTGGTGGAAAAAGTACGAAATCGAGGTGTGACCCAAATGCTGTGAGAACACCCAGGAGAAGGTAACTGAGAGTTTTCAGGAATGTCAGACTGTGTTTGTCATGGTGTTGGGCCTGAATTAGAAAGCCAAAAAACCCAAAACGCTGTGAGCAGCCCTCCTTTTGAGTTCTGCCTGTATTTTACAGAAAATTGTTTCTCTCTTGAATGGTGGGTGGGTGGGTGGGGAGGTTGGATAATGCTGTACCTTTTGTGCAGAAAGACCTATTTGACCTTGAAGCAAATCACCCCAGAAATTCCTCTTGATTTGCATGCTGTCCTTTTACAAAGAGAGGCTGGAGCTGCTAGGCCAGACAGTATGTCCCTGACGCCCTTCTCAGCCCTGCTGATCCTCCAATAGTGCTTTCCGGAAAGCTTGACCCATTTACTGCTTCTGCCACGTGCTTGCAGAAATAACCAAATTGCTGTACAAAGATATGTCTTCGAAGGTGTTCATTGAGGTATTGCTTATAATAACAACAGTTGAAAATATCCTAAATAGCCATCAATAGGGGACTGACAACATACATTCTAGAACACACCATAATGTAATACCAACTTGTCCTTTAAAAAGATAAGTAGGATCTCTATGTATTAACCAGGAAGAGTGTTCACAATATGTAAAGTGAAAAACAAAAAGCAGCTCATAGAACTTTGTGTAATATTATGTTGTTTGTTTTTTAAAAAATGTGAGTTAATATATGAATAAAACGCCAACTGGGATGTATTCCAAATTGTGAACAGAGACTTGTGGAGGAGGCGGTATGTGAAGGGCCCGGAAGGGGACTTCACCTTCTCTTTTAAGCACATCTGTATTTCATGCATTTTTAATTATTTTTATGAACAGCCAAAAAACTAAAGGCATAGTCAATCATAGAAAGAAAAAAAGGACAATTTGGAAGGGAGACTTGCATAGCAGAAGGAGAACATGGCTGCGGGCAACACACGCATGGAGCCCTGTTCTTCTATTTTACTTTAAATAGTAGCCATCATTTTCCTCCTATAACCCCAAACCTTCACTCTTCCCACATTCTCCAGTTTTCAGCCTAGGTGTAGCCCTAGAAGAACCTTCTTTGCCTTATTCTCTTACCTTCCACATCTAACCAATTGCAAAATGTCTTTCATACCTTCTCTTTCTTCCTTTTGATTCTTTTATTCTTTTGTAAAACGTTGGCCTGGCCTATTGGTGTGGCTTTTTTCCCAGGCTCCATCCATTATACATTTGTACTGGCAGCAGAGTGATCCTTCTAAAACACCAAGATAATAATTTTACTCTCTTGATTAGCAACTTTAAATGAGTCCCCATTGCTCATCAAATAAGTACAAATTCTCTTGTTTAGCCCTCAAGACCCTGTATGATGTAGTGTCACCAATTATGTCCTTTCACACACCCAACAGGAGATTTCTTTCACTCCTCAGACCATACTTTGCACTTTTTCTCTTTCGTGTTTTTGTTTGTAACACTTGCTTCTCCTTTTTTCCTGTTATGTAAACACTTAACATACAATAGATAGTTTATGTTATAGCTATTGTAGTTATATGAATCTCCTTTTGTCATTCATTCATTCAATACATCTTCGTAGCATGACTTCTGTGTACTTAGTATTGTGCTGGGTGCTGAAGATACAGCAGCAAACGAAACAGACCACCATGTTCCTGCCCCCTCCCCAGACCCAGGTGGAGCCCAAGGAGACAAGCAAATAAAATCATTACAACTTGAGAGAAGCACTGGGAAGAGAACTAACATGGGACTGAGAAAGAAAATAATGGTGAGGATGGTGGGAGGGGGTGGGAAGGAGGGTATGACTGGGAAAAGTCTGGCTGAGAAGGCTGCATTTAAGATGGACCTGAAGAGCAGGAAGGAGCCAGCCAGCCATGGGGTGAGTGGGGTGAAACATTGCAGGCAGATGGAATATCAAGTAGGAGTATTTTCAAAGACCATGAAGCAAGAAAATGCTTGGCTGTATAAGGATCTGAAGAAGACTTTGGCTGGAGGAAAGAGATGGAAGGAGTGAGTGGCAGAAGATGATGCTGGGAAAGTAGCAATCTTCAGTCAGGCCTCAAAAGTCATGCAATGGATTTGGATTTTAGTTTGAGTGCAATGGCATGCCGTTGGAGGATTTTCAGATGGGAGGGGAGATTATAAATCCAGTTTATCCCTTCCTGCATTCCCTTAGCACCTGTCACAATGCCCTGCATATAATTGTTGCTCAGTGAGCACTTGTTGCGTTATTGAATGCTGTGGCTGTGATTGATTATGGAATTAGCCACCCCTCAGCAGGGGATGAATTTAGTCCTCTTTATCAGTTTTTGTCCAGCAAGCTAGATAAATTCATAAAAAGGTAACTTTCCTGGTAATCTCCTATTTTCAGTTCGTTAATCACATACTGAATGATGGCTCTGGTTTTGCTTTAAAAAACTGAGAAATGCTCTCTTAAGTATTCTGCAGTTTTGAACTTTCATTTAAATCACATTCAGGGGATCTTTATTTTTTCTTTACCAAAAGAAGTTTAACTTTTTGATATCAAAAATCATGGAAGTGCTACTGTAATATGAAGCACAAAACGTGTTTTTTAGTGGCTTAGAACAGAGATGGACCCTGGTAATTTGTAGATGAGAAAACTGAAACTCAGAGAGTTAAAGTCCCTTGTCCAGCCAGCCACTTCTTTACCACTCAGATTTCCCGGTTCCCCACCATGCTCTGCCACGCAGCTACTCGCATTTTACAGAGGTGTTTTTCTTTCTCTAGAGTCTTCTCTTAATGTTGATGAACAGGATGCCTGACATATATTTGCATTATGCTCTTTCAAAAAAATGGCTCATAGAAGCTACTCATTAGACTTTTAAGAAGAAATAATTGAGAAATTTTCCCCTGTTTACGTTTTGGTTAACAACATGTATCAGTCAGGAATCTCTTTTTTACAAGTGACAGAAACCAAATTCAAAATGAGGACTATCCTGGTGAACATAGATGAGCCATGGGAGGTAGATCTGGTCTCAGGCACTACAGGGTCCCC
Organism: Equus quagga; assembly: GCF_021613505.1. Lineage (NCBI taxonomy): Eukaryota > Metazoa > Chordata > Mammalia > Perissodactyla > Equidae > Equus > Equus quagga. The sequence continues at coordinate 65,355,548 of NC_060273.1, read as the reverse complement.
TGCATCTCAGAGCCTGCCCCCTCTGGCCCTTGCTGTTGCCTGGGAAAAGGCAGCAGCTCCTGTTTGTTTGGACCAATGGTTGGGGGGTGGGGAGCAAGTCACTGCCCTAGGAAAGGAGGGTGCTGCTTCCAGGAGGAGGGGGCACTGACCGACAAAACAGTAAGTGTTGGATACTCCATTCTTTCTGCAGACCAGCTATTTAGGTTAGCAATTGTAACAGCAAATATCTGTGTAACACTTTGATATTTTCAAATGTTTTTGTGTATGTTGTCTCATTTTAGCTTCACAAAAATCCACTGGGTTTCCAGGAGGAATGAGAGGGACAGCAATTTGGCTGTAGACAAGTGGAAAAGGGCAAGAGTAGTAGGGAAGTCAGAAGGATGCAGGGAGAGCCAGATCATGTAGGCAGTGGCAGAGGTGGACTGGAGCATGTCTAAGTCCAGAAGCCATGCTTTTATTTACATATTGTTTCGTTGGCCCTCCATTGTAGCAGTTCTTTTTTCAAGTGTATATTGGATTTTTAGAAACAAATTTTTGAGTCAAGTCTTCAAGACTCAGTAGATAACCAAGATAAGGTAGCAAGTTATTGACACTTTTCTGTTTTCTGAAGTGGCTGCATTTATGCATTGATATCTTTAACAAACATTTTTAATGCCTATTATGTTCCAGGCATGGAACTGAGCCTTTAGGATTCAGAGATGAAGAGGGCATAGGCACTGCCCAGGAGAGAGCTCCAGGTAGTAGAGGAGACAGATATGCAAACAAATAATTATGGCAATGAGATAACTGCTAATGAAACTGTGTTCCAACATGGCATGGGGTGCAAAAAACAGAGAGCTTGTCTAGGAGTAACCACAGAAAATGTACTGAATGAGACAACATTTGGATTGAGTCTTGAAGAATATTTAGAATTTAATACCTTTTTCAAGGTCTTTGGCTTGGTAGATGGAAGAAAGATGCTGCAAGCAGAGGAGCAGCATGTGCAAAGGCAGGCAGCAGGAAAGGCCATCACAGGACCAGAGCACAGGATGTGGGTGGAGAGGTGATGGTGGTGTGAAATATTGTTAGGATGAGCATGTACCTGCCTGTTCACTCCAGAGTCGACTTTAAAAATTACAACATGCATTAGGACATTTGAGTTTTAGAATGCTTGATAAAAATTGGACTTGCTTTTTAAATTATTCCTTACCTCTCAAGTTCTCAACTTAAGTTTGGAATGAAATTTCCAATAGAGTTAACAAGTAAGAATGGAGACAAGGAGGAACTTTTCTTCAGAATCCAGGATGTTGGGTTTTAACTTTGCTCAAAATCCTGGATCACTTCAAGATATTTTGTGCTTTTGAAAGGTTAGCCTTTTAGCTTTATTTCAGGATTGTTGTGGTAGAAAGCTCTTCTAATTTTACAAATTTCAGGCAGTTTCTGCCCATCTGTAAATGAACTCTCAATCGGGGATCATTGGATTCTTTGTAGCATTCTTTCCCATTAGAAATCAGAGCAGAAACTAAAGAACAGGGGCCATTTTTCCTGTCTCTGTTGAAGTTTCCTGCGGCTGTGTTAAAAAATCACCACACACCTAATGGGTTCAACAACATAAAGTTACTTTCTTAGAGTTTTGGAGGGCAGAAGTCCAAAATCAGTTTCGTTTGCGCTAGAGTCATCAGCCGGGCTGGTTTCTTCTGGATGCTCTGGGGGGAGAATTAGTTTATTTACCTTTTTCAGCTTCCCCTAGTGGCTGCCAGTATTCCTTGGCTTGTGGCACCTTCCTCTATTCAAGACACGTCACTCCAATCTCTGCTTCCATTACTATATGGCCTTCTGTTCTGACTCCTCCTATGTGCCCTTTGTAAGGATGCCTGTGATTACATCAGGCCCACTCAGACAATTCAGGATCATTTCCCCATCTCAAAATCTTTAACTTGATCACATCTGCAAAATCCCTTTTGCCACATAAAGTAACATTCTCAGGTTCCAGAGATGAGATCAAGGGTATTTTTGGAGGCCCTTATTCAGCTTTCCATCATCCCCTACCAGCGTTTGAATCCTATGATGGCAGGAGTTCTCACCTTTTTGAAAACATGGATGCCACTCACTTTTCTGTGGTTGAAGGTATGTATACATTTTTCTCTAACTTGCATCTAAATGCTTTTGAATTTACCATATAGAACAATGCAGGCAAGAAATTCAGTATCTGAACTTAATATCCTTGTTTGTAAGAGTTCCTTAAGACTTGCTTGACAATACTTAGTGAGAAGATACCCTAGTAACTTTAGAGGAAGAAAATGTTTATTTTGAAGGAACTAGAGTGATTGATTTCCCATGATATCCTGTGATGTCTTACAACCCTTTATAGCTCTTATAGGGCACTGATTCTGTCTTATGTTCAAGCTATTTATATACTTGATTTATCTTCTTACTAGACTGTAAGTTTCATGGGGACAGAGCCTGTTTCTGATTTACCAGTGTATCTGATGGAGCACATAAGGTACCTGAAATATAATTATGTGCTTTCCATGTATTAACGTTTTTAATGCTCTCAAAAACCTGAAACAGAGGCTCAGAGATGCAATCTAACTTGCCCCGTATTAGATAGCTAAGACACGGTGCTCATATTCAAACCCACTCTGACTCCTGCGCCTATGCTTTTATCAACTCCATTATGCTCCTCTTTACTACCGTAGTAAAGTATGTGCTGAATGAATAATAATTATTGCTTTATGGCTAGCACAGCACTTTCACATACATTATCTCATTAGATCCCCATAAAAAAGGCAGGCAGCGATCACCTGCTTCTCTGTTTTAGAGATGAGCAAGTGGGTTCAGAATGGTCAAGTGTGTTCATTTATTCACTCATTCAATCTTCATTCAGTATAAAGACATTCACCGAACCTCCATGAGGTGCCAGGCCTGGGCTAGGCCTTGGGAAACAGGGGTAAACGGACAGAAGAGTCTGTTCCTTCATAGAGCTAATGGTGCTGTGGGGAACACAGCATGACCTATACCGTTGCTGCGCCCAAGGAGAAGTAGAGTGTTTTGTAGGAACAGACATTAGGGCACCATTGAATCTGAGGCATCACAAAAAGCTTCTCTGACCAGGGTATATCAATCAATGCACTTTTTGTTTCCAGTCCAAGAAACTCTATTAAAATAGCTAAAGCTTCAGGTATGTATTGGTTCACGTTGCTGAAAAAAATCTGTGCATGTAAACTAGCTTCTAGACTAGATCCAAAAGTTTACATGATGTTGTTAGAACTCTGTGTTGGATTTATTCTTCATAGGTTGTCCATCTTCTCTGATTATAAAAATGGCTACTAGGCAGTGAGATGTTTTTATTTTCCTCACTGTTAGAGACCCAGGAGAAAAGAGCACAATTCTTTTTTTGATAGCTCCAGGACACATAGTTCCTTAGGAGCACTCAGTTTGGCCTTATTTGAGCCACATGTCCAAATACCACTATGGGCAAGGGTTCAGGGTATTCTGATTGGCTAGATGAGGTCATGTGACTCCTCCTCCTTCTGTGGAGGAAGCAGCCTTCATGCCTGACATTGGGGAGAGACAGTTTTCTGGAAGGCAAATTCTCTGAGTAGATCAAACTAACAGATCTTCCCTATAGGGTCATATAGTAAGAGAGTTATGCTATAATATAAACTACATGTTTCTAAAAATCACACACTATGCAAATTCATGCAATGAAAACCACAGCACTTATGGGAAAAATGAAGTTAGGGGCATCACAATCAAACTTCACCAGTAACCCATAAAATAAAAGGTAGGAACCTAATAAAAACAACTCAGCTTTGTCCACAAATACTTCAATAAATGTATCACTTTACCTTGTAAAAAATCTGAAGTTTGCTTTTGGTGATTGACAAGGGAAGGTTTCCTGCTTGTGAGTTATTGTGAAAGGGTAGAAGGAGGGTTATAAAAATTTGTTATGTTTTGCAGCCTTAAATTCTAGAGCACGTTATTCTGCCTTTGAAAATAGGTCCTTTGAGGCATGCATTTATAATTGATGTTCCTTTCAGAAAAGTTGAAAATTTGATCCAGTGTATAGCCTTTTCCTTCCATTTCTTTCAGTAGCACTGCTAGAAATTCTTTCACAGCTTTCTCATCTGGACTTGTGGCTTCACCCAACAGCTGAAAGCTTTGGAAATTTATAGAGTTCTTTGAAATCACCACACCTGCCACTACTAGGACTTAAAGGAGCCGCTCATTCAGGATTTGGTGATCCCTGCTTAAGATCTTCTTTTATAGATGGTGCTTTCTCTTTGATCATGAATAATTTCAGATTTTTGGGGGGTTTTTTGCTGTTTGGTATTCAATCCATATGCTCAATAATCTTTCCATTTTTTCTCTTTCTTTAGACTGTGTCCTTATCAACACAGCAAGTTTTCCAGCCATAGAACTTTCTTTTGTTTTCTTATATTGTCTCTGATGGCCTGAAATGTTGACTTCTTTATGCCCGTTGCCTGGGAACACAATATATTCTCTTGTTTCTTTCAAAGTTCTTATTTCAAGCTTTTCCTCAAGACTTAAAATTTGCTTTTTGCATGCACTTCTTGTAATTTTTGAGTCTGGATACTTCAACAGAAATAGGATGTTGAAAGAGTGTTTTTTCATATAGACAAGTCCATAAATGTGAAAAAAATAGCAAAACATCACGTTGAATGATCATGCACACTGTGAACTGGGTGCTGGAAGATGTTTGAAGAGTGTGTGTTTTATATCTTCTCGCGTGGCTGGGTTCCCTTGGATGCAGTTTTTGTGTTCACCTCGTGAAGTGTTTTTGGTGGACAAAATTGTGCATATGCAAATGCCAAATTTGTGTTATACACAAATCGTTTTCTAATTTATCAGTTGCATTATAACACATTTGCCTTTTCACAAGTGTTATGGAAGAACTGACTGTAATTGGAAGAGAAGAAAACAAAGCCCAGGCCTTGTGACTTTGCCACTTTTTGCCTTACATAGCAGTGCTAATACTGCTAATAGGGCTAGCAGTTGTGTATTTTTAACACAGAAATGCCAGAGCCTAAGCATATAATCTTGTTACTGTGGGAGGTTATAAGGCTATGACCTTTGTTTATTTTTAGGCTATTGCACCATTGTTTAAAATACGTTTGGAACAGTTTTGGTCTTGCCAATAAAACTACTCCATGGCATATTAAAAAATCATTTCACTATTTTATAACCAAGTTTCTAACAGGTATCCCTACTTGATCATTACTTTTTTCTTTATTCTACTTGATTCTGAAACACGTTGCCAAAAGAGTTAGAGTTGTGAACATACTCTATAAATGCTAAAGAATTGCACTAATAGGAGTTAATTTATGATTTTGGCAATAGTTGCTCAAAAATGAAGCACATCTTTCAAATATAAGCTTTGCTACCATTGAGAATTTCCAAAATAAAGTGCCAAAGACTTTGAAGGCAGTTCCAAACAAAGAGTTCTTAAAATGAATTCAAGTTTCTTGGGAAAAGTTGCAGTGCAAGCTTTGTTGGAAGAAGATTCTGTGCTCTCTACTGGAATGTATCTTTATTCTCACTATTTTATAATCTCATATATATTTCTAAGACTTTATTTCTTCCCAATAAAACCAAAGTGGCAAAATTTGAGCAGTGCTTCCATATTTTAATCTTTCTTACATTCAGCAACGTTCAGCCCAAAGTTTGGTACACAGTGAGGACCCAATTGATGACTGGCTGATTGGCTGGTTTGTTGATGCCTTCCTAATACTGTCTTATACTTAGAAGTTACTCAATAAAGATTTGATGCTAAGAATCTTTTGTTTCATTCTTATTGTTGAATATATACGCTTATTGTTGAATACGGTATTTTGTAAGTAGGTAGGATTATATGTAAGTGAAGCAATCCTTAGTGGGATAAGAGAAATTTTTTATTTTATTTTTTGTTTGCTTCTTTTGAATCTCGGTTGCAGAAACGCGAGTTTATCATATACCTCAGCACACAGCAAATTTCCATTATTGGTCCCAGCAACTCCTGTCTCTTGTTTTAGTTTATTATTTTCTTTTTATCTCCAAACCCCAGGCTCATTCCACTCCCCCTGAAGACACATGCTCTAAAATGCATGTTGTGTGTCTTTACATTTGCATGCACTCTTATAAAAATATAGTGCTACTTTGGAGGGTATGGGTTTTAATTTATGTAAAAATAATGTACTATTATTTTTCATGTCTTTTGTTCTTTTTTAAAAATCAGCACTATTTTTGAGATCTGTCATTGTTGTAAACCTAGTGTGTTACTTCTGAATTGTACTCCATAATAAGTATCCCACATTTCAAATTATCCATTTTCTAGCTGACAGACATCTAGGTTGCCTCCAGATCACCATTGCCTCAGAAATGCTGTCTTTGTTGAATATCCTTGCACACATCCCCTTATAAACCTCTTAGGAACCAATGTGAGAGATCCTGTGAACCAGATAATCAACTAGGAAATTTCTGGATCATAGTAAATATTCATACTAAATTTTCTAAAAGCGGCCAGATTGACTTTTGGAGTAGCTGTTGCAATTTATACTCCCCTCATCAACGCTGTCCTCTCACATCCTTGCCAACACTTGGTGTGATGTGATTTTTCTTATCACACCCTTTGATAAGATAGAGGGATGTCATATTATTTTAATTTGCATTTTTCTGTTTAAGGGTAAGTCTGAGTACTTTCTCATATATACTGGATACTCAGGTTTTTGCTTTTATGAATTGCCTATTTATATACTTTTGTGCAGTTTTTAAGAATTCTTAAAGGATACATGCTAATTCACTGAAAAAAATGCTACTCCTAGACTTGCCGGAATTAAGACACTAAAACAAGTGTAGATAATCTCTTAGTAGATTTGGGTCAGCATATCTAATTTTTCTTTCTTTTTAAATCTCTCTCTCTCTCTCTCTTTTTTCCTGCTGAAGAAGATCCACCTTGAGCTAATGTCTGGGCCAATTTTCCTCTATTTTGTGTGTTGGTCATGACCACAGCATGGCCACTACCAAGTGGTGTGGGTCTGTGCCTGCGAACCAAACCTGGGCCACTGAAGTGGAGTGCACTGAACTTAACCACTAGGCCATAGGGCCACCCCCCTAATTTTTCTATCTGTATAACAACAGTGTAGACAAATTCTGGATTCCCTGTTTCTCTATCTGATTATAGCATGGAGGATTAGCTCATCAAATGACACTAAGTTCTTTCCCCTAAACAACTTGACACTGTCACTTTTTGAAAAGACACTTGGGAAGCTTTGAGCCATATTGTGTTGTCTGCGTATCTGAGTAAATTTTATGCATTCTGGCAGGATTTGATTTCAAATGGTTAGAAAATGCTCTCTTTGTAGAGCCAATTAAAATAGTGACACGGATTGTGCATTATTTTTCTTCCTCTGTAGTGGAACTCCTGTCAGAGTTCCTGTATCTTAATTGGCTCTATTCGAAAGGAAATTTTGAAATGCTTCACTGCAGTATAAAAGTACTTATTTACCCCTTGAATTTCTATCTGGCGCTTTTGAAACAATTGTTGAGAATTACTCGTCTTGCGGCTCTTTGGGAAATGAGGCGCAGTGGCATTTGAATTGATGAGAGCTGTACCACCTCAGATGATGTGGCATCCCATAATAATGGGAGGTGGAATGCAGTTCCATTAGGTGTAAGGGTGAAAATATGATTTCTAGAAATGCACAGTTCTGGATGAATGGTTTACTCATTAACATTGATTTATTGCAGTGATTCTCAAACTTTTTGTGTTCACAAGACACTTTGGAATATAGAGTTTTTTTTTTTTGACCTCTTGTTTGAAGAAAATAAAAGACCCCAAATGACTCTGAACAAGATAGCACCATATGATACAATCAGTTTGACTTATGAAAATGTCTCACAGACTTTGTAAAAGTGGCTGGAATTATCACTTTGCTGACTTGGTCATTCTTTAGCCCAGCGCTATAGTTTCAGTATTAAAGTTTGCTAGGCTGGCTTACCTTCCTGTCTGTATATTTAAAATAAAATAATGGAATGACTTTAGCTTTTATTGTATATTCATGTTCCTTGAGAGGTAGAGGAAAACTTTCAAATCACTTAAATGATGGGCTGTTAGGACTAGAAATGGCCCTAGACATCATCTAGCTTGATCTTGTTAGAAATGAGGAAAGTGAGACTCAGAGAAACCAGGTTTCCTAAAATTGAAGAATCATTTTTGATCAGTTTCTTAAGTTTTAGAAAACTCTCAAAAGAGAAAAATCTCTTTGCTCTAGTTTTGTTGGTGACCTTCCTGATAAATAGGACATAGAGTCATACAGATCTTTTTATTTCGGGTTCTTTGGTAATTTCCATCCATCACACAGCCAAACAAATCCTCAAATGAAAAGATGTGGAAAGAAGTGGCTCTTTAGTGTGATTCTTAGTCTGTCTACGTCCAGATATGTTATAAAGTAAATTATAAACGTATAAAAATTATAAGTATTTTCAATTAATTATTCTAAATCTTTGTATTCCTCAGACTGCTTGATTACTAAGGACAGTGCAGCACATCATTCTAGAGAAAGAAAAAAGAAGAGAGGATCTAGTTGTGGCTTATACCTGCATACCATGAAGCCCAGAGACTCCTTGTGGGTCACTGGAAATGGAGGTCCCATGGAAACGAAGGGCCAAGTGGATGGAGAGGTAGAGTCTAAGAGAATGACTTCAGCTTCTCCATATATTTTTCAATCAAAGCCCCACCTTTTCATCCTTTTTTTCTTAACATGCATTTGGATTTTATGAAAGATTTCATTTTACAATGAATTTGGCTGCCACAAAAAGTTTGAAAACCCATTGCTAAAGCTCATTTAGGGAGAAGGTAAGTCGAACAAGTAGAGACTAGCTCGTTACTAATAGTGGCTTAGCAACTGTGGACCTCTGACATGGCAAGAGCTCTTATACAGAAAAGGATCTTGCCTCTAAGTGTTCTAAGGGATAGAATAAGACCTTAAATTTCACTTTTTGGAAAAATGATGCAGAGGGAAATAGATTCCAGCTCTATGAAGTAAGAATTGTCTGAAATCAAAGGATTCATCCCAGAGCTGGAATGAGTAGAGAGAAAGAGAGAGGCAGAGAGAAGCAGAGAAAAAAGGAGGGAGAGAGAGCCCTGTTAACTTCTCTGAAGTTCAGTTCTGTCATCTGAAAATTGGGAAATGAGTATCTATTTCTCTGAGACATTTTGAAGATAAAATGATATGGTATATGTAAATCCTGTATGGAAGTGCCTCTGAGGATAGAAGGGGACACTGTAATTGTGAATACCCTTGGTGGGAAATGAAAAGTACCACTCCCTATCCTATTAAAGCTTGAAGAGGCAAAGAAGGACAAATGAAAGAAATTTCAACAGAATTTAAAGGACTTTTAAAGTTTAGAGTGATATGGACTTAAAATATAAATAAGTTGGAGGGCGGTTTACATGAATTCACAGATGACTCCTCCATATCAAGCTGTTCAGTAGAACTAGAGCCATACTCCTAATTCTGGTGACCTCTGGGGTTGCTCTTGAGGACAGATAATGTAGTCGCTTGGTGACTGATTTGGCCTGGTACAGAATGCCTATATTAAAGTTAGGATCTAGAAAGGATTCTTTTTCATCGATTCTGAAAGTGTGCTCACTGAAAGTATTCTGTATTTGTCACAGTGGGAACTAATGGAACATGATGAAACTAAGCAACCTAGAATAAGACAGAGTAATTGTCCCACAGTAATAAGAATAATGCCTGCTCATTGTAGAATTAATTCATACTGAAAATAACATTACAGCAATAACAAACATCTTGCTCTCCAGACCTCAAATTCCAGGAAAGCTAGGCTAAAACATTCTGTCCCTTCTGTGGAAATGAATACTATGAATTGTTTTGAATATAATATGTGGTAGTAACAAAGCTACAGGAATAACCTACAGCTATATATATGATAGAAGAAACAAGAAACATAGAACACAAAGGAGAAAGAATTGAATTGATTTAGCATCATCTTTTGGTCTTGCCACCTCATGATGTCTTCTCTTTGGCTCCAGCCTATACTTTAGATCATCGAGATATTTGCTGATCATGAGTATGAGCCACCGTAGTAGGTAAACCAGCCTTGGTCCCTGCTCTGGAAAGGCTCCCAGTCCAGTTGGAGGAAATAAAGACAAAGCAGTGTGCCATGCATGGGCTGGATGCCACGCTTGCCAAAGCACAGGGTGCTGTGGGAGCCTTTGACATTGCGTCCCCTCCACCTGAGGGCCTTGGGAATTACACTAGGTTTCCTGGAGGGAATCACATGCATGCTGTTACCTCAAAAAGTAATAGGAGTTAGCCAAGAGCAAGTGGGAGGTTGGAAGTGGACAGAAAGAGATTCCTGGGCTTGTCTGAAGATTTGGGGTAGAAAAAGAGAGGGCAGAACTAAAAGCTATTGAATAGTGTTGGAGTATAGAGAGTTTCAGGGTCAGGGGCAAGAGGTGACGCTGGAAGGTAAGCATGGTGGGCTGACAGTATTGGAAATGTTAAAAAGTTTTGGATTTGAGTGTCTGGTTACTGAGTTTTTTGAAGCAGGGGAGAGTTATCGTCCATGTGGATTTTATAAGGACCACTTGGGCTACAGCTGGGAGAGACCACTTAGAAGGTGGTTGTGGTAATCTGGGCGAAGGACATGATGTGGCCGTGTTTTTGTGGGGCAATGTTTGTCCTGGCTATAAAATCAGATGTAAGAGTCCATTTTTCATTCATGTTTTTCATTGTTTTTTTCTGACCCCTTGTCTCCAGTACCTACAAAAGAGTTATATGTTAAATGTGCTTCAAAAATTATTAAAATATATGCACATATCAGCTATTGATAAGAGAGCAAGAGGAAACGGTTCAGGTTATACATATTACTTTGAAGTTCTATATATGCTTTTGTCCCCTATTCCTAGTTCTTTCACCACTGAGATTTTTACATTAATTTATTTTCATTTATTAACATAGCATTCTATTTTTCTCAGTAATATTCAAGGTATTCACATTGCTGATGGGAAAGTAAATGGGTCTATCCACTTTGGACAGGAATTTATTATAACGTAGTGACTTGAAGTTGTCTATATCCTGTGTCCCTTATATCCACTTCTGGCTGTACGCCTCAGAGAAATTCTCACACAGTTTGAATGAGATGTGTGTAATTCTGGGGTATTCGTAGTAATACTGTTTGATGTAATGAATGATTGATGAATGGAAACCACCTAACGGACTCTTGTAGAGAAACTGATAAATAAATTGTACTTTATTCACACAAAAAACTACTAAAGAAATTTTGAAATGAATGAAATAGATATAGATATCTATTTATCTACATGGGCAAATTTAACAGAACATAAATTCAAGCCAAAAAAGGGAAGTCTCAAAAGAATATACTATGATACTATGAATGTAAATTTCAAAACTCATAAACCGATATACTTTATTCCCTATGCGTACTTGCATATGCAGTAAAAGCGCACACGCATGTGTGAGAATAACTCAGACCAGCTTCTTCACCAGTCCCTTCAAAAATATCCTAGTATTCTTTAGTACATTTGTCTATAAATAGCAAGATAAGTTCCACCAGGAGATCGATAGAGCTATAGATTAAGCCTTTTTTCAGTATAAATAACCTGTATTTCCAGATATTACTGTGACTGCCGCTAGTTTCCATTTATTTAGTGCTTACCATATACTTGCCCATTTACGTGCTGGACAGTCCCTTAGGGAGTTAGCTAATGTTACCTCTGGGTATGTGAAAGCAGTATTTGTCATTGATGACAATGTCTGTTTGGAATATGTGATCATATTTTCTTTCTTTCTCTGGAACTGAGCTACTTAGGAAGTGTTCAGTAAAGAAAAAGGAGTGCAAATAGTGTTGCTTTCTGAACAAAGTACACTGTTCTATTTATAATAATGTCTCTTTTTAGTGTGGACTCATTCTGTTGCAAGTGAGAGAAACTGAAGTCCCACCAGCTTAAGACAAAATGAGGATTTATCAGTGTGGCTCATGAGCCTTGGATGATGTTGTGTTAGGCATGGGTAGACCCAGACACTTGTACTCTGTTGTAAGATCTGTCTTCCTGTTTGGCATCACTCCCAGGCAGAAACAGCCCCTGTCTTGCATACTCCCACCTTGGCCGCTCAAGCAGCCAGAGGCTATCTCTCCTGTAAGAAAGTTCTGGGAAGGCCTCGGATGGGTTTGCCTTGGGTCCTAAGCCCATTCCTGAAACAATCACTGTGGTGCAGAGATTAGTTGGGGTATTTGGTCGGGCACAGGAGGTTTGGGACCCCAATCAGAATGGATAGGGGAAGGGTATTGCGTTAAAGGGAAAGTGGGGTGGTGTTATCAGGGGACAGGTCAGAGTGGCATGGAAAAACTGTAGCTTCCATGGAACACTGTCGATTCTCGTCATCTTTCTCCCATCACACACCTGAAGAAAGAGCATAATAAATAGGCTATGCATGTTTTAAGCATTCTTGAGTTTTGCTGAAGCATAATCAACTCCTAGAAATGAATGGCCTTTTCCCAGGTGAGACTCTCCTTTCCCACACTCATAATCGTATCAGTAGCATTTGGCTAAATGAGAATTAGGGAATCTCCTTTAAGAGATGTACTGGAAATTGCCTTGTTCAATGATGGGCTTAAAGACGAAACCCATGCTTTCCCACTTTGAGAACATTAGTGATCAGAGCTAGTTCATTAGCTGCCTTAATTTGCACAGATACTGATGGAAGATGGGAGGACCCAGCTTTGTTGGAATGACACCAGCGTGCCATCCGAGTGTGAGTGGGCTTTGCTATTAAAAGCCCTGTAATGACTTGTGTCGGTTTATAGAGATTTGTGCTGCTGGGTTACTCCATGCCCAGTACTTGGCAATGCCCAGATCATATTTAAATCAGGCACTAAGTGTAATTAAGTACTGCCCTCAGCACAGCTCTCCTTTTAGGACATTTTTATTCACTATGATTTAGAACATGACAATTGGGTGAGATTAAAGCAGCAAATTGTGCGTATAAAACAAACCCCTGAAAATAGCAAGGGACTATAAAATTTTATAAAGGGAATACTGCACATGCCTTCAATCCGATAAAACTTTTGTGAGCTCGGAGATTAACTGTGAAATAAAAGTAAGCCAATACAGTATGTGCCACAACCAAACTATAAATCGTGTATTATTGTTTCGTATAACTTTTATGTTCCCTCCACAAATGACTCCTTAGCATCTTGAGAATAACACATGCAGCATACAATTAATTAGCCTTCAAGAGAATCAGCTCAGGAGACACTGGGCCACTCTGTGAGTGTAAGGTATTTGGGTGACAATGTTGTAATGTGACAGTATTTGGTCTTTTGGGGAGTTCTGCGGTCCTTATAGTGGCTACTTTGGTTTCCTTATTTACTTGGTTCATGTTTATGTCTCGTCTGTTGTAAAAGATGGAACTGATTTCCAAGGCTCTTGAAAGCTATCCACTTTTCGCTTAGAGTTCCAGGGTTTTATAGCTACATGGCACTTTAACGCTCGTCTACGCCGGCACCTCCTTTTAAAAATGAAGAAGCTGAGGTTGTAAGCATTAAGGGGTTTGTGTAGGTTCACAGAATAAGTTAGGGACACCCTGAATTCTCCTTCAGGGATAATCATGCCCCATTCTGTCCTTTTGCCTAAAACTTTTAAGATTTTCTTCCTTTTAAAATGGAAATAATATATACGTGTTTTTTCCTGATTATAATAACACAAGATTCTCTTTTAGAACAATTATAAAATTAAAAAATATTTTCAAGTAAATTTAAAAAAATTTACCTACAATCTCAGTAATCAATATTGATCACCTTTAACATCATATTGTATTCCCTTCCAGCTTTTTATCTGCATATATGAAGAAACAAATATAGGTATAATCATTTACTCTGAAAAATAAAGAATATTCTATTTTATTCACTTAATACATTTATTAGGAGAATTTCTTTATATGATGAAATACTTTCTCAAAAGCATGATTTTTAATAATTTTATGTTACTTCAAAATAATATGGCTCCTTATTCATTTATTTAATTATTACACCATTGATTTACTACTGGTCCTTTTTCCTTGGGTCTAGATACTTAAGAGTTTTAGAGGTAAAAAATGACTTGGAGAGACATGAAAAATGACAGAATATTGATGGAACATAAATCTCTTTAATGTTTCATATCTAGGATAGTTTCATATGACCCATTGAATCAAATTTTATGTCATAATATCCAAGTTTTCACACCAGATGAGATTGGATAATATTATTTCTACATCAGGATGGATTTATAAGGTAAGTAGATTTCCTATAATTTGAATTTGCTCTCCTGTCAAATGTATGCTAGCTTATAGATAGCAGTCTGCATAACTTTAAAATACTATGTCCACCACGAGGTCTTTGATAGCATCCATCCCTTCCTTTATTCATTTATTCTTGAAGTCAAATCCTTGCCTTTTAAGCATATGCCAAGCAGCATGGTGCTGTGGACAATAAAAAGGCGAACATGGCATATAAGTGAACAATTCACCCGTTATAAGACAGAACATCCTGTGGAATAATGAGAAGCCATGGCTTCACAGCCTGAAGAGGAAGGAGGATTTTAATGGGCAGAGGCCAATCTAGGCCAAGAGAATAGGGAAGACACAGAGGAGTGAAACTACCTGGAGTGTTCCAGGAATGTTAAGTCTGTTGGAGAAGGTGGAGCGTGGAAGGAGAAAAAGAAACAGGAGATGTCAGATTACAAAGGTGTACACTGCTTTTATCTGATATACTTCTTTTATTTGCCATATTTAAATGCAAAGAGAGAAATATCTTTTTTTTACCTGGTTCTGCTGGTGTCAATAATTCAGGCGGGCTACTAGGGATTGTCAAGACTGTAAAATGAGCTGGGGACCAGAGAATTTTAAGTTCTGGTCTCTTCGTGTTACTTAATGTTATGTAATAGTGTCTCCCGATCTTACTTTCGTTTTTAAATATGGGCTTTATTTCTCAAGTGTGGAATGGAAATAGCAGAGTAAAACATAGAGCGTGTCCACAACCCTGAAGAGAGAGTTAGTAACTGGTTTTTGGAGTTTGCATTGAACTCATTTTGCAGTTTTAGGCTTTTCTCTCTCACATTTAGGCTGTGTAAAATTTAGAGCAATACTTCAGTTAGTTGGATTAATGGAGACTGTCTGAAATTATTATTGAAAGAGAAATGCAGCTTTATTACTTTCATATACATAATTTGAACTAAACTAAGAAAGAATTGCCTAATAGATGCCCTGATGAACCTACTTTAATGAATACATGAAAAAAATTTGTAATGAGAATAATAATTTTATGCAAATGAAAGCTGACGAGGTTTTCAAGTGCGTGAAGATAGTTTGTTTTCTGAAATAGGATAAAAATGTCTTTTAGAGTTATACAAATACTGATTCTTGCATTTTCATAGTCCTTTCTCATTTGCCAAAGTATAATACTTTAAAGAACACCTTCTCATTTGTGCCTCATAGCAACCCCTTAAAGTAGATAAGGTGTTTTTAGCTCTATTTTATAGATAAGAAATCAGAGATGCACAGAAGTTAAACAATTTGCTGTACGTCACAAAATTAGAAATGACTGACCCAGTCCTGGAACCTAGGGCCCTTGATTAGTAGTCTATTGTTTTGTATCCTAGTTTATACTGTTAATTCTCAGTATTTCCTCTTTTTCCTGTTATAGATGACCTTTAGCACCATGTGTTTTGGACTTTGCGTAAATTCAGGGAACAATAAGGATCAGGAACCTTGATTATATTTCTGAAAACAACATATATGATATGACATTACTATGATTGCTTCCACAAGTTGGAACAAACCCATAACACCCACATGCTGAAAACAAAGCTTTACTCTTAAGTTTCTAGAATTAAGGTGAAATTTTCCAGTTTCAGAAGGTATCACCATAGGTCTTCAGTTATTAGCAAGACGGAAACTCTTTAATTACATAGGGAAGACCATATCTTTTGAAAAGTTGGAAACTCACCAAAAATATCATCTATATGTTAAGAATATACCCAAGAAAGAAAGAAACCACATTATATTCTTACTCTTCATTGACTGCTTTCATGAATGAATGTGGAAAAGTTAAACTTTCAGAGGACTGCAATAATTTTTGTCTCTTTGTCTAGATACTAGCATAAAGCCTAGGACCAGATCCATTATTACAAGGCTAAGTAATAAGATGTAAGAGCAGGCACTTAAAATTGATATGTTTTTAGAGAATTTCATAAATGTAATAACACATCTATATCAAAGTGATTTTACATGTTTTTGTAACAATATTACTATCTTATTCTAAATATATAATTCCAAAGAAAAAAGCAACTCCAAACCCTAAAAAGATGAGCAGCATGGAACGTCACTGTATCTTTTCTTATTGTTTAATAGAATTGGTATAAAAGACCTCTTTCTTCGGGTCCATGCATCAAGATTTGTTGCTGGAAATAATAGGTATACTTGTTCCTCTGTGTCTTTTATATAAAAGCCTGTGACATGCATACTCAGTGCAGCGTTAGACTTAGGCTGCAATACAATGATTTTACAGTATTCTGAGTATTATTGTAAATTCCTTTGCGCTGCACAAAGCTCTTCTCAGCTACTGAATTTAAGACTTTCCCATCCGTCTGTCTTCCATGAAAACTTTTGAAGGAACTGATGGAATCTTTTACATTTTGCAATGAACAAACATGTAATAAAAGTTCTGGATAGGATGAAGTGACTTGTGGTAGAATAATGCTCTTGTTGAGAACAACTAGAAAATTTGGATAACCATTTGAAAAGAAGTTCTGCTTAAAAGTATCAGAGAGTTTTTGATGTAATGAGAACTAGAATGGCTAAAGTTTCAGAGATGGGGAAACTGTGGAAAGCTGAACTGACAACTGAGCTCTACTTTTTCCCTGGGGAAATTTGCTACTTCTGGGCATGGGTAGGAAGCAGAAAATGGGGGCTTTGCCCAGGCAGAGGGCTGCCATTAAGGGAAGGAAAAACCTTTAGAACTTTTGGTGGTCCCAGGAAGGGAAGTGAAAAAAAAGTGGTGACTCAAGAAATTGCAAAACACAGCCTGTATTCAACACGTTTGCTGAGTTCTAAACGTGAATGCAGTGGGAGGCTAAGGAAAAGAAAAAGAGAAGTTAAAAATTTCTGGAAAGTAGCATTGAAGAAACAAAGATTAGCATTCAAGAACTGCTGGGATAATGAGCTTGGGGGTCATACTAGATATTCAGTTGGAAGCTGTGCAAGACCACACCCTAGGGAGAGTAGACCTCTAGAGGTTGACTGAGTCTTACTAAAACTACAATCCAGCCTCAAAGCAGATTGGTTCTTCGTTGGATAGAGGTAATCAACTCTGACTCTTTCTGCCTACCAAAAAAAGGGTAAATCTTTTCTGGAGGAAGATAGCATAATCTGGAACCTCTAGAATTTTTAACACAATGTCTGACCTTCAATTAAGTATTACTGACAAAAAAAATCAAGAGAAAAGAATAACTGTTAATAGAATATATTCACGGGTGATCCAGAAATCGGTGTTAAAAGACAAAGATTTAAAAATGGCTATGAGTAATGTGTTCAAGAAAATAGAGGAACTGAATGGCAATGGAGAAAAACATGGATCATTTCAACACAGAAATAAAATCTATAAAAAGAATTGTAGAATTAAACAGTGCAGCATCTTAAGTTAATTACTCAGTAAACGTGTTTGGCAGCAAAAGAAAAGAGCAGTAAACTCTTAGCTCAAGAGAACCTATCCAATGGAAGCACAGAGAGGAAATAAAAGAAAGTGAAATAAATAAAGGAAGGATAAGAATTGTAGAATATAATGTAAATGTCTAACATGCAAGTAATCCCAGTATCAGAAGAAAAGTAGAGTTTGTGGCAGAATCAATATTCAAAGAAATAACGGCTATGAATGTGCCAAATATGATAAAAGACATCAACCTAGAAATTCCGGAAACTGTGAATCACAAGTAGAAAAATTACAAAGAAAATAAAAGGTAGGCATCACAGTAAAAGTGATGTGAACCAAAGACAAGAAAATCTCTCTTTTTTAAAAGAGATTGGCACCTGAATTAACATCTGTTGCCAATCTTCTTTTTTTTTCTTCTCCCCAAAGCCACCCAGTACATAGTTGCATATTCTAATTGTAGGTCCCTCTGGTTGTGGCATGTGGGACACCACCTCAGCGTGGCCTGATGAGAGGTGTCATGTCTGCACCCAGGATCTGAAGCGGGAAAACCCCGGGCTGCTGAAGCAGAGGGAGCAAACTTAAACACTCGGCCGCAGGTTCGGCCCCAAGAAAATCATAAAAGTAGCCAGAGGTGGGGCAAAAAGCAGACCAGAGGAAAAACCAGAGAAAAAGAAGATGTTATTTTCAAATAGCAACACTAATACTAACACTTGACTTCCTAACAAGAACAATAGAAGCTAGAAGCTAATAGAATTACATCTTAAAAGTGATGAAGGAAAATAACTGCCAACCTGGAATTCTGTAACCATTGAAAATGAAGGTAAAATAAAGACTATTTTTTCAGGGGGTGAAGGAAGAAATAAATTTGTCTTTATTTGCAGGTGACACAATGATCTTTCTAAAAAAAAAGACATTTTAGACAAACAAAACCTGAAAGAATGTATCACTGGTGTACCTGCACGAAAATATAAAGTAAAAAGAGTTTCTTGAGACGGAAGCAGAGATGCAGAAAGAAATAAAGAAAAATGGAATGAGATTTGACTAAATATAGTTAAATATTGACTTTACAAAACAATGATAATGTCTTGTGGAATTAAAAATGTACATAGATTTAAAATCAATAATGCAATAGCAATAATGTGAACACATTATTGGAGGAGTATAAATCAAATTAAAACATTCTATGTTCTAGCATTATGAGACAGTATTAAAAGTTGTAAATGTTTTTGGCTGTAATTAGTTAAGGGTGCATATTTTAGGGTAACCATTAAAGGACTAGTAAATAATTTATTAAGAACTGATGGGAGGAATAATAATATAATAGAAAATACTTTATTAATCCAAAGGAGAAGAAGAAATATGTACAGGTGAGTTCATTAGAATAGGAATGATAAAATAATATCTATAAATAGATCAATAATCATAAAGAAAACACATCCTTTCTTCAAATTAAAGACTAAAATTGTCAGACTGTATTAAAAATAATCCCGTGTGTGCTCCTTATGAAAAACCCACTTTCAATATTCAGACACAGAAATATTAAAAGTAGAAGGATGGGAAAAGATAGCATGCAAACAGTAAACAAGAGGAAGCTGCTGGACTTTTTTCACAATCAAGAAAGTATATCCTAAAGCAAGATGCATACTCAGATAAAGAGGAATAGACATAATTATAAAGAAGAAGAATTCACAATACTAAGTTTGAATGCACCTGGTACCATTGTTTAAAAATATTTAAAGCAATAAATGACAAAGACAAAAACATAAAGACAAAATCATAATTATAGCAAGCAACTTGAACACACCTTTTCTATAACATCCCCAAATCAATAAGGATATTGAAGATCTGAACAACATATTTAACTAGTATGGCCTAATTAATAGATATAGAGCACTGCACCCACTCATGGTAGAAATCATGCTTTTCCAAGTGCATGTGAATCATTACCAAAACTGACCAAATGCTGCTTTATAAAGCAAGCCTCATCAAATATCAAAAGATTAAAAGCATTCAGATATTGTTACCTGATTATAAAGAATTAAGGTAGACATAAAATCCCAAAAGATAACTAGAAAAACACAAATTGCTTGGAAATTAAGTAATGTATTCTAAATAACCTATGTGTCAAGGAAGACATCTTGCTGGTAATTAAAAATCTTTTGATCTAAATTTTATGAAGATATGGCATCAAAACTTGTGGTTGGTGGGTAAAGCAGTACACGCAGGGTAATTTACAGCCTTAAATTCATATGTAAGGAAGGAATAACTGCCTAAAAATCAATGATTCAAACTTTTATCTCAAGAAACTAGGAAAAGATTAATAAACTAAACCCCAAAAAGTAGACAGAAGAAAATGATGAAGGTAAGATCTGGATTTGATTAAAGAGAAAACAAATGCATGATAAGAAAAAACCTACCAAAACTAACAGAAGATTAAACAGAAAATTGGAATTTGTTATTAAAAATCTTCTCATAGAGAAAATTCCAGACCTAGATAACTTCACCAATATTTCTTTCAAACATTTAAGATAAAACTAACGAATAGTCATAACATTTTCTAGATAAAAGGAAAAGAGGGAATATTCTTCTCCTTATTTGATCCTTCAATGCAAAGTCTAAGAATTTAAATAAAGTTAGGGACTTAGGCATTATGCTGTTACAAAATAATTCAAGAGGAGTTTTAACTCTTATAAAAATCTTTATTAAAATGGTGAAAACTATTTCATTATAGTCATGCATTTCTTAACAACAAGGATACCTTCTGAGAAATGCATTGTTAGGCAGCTTTGTCGTTGTGTGAACATCAGAGTGTACTAACCTAGATGGTATAGCCTACTACACACTTAAGCTGTATGGTACAAATCTTATGGGATCACCCTTGTATATGCAGTCTGTCGTTGACCAAAACATCATTATGTGGCGCATGACTGTATACTTATGTTAAATACATAACCACAGTATTCAGGACAGATTTGTAATTGTGTATCATCTTAAGGAAAAAAAGGCTAATAGAATTGTTATATTTCAGTAAACTTTTATATCAGTGGACAGAAGTACAGAAAACTGTACTTCAGCTGAGTTCTACTTAAAGATCCTTTGATGATAAATGTGTAACAGTGGAAAGAGCATTAGTTTAGGGATTCTGAAGACCCAGGTTCTAATTTTGGTGAACACCACCTGTGACCTTGGGCAAATAACCTGATATCTCCAAGTCTTTGTTTCCTCATCCGTCCAGTGAGGGGTTTGGGCTAGAAAGTCTTTAAGACCCCTGATAAATCTGATGAAATGTGTACTGTCTTCTGTTCTACCTTATTGAGGGAGGCAAGTGGCGAGATATAGAAAGATTATTCTAGGCCTTGAGTTGTCACAATTATTAGCAACCCAAGAGAACTCAGAAAAGCTATCCTATGAGTGAGACTACTGATTTCTTCCACGCAGCGATGATGACTGGTGGGCTTGGAGAAACTGAGTTCACAAACTCTTGGTTTATTTACCCCATTATTTCTAATCCAGTGCGAAACATGCAGACACCAAAGGCAACACATTCTCTAGGTCACAACGTCAAGGCCCCTTCTTTGACTCAAACTTTCTCCATATGTTCTAAATCATTTTCCTCTGCCCATGCACCTCCCAAACTCCACTCAGTTCTTCCATTTCTCTTGTTGTCATAAAAGTGTGAAAACTATCTAGTCTCTTCATTTTTATTATGCCAGTGTCTCCAAGTAACTTCTGATAGCCACCTGTTAGGACTGACTAATGTTTACCCACTTCTACTGATTTAAGATATTTTACTCTCAACAAAATAACACAAAATATTTTCAAATGTATCATAGCCATGTGGTTATACATTTTTCCTTATGAAACATTTAACCAAAAAGATTTGATAGATTATTTAACCTAATGTTTTTTCCAACTTCAGTACAATAGATTTACTTTCTGACCAAGACCATCCGTTACACTATTTCCATGCAAGAATTTGCATGAATTTTAATATCAGTCTGTTGAAATAATAGCAATTGGATAGTGTGTATTGTAACTGTTTTTACCAGATTACACCAGGGACTCTTTCATAATCAGAATGCGCGTTACTAAATTGCCCTCCTTGACAAATTTTCTGTCCTAATGACAGATGTCGTGTTGACGCTGTTTTATTCAATGATCACAGCCTCTGTCCGTGGGAGGTGATAGACGTGAAGATGCCAAAGACAGCTGTGGAAGGGATGCTTTCAGAGGAGCACATTTAAAGCAAAGGAGTGCGAAGATTTTAGCTGTGTCCTGTGTCTGTGTCCTACCACCCTTCCTTGGGGATATCTAGGGAAGATAGACTGTTTCACGATGGTGTGTAAACCATTGCTATGACACATATGTGAAGCATATCTTCACTCCAGATGCATATTAAGTGATTTGTTGAGGAAACCTAGGGAAGAAATTCATGCAAGTATTTAAACATTAGTTAGTCTTTTCCTTTGTTTTCTAGGTAATTTCCTGAGTGATTTTTAGATCTTGTTGCTTACTTGCTATAATTAAGGTACTTCTTATATTCATTTGGTGGACAAATCACTGCACTTTATGCCTCACTCTTGTCCAAAGGACAGCGGCCTCTCTCTTTGTCCAAATATCTGTCAGTGTACTTTTAAAAACATTATTAAATAAGGAGCACATGATTTACATATCTGTTTTATACGCATTTTTATACTAAAAGGATTAAAATTGAGATCTCAACAATTGTCTTAATATAGAGGTTCTCCTTTATTTCTTTTATCCCAATAATTATCACCAATCCTTTTTATGCTATTTTAATGAAATGTAGGAGAGACTACTATTATATGGTCACAAATACAATCCCAAACAAAATGCATTGTTTTTTCATGATAACCACAGAATTGCTCCCTTTCTGCTTCCCTCTTACTTCCCACAAATGACAACTTGAGGCTATTTTTATTTCCTCATCTCCTTCTGCCTTCCATACCCACAATATAACTCTTTTTAAACGCTTTTATCTTCTCTTTATTTCTATCTCCTATTCCTAGTTTCTTTTCTGAGATAGTTTAAGAAAATGAATCTCTTTTCATAAGTCCTTACTTAGCACTCGTTTTACACATTCCTGAGAGCCTTTGTGTTGAGTTTCATTGCTCAATCCTGTATCCCTTTAATCTGTCTTCCCTTATGTTTTTTTAGACCAGTTTGGACTCATTTGCTGTTTTGGGGGGGATATTTTTTCAAGTATTTATTTCAGATTAGGCATATGTGTAGTATGCTTTCTCAGTTACTGCAAGTCTTAGATTTTCTTTCACTCTGATTGGTGAATTATCTCTTGGCTGGTAGAAGATTCTGGAGTTGGAGGCCTTTTATGAATGTAGTCTGTAGATGCTTTGGCTTCCAGTATTGCAGATGAGAAGTCTGATGCCTGTCTGATTTTTGTTTTCTTTGTAGATAAACTTGCTCTTTTGCCTGACTGCTTATAACTTTTTTTTTTTAATCCTAAAGCTTCACATATTTTACCAGAGTATGCCTAGCATAGTGTCTTTTCTCTTCATTGCAGCCTGGAACTCATAAGCTGTTTCAGTTTGCAGATTCAAGTCTTTGCTCAGTTCAGGGAAGTTTTTTCCCTCGTGTTGATTCCTAGGCAATAATTCCTGTTATTGCCTTTGCTTCCTTTGTTCCTTTTCCTCCTTTGTATTATGTTGAGTCTCTCGTCTTAGTCTCTTAGTGTTTTCCTTTGTGATTTTTATGTTATTTTTCTTTTGGTTTTGTGCTTTGAGATATTTTTTCCAGATCACTTATTGTCCTCTTAACAGTCAACTCATTCTCATTTTTAATTCTTTTACTGAGTTTTCTAATTCAAAAATTGCATTTTCAAGTTCCAGGAAGTCTTTTGAGAATTGCACTTGAATCTCTATATGCTTTTATTATTTTGTCATTCAGGGGCTCATCTCTCTTTCCTGGGAGCCCATGTTTACCTGGCCCACTTCTCTGGCTGCTTGACCTCCTAAGAAGGGAAGATATTTTTCTCTGTTGACTCACTGGGACTCAAGTTTAGTTGTTGAAATATTCTTAATTGTAGACATCTTGTAGTTGGTGAAAAAGAAAGTGATTCCTTGTCTTTTAGGTATAGGATTTAGGACAGGCTGTTAAACATCTCTTACCGCAATAATAGGAAGCCACTTCACAGCCTGGTCCCCTGCCTGCTCCAAGCCATGAGAGTAGAGAAGACACATTGCATTCATTTAGCGCTCGGGGAGACTCAGCATTCTCAAAAGGAATACAGTTGAACTCCTCTTCCTCTGCTCTGTTGGGCTCTGTCGATCTGGAATTACCACACTTTATATAGGGCTCTGAAACTCTCTGGCCCTTGTACAGAAGTTGTTTCAAGTTCTCTCCACAGGGACTTCAGTAGATTCTGCGTCCTGGTAGATATCTGATAGCAGCTGTCACCTTTAGAGAGGCAGAAGGCTGAGCTGATGGAGGAGGACAAATAGTGGAGGCCATGTTTTTAGAACACTTGCTCGGTTCCTTTATTATAATAATAATACCTATAGTATTTAATTGCCTATAAGTTACTACATTCTGCCTGCCAGAGGTTCCATTATATAAGTGGTAACAGAATTGGGGAGAAAGAATTCTGGAGACTTGGATTCAAGTAGTGGCTCTGAAATTAATCAACTGTGAGATATTGGACGGGTGATTTAACCCCTCTGTGCCTGTTTCTTGCCTGGAAAATCAGAAGAATCATAATAATCTATTTTTGGAGTTGATCCACTTTAGAGACATCTACCCAGCCCATTAATTGCTTTTCCTTCCCCCAACCTCGTCTCTTAGAATTGCTCTGCTAACAGGGCTGGTCTAGGCAGTCCTGCTTGTTTACCAGGTACAGTTGACAGGGTCAGGAGTAAACAGTCAACCCAAACTGGGTCAGATGGAAATGCTTTGCCCAGAATTAGGGATCTAGAGACTCTTCTCAGTCCCAGTAGGCCGCGTGTACTAAGGGCAGGCTAGCATAGATGGTAAGGATACTATTGTGGGACAGCCAGCCATCTCAGCCATATGTGAAGAGAAGCCAGAGAGCCCATTGGCACAGAGATGAGAGCAGATAAATCCCAGATTGAGAGAGAGTACAACATGGAGAGAATTTCCTTGGTTCCTTGTGGTTTTCTAGTCCCTGGGTTCAGTCTTTCTCGATAGATATGACAGAATTTTCTCTCCTTGGGATTCATGAGTTTGCTTCTAGATTAGTAAAAGATTTTGCCCATTTCCTGTATACTTAAGTTAGTTTGGGTGAGTTTCTATTGTTAACAATTGGAGGATTCCCCTAAGACGCTTAGCTTTATAACTGGCCAAGTTTTTATATATGTATATAAATAAAATGAGAATGGAAAAATATCTTGGAAAATAAACAGTCATACAGACACAACTTCTTGTTACTTTGCCCTCCAAATACATGTTCTTATGTGTCTATAATTTGGGTGTATTTGTGTGCGTATGTTTAGCTAGCTAGCTAGCTAGCTTTCATATGCATTTTAACATCTTCCGCACTTTAAACCGGAGCTGTTAGTCTTGTATCTAAGACATTCCAGTCAGAAGTTGGAGCACTTTTAGCAACTAATTGAGATGGACTTTGGCCACATTTTGGAATCAATCTACTTTGTTCTTTCCCTGGATTTCTAGACTTAATAGCAAAGATAGAAAAGAAAGAAGCCAACATGCTGGTCCTCTGAGGTCCAGCCTCCATCTTCCATTCCTCATGGATATTGTCTGTCTGAGGAGTCAGTCTCCTTTGGAAGGATGGTGCATTTTTCCATACAGCAAAGCATGTCCATGGGAAGAAAAGTAGTTGCAACTTCGACAGTTTACTCTAAACTTATGTACCTAGGAAAGAAAACATCACAAAATTTATGTTCCCTCAAAAGTCACTAAATTAGGGCCCCGTAAGCAATGAAAAAAAGCCAGAAATAATTCCTTCTTCTAGCTACTCTTTTCAATCATTCATCCAAAATGTAGATAGAAAAAACATCATCTTCCAGACGTGTCTGTCAACGTCTAATCAGGAAAACAGAAACCACTCAATGTATTTCAACAGAAGGGCTTTAATGATACCAAGAATTATTTACATAGGTGATGGAAAAGCTGAAAGTGCAACCAGGGGCATGAGGCCACTCAGGGATTAATGGGAAGCTTGGAGAGACAACAAGAGCAGGGTGTATTGTAAAAGCCTAGAGGCCAGCATCATCAGACTGGGGTGAGAACATGGGCAGGCCTGCCCTGGTAGGAGCTGGGACTATGTAGAGAGGGGCTCTTGGATCCATGAAGGATATGTGCCTCTGCCAAAGAACAGACACTACACAAGGCAGAGTAAGAGAGAAATAAATATTCTAGCTTCTCCCCTTCTTCTACACTCCAATGCCTCTCCTTGGATGAACCTACCCAGATGGCAGTTGGCAGAGGAGACTGGGAGATGTAATTCCCTGAGATACAGAGCAGAGCAGGGGGAGGATGAGAAATGGATCTGGGAGCTAGCAAGCAAACTCTGTCAGATAGCTCATGGAATTCTTGAAATCTCAGTCATCACTGAGCACGCCTATTTACATTTCTCAAGCTCAAATCCAGGAGGAAGATTTTAACTTGGGTAATGGTTTTCATCAGGTGATAGTACTACCCTTAGAGGGAACCTGGGAAATATATGAGGACATTTTTTTGTTGCCACAATGAGTGGGTGTGTGTGCTACTAGCAGGTAGAAGGATGGAGACAGATGCTCCATGTCCTGTGATGTGTGGTACAGCACAATACAGTAAAGAACTGCCACATCCAAACACTGGTGGTGCCCCATGGAGAAACAAGGTGATTTTATGTTACAGAGTCATCTGAAATGGAAAGAGCTACCTTAAAAAGCAGTAAGTTCATGATCATTAAAGGATGTCAAGTAGAGGCTGGATAACCCTTGTCCGGGATATTATAGAGAGGATAAAGAGCTCAGATAGTGAGGGTGGAAGACAGGCTTAGAGTTGGACTTGACCTCTTGGTCTCTTCTATCCTTAAGATTTTATAATACCTTTTATGGCTATGAAAATAGCACTATTTATTCAGTGGCCATATGTATCAGTCTCTGTGTTGAATGCATACGTGCGTTATCTCATTTATTCCTCACAGTAAAGTGGTGAGGAAGATGATACTATTATCCACATTTTATAGGAAACTGAAGCTCAAGGGGGCAAACTGACTTGCTCAAATTACCCTATTAGAAAGTTGCCAGAGGGGGAACTGGAACCCAAATCTTTCTGACTCTTAGACCCATGTTCTTAGTCAGTATGCTCTGAGGCTTCCCTGTTCCAATTCCTATGTTCCACTTGTCTTTCTGGGCTTTGAATCTCCACCTTGGGATCTGTGTTATGCATTATAATTATATCATCTGTAGGCCTTTCTCGCTGTAGTTGCTGATGCTCAGGGCTCAGCTGTTCTAGGAAGCCGTTCAGGATAAACTCAGGTTGTCCAACCATCTCTTGGCTTCTTGATGGTTAATTTCCTGACATATGACCTTTCTGTTTCTCCTGATACTCTGGAGTTTATTCATTACTCACCCTGACCATACTTTGCCCCTCATGAATGAGAGCCCTCTGTGCTGACCAACAGCAAAGCAGGAATTTTCAGAAAGCCCCTGTCTTAGCTGTGCTTTTTTTATTCCTCATACAAATAGAGTAAATGGAAGTTGGCACACCCTGTACCTTCATTCATTCATGCACATATTTATGGAACAGCCACTATGTACCAGGCACATGTATGAACACAGATATGGCTCCTAACTCTCATGGAGTTTATAGTCTAGCTGCTGTCCTGCCCAGTAGAACTTTCTGCACAGTCCAATACAATAGCTACTAGCCACGTGTGTCTGTTGAGCTCTTGCAATGTGACTAATGCAAGTGAAGAACAGAATTTTCCATTTTAATTAATTCAAATTTAAATTTAAATACCATAGATGATTAGTGACTACTGTATTGGGCAGTACAGGTCTAGAGGGAAAAATAGAAAATTATGAGAAAGGATGTACAGTCATTTAACGTTTGTGGAGTATCTGCAATGGGCAAATCAAGGGATAGAAAGAATAAGACTTGGCATATTGGAGTTCACAGTCTAGAGAGGATACAAACACTTAGATATTTATCACATGTGTAGGTTGAAATATAGTCTGTAGTGAATGTGGTAGGGAGAAAGTGAGGGAGTGACTGACAGCCAAAAAATCAAAAGCTGTTTCAAGGAAGAGGAAGCTTCTGAACTGGACCTTGAGAAATGGAGAAGTTGACTAGGTGGAGAGACTGCGTTGCTGGTAGAGTGGGGTCCTCAATCTGGGCACTACTTTAGGCTAGATGATAGTAATAGATGATAGTAATAGATATTTTGGGCTGGATAATTCTTTGCCATAGGGGGTTGTCCTATGCATTGTAGAATGTTTAGCAGCATCCCTGGTCTCTACCCACTACATGCCAATAGCATCACAACCCTCATTTGTGACAACCAAAAACATCTCCAGTCATCGTGAAATAGTCTCTGGAGAACAAAATAGCCTTATCTTGAGAACTTCTGAGGTAGAGGAAATTCTGTGTGAAAGCCACAGGTGTTATATAAGGGGAAGTGAGTCACTTAAGTTGGCAGCATGGGTAGGGAGGATGGTGCCAGCAAGAATGAATGGATGAGTGTGGGGTCAGGTAGCAAAGAGCTTCAGACACTATGTCTGGAGTACAAACTATCCTGTAAGGAGCAGAAAGCTGATGGAGGTTTTTATAGCAGGAGAGTGACGGGATTGATGTTATTTTGGAAGGCAAACCTGAAGTGTGGTGTTCTTCAGCACACTGTGCCAGGTGGGAAACAATCCAGATTGGGGAGCAGTTGGAAGCAGACCGTATTGGGGCCAGGGTCATGGGTTGTGCCAAGCACATGGCGAGGGCTTGAGCAAAGGCTGTGGTAGTCGAGATGGGGAGGAGGCTAACACTGCTATCATCACAACCACATGAATCAGGTCTTTGCACTGATGTGTGGCTGTATATGAACTAACAAACGCATCCTTGGAATGACAGACTTTGAAGACATTTATGTGATATTTTTTAGCTGTGTGTTCTGCACTTTACTATTTTCATTGGAAACGGAGGGATTTTTTCTAGAGTAATTTCATGTGTAGATTTATTGAATTAACAGTGTCAGAAAATGTTGTTTTCCAACTTTCGTCTTAATACTGTGTTGAGACAGGAAGGTAAGGATATGATTTTCATCTTTTATTATGGATCGTCATGATGAATTTGAATATATGTACATGTCATATGCATGTATTTATATGTTATGATATTTGGGTGTAGTAAGAAAAATGCTAGCTACTTGCATGAGCAGTTTGAGTATTGGGGGTAATTGTTATATTAATGATATGGATATCTTGAATCACAAAAGACAGCAATGAAAGAATAGAAACCCTGTGGTTTGTAGGCCATTGCCTCTTTTAGAAACCATTTTGCTATTGTGTTAATTTCCCATATAAGTCATGTGATTAGTTCATTTAAATAAGTTACTGTATTTTAGAACATAGAATAATTAGCACAAAAGAGTTCATAAGTTGAGGTTCTAAACATTCAGGGCTAGGTTGATCTCTAGGGCACAGACCATGTCAGCATTGAGACTGTAGCCGTGAATGAGCAAGTGGATGGATAAATAACACGTGCAGAGTACATAGATACTTACATGCTGTGTACTCTTAATTTTATCCTATCTTGTCCGTTTAAATCCTTGTAAAAGTAAACTGTGTCCTGTATATATTAGCACACAAGAAATTGTGTTTGGAATCATCATTTCCTTTAGTTGGTTTTTGCTTCTGCAAGAGAAGACTAAACTCCTTGAAGGTGGGTGCTGTCTCCAGTATGTTCTTCTGTGAGCTTTCTAGGAAAATAACAGGAATTCACTTGTGTTTTAATTCCTCTAATGCTCCAACTTGTGGTTAATATGCTTGAGTGTTGGGCCAGCCAGTAGGTTATGTTTATAAAAATTAAAACAAATGCAAAATGCCAAACTGGCAGTGAATTATATTTCTTGTGATAGAACTATTTCATTGCTTGAGATAAATCCATGAATTCCATAAAGCACTCTCTCTGAGCCTTCTTAGATTATTTTTCCAAGTGCAACCTATGAAATATTTCTTGATCATTTTAAATATTTTTGTTCAAAAGGAAGTTTCTATTGTTTTATGATGCAAGGTGTTTGGTATATTCTTATGGGAAACCGGCTCTTGTCTATTTGTTTTTATTTGTTTTTAGTAGAAGATGCTGTTTCAGAATCATTGGAATACCAAATGCCACTCCAAAAGACCCTTTTTATGGAGAGAAGAGAAGATAGTTTTCTTTTCTCTCTTTTAGGCTTATCCGGGGAGGAGCGTGGGGAGGGTATCATGTACCAAAGATAATTAGAGAAGGAAGGTGCATTTATTATTAGAGACAAAAATAGTACCTTCTAGTAGCAGTAAGTTGGCTCTTTGGATGTATCTTAACTGAAATTGCTATGTAAGCAACCTGATAAAAAGTCAGCTCTGAATGCAATGAACCCACCATTGGCAGTTGAGACTTCTTTAGGAGTTCTGAAGGTTCTGTCCTGCCTTTATGATTTCATCTTCCTGACTTGTTTACAATCAGGACACATATCCTGTGGGCTTCATTGTTTCCACCCAGAGCTAGAACTAACAGTTGGCATTCTGACTTTGTGATTTTTCCTTTTTATTTTTGCCTTGTTTTTAGCATTTTAAGTTTTTTCTTTATTTCCAGTTCTTATTTTTTCTGACCATTGAAAAGCAACACCCACCAGAATGCTACTTTTAAAAGGTGCTTGTGTAGCATAAGTAGGTTCTGGACAGTAAGTCAATCTGGTTGCATTTTGTTCTTCTTAAAACTTTGCACCTACTCCCGTTGGTGGAGTGGCGAGGAAGACTCATGGGGGACAGAGGTGCGGACATTCTCTGCTGTTGTGAAAAAGTAACTTTTGTGTCCTATATTTTCTCCCTGTTCAGGAAAATCCAATGGAGATTGGATGATGCTAGGCAGACAAACCCATCTATGATAAACAGATAAAAATCAGAGCCATCTACTTGAAAGTTGAAGAAACGTTAGAGATTAGCCAGTGGGTTATTTTGATTTTAGTAGAATTCTTGAGCCAGTAAAATCTTTGATAAAATAGTAATGTTTGAAACAATAATGATGATAGGAAATTTTATTGAATGCTTTCCAATGCTGTCATTGTTCATGTAAGAGACTGGAGGGTAGTTCTAGAAGTGATGCATGTGCTAAAGTCTCACAGTTATTGAGAGAGATCTAGGTCCTTGATGATGTCATAGAGCCACCTTCACCAACGCTGAAACTTTCTGCTTCTGGACTTCTTTATATACTAGCTCATTACATGTTTTTATTGCATTAGCTACTGCCAGTCAGTATCCTCTGGGAGATGAACACGTCTTAAGTACATTGTAAGAGAGCTCAGCTACCGTAGCTGATAATTGGCCAGTTACCTTCAAGTCTTTGAACTGTTTCTGCGAGCCAGCCAGGCACAATGCTAGGAGCTGAGGTGCATGGTGTTGGCCATTCTGAAGAAGCTCAAAGACTAGAACAGGAAATGATGTGGTGCATTTTGAGTGGTTATACTAGGAACGAAGAGAGAGAAACCACATTGAAGCATTTTCCTTCATATCATTGTGTCTTAGTCAGTTTGGGCTGCTATGACAAAGTACCATAGACTAGGTAACTTATAAACGAGAAACACTTATTTCTCACAGTTCTGGAGGCTGGGAAGTTCAAGATCAAGGTGCTGGCTGAGGGCCTTCTTCCTGCTTCATAGAGGGCTGTCTTCTCACTGAGTCCACATGTGGCAGAAGGGATGACGGAGCTCTCTGACATCTCCCTTATAAGGGCACTAATCTCCCTCCTGAGGGCTTCACCCTCATGACCTAATCACCTCCCAAATGCCCACCTCCAAATCACACTGGGGACTAGGTTTCAACGTATGAATTCTTAGGGGGCCCTAAACATTCAGTCTATAGCACACTGTTAACTCTAATGGCCCAATATCTTCAGGAGAGATAAGCAGCTTGTTGAGAATAAACAAGACGTTAAAGAAATGAATGAAAATCTTGGGCCCTGAAGGAAAATCAAGTATACATAAACAAACATGGTGACAGATATTTATGATGACTTCATGAAAGCATTATTTTTTATTAATTCCTGAAGACTTTATAAATGAAAACATAACTCTCTAATAGTCATCTGATGGAAGATTTTCTGGAATGTATGATCCTGGCAAGTCAATGAAAGTCTTTGGGCCTCAGTTAACTGTTGTGTAAAATGAAAGGGTACAGTAAAATGCACCTCCTTTCGCAGTGCTAAAATTCTCTTCTCATCTATTTCCGTCATTGGCTTAAAGTTTGGTCATTTATTACTTTAACAATAATTTATCCAGAGCTATTACTTTCATTAGATGTAATTAGCAAAGAATACATATGCTTGGATGTTTTTATTTTCACTGAAGATAATGGGGATATTAATTTAAGACCATACGCTCTCCAAGAAAATAAGCCGTTATAAATTTAACGTTGTCGTTTTAAACTAACTATACCATGTGTTTCCGTGTTTTGCTTCATTTTTTTCTTGTCAGATGCTCTTTCCTCATGTTCGTTTATTCCTATGCAGAAGGCAACATATCTTTTAATAATTTGGGCTTTTGTCTTGCCCTTTTAAAATAAAGCAGAAGCTTTGCAAAATATCTTGCTTTTGGAAGGTTGTATATGTTATTTCAATGCTGTTTTTCTCCTGTCAAATGTCAAGCCTATTTTATAGAGCAGTTTAAAGTGCTATAGATGCGATTTTGTATTTATTTACTTGTTTATTTATTTCATAGTAGCAGAGGTATTTTCCTTTGATTGATTGCATCAATTATGTTAGTTGCTTTTAATATAGTTACAGTTAACCTTAAGTTAAATAAAGATAAAACGAAGAACTGAATTTTGATAAAATCTGTCAAAAACATTATGCTGGCAAACCTTCAGCCAATGAAAAGTAGATATCTGAAACTTTTGCAGAAAAGAGTAGAAAAAAATATTTGGCTTAAAAATATCAGTTATGTGACTTTTGTGGGGTAGAGACGTTTGCTCTCTCTGTACTTTTCCATTAATGTCTTCTTTTTACTGATAAAGTCCATTCAATGCTAGATTGCAGATCCCAAAGAACTACTAATGAATCATTATGTTTATCAAAAATGCTCTTTCCTGTTTTTCATTTAACTTATACTGGATGTAATAATCATATGTAAAAGAATGGCATAGGATGTCTATTGCACAGAACCAAAAACAATGTTAGCATTTTAAAGCCAGCACCCAGTTCCATGCCTGGAAATTGGCAGACACTCAAAAGGTATTTGTGGAATAAACCTGGATTCTTATGAAGCGACATGTTCCTTAGAGAATAAATTGGACCAAGAAAGGAGTCCTAATCCATAGTCTTTTGTTCAGAATACTGCTCCAATGTCAGTCTGACCTCATCATGATAATTTCTGATTGAAGCCATTAAGCTGAGGATGAG
This sequence comes from Equus quagga, assembly GCF_021613505.1. Taxonomy (NCBI): domain Eukaryota; kingdom Metazoa; phylum Chordata; class Mammalia; order Perissodactyla; family Equidae; genus Equus; species Equus quagga. The sequence goes on along the minus strand of NC_060273.1, from coordinate 65,322,248 downwards.
CATCCTCAGACCACAAAAAACCAAATAAATTACCGTACATTTATACTCTAAAGTTACTGTCAGTTCTTAATTTCCTCAAAAAAATTTCCAGTCACCAAAAACAAATATGCATCTGAATTCTGCCTGTAGCATGTTGATAGAGAAATGTAGTTAATTAGAAGAGCAGTCTCTCTGGAACACAGGAAGTCCACCACAGCACTGCAGACCAGTGTTTGACAAAATATCACCTTTGGACCATTTAAATCAGAACTTAGTTATGAAGCTGGTTATAAATACAGAGTCCCAGGCCCCACCAGACTCTTTCAGTGTAAAATTTGGGATCATGCTAGAAATCTGCATTTTTAACTGGTTCTCCTAGGCATCTTTAATTGCATAAAGTTAAATAATCTTCCCCGTGGAGTACCATTACCATGGTTTTAGTGATTTTAGTTGTGCAGCCATCCTGGGATCAAACTGGGCATCGTCACAATTTGCTTTGTGCAGGAAAGTAATGCTTCTAATGGGAGCTGAACTGGAATGTTTGTTTTAAACTCCTCTGATTCCTGTGTCTTTAGGTATCTTGATTTTAGTTGTGGAGGTAACTGATGATAGAATTAAAAAGAGAAAAAAAAGGAAGGAAAGAAAAAGGAATACATGAAACTGATTGTCATTACATCTAATCCAAACGATGGTTTGATGACAGTGATATGTGTGGGGGGGTGGTGGATGAGAAGAGGTTAGAGAAGCATGTTGGGCAGGTCGGAGGTATGGGAGGTTATGGGGCAGGCTTAGAAGTTTTTATTTTATTCTGCAGGCAGTAGTGAGCCACTGAAGGTAGAGCAGGGGAGTGAGGTGATCAAAGCTTGTCTTCAAAGAGTCAAGAAAGGCAAACTCTTAAGTGGACTACAGGGGAGAGACCAATATGTTTGAAACTGCAAGAGATTTTTGTTTGCATGCTTGAAAAGAAAAGGCCTGTGCATGCCTGAATTCAGCTGAGAGTGAAGGGATAGCTAGAGAATAAAGACAAGACACCCCCTGATCAGAAAAAAACACCCTGTGAGCAGGTCCTAATCAAAGCCCTAAATTCCATCACTTCTCATCATACTCCCAAGTCACAGTTGGAGGACAGTACTTTTCTTCTAGATATTTTTCTGTGTTGTTGCACTGGTCTCCTGCTTGCAATTCTTCTGAAGACTTGTTGGTTGACTCTGTAACCTCAGAACATTTGCTTGTGATTTGATAGTTTTCCAGGGAGACTTGGCTGGGATCCTGCCCTGGCCAGACTTTTGCTTTGATTATGGTGCAGTTCACTTGGCTGGTAGCTTCTTAATGCGTTCCTTTGGGCATCAGTTGCAATATATTTATTTTTGAAAGCCACTATAAAAGGATAGGTAGTAGAACAGCAGTGACTGGAATCTTTCCTCCCCTATTCCCATTAACTCAGGGTCCTCAATAACTCAGAATCTCTTTATTCTTTTGATGAGAGATGAAAGATCATTCATCCTTTCAGTCAGTCATCCAACAAACATTGAGAACCCACTATGTGTTAGGTGCTCCTCAAGATGTTGGGATTATGGGATTCTGAAACAAGAACATTAACTGTCAAATGGAGAGGGAGAGGCATCTGCATGGCTAGTCATTGGTTACCATCGTTTTTGGGATAACATCACAAATTCTCCATTTGGCCTCTTGGGCCCCATGTCTTCTAGCTCCTATGTGGTTTCCAGCCACATCTTGCTTCACTCTCTTCATGTTAGACATGCCGGCCACACTGCTCTTGTTTCTAACAGCTTCTTGCACATGCCAAGATCCTCTCCATCTCAGTTTTCCTGTTTGCCTTTCTGCTTCCAGTTGTCTGGCTAGCTTCCACTCACGCTTCAGCATGCACCTTAAACTGTCATTTCTCCAAGGATGCCTTCTTTGTCCTCTGAGACTAGATTTTTACCTCTGGCTATGTATTCTCATCACTCCCTGTGTTTGCCCTTCATAGCACTTATCAACAATAGAATTGATTATTTTTCATAATTGTTGCTTAATTTCTATTTCCCATTCCAGACTCTAAGCTTCATGGGAGTAGGGATAAAGGCTGAGTCATCCATTGTAGTAACCTCATCACACTGCCCAGCTCGTAAATGGCACTCAGTAACCATTGTTTGCATAACTGAATGAGTAAATATAAGACAGTAAGTGCAATGATTGAATATGCCTGGAACATAGGAGGGGCATACCAAACTCAATTTGGAAGGATGAGGGAAGGCCCTGATACCAATACTTTAAACCTAGTATCTACTTACACACAAAATAATGCCTTGCATCTCTTCAAGATCTTGAATCATCAACCACAAACTAAACCCTATTGATTACATTTACTAAGATGGTCAAAGCTACTGATATTTTAGAAAAAATGTCAACAAAAGTTACACCAAAATAGTTTTGTATGTAAATCTAAATCACAAGAAAATAACCAAAAGGTTTTCAATCAGTGGATATTTTCCTAGAGAGTAAACAAAATAATCAATGATTATTTCTTATGGTTCATCAATTTATATATAATCCACTCTTATATTGAGTAAACCTTCTACTACTCAATTTATTAACTTTAACCCATTTCTTAGAGACTACTGTTATTATTTGCTCCATTTAGTCCTAATTTTGTTAGTACACCTGTTTTAAGTTGTCTCATTTATCTTTTTAATTTATATTAAAGATATCTCTGTTATTGTCCACCAACTCAAATCATATCCTACCAGACTATATATTTTAGGCTTCATTTTCTCTTACTCTTTAAATAGATAATGAGCTTTGTCATTTTTGTTCTTTACCAATTTTTGCCTGTTTGGTACATATCCTTTAAGGCAGTTCATTGAGAAAATTATAATCCAAATTCATGAAGTTGAGACACATTTGCTGATCTCAACATAAAGTTAGAATCCAAAGGATTTATGTAGAATATTACTTGGACAGTGTGTGAAACCACATACGTGATGCATAGTATAAACAAATTCATTCGAGCCATTACTCCACGTTACCACAGACACGTCAGTAATTAATAAAAACTGGCAGTAAATAAAGACTGAGAAGCAAAAAGATAAGCCAAATGTAGACAGATTTAGCACATTGGAAAACATTTATTGGTGGTTGTATTTGCTATCAAACTGACTATATATTTTGAGGCTAGAGGATTTAGGGCTCAGTCCATTGAACAAATTTCCTGAGCATCCCCTGCATAAAAATCTTTGTACTGGGCTTAATTGGAAATGATGAAAGAAAATAAAAAGACGATGAGTGAGCTTTTAAGAATTTGAAATTTGTTTATAAAGGTAAAAAAACACATAGTCTAATGATTGAAGAATACTTAGAACATGAGGTATTAAGTAATAGAAATAATTAATTAGTCATCAAGCAGATAGTGAATAAATGAGTCTGTGAGAACCACTGAAGGAGAACTTCCTAGAAGAGATGAGTTTTGAGCAAAATGTTGAAAATGTAAGAGCTTATGGATTTGGCAGGGCTGTGACTTGCTTGAACTTCCCTTTAATGGAATGAGTGCTGTATACAGGTCCCAAGAAACATATTAGCTTAGCTGATAAAGTGGTGGTGGAAAAACACTGAGAAATTATGTGGGTTTGTGAGCAAATGGCTTATGTAAAAGTAGCTTGGATAGTATACTAGTTTTTAAGAAGCTTTGAGGATGTATACATTTAAAAAGTAAGTCCTTTATTAGCTTGACCCCAGGCCACACTACTGAGCAACTGGCTTCATTTTTATATATTGCTCTCCAAATCTGTACTACATATATATATTTTATGTTGTTGCCATCTTAGTGTATACAGCATTTTGTATGTTGCATTTCTCATTTAACTGTACATCATAAACATTTGCTACATTTCTATGTAGTTACAATAATTTTAACAGTACAAAATTCCATCATGTTGATCTATTGCAATTTACTAAATCATTGCCTTATTGTTGCATATTTAGATTGCTTCCTGGTTTTATTTTATTCTTAGTAAGGCTGCAATAAATACTACTGTATGTATACTATTTTTCCTTCCATTCAATTATTTTCAGAGTGCATATTCACAAAAATAGATTTATTGGATCTGAGGGTTAGATCATTTTTATAGTTCTTGTTGTTTGCCATTCTGATTTTAGAAGGATTCTGCCAATTTTACTCTGCCACTGGCAATTTAAATGGGAGCTGCTTTTCTCATATCTTTGCCAACGAGAGGTTTAATCATTAGAAATGTTTTTGTTAGTTTTATAGACTTAACATGACAGTTTAAAGTTGATTGAATTAGAGTTTCTTTCTTCGTTGTGAAGATGATAATTTTATTAATTTGTTTGCTTATTTGTATTCTCACTCACTGTAAATTATGTATTCCTATCATTTGGCTTTTTAGCTAATGAACTCTTTTCTTTTCCAAATATAAGAATTATTTAAAGGACAGGATATTTTTATGTAGGGCCAAGGGAAATTATTAGCTTAAAAGCAAAACAGGAGAACTTTATTGTTCTTCCCATATGAAGCCTGAGCATAATTTAATACATAAAAAATAGATAAGTATGTGAATACCATGTCTGGTTGAAATGGCTGGTAGTGGGTTCTTTTTCTTGGACTTCTCTCTCTCCTGGCTGCTGAAGCACCTCGGAAGAATGAGCATTAACATTATTTTACAGCAGAAGATACACGTGCTTGAAAACACAGCCTCTGACTGACATTAAAATCATAAATTAGAGTAAAGCAAAGAGGTTTTAGAATAGAGACACTATAAAGCAAGTTCCACTGTAGATTTTCTGAGGAATCAGGTATGCAGAATACATTTTCCCTTATTCAGTTTAGTAAACACTTTATAAAGACGACGTGATAATTGCTGGGAAGGATGCAAAAATGAGCCAGGTTGTGATTTAGCTCTGAACATGCTTTCAGTATAATGGATGAGATAACATACGTACACAGGCAGCAACTAGATAGGAGATTATGAGAAAATTCTCTAAGTGGAGAACAAGTAAATTTTATTTACATACAGAAGAGCAAGAGAATTACTTTATTGGTGTGGGGAGAATAGAGACTATCTCAAGGTATTAACAAGATCCCAATAGGCAGAATCTAGAATTGGGAGGAGGGTATTCCCAGAGGAAAGGAAGAGGCAAGAGACAGGTCATGGCAACAGGTGTGAGGAGGGGAGATGGAAGGAATGGACAGTTAGGCTGGGCATCCCTCAAGTGAGAGGGCCAAGGCTGGAACAGTCCTAGGAGGGCAGAGGGAGAGGTGTGGCTTAGGTATTTTATACGCCTTGCTTTGGGAATGGAGATGGTTGAGGAGGAGGGTACTGAGATCAAAGCTATCTTTATACCACTTCCAGCCTACTTTTTTAGAGGTAGTAAATTTTCCTTCTGTGGCTTTAAACTTCACTAATTTTTCAAGAATGTTCTATAAATTCTTTGTAGACATGAGAAAGAATAACATAATATAGTGGAAAGAGAACTAGACTGAGAGTCATGAAACTGGATTATAGTCACTGCATACTGGGTTATTTAGGGTAAGTAACTCCATCTTTCTGAGGTTCAGCTTTTGCACACATAAAATGGGAAGAATGAACTGTATATTTTTAAAGTTTCTTCTGGCTGAAACATTCTAAAATCTTAAACGTGCTTTGAGAAGACTTAAAGACTCATTTTCTTAAAATATCTATCATCTATCTAATATGTATATCTTTATATATATATATATATATATATATAAACACACACACATATATATACCTGAAATTTTATCTTTAGATTTTAATGTCTTTGTATTCCAGCTTTTCAACATTGAGTAGATCTCCCCCCAAGAGGAAATAATCCAGGGGCAATATGCCAAATCCATTGGCTATTGTGAGTTCAGCAGGGTTTAATTATATTAACCATTCTCTCACTTGACAGCTGGAGGAGTAGGAATGTGCTGTGTGAAACGTGACTATTGCCAGGTGGGAATAATAATAATAATGATAATAATAGTACAAAATCCTTACATAGCACTTACTATGTGCTTTCCTATGTATTAAATCACTTAATCTTCACAACAACCCTACAAAATCCATACTGTTATAATGCCACTTCACAGATGAGGATGCTGAGACATAAAGACCTAATTACTTCCTTAAAGGCACACAGCTCACTAGTGGCAGAGGCAGGATTTGAACGCAGAAAGTCTGACCGAGAGTCCACGTTTTTATCCACCATATAACATTTTTTCCTTGAGGCTCTGTGAAGAGAAACATCTGAGGACATGAATTCTGTCCATGGAAAGCATAGAGATCTCAGTCTGCATGGGAAATGGGTAGGGAAGATACAAATGTGCCAATGATACTCTTGTGACTTCAACATTTTGCTCAGGAATGTTGCTATGAGAATTATAACTATAACTGATCAAGACGATGTAAGCCTTTCCCTTAGTTGACCTATGTTTTAAAGTGTAGAATTAGAGTCACATGACTATGCCCTGCGTTGATCTCCCTTAGAGGGATTTGTAAGTGGATGGATTTGGTTGTCATTTTGAGCAAGACCAGAATGTTCAGGCACCATGGCTGTGACAATGAGCAACCTCAGCCGATTTTCCAGTCCTTGGGTCACGTGTGTGGGGCCAGTGCTCCTTTATGCATTTCCCAGCAGTGCTCTTTGAAAGGTCAAGCTGTAATCCAAGTCCTAACCTTCTGCCACTTTCCTTCGAGTAACAGTTTTCTCACAGAATCCTTAGAAATACCACTTTGCTCTCGTTTTCTTTGAGTTTGGCTCCATCCTGTTGCAGACTGGCAATGATGAAAGAAAGCTCTCATCTTCAATATGTAAATATAATTTAGTAATCAATTAAAATAATGTGTCTGGAGGTGCTTTGTGATCTGTAAACTGCCATGCAGATAAAAGGGTTACAGTTATAGCAGCCTTAGTATTTATAGCCAAGTGACCACTCCTTGAGAGTTTCCTCTGTTAAAAAGCAGATGGTTGAGTGGTCAAGATCATAGCTTTTGACAGCAAACAGACCAGGGCTTCAATTACCAGCTTTATTCTTAACATTGTACGTCATGGACAAAATGGGATTAACATCCACACTGGCCCCAGAGGCTTGCTTTAAAGCTTAAATGGGATGGTGCATCTAAATTGCTGGGTCCAGCCTCACAGTGAGTACTTGATAAATCTTAGCTTTTAATGGCAGTGGTAGTGATAATAATAGAAATATCATTCTAAAGAAAAAGCCAGAAAAAGTAATAGAACAACTCTGAGTAAATTACCCAGCAGATATCTGAAACCTAAACCTGTCACTTTTAAGCAGAAAAAAACCTACAAGGTAAATTTTAAGAAAACAAATGTGTGTCTTGAGTCTTTAGAAGGTTTCTCTTTGACTCAATTTTTGTGGGGTTTTTTTCCACATCTAGGAGTCTATCCTAAGTTATTGATCAGGGATTAAGGTGCAGGCTTATATAGAGGAATAGTCACTGAAATTTATTTTTAACGGAAAATTAAAAAAAGTCTAAATGTACAGCCACAGGAGAATGTTTTAATATGTTAGAATGCAACGTTGATATGATAGAATATTTATTTTGCAGAATATAAAAAAATTATGCTTCAAAAGAATATATAATGACAAGGAACAATATTTATTGTTTAATATTTCAGAGAAAAAGCAGGGTCATATTATATTATTATTAAACATATTAATATTAATTAAATATGTAAAATAAATACATATATTTCTTGAGCCACAAATGGGGATAAAAATAATAATGGTAATGCCTATCTTGTGGAGATTTTATGACGATTATATGATGGTTACTACATGCCTGACATATAGCACATACTAGCTTTATTATTGGATGTTGGCTCAATTTATATTCTAAATTTTACTTAAGCATCATCATACGTTAAGCATCCTTTAGTGGGAATCTGTGATCTTCCAGACACTGAACAAGATGCTGGCAATACAGAAATGTCTGAATAGGGTCCCTGAGCATACGAAACTCACGTTCCAGCAAGGAGAGAGAAGTATAAAAATAAAGCAACCGTAGACTTAGATTTAACTATTTAAATTCTAAAGTCAGCTCCTAAAGTGGCCCCTCTCTTGACAAATGAATTGCCGAAAGTACCTCTTCCTCCCAGCTGACTGAACTAAGCAGTAGGGTGCAGGCCGGGTATCAGCCCCTGCTGCCCTCTCTGCTGGGCGTGTTTGTGCTGGGTTCAGCCTACTCAGGTTTACTCAGAGCCCTTGAAAATACCCTTGAAATGTCCTGAAATTGACCATGAAGCACAGTAAATAAGATTTGGTGTCTATAACCCTGGACAATGATTATTTTACACCCTGAGGTTTGAAAAATGCTGAACTAGATTAAATGACAGGACAAAAGAAAAATCTATAGGAGGTTGTCTAGATAATCCCTAGCATTGAATCAGAGATGGATGGAGAATTGTGAAGTGCTTCTGCTCAACTGCGGGGCTTTTTCCATTATGTTTTAATATTAAGTCTCTGTGACTCAAATGACGTTGATATTTTTATTTGTTCTTAGGAGCATTGCATAACATAATATCTAAGAAAGCATCCAGCCCAGAGAGGGGCACATAGTAGATGTTTACTAAATATTAATTGATCCACATCTCAGCCTTGCTTGGTCATATCCAAAAACACATTGTGCTTTTTAAAGTTCTAGAGAGGTGATTGCCTCCTGCTTTGTGTCTTTCCTCATTAAGGTCCTGCTAAATAACTTTGAGTAGCTATCACTCCCAAGCCCTTGGCCATCTGTCTCCTCTTTTTCCAAAGTTAAGGAATCAACTCATGAGCTAAATGTCATATGATGTGGCCCCACTGGGATGCAATGCCTGTTAGCACAGGGTTCCAGACAACACCATAAGGTGCCCAGAAGAGAGGCAGAATTGTTTCTGTTAGCTGGCTGCACGTTCACTCCTTTGCTATAAATTAAAAGATGTAAATGATGGCTATAAACACTGGCCTCCGTGTGCTAGAGAAAGCATTGCCCGGCTGTTTGTTCCTAACAGTGTCATTGTTACTAGTTTGCCTGTCTCTAACCCTCTCCTCCTGGGAGTTCAGAACTCTTCAGCCGAAAATTTACATTGGATATTCCTGTTCCAATCCCAGATTACCACACCAGGACAGCTGGAACAGACCGAAAGGGAGAAACTCTTAGGGGGAAGGAAATCATTAGCCTGTCAAGAGTCACCAGGACCTGATGAAAAAGTCAGATTAGAAACGGTTTAAGCTCCTATGGAAAGCCAGTGATATGCCACCGGAGTATTAATCTTGGATATTTCCATTCCGCTAAACTTGCCTGGAAGTTTTTTAACATTCACCAGAGATAGGCATCCCCTCTGAAAGAAATGATATCTTTCTGTAAAAAGAAGGCTGAGTTAATTGAGGACTGATTTTCAGTGCGGACTGTAGTCCTGCATAGTAATGAAATGTGGAGGACAGAGCATGGCCGTCTGGATTCACTTCCCCTCTCTGGGCCCATTTCCTCGTCTGTTCAGTGGGGACTGTGGTAACATCTACCTCCTAGGGTATTTTGGAGAATTAATGAATTAACAGTAAAACAGAATCTTGCAAAGCTATGTAGTCAGTCAATCTGAGATCCTGTTGTTACTGTCATTATTATGATGATAGATAAAAGCTGGTGGACATTGGTGGGTTTAATCATTATCAAATCTCTTGTTATCTAGGTCTTTATATTATTACTTAAGAAAATACCTATTCTTTTTTTGTTTTTTTTGAAGATTGGCCCTGAGCTAACATCTGTTGCCAATCTTCCTCCTTTCTATTTTTCTCCCCAAAGCCCCCGTATGTAGTTGTATATTCTAGATGTACGTCCTTCTAGTTCTTCTCTGTGGACCGCCACCACAACATAGCTTGATGAGCGGTGTGTGGGTCCATGCTCAGGATACGGACCAGTGAACCCAGGGCTGCCAAAGCGGAGTGTGCGAACTTAACCACTTGGCCACTGGGCTGGCCCCAGAAAATACCTATTCTTAAGAGGCGAGTTGCTTATAGGGAAAATAAATTCAATTTATTTTACAAGCATAATAATTTACTTGTTCAAATTTTATGCCATTTTCTGAAATTTGTAATGATTTGTCATAAATTTACAGTTTAGAGTACCTTCATGTGCATTACCCTCTCAAGTCCCATAAGGATGGTGAAATTGAGGCCCTGGGGAATTAGGTTATTTAATCTAGGATCCCCGAACTGATGAGTGGTTGAGTTAAGGCTTGAACCCACGTCTTCAGACCGCAGATTCATCACTCTTCTACCCCTTGTTGAGGGGAACCCAGTGTTGTGAAAGCACGCAAGATTTGGAGTTGTTAGAATTTCAATTTGATTGCAGTGCAGCCCCTCACTACAGGTCATAGTCAACAAATCGCCTGATTTCACTGAGCCTCAGTTTCTTTATCTGTAAAAATTAGAAGACAATACCTTCTCGAGACTTGCTGTACAGATTAAAAACCAACCAGATCACATGTAAGAAGGGAGCTAGCCCAGTTCTGGGTCCGTGGCCTTTATGCAGTTAAAGAGTTTCCTCCTTTATTTCTTCGTCATCAATAATGTGCCAGGCACAGTGCCAAACTCATTTTTTTACCAAACGAGTATTTCATCAATGAAAGCCTTTGTAAGAGTTCGATTCCTGTTGCACCAGGACCTCTGTATGAACCCATTCCCAGCCATTCAGGATGATGAATGCAGTTCTGTGAGAAAGGAGGAGAGACAAGTTGGGGAATGAAGGTATAAAGAGTAGAAAAGAAAAGTCAATCTTTTCTAGTCTTAGGGAACTTGTAAAATTCATTAGCAGCCAAGCAGCAAGGGGAAAGGTTCCCAAACAATGACTCCATCTCTTTGCTCCTGTGAACTAGGTGTTCCAGACAGAAAAATAGAGGCAAGGTGAGAACGTGTGCTCAGTAGGTAAATGAGCACTGCGTTATACCATCCTGGTGATGTTTTCTAATTTATTCAGAATTAACATTTTGATTGTGAAACAACTGCTTGGTCTAGAGGGTCTTTGGATTAGATTGGGTGCTCCCGGTGCTTCATTTCCATATGGTGCTAGGATTTTAAGGTGAGATGGTGGAAAAAGTAAGAGAATGTTAAAGTTGCTAGAAACATGTCAAAGAGGTATTGGAATTTTACCTGTTCATACAATGAGGATTATTTTGTACATTGATTTTTTTCTTTGGTCGGCCCCGGATCAGGGGATGCAAATAAGATATTTCTCAGACACTTGATTTTTTCAATACCACAGTGAATTCTAAAAGAAGCTCCACTGAAAAGGTGAGTTGTATTGCTGGCATAAAATGAAGTCCATTAGCAAGTCAAGTGACTCCAGCTCTAAAATATACCCCAAATCTGCCTATCCCTATCATTGTCCAAGTTCAGTGTTGACACACCATGCCAGCTATCTTTGTTTTTCACTTGCATTATGGCATTGGGCTACCGAAGGGGCTTACTGTGGCCATTCTTTCAGCCTCATAAGCCACTTTCTACCCAGCAGCTGGAGTGATCTTTTAAAAACATACATCAGATCTTACTTCTCTGCCTTAGAACTTTCCAGTGGCTTCCTATTTTACTTATTGCACATATAATAAAATCTAAATTTACCATCACGGTCTACAAGATCTGACAGAATCTCATGCTTCTCTCTCCCTGATTCTCTCTGACTGTTCCCACCCTGCATACATTCTACTCTCCTTTAGGTTTCTTTCTGATCCTAGAATTGGCCAGACTTCCTTCCGACTCCTGTCTTTGTGTTTGCTCTTCTCTCCTCTGAATGAGTAGGTCCTTGTTGGCATACAGTTCTGAGTCCTCTTCAGATAGATCTTCTCTTCTGTCTAATATAAGGAATTTTATCTGAAGCACCCTAAATGAAGTTATGTTTCATTTATCCACTTACTTGTTTATTATCTGTTTCTCCCTCAGCTGCAATGCAAGCTCCATGAGAGCAAGAATGTTGTTTATTTTTTGCTGTTGCCATACTTGATATTTAAAAGGTACTCAAGAGGGGCTGGCCGGTGGCCAAGTGGTTAAGTTTGCACGCTCCCACTTTGGCCACCCAGGGTTTCACCAGTTCGGATTCTCTGCAGGGACCTAGCACCACTTGTCAGGTCATGCTGAGGCAGTGTCCCACATAGCACAACCAGAAGGACCTACAACTAGAATATACAACTATGTACTAGGGGTCTTTGGGGAGAAGAAAAAGAAAAAAAATGATTGGCAGGGCTAATCTTTAACAACAACAACAACAATAATAGGTACTCAAGAATCTTTGCTGAATGAATGAATTAACTAATACAACTAGAGTGCAAGAATTCATGAATGAATGAATGAATACAACTAGACTGCAGGACCCGTAAATGAATGAAGGAATGAATGAATGACTATAACTAGATTGCAGTATCCTCAGGTCAGGAACTGGGCCTTCTCTGTTTCTTCTCTACCACTTTGCATGAGGGTACTCAGGCAGTATCTGTTGAATTCAACCAAAACATCTCTTCTCCTGTTCAGTGAGAAAAAGTGTTCCTTCTGTAAGATGAAATTTAAAAATATATTTTGATAATATTCTTCTGAGAGACAGCATGCTTTTTGGGTAACTAACCATCTCAGTTTGTCTGGAAGTGAGTGATTTCCCAGGACATGGGGTTGGTAGTTTTCCCTACAAGCTTTCCTTGGCTTTAGAGTCAGCAAGACCTAAGGTATCAGTTAGAAATTGTGTTTAGCTGCTAGTAACAGAAGCCAGAAATAACATTATTTTAAACACTGAGAGATTATTCTTCCACATAAAACGAGTTCAGATATGGGCTTGCCAGGGCTCTCTGGCAGCTCCAAGGGCATTGGTGACCCAGGTTCCTTGTATCTTGGAGCTCCACCATCTTTAATGCATGACTTTCATCCTCAGAGTAACCTCATGTTCGAATACAGCTGCTGGAGCTCCTTCAGCCATCACATCTGCAATCCAGACAGGTACTCTGCCAGTTGTCTGTCCTTCTCTTAAGGAGACTTTCTGTGTGTTCCATCTAAAAGCTTCTGTATGCATTTCATTGGTTCTATGCAACTAAAAGGGAGGCTGGATAATATGAGATAATCTTTTAGGTGGGCACATTGTGTCTCTGAGTTAGGGAGACGGAGTAATGAATAATAGACACTTAGTTTCTGCCACATCTGGATTCAACATGTATTGACTTAGTGACTTCGTGAGGGTTTCTTCATTTCTCTGTGCCTATTTCTAAATCTGCTCTATGGTTATGAAAACAACAACGATAATAAAATGGCTACCTATATATTGGGTTCCACCATTTGTCAGGCATTTTATATACATTATGGCCAACCTCTAGATAGTTCTGCAGTGGGTGTGTTCTTGTACTCCTTTAGAAGAGAAGAGCAAGATTTAGCTAACGGAGGTAAAGCCAGAATTTAAACCCAGAGTGATTTGACTCATCACCCCTTCTTTTCATTATACTTTGCTTTCTACCTCATCGGCTGTAAAGATTAAATAAGAAAATGAATGAAATTTACTGCATGTAAATTTTTTAAATAAAGCAATGTCTCTATAAAGAAAATATTTTTCAGTTTTCTACATCAACAAAAAAATGTCCATGGTAGATGCATATAGAAAATGTTTTGATGTCATCTCTAAGCCAAATGAATCTGACAAAAAACCCCTCACCCTTGCCAGCTACCCACTCTCTCCATCCCAGCCTCTTCTGGTGTTGAAGAACTCTTCCTGCCAGGAAATTCTCCCATTAGTCTGACACAAACTGCTTTTGTTTTGTCTTTTTTTGCTTCTGTCCCCAGCGGAGAGCTGAAAGACCTGGTCACTATTTTTGAAATGCCACTTGAAGGCAATGATTAAGTCATTTCTTACTCTTTTCTCTGTCAAGGTAATTTAGAGGTGAAAAAAGTCTCCTTTGAGACTCCATTCAAAGGAGACAAAAATTCCCTAGGGCTGGGGGCAGGATGAACTCTACACCTTCCCTGGCCTTGGTGATAAACATTCCCAGGGGTCCAGCTCCTTCCTTGGGCATTCACATCTCTGTGAGCATGTAGACTAGCAAAGAGTCCTCCCGTTGCTCCATGTTCAGAGGGTCAAGTTTTTTGAAATCCCGCGAAGCTTAAAAATGTCTCCTTTTCTGAAACATACTACAGGCATTATTTTCCCTAAGAATGTCTTGTAAATAGTTGATGTCTGACTCCTCTAATTTGCGCTAGACTCTTTTCATCCCATAGACTTTACAAGAGACTTCCCTGAGACACATTGAACTCCTTTTCAGAGAGTGATGAGTAAGTAGGAATAGAGATAGAAGAATAAATAGAAAGAACAGAGAGAGAAGAATAAATAAGAAGATGGAAAACTAGACAGATGGAATGGATGGAAACTAGACTTTCAGTGATGAACATGATGCCCAGAAGCCGAAATAGAATAGATGTACACCTGAAACTTACACAATATTATAATCCAATGAGACCTCAATAAAATAAGAAATAATAATAAAGTGAAAAATCAAAACTGAAAAATAAAAAAAAGCAGGGAGAATGTTCACACCTTCAGGCCTTGAAGGATGCTGGTAAGAGCCAAATTCAGGACACCTGGTTTTGGTACCATAACTCATAGCCTGCTTGGAAATCCACTTTGGAGGAAATTGAATAGAAGATCTAGAAGCCAAAGTAGGAATTCCTCTACCTTTTCATTGATTATCATTTTCCTTTTTTTAAACTCCGTTGGTTTGGAAAAATAAAATGTGGATAATACATAATCTTAGAGGGTATAATTTCATACAAAAGTAATAGAGGATTGAGTGGGAACAGCCCTGGAATGAAGAGTGTCAGGTTGTATTACTGATTCAGAATCATAAAAATCGTAATTAAAGTTAACACTTAGAGGCTTCCAATGTGCCTGACATTGTGCTAAGATCTTTAAATACGTTCTCTCACTTACTTCTCCAAGTACCCAAAATAACGATACGTGGTAGACAGTGACAGAATCTCTATTCACAGATAAGGGAATGGAGGCCCAACGTGGCTTAATATTTTGCCCCAAATCCATTCCATTAGCAAGTGGCCGAGGTCGGATTTAGACCCACTTTTGTCTGCCAGAAATGTGTAGTATTTACTCTGCTAAGGCTGTCATTAAAAAATGCCACAGATTGAACTGCTTAAAAAAACAGAAAATTTATTTCTGACGGTTCTGGAGGCTGAGAGTCCCAGATCAGGTGCTGGCAGGGTGAATTCTCCTGAGGCCTCTCTCCTTGACATGCAGATGGCCACCTTCACACTGTGACCTCACCTGGCCTTTCCTCGATGTGTGTGCACTGCTAGTGTCTTTTCCTCTTCCTATAAGGACATCAGTCCTATTAGATTAGGGCCCCACTGTTATGACCTCGTTTAACCTTAATTACCTCCCGAGAGGCCTTGTCTCCACATATACTCACACTAGGGGTTAGCGCTTCAACATATGAATTTTGTCGGGGGACAGAATTCAGTCCATAACTAGAGCCAGTGAACTTAACCAGCATACTCAGCTCTTTCTCTGATAACAGAACTTTGATCAAAATCATTATAACTTCTCTGGCCCTCAGTCTCTTACAGATAAAGACATAATTTAGTTTTTTAGTTTTTTTTTAATAGCTTTATCGAGGTATAATTGATATACAATAAAAACTGCACTGGTTATTTAGTTTTTGAAGATTTCTCCTACTCCAGAAAACATGATTATGAAATAATACTGCATAATTCATCCACAAATTCAGTCATTACTGGTATAAAATGAAAAGGGAGTCATTCTAGTGCTGCCTTGCAAAGGTAGGGAAGTGCTGAGGCGTCCTGTGCAGCCACATCAGTACTTGCTCTCAAATTACCATTTTCCCATGGTGTGATCCACCACTACTTTTTTCAAACACAAGAGAATGCAATTTTTTTTCTCGCTTCTTGATGACTTTCCCCAGCAAACAATTAGTGCTTATTTTATGTGTTCTAGGCATTCTTTCCTTAAGTTTAAATTCACTAAATGCTTGTTATGTATCAGACATTGTCTGAAGGCCATACATTCATTGTATCTGATTTAGTCTTTCAATAAGCCTTTAGGGTTGTGCAGATGGGGTAAGTGAAACTTTCTGTGGTTAAATAATTTGCCCGAGGTCAATCAGCTGGAGAGGGTGGAGCTGGTATTTGACTTCTGGTCTGTCTGATTCCCAAGCCTGGGTCTTTAGTCCTTAAACTACTGAAATGAACTGGAAAGACTCTCTTATGCCTTCATCTGCTCTTGTGGTTTCAATGTTTGTTTCAATCGACTGCCTGTCCTTGTTGTCTGTACCTCTGCCTTTTCCCTCACTTCCCCCGCCTAGTTCATTCCATCTTGAACAATGCACACAATGTGAAAGAGAGAGACCTGCCTCTGTTTTTACTCTCAACTTGAATTGTGTTGCCTCCTTTAACCTCTTGCTGATTAAATGGTGGCTAATGTATAAATTGCTGTCAGATTTATAGGAGAAAACAGGTTGAGAAGTGCTCTTGCTTATTGAAGGATGCTTTCCTATTTCACTGACATTACCTGGACTTTTGTATGCAATTGCTTTGTGTCTTCCATTAGTTTTAATTCCAGCTTACAATTAGAGCTTGCAAATTGAATTGCTTTCTCTGAGGAGCTACGATTTCTCTCTTTGGCAAGTACCACTGCCCCCCCTTTCTCAGCTGAAATTAACATGGTTGATTTTGCTTCCTTGTACTGCAAACTGGTCTGATCAGTAGAATCATGATCACACTTAGTAATTGCTTCCAGAGTCTGTAGGGAGGGCGGATATGAGTGGTGCTCGTTCTGATAAGGAAGAGAATGGAGGTTCTCCAGGGAAGTGCACAGGAGCTATAGGCAATGATCTTGGGGATTAGAGAGAGATGTCCCTCTTCACTTGTGCTCAGAAGTCTTGTGTTTACAGAAGCCATGAAGGGCCCTGCTGTTGGAATTGTCCTCTTTGGAGTTGGGATAAATTCAGAGACTTGGTTATTTGTTAAGGCTCACAGATGCTGCAAAGGGAACCATATTAACCCTGGATATTCTAGCTCGAAACTAGCTCAGTTCTGATAATCTTTTATCAGTGAAAAGCTTACTATCTATCAATGCTTTAGTACTTCAGTTCCATGTTTCATCCCAAAAAAGTTCTACAAATGAAAGAGGGATTAATCTCGTGTTGAGAGACCCCAGGGTGCAAAATGAGAGCCAGAATAGCCACGTGGGTGGTGAGTGGCAGGTCACTGGAAGCGTTCAGGAATCCAGACCTAGATGACTTCTAACATTCTTTCTAATTTTGAGATGCACAATCCTCTCCTCCTCCTAGCTTCACCTCTCAGTTTTGCCCATATGGTAGCACCCTATGCCTCTGTAATGTTTATGAACATGGTGATTCCGTAAAACTTCAGTCTCTTCTGTGTCTCTGTGCCTTTGTACTTCCTCTTCCCTATTCTTGGAAAACTGGGTGGTTGATGCCTAGCTGGTCTTCAGGATGCAGCCCAAGCGTTACCACATTTTTGTATACCAGCCCCTATCTTGAGGGTTGAGCTAGGTGCTCTGCTCTGCTCCCAATGTTCACCTCTACCGTAGTACCTGTCACACTGCATCGTTACTGTTGGCTGCCCTGTCTTTTCCCCCTTAAGTGAAATCCATGACAATGCCGTATTTATTTTTCAGATCACTTGTCGAGGACATAATAGGCATGCAAAAAATATTGTTGAATAGGTAAATGAAACATAATAGCAATTGATTACTTTTTTGTGTATAGAACTATAGATTTTGAAGATATACATTTTGATAGCATTTAAAATATATATTATATATATAAATATAAATATAAAAATATATATAATATATATTTACAGCTTATTTTGATTGGCATTTTAAATTTCAACAAGACTATTTTTAAGCTTTAAGTATCTAGTTTTCTCTTTTATGTACCTTCCCAGCTATGCCCTTCCTAGGAATCATAAATACTTTTCATGGACTATTGTCAGTGAACAGGTATATCAGTTTTTAAGAAAATCAGAAGATATTGAAGTAAAATTTAATAGTTAATATAAAGAAGTGACCATTACTTACTGTTTCTGTAGAAAAATCTGTTCTATTTATAATATCAAAAAATGGATAAGAAAATCTCTTCACTGCTTGGTGAATGGTTTGATGAATCCTATAGAGCAACTACCCCCCTTTTTTTTTTAAAGATTTTTATTTTTCCTTTTTCTCCCCAAAGCCCCGCAGTACATAGTTGTATATTCTTCGTTGTGGGTCCTTCTAGTTGTGGCATGTGGGACGCCGCCTCAGCGTGGTTTGATGAGCAGTGCCATGTTGGCGCCCAGGATTCAGCGCCCAGGATTCAAACTGACGAAACACTGGGCTACCTGCAGCGGAGCGCATGAACTTAACCACTCAGCCACGGGGGGCCCGGCAACTACCCCTTTTATTTGCAAATTGAAAAGGTTTTTCTGATAGCTCTGGGCATTCAAGAGACCTCCTTTCCAACAGAGGGTGCTACTACTCCACAGACTATGACAGAGCCCAACAGATGAAGACATCAAAAGAATTGTTCTCAGTGCATCACAGCCTTCTACTTAGAACTATGATTTATGTTCTGCTGAAGCCCAATTTGAAGAATTTTAAACTCGAGGAAAAACATCTACCTGCTTATTTTGCAAGCTCCAGTCTTGTTACACGCTATGTTTTGTAACGGGGGAAACCAAAGCTAGTCTCAAAGAGCAACACGTAGAAAGTCTCCTAGGTTGCCCCTGCATGATGTGTGAGTATCTTTGCCTTTCAAGGAACCCTTACTGGCTGAGTGCATTTGTATTTCCCTCTCTATTGCTAATAATTTTAGACTAGGTCTATCTACTTGGCCTCTGGCTACACGAGGAAAGTGAATATGGAATATAAAGTGATTAATAGTTTCAGTGAATGGTCTAGAGAATGCGTATTCTTAGAGACCTGACAGTGAGGTGTGGAAGGACCTTGGCCTTCCCTTTCTGCCTCTTTGCCTTTGTTCATGGTGTTCTCTTAGCCTTGACTTTCCTCTGCCTCATCATTCTCTACAGACCAGCATAGACAGCCATGCAGAATTAAATACTCGTTCCCATCTACTGCCCTAGCTACTTTCTTGTAATTATTAATGCCACTTGCTTTATTTTGTCTTATGTAATTATTAGCTGTTTACATATTTGTCCCTCCTCTAAGACTGTAAATACCCCAGGGCAGGCACTGGATCTTCATCATCTTTGCATTCCCCTGGTACCAATAGACTGCACATAAAAGATGCCCAATAAATATTTATTGATTTGAGATAAGTGTTTCTGAGAACTGTACTACTGTAAATATTGAACTCAGATTAACTAAATAATCACAGCTCCACGGATGTTTTATAAATGCAGTTGTCTATACGTGTTGATAAGAATAAAAAGGATAAAAACTATGTGGGGCCAGCCCGGTGGTGCAGTGGTTGAGTTTGCATGTTCTGCTTCAGCGGCCCAGGGTTCACTGGTTGGGATCCCGGATGTGGACCTACACACCGCTTGTCAAGCCATGCTGTGGCAGTGTCCCGCACGTGAAGTAGAGGAAGATGGGCACGGATGTTAGCTCAGGTGGTAGGTGGCTGGGCTAGAGGTGGTGCTGCAGTTTAGGAGACGAGCTTTTGTAGACTTTTCCATACAAGGGTACTCAAGGGTTTTACTTGCTAATATTTTTTCCATCTTCATGAAAAATTAGTGTTTAGGTGGTTGAGGAGGAGGCACTGCTGTAACGTGTTTTATACCCTATCTAGCTTGTGTCAGGGACCGTGCACAGTTCTTTCATGTTTTTGCCCAGTTGCATCTTTTCTTCTTTGTGACAAGAAAAGTCACTCAGGCCTCCCCCATTATTCTTCTCTGACACCATGTTTGCCACGATGATGTAGTGCCGCCTGGTAAATGTACCGCGGCATATGCCCCGGCAGCGATCTACAGAACCGCTTGTGAGAAACTTTGGCTTTCATCACTGTTTCTGAAACAAACCCAAAACCTGTGTCACAAAAGCAAGAAGTGCTCAATGTCAAAAACGCAAGCCATTTACGCAAGTGTAAATGGGGTGAAAAGTGAAATTCTTCCTTCACACACTCTCCAGATCCTACTCTGCCCCCCAGAGAACCATGGTTTTTCTTCATTTAGCAATATTCACACACACATTTTTAAATAATCTTTATAAATTTTTTTATTATCACTATTTTGATAGTCTGTTTCACCTAATAACAGAAACCACAATTATAGTCAATCCTAGCAAAACTTGTCTTACAAGTTTTCGTCCTGACAGTTCAGTTTGCCCTTTCCTGTCCTTCTTCCCTGTGGCTTACCTAAATGCTGGGAATTGAAGGAGGGTGGTGGCTTCCAGAGTGAGGAGACAGCTGGATTCCATGGGATCTGCTTGCCCTAGAACTTTCTAGGGCAAGCATCATCTCGCCCAGGTCTGGTTATGGCCTCCCTCCCTGGTCATCCAGTTAGGTGCTGGCAGTCCCATTTGGTTCTTGGCCATGTTGTTTAAGCTGCCATCTGCTGATCCACCCAAGAGCTCTTCAGGTGTGAAGATTTTCTTCCTTCTTTCTCTGCTAATGAGCAGCAATTCTTCAAGGATAAGGGGAACTTGGTGTGGCTAGCTTGGCACTGCTCTATCTCTATTCCCTCCAACCCCCATCTAACCATCCCTCTTCAAGATCCCTCCTGCCTTGCTAGAGTGAGAACCGCCTTTGAAGTGCTCACTGCCATGGTTCAGAGGGAGAGCAGGCACGGCCATCTCTGCTCTGAAACCCCTACTACTTAGAGGGGTCTGTTTGTCCTGCTGCTTGGAGTTAACCTTAAGGGAGAGAGCAGAGTACAGAGCCCTCAGACATCATGAGTAGTTGCCATTCTCTTGTTTCCTTCCTCCTGGCTCTCTATTCAGGGAGAGGTATCTCCCTATCACCTCCTCTAGGAGAGAAAACAAACAAAATGGGATTTTGCTAGTGTTTTACACATGGATCTCAGCTTGTAAAAACTGAAATATCCAGAATTGGGTGACTTTTGGGTTTTTGGAGGGTTTTTTTTGGTGAGAAAGATTGGCCATAAGTTAACATCTTTGCCAACCTTCCTCTCTTTTTCTTTTCTCCCCAAAGCCCCAGTACATAGTTGTATATCCTAGTTGTTAGTCCTTCTAGTTCTATGTGGGACGCCACCACAGCATGGCTTGATAAGTGGTGCATAAATCTGTGTTCAGGATCTGAAGTGATGGAACCTGGGCCACTCAAGCAGAGCATGCAAACTTAACCACTACATCACCGGGCCACCCCCCTGGATGTCTTTTTTTATCTCCAGTTCTGCTGTGATATCTTTACCTTAAGGGCAATGGAGTACCTGAATTGGGGTTACAGTATAAAAAGGAGTCTGGAGGAAAGCATACTTATTTACTGCTCACAGAATCATCCAGACCCATGTGATGCATGTATGCACACTATGTAGTGTTTTTATTGCTCTGTTTCTGTTTGTTTGCTCTTTGCATAGGAGGGCTCATATTTGGTGTATCATTTGTGATGTGCTATTTTTCCTTAGCAATATGTAATGAACATGTTTTAGTTGCTGCATAGTGTTTCTTAGTATATTAATGTGCTTGGGCTCCCATAACAAAATACTACTGACTGGGTGGCTTAAACAACCGAAATTTATCTCTCACAGTTCTGGAGGTTAGAAGCTCAGATCAAGCAGCAGCACGGTTGGTTTCTGGTGAGAGCTCCCTTCCTGGCTTGTAGATGCTGCCTTCTGGCTGCGTCCTCCCATGACCTTTCCTCTGAGTGCACATGGAGAGGGAGGTCTCTGGTGTGTCTTCTTACAAGGACAATCCCACCGGATCAGTATGCCACCCTAATGAGCTTACAGAACTTTAATGACCTCCTCACAGGCCCTATCTCCAAACACAGTCACATTGTGGGTTAAGCCTTCAACATACGAATTTTGGGGGTTAACAATTCAGTCCCTAGTACTTAGTATGGAACATGATAAATGCCTTTTATATGATGAATGTCAACCCTTTATTATAGATGTGTTTTAATACTGTTTTCTAATCTGTCACTTAATTAAAAACTTCTTTATGGTATTTCTCATCCTCGAGGATTTTTAAATATGTGTGTGATTTCTGATTTGGCAGGGACATCATCAAATGTTTTTATGAACCAATGCTTCTCAAAATTTACACAAAGAGGGCTATAAGTCATGGCATCCAATTGCCCTGCTTTTTGTCATGTCCCTCTCCTACCCACAACCCCTAGAGGTCCCAACTCCTGTATTGTGGCCCAGGGCAGAAATGCTTAGAAGGCCTATGGTCTTAAGACAATCAGAATAAAAGCTCAATTAACATAACTCAGCCTGCTTTCCCTACACAGAAATCAGCAAAACCCCTTCTGTGTCTCCTTGAAGAATGGTTTCAGAGTCAGCGGCTGTCCTGTGCATTGTTGAAACTGCCTCAGCTGTTGTTCAGGATGCATTTGGGGACTTCAAGAAGGCATTTGGCCTGCTGAGCAGCAAGTTCCAGTGCACATATCTGGAGACTGAATCTTCTTTCCTTATTTCTTTCCTTTTTGCACGGTTTTTTTTTTTTTTTTTTGAGGAAGATTAGCCCTGAGCTGACATCTGCTGCCAATCCTCCTCTTTTTGCTGAGGAAGCCTGGCCCTGAGCTAAGATCTGTGCCCATCTTGCTCTACTTTATATGTAGGACGCTTACCACAGCATGGCATGCCAAGTGGTGCCATGTCCGCACCTGGGATCCCAACCAGCGAACCCTGGGCCGCCGAGAAGCAGAACATGTGCACTTAACCACTGTGCCACCAGGCCAGCCCCTCCTTTTACTTATCATGAAAAAATTGAAACATATACAAAATTAGAGAGAATTGTGCAGTGAAGTTTGTGAACCATCACACAACTTCATCTCTTCCCCATGTTCTCTCCTCTGTTCCAATGGTTTATTTTGAAGTAAGTCCCAAATATTGTATCATTTTATCTCTAACTATTTCAGCAAGTATCTCTATAACATAAGCATTTTTGGTAAATGTAACTGGAATGTCAATATTCCACTTAAAAGATTTTAACCATTCTTAAATGTTACCAAGTAACTAGTCAGTATTTAAATTTCACCCATTGTCTCATAAATCCCTTTAAAAAAATTTTCCAATCAGGATTCAAACAAGATCTTCATAGTGCGTCTGAGATACATCTCTTAAGTTTCTTTTAGTTTATAATTTCTCCATCTTCTATTTTCTGATCATTTATTTGTTGAAGAAACTGTGTCATCGTCCTGTGGTTTACCGTATACTGTATTTCGCTGATAGTCTCCCTGTGGTGTCATTTAAGATGCCTCTTGGTATATCTTGTGAATTGGTAGCCAGATCTAGAGCAGCACTTCCTGTAGTGTGGTCTGGGGACACATTGTTGGGGGTGGTCTGAGACACCTTCAAGGGATCTATGAGATCAAGACTAGTTTTACAATAAAAATATGATATAAGGTGCCCTTTTCATTCTCATTCTCTCACAAGTGTAGAATGGAGTTTTCCAGACTCTATTTGACTTGCGGTGTTACAATAGACAGAATGCAGAAGCAGATATGAGAATCAAACTCTCACATCTATTATTCTTTTCTATTAAGCCAGATATTAAAGAGATTGGCAAAACGGTAAAACAATCCAAACTTCTCATTAAATTTTTTTGTTTTGGAAAAATAGCTGTTTTTCATAAAAGTGTACTATTTATGTTAACATGTAATAGATTCATTATTATTTTTGAATGAATTAGTAGGTAAATATTGATCATATTTGTCTCTTCACTCCCATTTATTATTCAATCAGTTTTTTATATCAGTAGGGACTCATGGATATTAATTTTGTATTTAGGAATCCGATACTATTTTATATATTTTTTTGCTCAAATTTTTCCAGCTTTTGCTATTGGAAGTGCTTTCAGTTGATTCCTGTGTCCCCTTAACATAAACCCATCAATTTTTTTTTTTAGCACTTCCTTAGTACATGATTCTCTAGGCCAATATATTTCCTGCCCCAGTTGTAAGTTCAGCCATTTCTCCAAAAAGCTCTGGTTCCTTTTATTGGAAAATGGTATTAAAAACCAAGGTTTGGTGGGGCTGGCCCCGTGGCCTAGTGGTTAATTTCACGTGGTCTGCTTGGGCAGCCCAGTTCGCCAGTTTGGATCCTGGGCACAAACATGGCACCGCTCATCAGGCCGTCCTGAGGCAGAGTCCATATAGCAGAGTCCATATAGCACAGCCAGAGGCACTCACAACTAGAATATACAGCTATGTACTGGGGGCTTTAGGGAGAAGAAGAAAGAGAAAAAAGAAGAGTATTGGCAACAGATGTTAGCTCAGGAGCCAATCTTAAAAAAAAACCCAACAAATTCTGGGCACTAGGTATGCCCATTGCTACTTGAGTGTTGTTTTTTTTTATTCCTCTCAGCTAACAGAGTAAAGAAATATATGTACATGTACTAACTCAATACATGTATGTATAGTAAACATATGTGTATATACACGTAACTAAATATTTCTACAGGTAACCGCCTGTATCTATATTAAGCTAAACATGAGTTTATACTGAGTATCCAACTCTGATCCATTTCCGCACGGATCACTCCAGCCTCCACCCGTTGCTTACCTGTAAATTTCCACTTGAACAGTGAGAAACCTGGCTCGAATCACCCACCATCCACTTGCCTAATTGTTCATTTCTAGTACATATGTGTACCAGTATCAGGATTGTTAACTCATATTCTCTTGGGAAACAACGTTATTAACTAGATTACAGTGTTTTATGTGCATTCTGTTTTGCCTTTAGTCTTATAGACTCGACTTATTTCTTAGATTGGCACCTTTCTTTCCAACTCGCTTCAGAGAGGTTGTTTCATATATTTGTCACAGAATGTGTTCTTTCCTGTGATCCCCCAGCTTCCTAAATGATATATATTTTTTTTAATTTACATACATGAAGGTTCACTCTTTTTGCTGTAAAGTTCTATGGGCTTTGATAAATGAATGTCATGCATCCACCATCACAGTATCATACAAAATAGTTTCATTACCCTAAAAATCCCTTGTGTTTCCCCTGTTCAACCTTTCCCACCTCCTGTTTATCAGATATATAGTTTTCAAATATTTTCTCCAAGCCTGTGCCTGTCCTATGTTTTTTTTTTTCAACAATGTCTTTCACAGGGCAGAAGATTTTGATTTAAATGAAGTCCAAATTATCAACTTTTCCTTTTATGGTTTATGCTTTTGGTGTTGTATCTAAAAATTTATTGCCAAACCTAAGATCACATAGAATTTCTCATATGTTTTCTTCTAGAAATTTTATAATGAATTTTATGTTTAGGTCTATGATCTATCATGAGTTAACTTTTTGTGAAAGGTATAAGGTCTGAGTGTAGACTCAGATTTTTGTGTATGCTCTTCCAATTGTTCCAGCACGATTTGTTGAAAAGACTGTCTTTCTCCATTGTATTGCCTTTGATCTTTGTTAAAGATCAGTTGACTATGTGTGTGGGTCTATTTCTGGGCTCTCTACTCTGTTCCTTTGATCTGTGTGTCTATTCCTTCACCCATACCACACTGTCTTGGTTACTGCATTTTTTCTAGTAAGTCTTGAAGTTGGAGTGTCAGTCTTCCAACTTTATTCTTCTTCAGTATTGTGTTAGGCATTCTGGACCTTTGCCTTTCTATATAAACTTTAGAATCAATTTGTTGATATCTAAAAAATAGCTTGTAATTAAAATAGTAATAGTTTCGTAAACATTCACATGATTCAAAAGTCAAATCTACAAAATACCCATGTTTGTCTCCTCCATTCTTTTTCCTCTCTGCCCTGAGTAGATATGTTTAAGTACACACACACACACTTGTGTGTGTGTGTATATGTACATGTCAGTGGCTGTTTCCTTATCAGTTTGCCAATAGCCTTTTCAAACTTTTGGGATTTTTCCAATTTTATGGGTGAGAACAGCATCTCAGTGTAGTTGAAATTTGCATCTCTCTTATGTGCAAGGTTGAACATCTTTTCAAATGCTTAAAGGCCATTTGCATTTTATTTTGTGTAAATTCTCTCATAATATCTCTGCCCATTCTTCTATGTTGATGGTCATTTTCTTCTCTATTTTATAAACTTTTTGTATATTAGGGGTGTCAACCGTTTGTCATCAGGTATGTTGCAAATACGTTTTTCCCATTCTGTCACTTCTGAAAATTTATCTTGATGCTCAGAGCAAATACGATTTTTATTCATTCTCTAAGTCTTGTGGGAGAAGTATCCCTTTACCATTTTATAATAATCATATTCAGTCCATATGGTTTGGGAATACGTGACTACACTTTCTTCCCCAAAAGTCAGGGTGGGTGGAGAAAGAAAGCTCAGAAGTGGTTACGTGACCTCTGTCCCCCTCCTTCACCCAGGCCTGGCCAATCAGATAGCACATCCTTCTAGACACAACGATTTTTCCAGCAGTAGAAGTGGGACATGGTGCAACTGAGACCAATAGGGATCTTTTTGGGGTAAGTGAAATAGATGCTGATAGAAAGCCTCCCTGACTTTATCACCATGAGCCTGGGCTGCTGGGAGAAATGTCTGCTGCCTCTTTGAAAGAGTACACTTGAAAATGAAGCTGAAATACAGGAAATAAGAGAAGAGAGAAAGGTGATGAAAGAGAGAAAGATGCCTGAAGACAGTCTTTGCACCTCCGGACCTAGCTATACTTCTCTCTGTCGTGACCACTTTATCATATGAACCAGAAAATTCCTCACTTTTGCTTAAACTAGTTTGAGTATGATTTTTTTTAATTAAGCAAAAGATGACTGACTAGAACAAAGTTGCTTGTTTGCAAAGGATACTTGTTAGTGTCTAATGCTGGTGGGTAATATCAGTTCAGATGAGCCACTATATAATCACGAAAACCGACTGACACATAG
Organism: Equus quagga; assembly: GCF_021613505.1. NCBI lineage: Eukaryota > Metazoa > Chordata > Mammalia > Perissodactyla > Equidae > Equus > Equus quagga. Next base: position 65,295,254 of record NC_060273.1, on the reverse strand, counting down.
AATTCTAATAAAATTAGTGCAGCAACACAAAAAGTCTTCCAGTCAATTAATGGGTAAAAGTCTTCAGCTTTTTGCTATCTATGAAAGTAAAACAAAACAGAAGAGCTGACCCAGTTGGTGCAGCGGTTAAGTTCGCACGTTCTGCTTCTTGGCGGCCTGGGGTTTGCCAGTTCAGATCCTGGGTGTGGACATGGAACCACTTGGCACGCCATGCTGTGGCAGCCGTCCCACATATAAAGTAGAGGAAGATGGGCACGGATGTTAGCTCAGGGCGAGACTTCCTCAGCAAAGAAAAAGGAGTACTGGCAGTGGTTAGCTCAGGGCTAATCTTCCTAAAAACAAAACAAAACAGAACTCTCCAAAATATTTTCCTGTTCTTCTGTGAAAAATAATTAGCTATGATTATCAGGAGATCATTTATCTTCCATCTGTGTTAACACATTGATTGTGATGATTTCTGATCAGTTGTTATATGAATCTTTTCTCCAAACTGACTCCAAGTTTATAAACTCCATGTAAGAGGTTTCACTTTCCCTGAGACCATATTCTTTGTAATCACCTTGAAAGCTGTGTCTTTAGTCCTTGCTCCATTTCTCAAATAATCAACTTTCCAACCTCAAGAATAGGTCTGGTCAAAGGGAGATGTTTGTACAAAGGAATGGCATCTTATGTGAGGATTATGTCAAAAAGTCTACACATAAATAAAAACCACGTATACTCAAAATTGACCTTGGAAAACGCATAGGAAGTTCTCATTTTGAACATGACTAACTGCCCCTCACTGAGTTGAGCATAGCCAATTTTTCCTTCAGTTTTAAACCAGGCGGTTATTTCTTTGATTGAACACCAGGTACAATGCTTAGCTTACGTCTAAGGGTCACATTTGAGGAAAAACTCTTATCTTCAAACAGTAGAATGACTCTCTCACACAGCAAGATACTCACACTGAGGTGAACGGAGGTAACAGCAGATTTGTGGCTTCCAAATCATGCATATGCTGGAGGCATGCTCACTGAGTCCATCAGGCAGAATTGTCCTCATTTAAAAAATTACTTATCCTTATCTTTCTTTCTCTTTCTCTGTCAAGTATATGCAGTTCGAGTCTCAACACGTACATGCACAAATATTATGTGTTAAATGTTCATGTCCCCGCAGTTCATATGTTGAAGTCCTAACCCCCAATGTCATGGTATTTGGAGATGAGGCCTTTCTGGAGGTAATTAGAATCATATTCTGTCATGAGGGTGGGGCCCTTTTGATGAGATTAGTGGCCTTAAAAGAAAAGGAAGAGGGGATTCTCACTCTCTTCATACTCATGCGCTGAGGAAAGGCCACGTGAGCATGCAGTGAAAAGTCTATAAGCCAGGAAGAAAGTTCTTTCCAGAACTCAACCCGTTTGCACCTTGATCTCAGACTTCCAGCATCCAGAACTGTGAGAGATATATTTCTGTTGTTTAAGCCCCCCGGTCTATAATATTGTGTTATGGCAGCCCAAGCTGATGAAGACAAGTGTAATGAGTTAGTTGAATGATGGGACCCTCTCCTTCTGCCCAGGGTGAGAGCAGAATGGATCAGGAGGAATGACTTCTGACCCAAGGAAGACATTCTGATTCTCTTTCCTATGAATGTAGCACTGGGAATTAAGGAGGTGGATATTGACTGGGGGTGCTACAGTGGGGACATGGTATAGCCCCAAGGTTGGGCCTGCGTATTGGGTTCTTAGTGGCTTTCTAGATCTTGGTCCTAGCCTCTCGCAAAGCATAGGAACACTTCTTTTCTGGACTGAATTCCACTGGACACCTGTAATCCTTGTAGTAAATCTTGTACCCTCACCACCCCACCCCACCCCCATACACACAGTTTAGCTCAAGCTAACTTGAAGTGAATTTCTGTTATGTCCAAAAGACCTTGATGAATGTACTGCTATACTTTGAACAAACACAACCAATTATTCTTATAGTGGTCTGACTATCTTCTAGTAGAACTGGTATTTTGACACTCAAAATTAATTTCCTCTGAAATTTGCAATAAATAGCATTATTGTGAGGGGGGGAAAACACACTGAGCTCATGAAGCCCTTGCGTTTATTTTGGGTTGGTGGTGTTTCTCTTGACTTTTCACACAGCCCTGCCCCTTCAATTGGCTATGGCAACTTCCCACTTTTCTAGCTCTCTAAAATCTTGTATTTTTTTTTTCAATAAAACCTATGTTGTGCTATATTTCCCTTCTTCATTGTATGTTCTCCATTTTCCTTAATTAAATTCTTCCCACATTTAGTGAGTAAAAAGGAATCTTAAACAAGTTTGTTAATTGCCAGAGGGTGTTGCTAAGGATTAATGTGTGATTTTATTTTTATAAACAAGGCTGTTTATAATGTATTAGAAGGAAGTTGTGACTCAGGGATACTGGAAAGAGGCATAATTCATTAATAAAAGCCCTCTTACAATTTTAGAATCTACTCTTTAGTAGATTTGATAGTAAATGGAAGAGAGAGAAGGAAATGACCTTACAGCATCGTCATCTAGTCGGTTCTTAATTGCTTTCTACTGAAACTTAATTGAGGAAGCTTGGTGCTGCCATCATCACATAAGTGCTGGCAACAGAACAGAATATAAGGAGGTGAAGGGCAGTGACTCACCTAAGCTCACATGCTCAGTTAAAAACAGCCTTATAAGGAGCTATTTTATGTGTTATAGGAGTATTATAGGAATGGCTAATTCTAGGTCATCCAATTCATGCCACTTAATGGCTGAGAGACATTAGTTATTTCACATTTCTGTGCATCCATCGTCTTATCTTTAAAATAGGGCTATCTTGCCTTGACTTCAATGAGACAATGCACATGAAGTGCTTGGTGCAGTCATTTTTCAATTTATAATAACTATTACCAAATTTTAATCCCAAAATTCCACATACCTGCTGTCTTCCACATCATCTTTATGGCTTAGCAATTTTATTATTATCGTAGATGAGCGTGGTATATGTGTCTTCATCTCAATGGATTTTGAAGAAAAATTAAAGAGTCAAGTTATAAGGCCCATGACTGGTTTTACAAATTACCTTCCCTTTCATTTTCATTTTGCCTGGATGAAGTTATAACAATGAACAATTTTATTACAACTCTTTTGTCCATAAATGTGTACTCTTTTCAGTCCGCTTAACCTTCAGCTTGAAAATGAGCTTGGAAACATTTCGTGGTTGTAACTCTAGTGGTGATAAGGTGGGAGACTTTTAGGAAGACATTACATGACTTTTTTATTTCACACAACCTCCTGGGAGGTAGAGGCTAGGGGTCCCTGGCAAAGCTAATTCATATCTGCAAACCCATTTTTCATGCCAAGCCAGGGTTCACAGAGGACTAGGAAAGACCCCTACCTGAATTAAGCTGGGTCTTCAGGGCACTGCTGTCTCTCTCTTATCTTTGATGTTCTTCCATCCAGAGTGCTCACTTTTCTTGGCCTCTTGCCCACGTGCTTTGTCTGAATAGGTTTGCTTTGTTTTTAATTTCGCATATAAACCTAGGAAGAATGGATCTTGGAGTTTTCTTGGTTGGCAAAGTATTCAGCTCTGTGGCCACCCACCAAACCAGCATTCTGGGGAACAGCTCCAGCATGAAGCAATAACTAGAACTTTGGAACCTCCCTTAAGAATTTTATTGAGTTTAACTTTTAGTAATTTTAGGAATACATAGAGTATTTAACTGTATCATGGTGTTTTTCATGAACATAGGAATTTTGTGATGTTAATTTTATTATAAGTTCTAACTCAATTAGAGTACATACTGGATAATCTATTAGCCTATTACCCATGTACCCCAAGTCAGTCTAAAAATCAGAAATCAGCCACTTTTTAGTGGTTTCCTTTAGGTTTTAAAATATAGATTTTAAAAAGTGAGTAAAATTCTAAAATGAGGGGAATATTCTTTTCTCACTCTTTGAGTCTTACATATGTTTATTGTGTTAACATATGCACTTATAGATTGGGTGGAGCCTTTTCTGGCTATATCTTCTCTGTGTTCACCCATCATCATCACTTATAATTAGTGAAGGACTTCCATTCACGTTGTTATACTCTGGTTCTCTATAAAATTTGAAGCTGGTTTTTAAGTCATTGGTCTGATTCACCAGATTTCTCTTTGGTTCTAAGAGTTTGCACTCACTTTGTCCACAAAACCACCACCAGCATCTAATCACACCGTTTCTTTGTCTCTGAGGGAATTTGCTTAGGATTCTCTGTGTAACACAGAGTAAAGAGATGATATGGAAACTAATATTCTGCTTCTAATGCTACTGCCTGCTTAGATATATTTTATTTCTTCTAGGACCCCATGGTGCGGGCTAGTAATTATTTTCTTGCCTCTTATGTTTTTCTTTTTTTCTTTTCTATTCAACCTTTCAAACTCTCTTTCTTGAGCTGCTGGTAAGTGAGTTTAATTTTTCGCTCAAAAAGAATTTCCGTTCTTCCCAGTCATCTCTGTAGATGTGATTGCTTCAAAAGCACCTGTTTGAAAATATGAAGTATAAAATTATGGAGACATGAAAAAGTCATGTTTACTTTATTTGTACCATTCTTAATGAGCACAGCAACTAACATTCCTTGAGTGTTTACCATGTCCCAATGTCTGGGCCAAGTGTGTGCTCCGTGTGCATGTGCACTTGCAGGTGGGTGCATGTGTATTGTGTCTGCAAGTGCATGTGTGTGAGTGCATGTGTGTGTGTGAAATGTGATTTAATGCTTGAAACAGCTCTATGAAGTTGAGGATAATTATTATCCCTTTTTTACAGATGAGGAAACAAAAATTCAGAGTGGTTAAGTAGTGTTCCCAAGGTCACATGCCTAGTACATAGTGGAATCAGGAGTCAAAATCATGTTTTTCAGAAAACCAAGTCTTGCTGTTGATGACAGTACTGCTGCTTTCTTGGTGCTTTTCATTTTGCCTCATGGCACAGTCATTTGAGGACAGGTTTAGCTCACCATAGTGGATTAAATATGCTACAAATTCTTTGATACCCTTGCCATTGAGAGGTGGGGATTATTTCCTCTTTCCTCCAATCTAGACTTGCCTGTGATTACTCTGACAAATAGAAAGTGATGGAAGTGATGCTAGGGCAGTTCTGGGCCTCATGTTTGAAAGGATTGGAAACTTCCATTTTGATCCCTAGGAGCTCTGAGCTAGTGTATAGAGGTCCAAGTACCCTGAAGCATCCTTGCTGTGAGGAAGCTCAAATTAGCCACATGGAAAGGCCATATGGAGAGAGAGGAAGCTGCCCAGACAGTCCTCAGCTGTTCCAGATCCCAGCTGTATGAGCCATTTTAGCTCAGACCCCAGACATCATGGAGCAGAAATGAGCTTATCCCTACTATGGTCTGTCCTAATTCTTGACCAGTAGAATCATGAACTATAATAATAATAAATAGTGGTATTAAGCCACCAAGTTTTGGAGTAGATTGTTATAGAGGAATAGTTAGCAACTATACCCACCTTTGTGAATGATAAGCTCTTTAAAAACAGGGATGCTGTCTGGCTCATCTTTATATTTCTAGCTCCTGGCACAGTATCATTCATGTAGTTGCAGCTCAATTAATTCTAGTTGATTAAATGAGTAAATGGACGGATGAATGGAATGAGCTACTGGGAAGACAAGTACATTAGTCTTTTGGAGCTTCAGTTCTAGAAGGAGTGGCAGGGGAGACAGACAATAAACAAAGAAATACTCTCAGGTGGTGGTGAGTGTTATGAAGGAAAATAAGGTAGGATAAGAGGACATTTGTGCAGAGACTAAATGAGGTAACCGAGTGAATCGTGCAGTATCTGTAGGCTATCTGGACTGTGGCTTTGGTGCTTAAAAACCAAGAATTTGGCATCTTTATTCTGTTTCCATATGCCCCCAGATCAATGGCAGTATTACATCTCAGGGCCTGATAAGGAGTTTGTGCTAGACCAAAAGGGAAGTCTGGGTGGAAAAGGCATTGGCTAGGATATCTCTCAACAAAATTGCTCTCGGAACATGAACATTCTCACAGTTCCAAACCCTTGCAAGTGTAGTCCCCTCTGTATGGAATGTTCTTTGCTACTGGAAGCCCTCTCATCTTTTTCTTGTCAAGTTAAATGTTCCATTCTCAGACACATAAATCTCTTCCTCCACTGCGTTACAGATCTTTGCTTTAACAGCACCTTTCTCTAATGCTTGCTCATCCTCTCTAATATAAAAGCTGTTTATACAGCTTTCCCCCAGCTATTTGAGAAATCAGTGAGAGTAAGGGATGTGTGTCTTATCCACTATAGCACTTACTGTAGTGTTTTGCAGTAAAAGATGCTTAATACAGGTTGTTCAAAGCAAGAAACAGAGGAAAGAAATAAGGAAGGAAAAGACCATGCCCCCTTAACTTTAATTATGTGAAGCCTGGCACATAGAACATATTCAATAAATAATTCGTGAATGAATTAATTAATGCATGGGCAACATAGCATGATTTTTAGTGTTTTTTGGTCATGAATAGGTTCATTTCATCAAAAAAATTTCCCTTATTAAATTCCTAAGGGCAAATACATTTCTGCAACTTCTGACTAGTCCCCATTAAAACTCTGGGCATCATAATTTTCATAATGTATGAAAAAGACCAGATTACCCAGTGTTGTAAAAAATGGTCACCAGAGCATGTTGTCAAGCTCTGTACATTTAATTCAATTAATGTCATAATAGAAATCAGATTCTCCTAATGTGAAAGCTTTCCTGGGAAGTAACTTAGGTATTTTTAGAAGCTAATGTTTGTTTTTTTTCTCTCTCTCTCATCCACCATCAGGACATAACCTACAACTATTTAAGTCCATTGACTAAAATATTACTGAGCTGAAAATACTAATTTTTAATACTGAAAATCAGAATATATATCTAGGAAATAATTTAGACAGTGAGATGCCTTAATGTGAGATATCTGTCTTTCTGCCTATCTGTCTATCTATCTCTACCTATCCATCCATCCATCCATCCATCCATACTTCCATACACATACGCATCCATCCTATTTAGTTACAATCCAGATAAAGAATTACAAAAATACGTTTTCATCACACATGGCTGTGGTTTCTTTACAGGTAATAGCTGTACTTTTAGCTTTGCTTTCTCACTTAAGTTTCTGGGAAGTTATTGATTAATTAGGAGAATGTGATGGCACTAACTGCAATTCTTATTTGAGTAGCAATTTGGATTAGATAGTGTGAGGTGTAGAGCATGTTAAAAAGACATCAGATGTGTTGTCTTTGCACCAAAATGGAGAAGGATTCAGTTTATATCATTCCAGTATGTCAGTCAGCTCTAAATAGTATAGATATATTAATAGAGACCCAAAATTAATAGATAGCTCTCATTTTTATATATCGTAACTGGCAGAAGTACAAATATTAGTGAAGGTACAAAGCTAATTTCAGATTCAGTGGAAGAAAATGACCTTGAATGAGTTGACACAGTTAAAAAACATTAATGATTCTGATTCAATACATTTGAAGAATTATTAAATAGAGACTTTAAACTGGGACATTAGAATGAATGACCATATCATTTGCTACGTAAATATCAGGAGTTGAATATTTGTTTTTTATTTGCTGTTTGTTTAATTGGTTGGTTTCTGGTTTAAAGAGAACATTGGGCTCATCCTAATTGATTAAGTACCTTGTTTCCCCTTATTCTTTAATTTTGGATTCAAGGCTTGTATGTAATCCATTTGTTGGTTTTATTTGCTTTTTTCTGTAATGCAACTTTGCTGACTAGGAATTGGTTTATTCTTTCATGTCTGAAAGCTCTGATAAATTGAGGAGCTTAGGCAGACAGCTCTTTTATCCAAGAGCCCTTACTGGGCTGGTGATATTGCTGAAACCTGCCTAGACTCAAAAAAAGGCTCAGGGAGGGATAAGAGTCTTGCAGGGAGGAAGAAACAAGGGAAATTTTTTGCAATGACCTCAAGAAAAAAAGATGAATTTACTCATGTGGAAGTCTGTGCCAAAATGGGAGAATGAGAGTAGACTGGCTTTGCTTTGGCTGATGAAAGGATGGTGAATTGAAAAAATGATCAAAAGTGACATTGTGGACCAACTAAGAAATATCAAAGGAGAGTGTACTGCTGATCAGTCACGGAACTCACCATCCACTGGGGAGGAGCTCCACCAATGTTTGCTGAGTGATTATGTAGAAAGTCTAGTATATAGTGTGGCAGATACAGCAATAACCCTCACTGGGTGCATCTTCCCCTTGCTGTTCTCCTTGCCTTCTCTCTTGACTTGCCCTTGACTTTGCTGTTCTCTATCCTTTCACATGGTGGAGCTATGTCGAGCACATTCTAGGGGATACAAAGATGCCTGAAAGACAGTTCCTGCCTTCAAGGAAGTCTCAATCTGATGGAAGAGCCAGAAGCAGAACTGGAAATATTTATCAATGTTTTTCATTTTGTGTGAAAGCAGATTCTGATAAGATCGCAGGAAATAAGTGGGGGTGGGGAGGCCTTGTTACATTAATGAATGAGTTGTGATTTTTATTGTCGAAGGATATGCATTATATCTGATTTCTTCTATTTTTAAAGTGCCAGTTAATTAGAAGCTTTACTAATTACAGTTCCAAGCGGCTGGTATCATTCTCCTTCTGAGAAATTCATTTTGCATCGCATCTTTTGCCTGTCTTAGTCACACATATCAATTTAAGGCTTTGACTTACAAATCTGACATGAATATGGCAAAACACAGTATGTTCTTTGGGATAAATCTGTAATATTTTTAAGATCCTCATCAGTTGAATGATCTGAGCTTATGAAACGACTGTATCTTCCAGCTCTCTGAAGGAATACAGAGTACCCGGGGAGTTCGTTGTGTTCTCAGATGAAAGAGAAGAGTTTGTTGTGAGGATAAAGCAAAGGCAGTTTAAATTGTGAGTTGACACCTTGATGGCTTTTTTTCCCCCCTCTGGCTGCTTTGAGTAATTTATCTTTAGAGCGTCCAACCATGCCTTTGGTCTTTCATGTACCAAGACACATCAACCAGTGGAGGAACACATTGTTAATGACCTATACTAATGGTCACTGGTGACTTCTGATAGTTTTGGGGTTCTGGTGCTGGCAGCCTACCTTCGTGTGAATAAAAAGTGGCCCCAAGGCTATATTGCACAAACATAATTCATTATCAAGTGCTGTCCCTTTGCCTGCAAATATCTTCCCAATATTTTCCACATGAATAAATCCTTCTGGCCTCATGGACATCTGCTGATTTTGCCTGCCTGGAATCCATCCCTCCTTCTTCCTTAGCATCATCTTGATTTCGCTTTGAAGAACCATTTCTCCCTCACTGTGAATCTATGGGAACAAGTGTTGCATAGTGTTGAACTGGATCGTGTCTACAGCCAGACTTCCTGGTTTTGAATCCTACCTCCACAGTGCTACTCCCGTGGCATCCTACACATATGTCCATCATCAGTAGTGACCACACTCATTTGTTCTTATCAGTCTTCTTGTATCTGCTCCCAATTTAATGGACTCCTTGAGTTGTCATTTTCATTTGGGCAACCTCAGCTGCTAGCCCAGAGCCTGGAACATAATAGGAGTTCAGAGGATTAAATGAAAGAACCCCTGTCCTGGATGATGACACGACTTGCTGGGAGCAGGTGTGTCATTGTCCATGTTCCATCTGCACTCATCAAAGTTGATTGAAAAAATGTTTTCATAGTTTGATGTTTAGAGAACTATGTCTGCTTCCACCTAAAAATAATCCTATTATTTCTCAAGCTGCTTTTTTCTTGTAATTTTTTTCCCCAAATGTGCTATAACGTGGCATTCAGATCGTTGAATGAATGGAGAGTTTAATGTAGTCCAATCCTTTGGAAATTATTAATAGATGTGAAACTGTGGTGATACTGCCTTATTATTACTAATTTAATGTTTTTGTTCAGTGTGGATAAAGTCTTTTGGACAAGTTGAAAACTCGTGAACTCATACACTTCTTGTTTTTTGGTGTACGCATTTGTAATGGAGACTTCTTGAAGATATTAGCAGAACTTTTATCATTACTTCTCTATTATAAGTAAGATTATTTTAAAGAAGAATTTTTTCCTTCCCCAATTAAGTACTAATGTCAAAGAGGAAGAAGAATGGAACAGATCTGGATATCAGTTTTCCTACAGTGGAAAAGTTAAAATATAGTTCACTGAAAGCTGTCCTGGTCAAATGAATGAAGACTGACTCTGGGGAAAAAGATAAGTGAAGGAGAAGGGAATTTAGAAATATTGTAATTCATCCCTTGAATATGGTGGATTAATAAGCTTTTTTACATACTTCTTTTCATTGTTGTTAGTAGACCTTGAGGTAGTGATATCTTATATCACAGACACTAAATCATATCTTAGTGTATTTTTACGTGCTTGTGGCAGAGCTGTCCAGGTAATAGAGGAAAAGTGCCAGCTCCTAGGGTCTGAATCTTGATTTCAGAATGATCGTTTTCTTCTCACTTTTATTTATATTTTCGTGTGAATTGACATCTGCTCCGAATAATTCTTTCTTCCCCGACTTGAGTCATTTGACTTCATTCTGGATTTTGATGTGCTGCGTCCAAGCTGTAAGACTGGAAGGATTCCAGTTAGAGCATCGTGGATAAAAAAAATCAGGGAAATGAAAACACTGTTAGTACTGTTAATTAAGAGCTTATTATTAGCGTGCACTAAGAGATATTTAATAAAATTGAAAACTCAATGCTTAGATGCTTGGATCTCATCTTATTTAGCTTGTTTAGAGAAGAAAATGTTTTCAGCTCTTTAGTCTTGCTATAACTGTGCTGTAACAAAGCAATTTTAGTCGAAAAAATGGATTTGGATCACAGTTTCTTGTTGAGTTTTGTAGAATTTGTCAGAAAAAAAAATTACCTTGCTGAAAATGTGTTTGCTTCTCTCCTTACACATTCTAATCTCGATTCTGATGTTACTTGAACAGTTGTTGACATGCCTCCTTACTTTCCAATAGTTAGGAGTAAAAACATTCATTCTCAATTTTTGTTTTGTTCTTGTGCCTTTAAAACTTGATTAAAAGTCAGCAGGTTGCTCAGAGTTCTAAGTGAATAGACATTGTCATTAGCTCTTTGATAATGTTCTCTGTGTTCTATAAACCAAGTAATCAGGTTTAGCTTGTACTTATTGTATCAAAGTTCCCAGAGGCTTTACTAATGAAAACAAAAAGGCAATGTATGTCGTTTTAATAAACCAGCATTTCGCTTAAAATAATTCAAAAATGAAAATTTTAGCCCCATGTGCCACAGCTCTGACCTTAGAATCCCTGAGTTCCCCTCTGTTATCATTTCAGCTATTACAAGTTGGGGTGAATTAACCAAGGTCGTGTCTACACCACCATTTTAATTACCTGGCTTTGTTGATGGCTTGTTGAAATTGCTTTTATCTGGCAGCTTGAAACGCAGCAAATTTCTAGAAGGGACAGCTACCTAAGCATTCAAAGTCTTCTTGATGTGTTCTTCTTGTCATAGAAAGACTTTTTTTCACATTTAAAAAAATACTATATTTTGTCATTAAAAAAAATTTGCATGTCAGATGAAGTTTTCATTGTTTCGAGACTACAGTGGTTTATGGCATTATGACACGTACTGTATATCAGGGTTCCTCAAGTGAGGCGCAGCCTCAGCTGCGGGGCGCTGTTGTGTGTCTTGTAGGATGTTAGCAGCGTCTCTGGTCTTGACTCACTAGATGCCAGTAGCACATGCTCCCCCCACCCCACCCCAATTGTAACAGCCAGAAATGTCTCCAGCCAAATGTCCCTTGGGGAGGTGCGGGAAGAACCACCCCAGGGTTGAGAACCACAGCTCTAAGTTATAATTTTATCCACATTTTATCATTTTGTTCCATTTTTGTTATTGTTTGGTGTACTTCTATGACATAGTCAAGTTTCATGTAGTTTTCCCCTAAGAATTTATTCTTTTTCTCTGGCGCAAAAATAAGTTTTAATCTCTACTAATAGTTTGTGTAGTCGCTTAGCTTCCATATTTATTTAAGCTGGTTTGATTACAGGTGGATTGTGCTGCTTCAACATTTTGGACAGAACGTTTCAGCTATGAAGAACAAAACAATAAATTCTTTCTTTATGATGACCATTTTTGCATAGCACGTTTAGTAATATTTAAGTTGGGACCCAGAATAAAGGCGATCTAGTGAGGACTTTCACATGTCGATATAGCCTTATCTCCTAAGATGAATAACATATGTCATAAACATTTCACAATTTTAAACATAGTAATAATAGAAATTGTTATAATGATGGCTGATATTCACCAAGCACAGGTGGTGCCAGCAAAGTAGCAAAGCTTTACTTACCTTTAGTCGATTAATGTTTGCAAGTGCCCCGAGGCAGGTGCTATTGTTGTCATTTTATAGAGAGAGAATAAAGAAGCTCTAGAAGTTTAGTCACTTACCCACAGTCAGCTATTTGATCCTCCTCTCCACTTCTGTACTATTCTGCCCACCACTTTCTCTTCTTCACTGTAGCATCCCCTCACACTTGCCATTGTAGTACATTCTGGACCACCTTTAACTGTCAACATCTACGTCTCTGCTTGAGGGTCCCTCTCACCCCTTCTGGGGCTGCCCTACCCTCATTCAAGGCAAGAAATTTCAGAGAATTAACACCCACTGCTCCTTCAGCAACCCTCAACTAAGGACTGATGGGAGTGGTTGAATAAGTACCCTGGATCCCTCACTCTAAGTGAGATGGCTCTGAGGCTGCTACCCTGGATCCGAGAGTTCCCCAGAAGCCTTAAGCCTAAGATGATAGTATATTTGCTTGATAACATACCCATTATTAGCTGCCTTCCCTTTTCTATCTCACTTCTCTACTCCCTTACTAACATTGCACTTCCCGAGGAAACCTCTTGCTCTGGAATCCTTACTTCAGGGTCAGCTTCTGGGGGAATCCCCAAACTAAGTCAATTATCTTTCCAAAAATTTGCTTTGATGGAGAAGATGATATGTAGTTAATTTTGAACCCATACTAGAGTTTTACATTCATGGAATAAAAACTTAAATTTTTACATTTCTATGGAGTGGTAGAACAGCAGTTCAAATATTTTCAGCTAAGGTACTGTAAGGTGTTTCTTATGTTGTAATATGTTTATATATTACATTGAAATTTAATTTACCAAAGGGTATAGCCATATGTTTAACCTAATTAAAATGCCATATGGAGACTCAGTCTTGTTAACAGTCAGTTTCTCAATTTCCAGAAGGTCTTAGGTGTCTTTAACATTTTTTATGAGCTTTAGTTGTATACTATTTCAATCCATAGTATCTGAATAGATACTGTATTTTCTGCTAATTCATTCAAGGACTGTGCTGGGTGTCGTGGGTTCCTTATTTTTAAGAAGCTTACAACCAATTACAGGAAACAAAATTTGTACTTGAAGAACACTGAAGAACAACATAAATAATAACAACATAATTTTTCCAGAGTTTTACAATTTACAAGACACATTCACATTTAGCATTAGAAAAACGGACTGTGGAACGGAAAGACAGAAAACCTGGTATATCAGTTTCCTAGGGGTGCTGCAACAAAGTATTACAAACTGGCAGGTTTAAAACAACAGAATGTTGTTGCCTCATGGAAGTCCAAAATCAAGATGTTGGCATGCCCATGTTCTCTCTGAAGGTTCTAAGGGAATATCCTCCCTAAATGATTCCTAGATTCTGGTAATTTGCCAGTATCTTTGGCATTTGTAGGTGCGCCATTCCAATCCTCCACCTTCACGTGGCATTCTCCATGGTCCCTGTCTTCCCATGGCCCTCTTCTTATAAGGACACCACTCATATGGGATTACAGGTCCACCCTACTCCAGTATGACCTCATCTTAACTAATTAAATGCAAATAAGTTTACATTTTGAAGTGCTGGGGGTTAGGACTTCAACATATCTTCTTTTTGGGGGCCACAATTCAATCCATAACACCTGGCTGTGGTTCTTCTTGTGTTTTTAACTGGCCATGGGATTGCCTTGGGTAGATCCCTTATCCTCTCTGGGCCTCAGTTTCCTCATCTATAGGACAAGAGACACAATTAGAAGTCCCACTTCTAAGATTCTTTCTTGTTCTTCCTAACCACCTTGAGCTATAAGGAGAAAAATTATTATTTTTGTTTTACTGTCTTACACATTCAGACCCAAGAAAGTTAAGTGACTTGGCCAAGGTCACAGTACTTGTTGATGAAAGATGGTAGATTAGAACCTGCCAGGACTCTTTCCCTATAGCAGGTAAACTTCTCTACGTGATAACCTGCTTTTAAGAGCGAATGACACACATATGAATAACTCTCATGCACTGAGCACCTCCTAAGATCTACATCTATGAGTCTCAACTCTCAAGCTGTGTCTAAATCACCTGGAGACCTTTGAAAAATACAAACCCCAAGCCCAGCCATCAGAGATTATCATTCGAGTGGTTTGAGGTAGGACTCAGGCATTAAAACATTTTTCAAAGTTCTCCAGTGGATGCTAATGTGCAAACATTGTGGAGAACCACTGATCTAGGCACTGTGCTAGACATTTTTATATGAGTTAGATAAAATCTTCATAAAAATTTTGAAATATGTTAGTTTAAAATCTTTTATCGGATAAAATCAAGAACAGTTGATGAATTAAATCATCAAACATGCTAATTGATATATTAAACATTTTAATTTAACTTACACAATATAAATGCACATATATTTACCATTCTTTTGATAAACAATCACAGCCTTTGCTTTGAAGATATGTTTGCTTATTGGGGCACAGTGTTTTCTTTCTTGCATGTACTGTATTCATAAGGAATCTTCTGTGATGTTCAACTTCGGATTCTTGAAGTGGCGCAAGAAATTAAGACAATTGTGACGAGTTCTACTACCAGCCAAGATGGAGTAACAGGAATAAGATTTACTCTCTTGGTTGAAACAGCTAATAAAACATACAAAATGTATGAAACAGGAGTTTTCAAGACATTGGACATCAGGCAACGAATGACAACGATCCCTGAGAGACAGGAAATAAATAAGCCATACAATTGTCCCTACATGCTACCTGGAGTGAGTTTCCAGGTTGAAGTTCAGAGAGGGACAGCCCAGTCAGAGTCAGCAGTCCACCAGAGTTGAAGAGCTAGATCTGGGAGTCCAGTGAGGCCAAGGCAGCTGGAATTTGCAGGGTGGAGTACTGGACAGAAGAGAGCTGCTCAGAGAGGGAAAAACTCCAGGGATCTTCAGTAGACAAGTATATTGAAATAATTGTAACTGTACTCCCTATGTTCAGGAAGCAAGAGAAAAGATTGATTATGTTAAGTAAAGACATGGGAAAGATTATATATATCCCCAAATTTGTAGATATGGAAATTAAAATGTTGGGGCTAAAAAATATGGATGGAATTAATGACAGATTAAACGATTGCAGAAGAAAATATTAATGAACTTGAAAAGATAGCAATAAAAATAAAAACTATGAAAAATGAAACAGAAACAATATATTAAGAAAATCAAAACAACACACACACACACATATATACATGCACTATCAATTCTAAAGACCACTAAAATATCACAATAGTGAGTTGTAGTTAATAAGGCAACACAAGAGATAAAATAGAATCATAAAAAAACATTTAACCTCCCACCCCCGAAAAAAAGGCAGAAAAGAGGTAAAAGAATAACAAAGAACACGTGGCATGAATAGTAAGGTGGTAGATTAAACCTCAACCATATTAATGGTCACATTAAATGTAAGTTGTCTAAAAACTCCAATTCAGAGACAGAGACTGTTGGTTTGGATAAAAAATGTAAGATCCAACTACATGTTCTCTATAGGAAAACCACTTTAAATATATACAGCAACAAACAATCCAAAAAAGAAAGATAAAAATAAATCAGACTATCAAAATTAAGAATTTCTACTCTCTGAAAGACACTGTTAAGAGAGTGTGAAAACAAGCCACAGAGTGGGAGAAAATATTTGTGAATCACATATGTGATAAAGGACCTGTATGAGAATATATAAAAATCTCTTAAATCTTAAAAATAAGAAAACGAAATGCTCAATTAAAAAATGGGCAAAAGATCTGAACAAACATTTCACCAGAAAACATATAAGAAAAGCAAATAAAGGCATGAACATGTTATTAGTTTAGTAATTAGAGAAATGAAAATTAAAACCATGAGATACCAGTTTATACCTAGTAGAGTGGCTAAAATTAAAAAGAATGACCATACCAATAATTGTCAAGGTTGTGTAGCAACAGAATTCTCTTACACTGTGAGTCAGAATGTAAAATGGTGCAACCCACTTTGGAAAACAGATTGGCAGTTTGAAAGGAAATTAAACATATATCTACTGTATGACTCAGTCATTCAACTCCTAAGTGTTTACTCAGAGGAAATCAAAATATATGTTAATACAAAGAGTTGTACACTAATGTTCATGGCAGTTTTATTTGTTAAAGACAAAAATTGAAAACAACTCAAATGTCCGTCAGCAGGTAAATAAATAAAGTGTGGTCTATCCATGCAATAGAATACTAATCAACAATAGAAGGAATGAAACTACACAGAAAAACATAGATGAATCTCAAAATAATTATGCTGAATGAAAGAAGCCAGACCAAAAAAGCATATATATTTTATGATTCCATTTATTTAGAAAAAATCTAGAAAATGCAGTCTATAGTGACTAAAAGCAACCTTCTGGATCGCTAGAAAATGGAAGAGATGGCAGGAGGAGTCCTGGGAGGTGGAAGCAGCAGGGAGAGATTACAAAGGGACATAAGGAAACATTGGAGGGTGATGGATAGGCCCATTATGTTGATTGTGGTGATGGTTTCATGCATCTATGCATATGTCAAACTTATCAAATTGTACTGTTTAAAATGTATTTTTGTATTTTATGTCAATTATACCTCAGTAAGTCTGTTTTAAAAACACAACTTTGAAGTAATCTGTGTGGAAAAACCTTCTAAATTTATACAATCTTTTATAGTTGTCTTGTCTACATCTAATTCAAGAGTACTGGTTTTATAAACTCACACTCATAAAGTCTTCACAAAATATTCAACTTAGTTTTTGGTAAATCAAATCTTTATCACACTAGAAATACATTGTTTCATGTAATGTTTAATTAAATTATCTAATTAAGATAGCAAGCAAAATTTAAGATATGCCAGCAAAACTGGCATAATCTATGTTTGGAACAGACAAAATCAACGCATCATAAGCAATCAAAGCTTCTGATAGCAGAAGTTGTGGGTCTATTAAAGTCTTGTTCGGAGTGTCTGTGTGGACCATCTGTGGACCAGCAACATGAGCATCCCCTGGGAGCTTTTTAGAAATGCAGAATCTTGGGCCCCATCCTAGACAGATGGAATCAGATTCCCTAGGTGATTCCTATGCACATGAGAGTTTGGGAACCATTGCATTTGAGAGGAACCTACTAGCTTTGAGAACTCAACTTGTTGCAACCATTGGGCAATACCTTTTTTTTCTCATGGAAATATAGGGCTTTAATTCTAACTAACAGTTAAATAGGGAATGATTCACTGATTTTCTACTGTTATAATTTTTATATTTTTTAGATCAGGACTTATTGAGGCATAACTTAAGTTCATTAATATTCACCAACTTTCTGTGTACAAGTCCTTGAGTTTTGAAAAAAATATATGGTCCTGTAACTGCCATTTTCACATTCAGGATATAGAATATTTCTACTTCCTCACAATGTCCCCTTGTGCCCCTTTGAGGTCAATCCCCTCCCCTAATCTTTGGCCTTTGCAGTCACTGATCTGCTTTCTACAACTATAGTTTTGCCTTTTCTAGAATTTCATATAAATGGTATTACCTAGTATATAGTGTTTTGTGTTTTTTTCACTTAGCATGTGCTTTTGAGATTCATCCGTGCTGTTGAATCAGTTTGTGTCTTTTACTGCTAAGTAGTATTCCATTTGGTGGTGTACTGCTTAAGATTCAGCGCCCTCAGTGCCATGGCCTGGATTCCTTTCCCGGTCAGGGAACCACACCACTCGTCTGTTGGTTGTCATACTGTGGTGGCTGCCTGTTGCTGTGATGCTGAAAGCTATGCCACTGGTATTTCAAATATCAGCAGGGTCACCCACGGTGGACAGATTTCAGCCTAGCTTCCAGACTAAGACAGACTAGGAAGAAGGAGCTGGCTACCCATTTCTGAAAAAATTGGCCATGGAAACCCTATGAATAGCAGTGGAGCCTTGTCTGATACAGTGCCGGCAGGTGAGAGGATGGTGCAGAAAGACTGGGCAGGGTTCTGCTCTGCTGTACACAGGGTCGCTTGGAGTCAGAAGCAAATGGATGACACTAACAAAAAGGTATTCCATCGTATGGATGTACCTTACTGGAGGTACTGGTTGTGGGAGGCAGGTCTGAGCCTTGTGTTCAGGGGACCCAGATATAACCATGAGACCCTATGTGGCTGCAGAGGCTACCATGATTATCATCTTGAAAATGGGCCCCAAAGTTGGAAACATGGATTCGAGTGGTGGGTTTAAACATTTGCCCCTACCCCAAAAACCTAGGGGATAGTCATACCTCACAACAGGGAGCTGACTAGGTCATCCATTCATCACAGGACCTGAGAATCCAGAAGATTCCCTGAAAATTACTAAATCCCCTTTTCCCTGGTCACTGTGAGATCATTAGAGGCACAGCCCCTCCCACCATAATACAGTGCCCTTTGGAGGGAAACATGAGGCGGGAGAGACAGAACAATTTACTTGAATTGCTGAATATTTACTTAAAAATCTTTTACTATTATTGCATGGGGCAAAACCACTGATTTTCCTTTTCCCTAGTATCCTGCGTGTAGAGATACGTGAGGAAGATCAGAGCCATCAGTAGGAAAACAAAGATGTGACATTTTCTAAGGAACCCTGTCACATAATGTAAATTTGGGACCAATTTGCTTCTAAAAGAATTTCTTTTAGAAGGATACCTGAAAACTCTAAATGGTTATTTCCTGCTTTTAACTGACAATCCTGACATTTAAACTTGTTAAACCTATTGGTACATTTCATCCTTCTAGAAAGGTTGCAGCGTGATTTTTAGTTGAGAAACTGAGTCAAACCTCAATTCAAGCTCAACCTCAGTTTTATGTATAGTTTCTTTCCCTAAACACTCTTGTAGGGATTATTAATTAGCCCCTGGACTACAGTATCAGAACTGGGAGTTCAGTTCTGAAACAAGAAAGATGAAAATAATCAGAGGGTTTACAAACGATTAAGATATTGAATTTCAGGTCTGTCTTTGAAAGAGTCATTCCCTTTTTGCAAGCTTTTGAAATCTCATTTCACTAGGTACCTTGCAAAGTATTCTTGATGAAATGCATGCTTTGTGGAAATCAGTCTTTTCCCTGTATTGGGTATACTTCCACGGAGCCTCTCTAGAGATTCACTTAAGATTTTCAAGATTTCTGCATCACATATTTTTAAAGAGTAAAATAAAACCTAGGGAATATAGCTTTTGAAGTGGAAAGGCTGAAACAAAAACAATTTGATGACTGTCACAGACAAAGCAGCTAGAGCCCTAAAGTATAATTCAAGGTTTTTATAAACTCGAAGTTATTGCTTACTCTTTGACAAATAAAAAATGAGTTCTGAGTCTGAAAGTGGTTTAATTTGAAAAATTAAGTTGAGGAAAAGAGCAGCGAATCTGAAGGTGTAGACTAGCTGATATATGTCTGCATTTTTCAATATATAAATACACACACATGTACATATATATACACACACACACATAGAAAGAGAGAGCACACTCATTTATCATTATCCAATAAATATTTATCAAATACTTCTAATGTGCCAAACCTAGTCCTTGCCCTTGAACTTACAATGTAGTGGGGAAGACTTATAATAGACAGGTAATTAAAACAAGTATGATAAGTATTATGATTGGGGTGGTGCTTACTAGCACAGGATCGTATATCAGGAGGAAATAGTTTAGTTAGGGGTCAAAGAAGACCACCCTCAAGAAATGATGTTTGAATATATTATTCCTGCATAATCTCTTCATCTCATTTAACTTTCATTAACTTTCGACCCCTTGGGGGGCTATGAGGAGGGTAGTGAAGGGTTCCATTTCCTATTCCTGTGGGGTCTGTAAGTGACATGAAAGTCACAAGCTCTCCTTATCTATGTCTGGGTCTTTCTGGCTTGCTTTAAATTCCATGGGCATAAGATCTGAGAACCAGAAGATTTTACCAGCAGGTGGGTGTATCTTGCTTAAGTTCCCTGATGGAAGCTACAGATTCCTCCTCTCTCTGGGATGTCTCCTGCTCATTTTCCACTAGCAAGAGACTCACTTCTGGGTTCCCACAGATTTCATGAGTCCTTCTGTGGCCCTCTCCAACCCTGCATAGCCTTATGTTAAGTAGTTAAATAACCAGAAACAATAATTAATAACAGTGGCTAACATATATATACATGGAATGTTTGCTTTATACCAGGCACTGTGCTGTGTGCTTTACAGAAGAGTCCCATGGTCTATGCCTTTAACTATATGTACTTGCTGCCCCTCCCCAGCCACTCCTCAGACAAGGAGACAGAAATACAAAGGTAAGCAGCATGGGTGAGGCTGCCGGCAAATCTTGTCAGTGAGCCTTGGCCCCAGAGAGACAAGTCCTAGGAGACTTGATACATTTCCCGGGGCAGTTACCTAGTTTGAGCATCTTGCGGAGAAGAACTGTGTGTGGTTTCTAGGGTGCAAATGGTATTTTGACCCTATGTGAGTTTTCACTTGATGAACTTGTGAACATGGCTGTTGATGATCACGTGCTACGTCCCTGCCTTATTTCAGTCAGTTCTTCCAGTACTTCTATAAGATAGAGACACAGATGATCTTGATTTTAAGGGGTGGTGGAAATGCGTCAAAAAGGTGAAATAACTCGTCCACATACCTAGTAAGTGGCAGAGGGAAGATTTACACCTCACAGGTCCCCAGGGTGAGGACCAGGTGATACTACCTTCGTGCTGTCAGCCATATGTTAAGCTCCGAGACTTTTGATCGGAACCCTAACTAATATGGCTTTTCACGCTGGGAGAGAGACAAAATCCAGAGGGGAGGTGCGCTTTAGTACCATTTTAGGAAATGTTATCAGGGAAGCAATGAGCTCCAATTCTGATGAAGACAAACTTTGAAAGAACCTTGAAGAGATCGGAATGTATTTTGGAGTGGACGATTGGGATATTCTGACTTGACCAGAGGAGGGGAGTACCAATTGAAGCTG
This sequence comes from Equus quagga, assembly GCF_021613505.1. Classification (NCBI taxonomy): domain Eukaryota; kingdom Metazoa; phylum Chordata; class Mammalia; order Perissodactyla; family Equidae; genus Equus; species Equus quagga. The sequence goes on along the minus strand of NC_060273.1, from coordinate 65,273,969 downwards.
GAAGCCAGATAAATTATAGCAATACTGACCGGAGTTATTCCCCAGGGTGTGGAGGCTCTCCGTCCAGATGCAAGGCTGTTGAATCGCGGCTGCCCCTTGCAGCCTGGCTTCCCACCTGGCTGCAGTTTGAGGCAGCAGGTTCTCATTATGCCTTACTCTCTCTTTTTTTTTTAACGTGTTCTTGAAATTGAATTAAATTTGCTTCCTCCATGTGTGTGTGGATTTTTAAATGACTTCCTAGTGGGTTTTCTTCAAAATCTTCAGCCACAGTGCACAGGTTCTCAGGGTAAAATGAGGGATACAACGCGATGAGAAAACAATGTATTATTTTCTTACCTTCAAGTGTAACTGGAAGATGCTGTGTTTTGACCAATCCTGGTCTTTATTTCTCCAAGTGATTTTGCTTTCTCTGCTGGGATGGCCTAAGTCAATTACCCTTCTCTCCCTGAGGCGTTGTTTATCTTCATTCTTGGAAGAAAAGAATTCATAGTCTCCTCCAGCAAAATTGCCAATCTGCTTGAAACTATTGCGCTTTCCATGGATACTGAAATGCACTCTCCACGGGAGATCTGGAGTTGAGGGTCAAGATCACCTATAAATGTTGCCCAGGGATTATGCTCAGAAAAATTCCCCCTTCCTTTAAGTTTTTGAGAAAGAACCTGATTCGGTAAGGTCTTAATAGTTGTTCATTTGTTTATTCATTCATTTACCTGTTTAACAAATATATATTGAGGATCCACTATGTGTCAGGCACATCATAGAAGAAAGAGAGAAAAATCCTGTCCTCATTGGAATTGCGCTTCAGTGGGGGAGAGAGACAACAAATAAACCAGAAGTATGTCACATAGTAGTAACTGTTAAAGAGAATATGCAGAGAGGGAATGGGGAGTACATGGGGGCAGATGGTATGTGGGTGTGTGGAATGTGGGCTGGCAGCTAATGGAATTTTTAGCGAAAGTTTCCCTCTTAATATCTGAAAGAAGTGATGGCTCTCTGGAGGAGAGTTTTCCAGAGATGAGAATATTAAGTGCAAAAGGTCTATGTGTCAGGAGAATAGCATGGAGACCAGGGTGGCCAGAGTGGAGTGACCCGATCAGGAAGGAGAGCAATAGGAGGTGACCGGGAGTGAGATGCGGCAGTCATGGCAAGGACGCTGGCTCTGCTCTGAGCTAGGTGCTGAGCTAGAGGCAAGTTTTGAGCAGGGTGGAGACAGGATCTCACTTATGCTTTAACAGGATGGTTCTGGCTGCTGTGTTGAGAACAGGCTGAAAGGTGGCAAGGGTTCAGGCAAGGGGTTGTGTTGGAGATGGTTGAAATAATCCAGGCGAGAGGCGATGCTGTCTTAGATTGATAAAATGGAAAAGTAGTTTCTGGGGCTGGGTTATTGGTGTGATTTAAAGTGTCGTCTTTAAAATTAAATGAAGATGTCTCTGTATGTGAAATTTACTATTGCAATCTTGACAACTGAAGTTTTTAAAAATGGAATGTGTATCTAGATTTAACTACATAAGGCATTAATGAATACTAGCTAAATCTAGGATTCTAGAAGATCTCCTGAACATATTGTTTCAATTTTATTGGATAAATTATAGAAACATATGAACATATATTCTGGTACCAATTATACTTAAATGCTTGTAAGAAACCTAATATTTACTAAGTACCACTAGGTACCAGCGTTTGTGCTGGGCATTTTACACAAGGAAGCACATTTAACCTTCAAAACAACTCTGTGACAGCAATTTGGAAAATTCTTGGTTTCACGACTTCTTTCGACTTTTGAAAATGACTGAGGACCCCAAAGAGCTTTTGTTTATGTGGGTGATATATATTTATGTTTATTAAGAATTAAAAATAAAACATTTCAAAATTATTAATTCATTTAAAATAATTAACCTGTCATGTGTTAACAAATAAGATACATTTTATGAAAATATTATAATTTGCACAATTTAAAAATGTGGTAAGGACAGCACTGATTTACATTTTTGCAAATCTCTTTAATATTTGACTTAATAGAAGACACCAGGATTCTTGTATTTGCTTCCACACTCAATCTATTGTGATACGTTGTTGTGGTTGACATGTATGGAGAAAATCTGACCTTATACAGGTATGTAGTAGAAAAGGTCAGTGTTTTAGTATCCTTTTCAGATAATTGTGGAGATTGTCCTTTGAGGTTAAACTAAAACTCAACAAGTGGAAGTTTCTAGAAAGTTAGTTTTAATGTGGAATCAGAGATATATTGATGAACATTTTTTACCCTATTAACTTAAAATCCATTGCTCACCTCACATGTTACCTATGTACAGTCATGTGTTGCTTAATGATGGGGATAAGTTCTGAGAAACGTGTCATTAGGCGATTTTGTCATTGTGCAAACATCATAGAGTATACTCACACAAACCTAGATGGCATAGCCTACTACACTTCTAGGCTACGTGGTTCTAATATGATGGGACCACCATTGTATATGTGGCCCATTGTTGACTGAAACATCGTTATGCAGTACATGACTGTAGGATGTTATAACATCATGCACTGGTCCTTTGCAAAATATTGGCTCACCAAATTATGCAGATCTCCAAATGTTGACACATTTCATTATATAGTATTAGAAAAAAATCGTATGTGTTACTATCACCACCAACTTCCTCAGAAAACCCTGTATTTAGTAGGAACCTATCAACCTCTCAGTGGCAGATGCAAATTTCCCCAAATTCTAATTTTGTCACTTGATAGATCAAATGTTACCATTGGTAATGAATGTTGTCAATTGTTTTCCTTGAGGTAACCATAGTTAATCTCAGACTTCTAACCACAGTTAATCTCAGTCATTAATTCAGGTAAAAATGATGCTCCATGAAAAAGACTAGCTAGTTCAGCTCACAACTCAAACAACTGCATAAGTGCTTTTCCTTGAGACAGTCTGCACTTCAGGGAGCAGCAGAAGTGCCTTATGTGCACCACCCATTTTATCACAGAGAATATTGAAAAGACGAGCATTCAAGACAAAATTTAATATTATTAGTCTTATTTACTGCTTCATTCAGGGCATTTTTATGTGAAACAAAACTTTCCACCTTTCCTGCCTCTCTCTGTCATCACTGAGTGGTGAAGAACACAACTATTGGTGCCACTGCCTAGATTCGCGCTGAGGCACCAGCAGTTTTACCCTCCATTGCTTTTGCACATTCAGTGCAAATGTCAACACAGTGATGAAGACACACGACATCTTAATGTTACCATAAAGTAGTTTTGTCCTTGCAGACTCCCTGATAGGTTCTGAGCATACTGTGGCTGCCCAGCCTCCCGGGTCTGTAGGCAACACTTTGAGAGCTGATGCTCTATGAAATTTGTGTTTTACATGTGAAGAAGTCAAGCCATTAGGGAGGGTAGGTAACTTGTCTAAGGTCGCGTGGCTTGTCAGAAGCAGAGTCAGGACTCTGACTCACGACTTTCAGACCCAGAGGTAATCTGGAAAGTTGGTCTCCCCTGCTCCCTTCCCCCCCTTACATATGCAATGAAATACTATGTAGAACTTTGAAGGAAGTGTAAACTTTATTATGCAAAGGACATGGGGATCTGGATGAGAAGAATAAAATAAACTCCACTGTGAGGACTGAAATGATCACAGTTTATGTGGAGTATGGGTTTGGCCATTTCTAGAGACAGTGTTGGATAGGGAGGATGGGAGGAAATAGCAAGGACTTCAATGTCAGAGTAGGGAGTCAGACATTAATTCAAAAAGAATCTAAGTTCTTAAACAAAACACAGGTGATAAAAGTCGCATTAAACTGGCATTGGTGGTAGGTGTATCATTGAAGAAAAGAGAACAGGGTCAGAGAAGTCTTGGAGGTCAATGTGGTTAGTCAGCATGTGGTAATGGCTTGAACTACAGTGAAAAGGAGGGACAATTCAGAAAAACAAAGCACCCAGAGTGTGGTAATTGGTGATGGGGAAATGGAAAGGAAAATGATCCCATAGGACTCCCAGCTTTCAAGTGTGAGGCTCTAAAGGAGACGTGGTATTTCTCAGAGATTGGTAGTACCTCGAAGAGAATATGCTGATATTCAGTTATGGTGACTGGGTGGTGATGTCAAAGTAGCCAACTAAAGATGTTCTGAAAACGGCTTATATATGACATTGTATCAAGCTTATAGTAGATGTCAAGATGGATTCCCTGAGAGTGGGTGGCTGAGAGCTTATCATAGAAGATTCCTACCATTAGGATGGAATGAAGAAGGACCAATACGAGAAAGAGGAGTGATTTAAGAGGTAAATGCACATTAGTAGCAGCAGCAGCAGCAGTAGCAGTTGTAGCTGTAGTCATCATCACAGCAGTAATAATAATAATAATGATAATGACTGACACTGAGATCTTACTGTGTGCCAGGCTTGACATGCAAGAGGTCGTTGAATTCTCAGAATAATTTCATGAATGAGAACAGGTTTCAGTCTCAGTTTTTGAGATGAAGAACACAGGACTGAGAAACGAAAAATTGGTCCAAGCTTATACAACTAGGAAGTTGGTTGAGCCAGGCCTCGATTCCCAATCTCTCTGACTCCAGCACCACTCCTCCATCTTAATGGAATATTTGGGAAATCAAGAGTGCAAAGTTTTCACGAGGGCTATGTAAAATTCACAAGTAAAGTTGGAGATTCTGAGCACTGGTGAAGACCATCTTAACAGGACTTCATGTGAGGTCTTGGTAGAATGAAGATGTTGGAAGCATGTGGCGAGAAATGGTGACCATACCTAAGGAAATGAAGGGATATAGTAAAATGGATTACTTGTGGGAGAGATTTGTGAATAAAAGAGAAAAAAAACTAAAACAGCTTAAAGTTGACATGGATTATTAACTGAAGTGGTTTCAAGTTTAGGTGAGAGGAGGCTTAAGTTAGTTGAAAGTAGATAGAAATGATGTATCAGGTAACAAAAAAGGAAAGAAGTTAGATGTTGATGTGATGAGTGATGGATATGGGAGAAGTAGATGGAAGGAAATAGGGTTCAGAGTGAAGGTAGAGGGGGCAACTTTGTCATAAAGGGGTGACCCCCGTCCTGATGGCAACAAAAGTGAAGAGTAATTATTATAGAGAGTAGAATTTGCTATAATGAATAGAAAAGTGGCTGGTAATCCTAGGCCGGGGGTCTGAGTGAATTAAGGAAGGATAGGGATTATCTCTTGTTATGAGGCTAAAAGATAAGTTATAGAATCTGAGGGTTGAAGGGGACTTTGTCTGTCAACACTTTAGATTATCCCACTATATTGTAATTAGCTATTACATCATACACCTTTAAGGGATCTGCTAGTTAATAAATATGCCTTTTGTGTCCCTTTATTTCTTGGCTTTGTTTGCCAGGAGGAGATGTCCTTCTTGAAATGCAGGGACCCTACTCATTGTTTCTAGGCACTAATGGGTGCCCAGCACCTAGCCTATTGCCTGATCCATAGTAAGGGCAACCACATGAATGAATGGATGTAGTCTATCTTAGTCATCTGATGCTTACATTCCCTTCATTATTCCACTCTCTCCTCAAATTTGTGAAGGCTTTGCAATTTGTAAAGTGATTTAATTTTTCAGTCATTGCAATGACACTGCGAGTTGGGAACACTGTCGTTATACTCATGTTATAGCTGTGGATACTGACTCTCTCACCCGAGGTTATAGCACAATGTCATTGTTTAGAGCCTGGATCTAGTCAGATAGACCCGGTCTGAGCACAGCTCTGCCATTTACAAGCTGTGTTCCTTTGGCAAGTTTCTTTATCTCCCCTCTCCTTAGTGTCTCATCTATAAAAAGGAGACATAAGCCTATGTTGCACAGTGATTGAAAGGATTAAATAACATAATGGCTATAAATGATGTAACACAAAACTGGGCACCACATATGAACTTGGGGACAGTTTTATATATGTTTTATATATATTTATATAGTGGTTAGAGCACAGACTCTGGAGCCAGACAGCCTGAGTTTGAACCTTAGCTCTTCTACTTGCTGCTGGGTGACCTTGGGCGAGTTACCTCACCTTTTGGTGCCTCAATTTCCTCATCTGTAAAATGTGGGTAATGACAACACCTACTTACTTGGTGGTTATGAAGAGTGAATGAGTTAGCATCTACAAGATGCTTAGAAGATGCTTAGAAGAGTGCCCGGTGTATAGTAAGTGCTATTAATAAATGATATTAATAAATGATGCCTGTTATAATTAATTATTATGGTCACAGTATCATTGAACAGCCCCCTAATTTCTTCTTGGCTATGATTGATGAATCACCAGTTAACTCCCCAAATCTTGTTTATATTATCTGCTTTTGCCTCATCCCGCAGCAAATACTTTAAAGGGATCCATTAGTTAATAAACAAGACTTTCATGTCCCTGTCTTTCTTGTGTTTTCTTTGTTTGCCAGAAGGAGCCCCAAAATGTCTAGTGATGGGTAGAAAAGGAAAAGAATCAATGATTTTAATATTCTGATGCTTGTATCATCTGCCTCACTCTTGTAAAGAATACCTTAAAATGAATATTTCCCCCAAATAGCACTTCTTTAGACTCCTCCTCCACCCGCGCCAAATTCTTAATACTAAGAAACCTACATCACAGGTATCTTGCTCCTATGTCCAAAACAAAAAACAAAAATGGTTTCAGAGTAGATGTGTGAAAATGTCCTGTTGATATTCTCTCAAGACGATGCTTTTTTGCAGGTGACCCTTGTTCCGTCTCTGCTGGTTCGACTCAGAGGTCACTGCACTCGATTATTATTTTGCTTATCACTGTCAACACAATGAGTAGAGTCTCTTTTCACAATTGTTATTTTCAAAGTGAATTACTTGGGATGAAAATCTTTGCAGGGTCAGAAAATAGGTAAATATTCTCAGCAGGGAATAAACGTGGGGATGGAGCGTATCACACTGCTGACTTAGCTGTGTCTGGAACTTCTCCGGAGGGACTTGGAAGGAAAGGGCCTGGAGCCAGGGAGGGGACCCAAAAGAGGCATGTGTTGTAAACTCCCACACTATAGTATGAAGGGCTGTTCATGCTAATCAGGGTGACACCCCCCTTGATATTCAGGGTCCTGGCTTACAGAATTATAACATTTTGAAGCAAAAAGATCTTAATGTATTGATTCTGCCCAGTATTGATGAGATGCCCATTGTTAATGACCATTGCTAAAGCCACAGGGCTCCACAAGTACTTCCAGAATATGGTCTGAGAAATCCAAGGCCTGCTTTTATGTCTTCTGCCAAAGTCCTTATTTATTCAGAAAACCTTTATTAGGGATTGTGATATGGTAGACCTTATGCCAGGCAATGAGATGATAGAGAACGCTGGGATGGGGATCTCTCTCTGCTCCCAGAGCCAGGTAAGTGAATAACCGTGATTAAACTGTGTCAGTGCCATAAACAAAATCCTGTGGGATCACAAGCAGGGGAGGGAAAAAGAATAGGCATTGTTATTTTTTGAGTATTCACTGTGAGCTGGACACTGTGCTATGAAGTGAGGGACCAAGAGGAAAATAGGAAAGTAGAGAATTGAGCGTTTGGTAGGTAGATGGGTTAGAACGGAAATCTCACACCTGGAATTGAACATGTTTAAAGAATGGCTGATCAGAGCATAGATTTCTGAGGGAGAAGTGGTAGTGAAGGGTTGGAAGCAAAGTTGGAAAAAGTTTGGTCATTACTCTGCCCAGAAGTGGGAACTACCCTCGGCTCAAACACAGAAGTACATCATTAGATTTGTGATGTTAAAACTCTGAGGGTAGCATGAAGGAGGAGTTGGAGAGGGGAAGCAGGAGAGTCAGAAAGTCTAGTTAGGAGATAATGACGGTTGCCAAGGCAAGAAATAATGAGAGTCAGATGGTTGTATTAGAGGAGAGAAGAGGCAAGCAGACAGTGGATTGAAGAAATGGAACTTGATCCAGAATCACAATAGCACCTGAGGGAGGGAGAGGACAGTCTCCCTTGTTTAGCATCCGTAACTTTGTACATGTGATGATGCAGCTACCTAATAAAGACACAACCAGGGGAAGTAATGAGTAACTGATTCCTGGGGCAGCAGCCTTAGTTTTCATCTGTACAAGGAGAGTGAGAATATCTGCAGTCAGGATGGTTGTGAGAGTTAAATGAGATAATTGATATGAAATCTCTAGCACAATGCCCAGGACATAATGCTTCACAGTAAGTATTCAAATTCACACACACAAACAACACAGGAAACTGTAGAGCATATTGACATCTTTAAAAATTCTGTCCCACATTTAATCATATTTCTAATGATTAGGAACGTAATTTTAAAAGTCCAATAACATTGCTGTTAAAATAGAGAGGCAGCCAACAGACAAGTGAGTTTGAATAAATTCTTTCCCAGAACTGTAGATGAAAGCTAAAGGATGCTAGGAATTTGTAAAGGAATGGTAATGTACATCATGTACATTTCCTTTGCCAACTATTGAGTAGTTTGGCTATCCTCCTGTTTGTCCTAAATTTTTTATTAAGTACTTCTCTGAGTTTCATGTAATGCCAGATGCTATACTAAGAGAATTAAGTACCATAGCTGTGAAATACTTTTCCTAGTCTGTTAGTGGATTGCCATTAACATTGAAAACATGGCTAGTCTGGTGTGCGCAAGATTTAGGTTTATAATGTAGTCCCAGAAAATGTTGACATCCAGCATTTGTAGTTATGATCTTATGTTCAGAGCAACAAATCTATATCAAAACTTTATGGGTAAAAAAAGAAATCTGTTGTGAAAAGGGCTTGGGCATCTTTTTCAAAACAAAGGAGATATCCGCTTCACAGAAGCTAGTCTCTGGGCAGATATCCAAGAGCTGGCAGCTTCATCAGAGCCTGTCCTTACCCTGGACAAGGGGACAGTGCACTGGATACTCCTTCAGGTACTTGAGCAAACTCTCTTGTGCCCTAAGGCATTTTCTGTGGTCTCAGCCATCCTAGGCTGGGCCCTCCCTCCCCGGGAGAATTCTAAGCCTCATTTGGTAGATGTCCAAGCCAGTTGCCACCATTCCAGCATACCTCAGTTAGCCAAGATTTCCATTAGCAACCTTCCTGCTCCACTCAGAAATGTTAATGCCAACCCTCTCTCCCCCAGGACTTCTCTCTCAGCACCTCAGATTGCCTGGGTAATCAGGATTTCATGGAAATGAAAATTGGAGTGGTGTAATGGTAAGAAATTCTTTAAGAGTCATAAAACCTTAATTCTAATGAGACTCGTTAGCTTTGCGACCTTGGGCAAGGCAAACCCCTCTCAGTCTCAATTTTATTACCTCTACAATGTGGATAATGATGCTCAGTGCTCAAGGTTGTTGGGAAATTTAAATGAGATACTGTATCTAGGAGCTCTTAGAACGATGCCTGGCACATGTAGTCGCTCAAAAAATGTTGATTCACAAAGAGTTAAAAAAATCTTTATCAAAAGATTTGCATGTTAGGGAATCAAGGTGAAAGTCCTTTTTGAGTTTTCTGTATTACGAACATGAAATTTCTTTGGAAAGAAGCCTGAATTCAGAATTAATAGATCAATTGAATTGGAGACTTCTAAATACTCATTCACAGTTGTCCTTTGGGCTTCAGGAATTTTAGTTTTGCAAAATGCCCTGCTAGTGAGGCAAAATGCCTTATTATGGCAACAAGTTCAGTGGCAGAAATACCTTGCTGATTTTTGGCAGTTTATCCATCAATAAATGTTCTTAAAAATAACATGCACAAGAGCTATAGCAACTGCCATTTTTGAGATCTTTTTCTGCTCCAGGCACCCTGCTAAAACTCTTTACATACAATTTCTCATTTATTCCTTTCTGCAAAACTGTGAGATGGGTGTTCCTTTCCCAGTTTTTAGATAAGGAGCCTGAGGTTTTGAGAGGCTGAGTAAATTATTCACTCAAAGTCATACAGGTAACAAAAATAAGACTTGAACATCGAAGTATGTGATCCTTTCCTACCTACTGAAGGGGAACAGAGTTTGCGACCCCAAAATGTGACTCTTCGGCATATTGATTATTTTAGGTTGATTATTTATAAGAAACAGAAGACGGGAAGTTTTCTTCCCCTTAACTGCCTAAAAGAATTCAGAGAAATGGCCTGTAACAGGAACAAAGCTGTCACCAGAGATCTCTACAAAGAATATGGGCTAGGTGTGGTGGAGGAGACTTGGCAGGGCCTGGAGATCAGAGTCTTCTCCATGTCCCATTGTCTCTGCATGGTGTGGCAAACATTTGTTTGTCAAACATTTGCTTTTCTATATCTACATGAATTGCCTTCCTCCCCTTTGAAGTCCCAAAGCACTACCCCCAATATCCTCTTTTGCCTTTAGCTGAAGATGGTATTTAAGATGGTGGTTTCTGTCATTCTGGTGAGTTACTCAGTTTTCCTGGGTCTCTCCTATGTATACATGTTGTTAAACTTTGTTTGATTTTCTCCTGTTCATCTGTGTCCTGTCTATTTAATTCTTAGACTGGCCAGAAGAACCTAGAGGGGTAGAGGAAAATTTCTTTCTCCCAAGCACTATTGAACTCTGCCTTGTACAGAGCTGTTGAGAGAGGTATGCTTAGGATAGGGGATACTCAACATGGGATTTCAGCCCCTGTTAGGTTGTAGATGCTGTCAGAGTCAAGTTAGTGGCTAAATGCAGCCAGTTGCTTTTAAAGGGTTTGCAAAGGATGGCTGAATGGAAGACAAATCTGGGTGGTGTTCACACCCAGCGTCTTTGTGGAAGTTGTACATGGGCTTTCCCAGGGGCATCTGGTTGAGGGTGTGAGAGATCTAAAGACCCACTCTCACTCTGGTCACTAGCTGCATACCTGCAGGGCTATGGCTGCTGTGGGACAGGGCCCCATTTTCCAATTTGCACAGAGACACTGTATGGGTAACAGCAGCCCGGCATTAGCTCATTTCCCAACCATGCAGGCCAGCGCTCCATCAGTGCAAAGAACCTGCAATCACAAGGGGAGGGAGGGAAGAATGTTGGAGAGGATGCATGGACCCATTCCTTAGCAAGTGGAGTTCAAAGGAAGGTCACAATAAAACAAAATATTTAGGAACGAAGAATCAAAGGCAATTAGGTGTCTTCAAGGACTAAAATGTACCAAGTGAATATTGATCTACTGTTTGAAAGCCCATGACAAAGCTAGGGAAAGATTACCCCTTAGAGTAGAGACAGGCTTAGATATCCAGTAAGTAGCTACCAGTAAAAGAGAAACTGTAAATATTAATGAAGTGACAGGGCACGGCGTTTTAAAAGGAGCTTTTTTCTCTGAGGATCTTTTGTAGAGGGGAAAAAAATCTTTAAACTTTAAAGGAGTGTATTTTCTCTACTGTGTACTGGAGTTTTATAAAGCACTGCCTCCTGCCAGAGGCCCTACGATGGACTTTGTATTCTTTTGGAGAGGGGCATTTGAGAATCTATAAAGGCATGGCAGGCCTAAGGTGTTATGCATTTATAATAACAAAGGAAAGAGAACGAAAGAGGCAAACTGAGACAATAGAAGAAGATGAGTGAAGACTACCTTATTTCCTCACATGATGGAATTATGAGGGAAAAAAATGGAAGAGTAGCAGGGGTCTTTCAATGAATGTCAACTTCCATGGGCTTGTAAATGAAGAGATGCTTAAAAGGAAAATGTAAATTCATGTTTTGGCTTCTAACGCTTGTTAAAAATAATCTGCACAGAAGTGATGTTCTACTTTTTAAAATCAGTTCTTAAGAAACCATTCTAATTTTCTATATATATTTGAAAAAAATTTACATATCTTGACTTTTGTTTTGTCCTCCACATTACATAGTTTTAACCAAAGGATTGTCCAGAAATCAACTTGCAGTATAAATGCCTGATTTCTTTGTATTTGTTGACTAAATATAATGTTCAAGTTTTTGAGCTTCAGACAAACATCGTTCAAACAAACATGTTAAATGCAAACAGTTATATAATAATAGAAGCCAGCTTTCTCCTTGGAGTTGTTGTGAGATCAAATGGCATCGTAAACTCATGAAATTTTAGAGCTGGAAGAGACCTTTGGTTCTATGTTGTCAGCATGACACAAGGGTGAGGTACTCTTGTTTGTCTTCATCTCTAGGATATGGCCATGCTTTTACATATCGGCAAATCAAAAGAGTAAGTGGTAAGTGGTTTTCAGCCAGGGCGCACCAAGCCATGCAGAAATCTACACTTGATTCTGAGCTCTGCTCTGAAGACATTTCCTGGTAGTGGTTCTTGTCACCGGGAGATGACTGAAAACACACAAACCTACTTACTAAGATGGGTCCTGTTGGGGGGAATAAAAAAGAAACACTTCCTGCTAAGGATGTCTGATTACTTTAAAAAAATATATATAGCAGATTAAGATATGATTAATATAACTAATACAATTCACTCATTTAAGAAGCATTTAATTAGGTAGATTTTAGTATATTCACAGTTGTACAACCATCCCTGCCGTGAACTCTAGAACATTTTCATTAGCCCAAAAAGAAACCTCATATCCTTTGGCAATCACTTTCCATTTCCCTCCTCCTCCCAGCTCCTGGCAACCACTGAACTACTTTATGTCTACAGATTTGCCTGTTCTGGACACTTTGTATAAATGGAATCATACAATGTGTGATCTTTTGCAACTAGCTTCTTTCACTTAGCGTGATGTTTTCAAGGTTCAGAGTGTATATTTTAACAGATATCGGTACTTCATTCATTTTCATGGCTGAATAATATTCCATTATTTGGATATACTACATTCTATTTATCCATTCATGAGTTGATTGAATTTGAGTTGTTTCTGTTTTTGCCTATGATGAATAATAGTTAATACTATTAGGAACATTTATATACAAGCTTTTGTGGGGACATATGTTTTCATTTCTCTTGGGTGTGTACCTAGGAGTGCAATTGCATGGTCATATGATAACTCTCTGTTCAACTTTTCAAGGAACTGCCAGACTGTTTTCCAAAGTGGCTGCACCATTTTACATTCTCGCCAGCAGTATACGAGGGTTTCATTCTCCACATCCTTGTCAACACTTGTTATTATCTGTCTTTTTGATTGTAGCCTTCCTAGTGGGTGTGAAGTAGTATCTCGTTATGGTTTGCTTTGTATTTCCCTGGTGCCTAATGTTGTTGAGCATATTTTTCTGTGCTTATTAGCCATTGACTTACTTTTAAAATTTCATAGCTTGGTAAAAGAATGCCACAGGCTCTCAGAAATGCCCGTGTAGTTTGTTAAGACTTGCTGAAAAAATGACAAGAAAGGTTCAGAGAGAGAACCAGTGGAGTAAGATTCTGGTAGAGATGTAGAAGAGGATTATTAATGCAGGAGTAAGTCAAGAAGGATGGGAGAGAGCTGTGTTCTTCTCTTCAAAAATATGGGAAGGGTATATATAAGAATTCATTTAGCTAAAAGTAAAAGAAAACTTGATGAAGAGTGAAATAAACATTTGAGCTTTATTTTTCGCATATTAAAAACATCATGTAGAGAGGTAGGTGGTGATGCGCATTGGTGTAGCTGCTTGTCAGAGTCACAAGATGGCTGCTACACTGCAGAACATCGGGCATAGTTTCTAAGTAGAAGAAAGAGGCAGAGTGAAGACTGCCCTAGTTGGATATGTTTCATTTTTATTTGGAAAGTAAAGGCTTTTCCCAGAACCCTAGCAGAAACTTCTACTTATATCTCTATTGTCACGACTATTTCTCAGGACCACATGGATTCTGTAAACAAAAAAGGCTATGTGTGGATTTAATATTTACAGTTGGCGCTAAGACATGATATGAAGTATAAGCCATTTGAGACCTCTGTTAGGACAATAGATTTTTTTAATTAAAGCTTTATTGAGGCTGATTAACATACAATAAAATACTCATATTTAAAGTGATAATTTTATAAGTTGTGACATATATTTATATGCACTCATGAAACCATCACCCAAATCAAGGTAATAAACATATCTTTCATCCTCAAATGTTTCTCGTGTACCTATGTAATACCTTTCTCCCTCTCCTCGCCCATCTCCAGACAACTACTTATCAGGTCTGGTAGATTTTTTTTAAATAGATTCCAGAAGATTTTCTGTATAGATGATTGTCATCTGTACATAAAGATAGCATTTTTTCTCTTACTCATGTGCATGCTTTTAATTTATTTTTCATGCATTATTGGAGTTGCTGGAATCTCCATGACAATGTTGAATAGAAGTGGTAAGGTGAACATGTTTGCCTTGTTCCTGATCTTTGGGAGAAAACATTTTCACCAATAGGTACGTTGTCATCTGTATATTTCCTTGTAGATGCCCTTTATCACATTGGAGAAGTTCCCTTCTATTTTTAGTTTGCTAAGAATATTTTTAGGAATGGAAGTGTCAAATGCTTCTTCTGCATCTATGGACATGATCATACTATTTAAAGCAAATCTGTCAATATGATAAATTATATTGATTGATTTTGAAATGTTAAATCAACCCTGTATTCCTGGGATAAGTCCTATTTGATCTTGACGTATTGTCCTTTTTACATATAAAAAGTGTTTTTTAGTTTAGTTAGGTCTGTAGTTTGCTTGTCTTGTAATATCGTTGCGAAGTTCTGGTATTAGAATAATTCTGGCTTCATAAAATGAGTTGGAAAATATTGTCTCTTCTTCAATTTTCTGGAAGCATTTATTAGAACTGGCATTATTTCTTCCTTAAATGTTTGGTAGGATTCACCAGTGAAAACATCTGGCTCTGGAGTTTTTTTTGTAGAAAGGTTTTTAACTACAAATTTAATTTCTTTAATAGATATTTGGCTATTTAGGTTATCTGTTTCTTCTTCAGTGAACTTTTGGCAATTTGCATCTTTCATGGAAGTTGTCCATTTCATCTATGTTGTCAAATTAATCGACATAAAGTTGTTCATAATATTACCTTATTATCGCTTTAGTGTCTGTAGAATCTGTTGTGATGTCAGTTCTCCTGTTCAGGATATTGATAATTTGTGTCTTCTCCTTTTTTCCTGATCAATTTGGCTAGGAATTTTTCAGTTTTTTCATCTTCTTAACAAACCAGCTTTTGATTTTATTGTTTTTCTCTTTTTTTTTTTCTGTTTTCTGCTTTATTAATTTCTTTCTTTAAAAAGTGTATTTCTTACTACTTCTCTTCTTCTGCTTACTTTGACTATTACTTGCTCTTATTTTTTTTAGTTTATTATGATGGAAGCTGAGGTCATTGATTTGAGACTTGTTTTCTAATATAGTGTTTAATGCTATAGATTTCCCTCTTAAATTCATCCCACAAATTTTGATACAAGTATTTTCATTTTCATCCAGCTAAAACTACTTTTTACTTTTCTTTTTTCATATCTTCTTTTAACCAAAAGTTGTTTAGAAGTATATTATTTGGTTTTCAAATATTCGGGGGAATTTCTAGTTGTTTTTCTGTTATTGATTTATAATTGAGTTCTGTATTGGCCAGAAAATATACTTTGTATGACTTGACTCCCTTTAAACTTATCCAGACTTCTTTATAGACCATATGTATGGCCTCTATATAGTCTATATTGGTACATATTTTGTGTGCACTTGAGAAGAATATGTATTCTGCTATTGTTTTGTGAAGTGTTCTATAAATATCAATTAAGTCAGCTTAGTTGATAGTGTTGTTTGTGTCTTCTATAGCATTACTAATTTTCTGTTTACCTGTTCTGTCAAATTAAGAGGCGAGTATTGAACTCTCTGGCCATAATGGTGAATTGAACGATAATGTTTTTAAGGTTCAGGTAATATTTATTTATTCATTACTTCATAGTGATAATTGCTGAGGGTGCAAAGATGAATAAGGACAATGTGGCTCTTGTAATCGTAGAGCATACGGTGAAGCATGGAGTGCACCATTTCCTAAAATAGTCTGATTCTCCTTTTTCTTTTTAAACTTCACTGGTCCTCCGTAGCTTGGTCTCCCTCCATTTTATGCCCAGGTTTCTGCACTATTTCTTTGCTTTATGCCTTTTTCTCTCTAAGCCTTTCTGTGTACTACTGTCTGGCTACTCTTCTAAGCACAATTTTTATTCTATTGCTCCATCCTTGTTGATCCAGGCGCTAGCACAATGGCTCATGGAGTTGCCATGCTTATTTGTCGTTGACACCTTGCATCTGATTTAAAAAACTCTTTGGGGGCCGGCCCCGTGGCTGAGTGGTTAAGTTCACGTGCTCCACTTCAGCGGCCCAGGGTTTTGCCAGTTCGGATCCTGGGCATGGACATGGCAATGCACATCAGGCCATGTTGTGGCAGCATCCCACATGCCACAACTAGAAGGATGCACAACTAAAATATCCAACTAAGTACTGGGGGGATTTGAGGAGAATAAAAAAAGAAAGATTGGCAATAGTTGTTAGCTCAGGTGCCCATCTTTAAAAAAATAAATAAAAAATAAAAACCTCTTTATTTGGTCCCCTTGTCTTCTTATGGTACTTTATGCCCACACTTCTCTTAGCTACTTTTGAGATAATCCTTAAATTAGCCAGGCTTTATAAATACCAACTTTCTACCACTTCTTAACATACAAATTTGTTCTGTTCCCTCCAGGTTCCCTCATCTCTGCATTTCCTGACTCTCCATTAGGTGTGGTTTACATGAGGTTAAACACCTTTTCAACTAATAGGGCACCTGTCAGAAGTTAATATTTTTAAGGGCAGAGTTCATTTGTTATTCAGTTTCCTGTCTCTTCATGGCCTCCATTGGTACTTTGTGCATCATTTGGTTATTCACATGTAGAAAACCAAAAATATTTTTGTTGAATTTAATTGAAATACTATTCTTTCCTATTTTTAAATCATCTACCACCATTTCTCTTTGGTAAGTCATTACCAAGAGAGTACACACATAATATTTATATTTCAGTAAGAGCGTACCTCTTTAAAAGTTAAAAAAGCACACCGCTTTGCAGTTACAATTTTATGACTCACCGGGGGAAAAAGTACTTCTAAAAGGAAAGCACGAAGCAACTTATCCAAAGTTTTAAATTATTTAGTCTTCAGTTTTAAATACTATCTCGGAAGATTTAACATGGCATCTCTTTTTAATCTTTAAAATCTTCCTTCTTTTCAGCCAGGATCGTTTTTTACATAGTCCCAAAACACTACAAGGAAACAGTTCACTATACCATAGATTTCTTTGAGCATTTCACCATTGCTAATATCAACAGGAGGCTTCTTGGAATTCAACAGCAATTTTTATGACCATACATGTTTTATACAATGTTGCACATTTTTTTCTTCTGAGTTAGTTTTTCAAAAGACGGGGATAAGAGCACTGCTCATCTTACAAAAAATAAACATCACCCTCTGACCCAACTCAATTGCGGGGAATGAGTTTTCATGAAGATATCAAAGAAAGGAAAGAGCATTTTTTATAATTTACCATGGTTTGAGTGCAGATACATATTAAAAATAACACCAACCAAAACAAAAACTACTGGATTTCTAGGAACTTGAAAAATAGCAGGGAAAGCTTAGTGACTTTGGGTTTGTCAAAGATTTTTAAAATGACACAAAAAGCACAAAACTATAAAGGAAAAAAATCATTTTTACTCTTCTGAAAGCACGGTTAAGAAAATGAAAAGGCAAGGCACAGACTTGGAGAAAATATTTACAAAACAGATAGCAAACACAGGACTTGTATGTAGACTACATAAAGAACTTTTATAGCTGAACAATAAGAAGAAAAGCAACCCAATGATAATGGGGTAAAGATTTAAACATATGTTTCACCAAACAACTATACAAATAGAAAATAAGCACATGGTAGGGCTGGCCTGGTGGCATAGTGGTCAAATTTGAGCGCTTGGCTTCAGCAGCCCAGGGTTCTCCTGTTTGGATCCCAGGCATGGACCTATACACTGCTTATCAAGCCATGCTGTGGCAGGCATCCCACATATAAAATAGAGGAAAACGGGCACAGATGTTAGCTCAGGGCCAATCTTCCTCAGAGAAAACAGGAAGCTTGGCGGCAGATGTTAGGTCAGAGCTAATCTTCCTCAAACAAAAAAAGAGAAAAGAAAAGAAGCACGTGAAAAATTGCTCAACATCGTTAGTGATTGGGGAAATGCACATTTAAACCACAAGAAGATATCATGGCATACCCTTAGAACAGCTAAAGTTAAATTAAAAAACCTAGAAATACCATGTATGTTTGAATATGTAGAACTGCAAGTCTCCTACATAAGTGGTGGGAATGCAAAATGGTACTGCTGCTTTGGAAAATGGTGGAAACAGTTTAACAGGTTCCTAAAAAGTTAAGCATACATTCACTTAACATACGGTCCAGCCATTGTACTCCTAGGTATTCACCCAAGAGTAAAGAAAACATATGTCCATGTAAAAGAGCTATACCTGAATGCTCCCTGGAGCTTCATTTGTAAGAGCTCGAAACTGGAAGGAACAAAAATGGCCAGCGACAGATGAATGGATAAACAAATTGTAGTATATCCATACAATGGAAAACGATTTGGCAATAAAACAAACTATTGATGCATGCAACACCAGGAATGACTCTCAAAATGATTATGTTGAGTGAAAGAAGCCAGATAAAAAGTGAGTATATCCCGTGTGATTCCATTTATATAAAATCCCAGAAAATGCATGCTAATTTAGCTACATATAATTCATGTCAGTGGTTGCCTGGGTTGGAAGTTGGTGACTGGAGAGGCATGGGAGAGAGATTACAGAGCAATTCAAGGCAACTATTGGATCTGATGGATATGTTCATCCTCCTCATGGTGGAGATGGTTCCACCGGTGTGAACATATGTCAAAATTATCCATCCATAGCCTTGAAATATCTACAGTTTATTGTGTTTCAATTGTAACTCAAAAGATTTTCTTTAAAAATCTTAAATAATATAAATAAGGATGATAGAAATGAGCACTTTGCAGAGCATTTTACTTGGGAAACATATCAAACTTAACAACTGAGTACATTTGCTCTTAAGGACTCTTATAAAACTTGTGGTATTTCTCTAGGTCTCCATCTGCCTTCCACCAATCTAGGACAATTTAAAGGCGTTTCTATATTCTCAGAAACTGATGTATTATTTTTAACCAGAATTCAGATTTTCAAGGCAGCTCGACTTTTAGTTTTAGGAAGATTTGCCCTGAGTTAACATCTGCTACCAATCCTCCTCTTTTTGCTGAGGAAGATTGGCCCTGAGCTAACATCAGTGCCCATCTCCCTCTCCTTTATAAGTGGGACATCTGCCACAGCATGGCTTGATAAGCAGTGCGTAGGTCCACACCCCGGATCTGAACCGGTGAACCTGAGGCCGTCGAAGCAGAGCCCGTGAACTTAACTGTTACACCACTGGGCCGGCCGCAGTGGCTCGACTTCTTTATAAAGTTGTTGTGGCTTTTTTAACTTCCCTTCAAAGCTGTAATGGCAACTGCTCAGCCCAGAGGCAAGGACGTCCAGTGGTCCTGTGACACTTCTGTCACAGCCTTCTGAGGAGTGGGCAAAAATCTCTTAACACCCACTTCTGTGACCAACACTTCTGTTATAGATTGATGACAGTCTGGGGGGCCTGCTACCATCATAGAGATGTAGCTGTAGAGGAATGCACATCATTGCTATGTTTCAAGGATTGATAAGCAAACAAAAATTGAAGCTATGTCAAACATCATCTGCAAATTGGTCTGATCACCTGCACCCCTCCCCCAGCTTCCAGCTTGATCTTCAAAGATGTCTTGAGGCTTCCATGAGTGAGAACACTCCCCATCTCCCTCTGTGTTTGGAATGACATCAGTATGAGAACATCTGCATATCTTCCCATTTTAGGAACAGTATCACACTTTTTAAAAATAAAAAAAATGCAAAACACATTGAAAAACTCCACATGAATGGAGGAGGTTGTGTGATATTTATTTACAATTCACCTTCCTTCTTAACTGCCTCAATACAACATCTCGTGTGAGGGACAATGTTGGAATTTAAAAAAATAATACACTTCCTAAGCCAAACCTTTTGACCTTAGAGGCAAATTGATATATTTGTTAAGAGCTACAATTAGAGTTTCTTCATCTAAAACTTAGCTGTCTTTCTTCCTTAATGACCTCTATTTGTGATAATATAAGTACATGGCAAATACCCTTCTCCATCACGGAATTTGGCTGTGCAGGTTCCCTTAGGGTATTAAAATGACATTTCATCACTCGATTGCCAGTCAAATGACAGGAGGCTATTAAAACTATTTTAAGGCATTTATAAGGACACAGATATTCTACCTGTATTTGATGACCTTCACTGTACTTAAATCAGAAGGTATATTTCTATATAACAATTATGGGAAAATACTAGGTAAAAGATATACTACTCAGAAAGACTAATAAAAACATGGAACAGTAGAAACCAATTGACAAATATTTATTTTCATGCCCACCATATACTCAGCGTTTTGGAATACCTTCCTGATCTTTCCTTTTATTTGTGAAAGATCTGCCAAGGTCTTATGGGCTTTAAAAAAAAATCAAAGCCTAAACAATCCCAGAGGATTTCTACAAATGCAAATGCTGTTAAGAGCAAGGCTGGGGCTGTTTATGCTAGAATTAAATTAAATCCAACTGTGTCTTTAATTAGAAGTGTCTCCAGATTATATCAACACTGCCGCATCCTGAAGCCATCAGCCCCAGCTATAAGATGCTCATTGACACTGAACTGCCACATAGTATTCTGATAGGGTTTGCCGAGTTACTCATGGCCAATTTCAATCAGGGTGAGGAACGCATGTTTAGCATAGGATTTGGCTCTTAGTTTTAAGTGTAAGGTAAAGTTCTTCCTTTTCAGGAACTGTGAAGAGCGTGAGTGATGTAAATCATAGCACAACAGGGCCCATCGTCTATCTGTGCCTCACTTTCCTCAAGGGTTAAATGAGGTTCATCATAGGATCTGCAGTTGATGAGTTAAAGTGGTCCTGACGGTGCCAGATCCAGAGTAAGCTTTCAATAATTGTAAGTTATTTTCATCTTAAGACATTTTACTACAAATAGGTGAAGTTTCTTCAGCATGTTTTGTTCCAAGATACTTAAGTAAAAATTCTTAGTGTAAGTTAATGCTTTTCAGTGTGTTTTGAGGAGCATTTCATCCTGCTGGATCAATTAATATGTTTTATGTGAAGAAAAAGAGACGGTTCTGTGATTAAATAAGGTTGGGAAACAAACCCCTGATTAAGTACAGTAAAGTTAATCAGGTTTTGTTGCTTCAAGACTTCTCAGAGCCTTAAATACAAAAATATGCCTTATGACTGTACAAAAGGGTTATTATGTAGAATTCACATGTTAAAATCAAACTCCTTCTGATACCATTTGTCTTTCCTGATATCTTAAGGAAGCAGCACTTTTGTTTAGCAGACAAAGTAAAATTGCTAAAAACACCATGTCTCCTATGACCCATTTTCCCCCCAATTATATAACATAGAGGAAGCCGTGAGTGTGGGTGACCTGAATTATTTTGAGACTATATGTGTTCAGCAGTGGACTTATGGCAGAGCTTGAATTTTTAGTGTGGGGGTGGAAGTTTGTAGCAGTTCAAGGTGCTTTTGGCTTCAAGTAACAGAATAGAAACAATAAAAAAATGACCAACTGCAAAAATATTCTCTCGTCCCATAAGCAGTCTTGAGATAGGTTCCAAAGTGGGTTAATCCAGTGATTAAGGGACTTATGGACCCAGTTTCCTTCCATTTTCCTCTCTACCATTCGCAGCATGTTGGCTTGTCCTCTTCTGTGGACTGCCAAGTTCAAAGAAACTCAATGCATCACACTCAAAAAATAGTAACCAATTAGAAAGTTGGAGCATCCACTATTTTTCCTTTATTCAGAATGGGAAGATACTTCTTGAAATCCCCAAAGAGATGTTGCTTTATATTTTATAAGTCAAAATTGGGTCACAAGTCCATGCCTAAAGCAATTTCTTTGCAATGAGAATAAGACAACCCTAACTGTGGGGGCTGCACCGATGGAGTAGTGGTTAAATTCCCATGCCCCGCTTCAGTGTCCTGGGGTTCACAGGTTCAGATCCCAGGCACAGACCTACACACTGCTCAGAAGCCATGCTGTGGCAGCATCCCACATACAAAATAGAGGAAGATTGCTGCAAATGTGAGCTCAGCAACGATCTTCCTCAAGCAAAAAGAGGAAGATTGGCAACAGATATTAGTTCAGGGTTAATCTTCCTCACCAAAAAACAAACAAAAAGAAACACCCTACTTGGCTTAGAATAATCACGATTTTCCCCTGCAGCTAGGGAGTAATCCAGCCTCCCTGAAGGATCTCACCATCTAGAGAAGGGTAAACAAACTGGAATTGTCTTTGCAAAGAAGAAAGGAAGAAATGACTGCTAAATTTGCCAACCAATGGTGTCTGTTACAATATTGCATAGGACTCAGATTTGTTAATCCATATAACCTAGTGGGTGCTGTTTTCAGATTCCATAGAACTAAAATGGTCACATGAGTGAACATATATAACTGGCCTCTGTCACCTTTGGGGAGGCAGAAGCAAATTTGATACTGAGCCTGATTTTATACTTTAAACTAAGAACATGTTATTAGTTTTTGCTACTTCTAGCAAGTTTGACTTAGTTTTGATTTATTAATGACCACTAACAAATAAAACTGAGTTTGCATTTTTATAAGTAAGTTTAAGATGTGTAAGTTTCGCATTTCATGCCACAGAGCCAAATACAGTCAGTACTCCAAAAGAAATAGCTATGATCATCAGGCAGTGCAACTGCAAAACTTTGAACAAGTTTTTGGTTCTGGAGGTTAGACAGATTGAATTTACTAATCTTTTCCCCCCTCCTGTAGAAATTACCTAGCTTTTAGCCCAAAACTATCCCCCTCTCATTTTAAGCATCAAATGTCCTATTATGTGTAAACTTTAAAGTTAAAACTCATGGATGTGGCACATATTTAATTAAATATGTAAAACAGCAAACTATATTTCTAAAACTGTAAACGGCCCAGTTTGTACACTAGAGTAATTTCTCTTTTCGTGCAGCCAGATCCTTTGTGCTTCCAGTCTGCAAAGTGGGTGCACATGCCCACTGCTTTGTCAATGAGTCCGTTGGTGGTTGTATCACTGTCAGGGCCAAAATGATGCTGATTGAAAATATTCTTGACAACTTCTGCTGCCGGCGGTGTCCCCTTCAGATTTACCCCTCAAAGATGGGTGATTGGAACAATTGAGTAAGCATAGAATTTCCTTTGGATGCAAATGTTCCTCCTTGCAAAAATGCTCTTTCAGGCTTCTAAAGTCCCTTATCATATGAGGTACAGTTTTGAAGGATGATATTTTTAAAATAAAATCTAGGGAGCAAAGGAATTTATGTTCTTTTCCAACTACTACATTTTACCTTATTATGTTAAAATGATGATAAAAATAATGAAGACTAAATTATATATAACTTTTCAATTTTCCAAAGAATTTTCACATTAAAAAAAAAAAGTCATCTTCGCTGCAGCTCTGTAAAATAAGGTAGTTGTTTTAATGAATTGATAGATTAGAAAACCCAGCCATAAGCATAGAAACAGGCTTGCCTCTACTTTCATAGGCATTGCATAGTTTGATTTAATTTAAATTTTTATATCTTACATTGTCCTTTACAGTAAGAGAGACAAAGGATTTTATTGCTCTTATTGTTTTCATTTTCTATCTGGAAAATCTGGATTGGAGAGTTTTGCAATAATTCATCCATTTTTGTATAGCAACTCAATAGCAGAACTAGGAGGAATTTAAGAGAACAGCAGCTGTGCAGGATTTAAGAGCTCTGACAGAATTGAGAGCCCAGAAATAAACCCAAATATCTATAGACAGCTAATCTTCGACAAAGGAGCCAAGAAGATATAATGGAAAGAGGAAAGTCTCTTCAATAAAGGGTGTTGGGAAAACTGGACAACCACGTGCAAAAGAAGGAAAGTAGACCATTATTTTACACTATACACAAAAATTAGTGCAAAGTGGATTAAAGACTTGAATGTAAGACCTGAAACCATAAAACTCCTTGAAGAAAACATAGGCAATACGCTCTTTGACATTAGTCTTAGTAGTATCTTTTTGAATATCAGGTCTATTCAGGCAAGGGAAACAAAAGAAAAAATAAACAAATTGGTCTGCATCAGACTAAAAAACTTCCGCACAGCAAAGGAAACCATCAACAACATGAAAAGACAACCCACCATCTGGGATAAAATATTTGCAAACCATATATCCAGCAAGGGGTTATTTTCCAAAATATATAAAGAACTCATATAACTCAACAACAAAAAAATGAAAAACTCAGTCAAAAAGTGGGAAGAAGATATGAACAGACATTTTTCCAAGAAGATATACAGATGGCCAATAGCCACATGAAAAGATGTTCAATATCACTAATCATTATGGAAATGAAAATCAAAACTACGCTGAGATATCACCTCACACCTGTCAGAATGGCTATAATTAACAAGACAAGAAATAACAAATCTTGGAGAGGATGTGGAGAAAAAGGAACCTTCATACGTTGCTGGTGGGAATGCAAACTGAAGTAGCCACTATGGAAAACAGTATGGAGATTTCTCAAAAAATTAAAAATAGAAATACCATATGACCCAGCTATTCCACTAGTGGATATTTATCAAAAGAACATGAAATCAATAATTTGAAAAGATATATGCACCCCTCTGTTCATCATACTATTACTCACAATAGCCAAGACGTGGAAGCAACCCAAGTGCCCATCAACAGATGAATGGATAAAGAAGATGTGGTATATATATATAGAATGGAATACTAAGGCATAAAAGAGACAAAATCTTGACATTTGCTACAATATGGATGGACCTTGAGGGTACTATGCTAAGTGAAATAAGTCAGACAGAGAAAGACAAAAGCTATATGATTTTGTTCATATGTGGAAGGTAAACAAACACATGGATAACTAGAATAGATTAGTGGTTACCAGAGGGGGAGGGGGCCAGGAGAGGGTGAAAGGAGTAAAGGGGCACATGTGTATAGTGATGGATAAAAGCTAGACTGTTGTTGGTGAACATGATGCAGTCCACACAGAAACTGAAGTGTAATAATGTACATCTGAAATTTACACCGTTATAAGCAAATGTGACCTCAATAAAATACTTTTTTAAAAAAAGAGCTCTGAAGTTAGACACTTCAGACTACTTTTGATTCAAAGACCAGCCCTACTACTGAATATATGTGGGACCTGGGGCAAAGAACTTCATCTCTGGGTTTCTGTTTTCTTACCTTTAAAATGGGAATAAGTTCAACTCCATCTCTTAGATGGTTGTGAGGATTTAACAAGAACATGCCAAGGAAGTGCTTAGCACACTGCGTGGCCCGTGGAACTCTCCATACATGGGAGGTACCTCGAAAGTTTCCAGTGATATCATTGCTTTAAAAAGTGTTTGAAAAGATTATTCTTGAAATTAGAATTCTTAGCAAGAGCTGGTAATCTCACTTTCTTGAGTGGGTAGAGTTTCCCAAGATGTTGAGATGGTAGCATGTGCATAAATCTTGAATTTTGCTACTTAATAGGCTGTTTGAAAATTCACTTTGATACTTTAACACATATCTCCCTCAGCGTCTGTCACAGAGCACTGCCAAAACCTGTCAGTCAGAGACATCTAGGTTTGCTTTAAACACATTATACACACGCATACACACACGCTTTCACAGCACCGTGTTACAGGAGAGGGGATGGTGAGATAAAGGAATGTTATGATTTGCATTGTCATTATGCCTGAGTTTGCACCCATGCCATTTTACCAGCAGCTCTGACCTTGCAACTCCACGCAGCCGGATTCCAGCCAGCAAACCTGCATTTGCATTGGTATTCTCACCAGGAAAGTTTTGGAAATGTTTTCTGTTTCTACCTGTAAAAATCTAGCCCATACATTCCCCCTGTGGATAAGGACATCGATTTGTTAGTATTGTTAGAACCTGATCTGTCCTTCTGCTGTTTTTATTTCAGAATTTTACTTGCATTTGACTCCTGGGTGAGGAGAAAAGATTGCTTCCTCTTAGGGGCAAAATGAGCACCCACGTTATTTCCTAAAGTTAATATTGTGAGATTAAGAAAATATAGATTCAAAGACCTCTATAGCCAAAAGAGGCTTTGGCAACTGTCTAGTTAAATGTCTTTACTTTAGAGATGGGGAAGCTGAGGCTCAGAGACAGGGAGAGGATTTCTCAACTGGGCAATCAGACTAGAACCCAGGTGTCCTGACTCTCAATCTGCCAGCATTTCCATAAATAACATGCTCCCACCTATAATCAATACCAGTTTTAAAAAATTAAGAACTAAAGGGTTTATCAGCCAACCATTTATTTGATAAATGGGGAAATGAAGGCTCATATATTTCAGTAAAATCCTACGGGATAGTTAATGGCAGAACTGGGAGTAGAATTCAGATTTCTAGACTCCCGGTTCAGTGCTCTCACAAATCACATTGTTGATGCAAAATTGTCCATAAAGGGAATTCACTCTCATCAATAGTTTTTGGATGTTATTGTTGGCCTATTCTTCTTGGCTTCTTCCTTTTGTAGCTCTGATATGAGTCATCCTGTACACAACTTAACGCCTCTGTTATGACCCAGGTGACACCTAAAGATGATGAATCCTTTATCGAGGTGATTCATAGCTCTCTCGTGTGAGATGAGGGAGCTTGAGAGAGTCTGCTTTCGTTTACTTTCAAGCCACTTGTTTGTCTTTCTGTGTGTCTAGAAGAGTCAACAGTAATCACTCTGCTGATATATGATCTGATTAGTGGTGTGGGGCTGCTGCTCTCCTCAGGAACAATAAATCCCACACAAGGCCTGCCCCATTCTCTGCCATGATGCCCGGGAGCCTTCCAATTTAACCTTCGGCAGTAAATTTGGCTCATCGTCAAGCTTTCAACTACTATAGAAACTGTTTTGTGTCATTACTTAAGGGCTTTTCTTAAGAAAAATTACTTAGAAGTGCTGCAATTTTACAATATATGTTTTATGTCCAAGTAAGGATGCTCAGGCTGAAACACTCTGAGATGTATCAAGAGTTTTCTTTATCCTACCTCATCCCTTTCTCCCTGCTCTGTACTCTTTGTGCCCTGGGAGTTGGCGTAGTTCTTTCTGGCATATAGTTAGGTATTAACTCTAGAGTTAGGAAGACCTGAGTTCAAAGTTGTGTTCCGCCACTTATTAGCTGTGTGTCCTTGAGCAAATTACTTAAAACTTTGTGAGCTTCAGTTTCTTAATCTGTAATGTGGGAATAGTAACAGCATCTGCCTCAAAAGGGCTTGTGATAATTAAAAGAAATAATGCATGTAAAGAACTTGACAGGATGCCCGATGTATAATGTGACCAGTAAACAAGCTAAAGATGATGATGATGACAATAGTCATGACATGTTTCAAAGGGTAGAAACTTTCAGTTATAACAAGTTCTGAAGACTTAATGTACAGTATGGCAACTATTGTGAATAATAATATATTGTATACTTGAAATTTAAGATGGTAAATCTCAAGTGTTCTCACCACATACACACACACAAAAAGTAATGGTGTGAGGTGATGGATATGTCAATTAGCTTGATTGTCGTAATCATTTCGCGATACATGTGGATATCAAAACGTCACCTTGTACACCTTACATATATACAATTTTCATTTGCCAATCATATCTCAATAAAGCTGGAAAAAATAGTCATGACATGTTTTAAGTACTTTCTCTGTAACCTTCTTCAAAGTAAGAATAACATCTTATGCTTTTTGTCCATCCTTCTCCTCCCCATAGCTTTTAGCATAAATGCATACCATGAATAAAAAAGCATGTGTTTAGTTAATAAACATGAATTGATACCCACAAGGTCTAAACTGACATGTTCTTTGTCCCTGACATATATGCTCACTTTTTACCATCCAGCAGTGAATAATTGCTTATTTACTAGACATCGTACTATATGCTGAGAGTATAAAGGATAAATTTCCTGCCCTCAACAAGTTCGCAGCCTAGCACAGCTAAACAGATTTTAATGCAATATGGTATTTTTTGAGATACAAGCAACCATAAAAAAGCAGGTGTTATGAAAGCCCAGAGACGCGAAGGGGGAAAAGGGGAAGGGAAGTTGACAGGTGGAGAGAAACCACTTGAAAACATAACAGATTATTGAGTTAGGAGGTACAGCATTATGTCTAGGTACAATCAAAGTAAAAAATAATAGTGACATAGGATGTATACATTCTTCCACTCTTGCAAACATATTATGGACAGAATGCTTACTTTTCGTACTTTGAACCTGTGTAGTCAGTAATCTTGCATATTAAATACCAGCTCTGGTGTTTGACAATATGAGCAACTGTCCTCTGAAAGGAAAATGTGAATATATGTTATTTTCACTGTAAGCAGGCCCAGAGGAATTTAGCTATGTTACTTTCAAAAAAGTAAAGATCAATTGCTGATTAGCCTTTCATAATCGATGATCCATCCATCTCAAATATCCATCTTAATGCTATAAATCCTCAAACCAATTATTCCAAACATGACTACATAGAAGATCCAGGAATACAGAAAAATTAGGGTGGATGAGTGTATTTTTCTGTGCTTCATTTTCCCCACGTTCTAGCAGGGTCTGAAATGCCATACCAACATTCCGGATTAAAAAATAGAAAGTAGTAGGCACACTTTGAAAAGCAAAAATATAAACAACTCTGTTTATCATCATCATTGTTATTTTTGCCTGAAAATTTATTACAGAGAGAAAGTACTCACTTCTGCCTTATCTTGGGCTTCTGGAGAGTGAAATTTCCAGCAATATTTGCATTTATATAAAATTCCTTTATTGCATGCCTTGATGGAGGTTGTTTAGGTTACAGGTAACAGATACTGACTCCAATTTAATCCAAGAAGAGGTAGTTTGTCAGAAATTACAGGACTGTTTCATACAGTTTTAAAGTAGGAAGTTCAGCTAGGCTTTGGAAGGGACTGGAATGAGGATCTGGAGCTCCCTGTGTGTCTGCTTCCTGCATCTTTCTACAGTTGAAAGAGGCTCCCCAAAATGGTGTCCTTAGCTCTTAGCTCATATTAGCCCAAACCATCCAGAGATTCCAAACTTCCAAATGCATCATTCTGATTGATGGACGTTGGGTCATGTGTCTGTCCCTGGTCCCGTCAGAACCAGAGCGATGGTTTCATTTGGCATAAACTTGACTACAGAGAAGTGTGTGTGTGTGTGTGTGTGTGTGTGTGTGTGCGAGCGCATGTGCATGCATGTGCTGCCCTAGAAAGGGTGAATAAGCCATGATTCAGGTAGGTTACCCAGGTTCTGTCTACTCTAGAGGGAAATGTTCCAGATACCAGGGGTAGTTACGAAAGAATGTTCCTGCACTGAAGATGGGAGGAAAACGCTTGGGCATTAGAACAGAGAGACAAGTTCAGGACGGGGAAGGATCTTTCAGGCAAGCTTCCAGGACTAGCAGCTGAGACTCCGACTTCCCTGCAGCCTTCTGTGAGTGCTCCGTCAGGGAGGGTGCCCAAGGGCAAAATCATTCAGTAGGAAGGCTCACTGATTCTGGATGTTCCCCTCAGAAGCGCCTGCCAAGTGAGCTCTGTCATTCAGAACCAGATAGGGCAGGCTGACTGCAGATTTCACAGAAGCCCCTGGTGAAGCCCTTGGCAGGGAAGTCGCATTCTTCCTTTCTCTGCCATCTGAAATCTCCTGATGGGCAGCCCCAACAGGAAAATGCCTGGTTTCCCTTTTATTTCCTTGAGACAGTGCTGCTCAGGGAACAATGCTAGGGCTCCGACTGTGCCTCTCACAGTTGACATTGGGGATGTCAATGTTGGGAGAATGGAATAATACAGATGCCTCTCTCCTTCACACATGGATCACTTCCTGAGAAGTTGCACAGAAATCAAAATTGTATTGTTCTAGTCATGTTTTCTCTCTGCCTTGCGAAGTAATTTTTGAGACACTTCTGCATATCTGATTAATCTTCTGCTAGCGATAGCTCTTCATGCTTTGCTGTTTCAGATTCTCTGTTCCTTGGTTTTCCTTTTGAGAAGAAAAATGATTTATGAACATACCTGCATTCCCAACTTTACTAGTACATTATTCTATTTTAGTGTCTCTGAGCATGTTAAACTCAAACTAGCTAATGATACCTGTCTCCCCTCACCGAGGTCCTTTTACCCATCCCAGAACTTCCCTTGCTGCTTTCTGGGCAGAGTGGTGGTGGCAATCTGTGCTCTTGGATCAAAGTGTCTATGTTCCTTTACTTATTAGCTTTGTGACTCAAACTACCTACTTCTCTGTGCTTCGGTTTTTGCCTCTGTAGACTGTGACTAACAGTATTTGAGATTCTTATAAAGATCAAAGGAGATTGTGTATGTGAACCTCCTAGAACACTGCCTGGCATACGGTAAACTCTCAGGAAATGCCAGCTATTGTTCTTATTGCCTGTCTCCATTAATGGCGTTATCATTTACCAGACTTCCAAGCTAGACAGTTATTTCTGATTTCCTTCTCTGCCATCTCTCCATCAATTATTCATTATAATACTTGCAATAATGATGATAGTAATAATACCAGCATTCAGTGAATGTTGAGCCTTTACTGTGAGCTAAACTTTAATTTATTCTAAGTACTTTACACCATTAGCTTATTTAATCCTTTCAATGACACTATTGTAAAGAGGAGAAAAGTGAAACTCAGAGAGATGAGATAACCTGAGCAACGTTACACAGTGAATGAATGGTTTATATTCAAGTTCATCTGACTCCAAAGCTCATGCTGTTAACAACTATAAGACTCTGTAACCAAATTCAGTTCAATTCCTCTCTGAAATACCTCTGGAATAGTTCCCTCCTCTCCATCCCAGCTTCTGCAGATCTCTCTTCTGATCTTAAGGCAGTTTTCTCTCTGGTCTCCCTGCCCCCAGCTTTTCCTTACTCAACCCATCCTCCAACCTCATCTAGAAGTTATTTTTCTAAAACATTCAGTAGATGACAAGCTTTATACGGTTCTCCATTTATGACACGTGTTGGTCCCTCACAAGCAGTCTTCTCCATTCCACCCCTTTGGTCCAATCTTACCATATTGCCATTGATTCTTCTGATGTCTGTGTTCTCCTTCACTTCTGCGCCTTTGCACAGACTATTGAGTCTATCTTAATCAGCCTCCAATCTCCTCGCCTGGTTAATTTGCTGGTCCTCTCACTCTCTGTTCAGACTCCTGTCTTTCCTCTTTCCTAACTTCCCTAATTGCAGAGTGGCTGGTTCTTTACTCTCATAACACTGTATTCATACACTTGTACATTAATTATCATGGTGCATTATTTACTCTTGTTCCATATCTCTCTCCACCACTAGACTGTGAGTTTCTAGAAGGCAAGGAGCATAGCTTAGGCATCTCTTGTTCCTAGACAAGTAACTGGACCATATTAAGCCTCCATATACGTTGAATTAAGAAAGAAACCAGTAAATGAACTCACCTGCATAGAGACTATTTTAGTAAACTCTGAAAGTATTTTTGTACATTTTATATATATATTTTTTGTAGAGTAATTTTAAAAAATAAGAATGGCTCCTTTCTCATTTGTAATCTTTGTAAGTTTGGGTTTTTTTGGTCATGTTTCCTTAAAATAGGACCTACTCTAGGCCTCTAAGACCCAATGTTTCTATAAAGAAGTTTAGAGCTCCCCATGAAAGCATTATCATTCTCTGGAGGGATATTCTTTGAGTTTTTGCTGCATAGAAGATTCAGGAGGTGGTAATTAAAGTGATTAACAAGAGAATACAGTGTTTAAGTAATCAGCCTACCAATTATTCATTAGAGGTCTGTACCTCCTAGATAGGAGAATTGTTAATTTAAAGACATTTCATTAAATCTTGGGTCTTATTTTCAAAAGATGAATCAAGTCAGAGAGATCTTGTAAATGGAGGGTGGTAGGAGGGAAGAGTTCTGGACAGGGAGTCAGGAACTTGCTTTCCTACCCAGGGATCTTACAGCATCAAATACATTGCCTGCCACTCATAGCCTCTTGTGAGTGAAACCATAACACATACCCTAATTCAGGGACAGCTTGATGTGAACCGCGTTGACCCTGCCCCCATCTCATGGCCAACTGGATAGAGAGTAGTCACCTGAACCATTCCATAGGCTGGTTGGACCCAGTATGTGAAGAAGACTGGGCTCAAACAGACTTTCTTTCTCAGAAACATGAGCTAAGATGTATTGAGACAAGAAGGCAGTCAGCCAAGGAGGAGCAAATGCTGAGAGTTCATGATATAGAGCAGCATATTTCAGGGACCACTTGCATCAGAATCAACGGAATTCTCATTAGAATGCAAATTCTCAGACCCTGTCTCCAGACTTGTTATTCATGGGTGACACAAATGGAAAAGCATGTTTAAGAAGTACTCCCTGTTACTTAAATTAAGGTTTACTAATCGCCACTATCTAATGAGACTTGGAAAACCATGAGAGCCATGGATAAGCTAAAGTTACTGGAGAACAAGCACCATGAATAAGCAGGAGCTCTGTGGAAACAGACAAATATCCTACACAATGTATTGGTGTAGCTTCTTTGGATTCAGGAGACCTGGCATGGCCAAGCTTAAATAGATGTTTTATTGGAAGTATATAAAATAGGTCGCGAAATATAAGAGAAGGGTAGAGAAGCAGGCTCAGAAAAGGAAAGGACACTGTGGAGTAGTTATGGGATAGCAAGAACCAAGGCTGTCTTGACTGTTGATAAGAATGAGCCCCAACTTGTGTTTTCCCATCTTTGCATCTGGCTCAAGATTCATTGTCTTAGGTAGTGGGGATGGTAGACAGAGAGTCCAGTTGGCCTAGCTTAGGTCAAATGCCCATCCCACTGTGAAGAGAGGGCAGAACCGCTTGGTTGTCAGCTTCACTATGTCTGCCCACCAGGCAGGAGAGGAATTCCCTAAAGAACATTAGAGTATCCCAAAAGCATGAGAAAATATTGCCAGATATCCCCACAAACAAAAAACGTCCTGTGGAGGATCAAGACTCATGTTGGAGGAGCAAAGAAAAAGGTCTATATGTGGAGGATAATATTAATGAGCAAAGGTCTTCAAACTCCTACTGCTGATGTCTCTAGATAGACTTTGGCTGTTGAACCACCTCCTATAGCTTGCTGATCTGCAGGCCCGTTGTTCGACTTCTCCTTATTTCTCATATATGTGTCTCGTACTGATCACCACTCCCTCAGCCAAGTGTGTCTCTGCAGTTTCTGTGGCTAAAAGTGAAATAGGACTTTAAGCTCTACCTTAAAGAGCTGAGTGGTCTTGAGCAGTATCTATCTCCTCAGGCCTTAGTTCTTCCCATGTCTAAAATGAGGAGGTAGGCTTGTGAAGCCCCCTTTACTCCAGTCTCTGCAACAACAGATTTGTCTCCCCTTTTTTTCCATTCTGCTATTTGCGATGACTATAAATATGGTAAAGGAGTTACCAAGTTCCGGAGAAAAATGATTCTGAGTGTTTTGTTTTTAACATGTGTTTGCTAAGCTTGCCCGCTATGACCTGGTCACACTGTCAATTTGTCCTACAAAATAGAAATGAAAACAATATGACAATGCTCCCAGCTGACCTTAGGTGCTTTGACCTACATGCTCCATGTCTGGCAGATAAATGACATTCAAGTAGTTGGGTGCTGATGCCCACAGCATTCCCATATTGGAAAAGTCCTAGGAACTACAACCCCCATCAGTCACCCCAGTGTAAAGCACAATCCACTTTATGCAAGGCCTACCTGTGTTTTTCTAGTTAACAAGAGAAAAATCCTTAAACGTATTTTTCCCCTGCTTTTAGTGACTGTGAAAATGTGGCAGCAGAATTGGGACCTACATATCTGTTTCTTGAGTTTCTCTTGAGAATTATAGAAGTAAACTATGAAAAAAGATAATACCCCATGTATTATTTCCCCTGCAGAAGTTACACTTGTTTAGTGGACTAAAAGATTAGTCAGCTCACTTATGTTTTTAAACATGGGTCATTGTTTATTTTGAATTGCATTTTGAGTTCTTTAGAAGAATGAGGTAGACATGGAATTTGTCTTCTGTCTAAGGCAGGAATTACAAACTTTGTTGCTTACAGGGGCCAGGCAGGACATGAAAGAGTGAAGTAGTTGGTCCTACAGGGAGTGGACAGGTCTACAGAGGACACATGCCCGTGTAAAGGAGGGGCCAAGATTGAGTTCTAGCCAGTTGTTGGCCTTTGGGAAGAGAGGTTTTATGTTGCTCCGTGTTCTGACTTTTCAAGATGACCTAGAATTTGGGATATTTGAATGAATTCATTTTAAGTATATAAATTCTTTTTAAGTGATTTTTAATTGTTGGCAACTAGTTTACTTAAAAAACGAAAATACTTAGGTCAAATAATATATATCCACAGTCTGGATGTCTCCAATTTTAAACTCTATTCCAAAGGATCCCTAACGTCTAGAGTAGAAGAATGAAAAAAATTCAGTCTTCCAGAGGTTGAGATAAATGTTGTTAAAACCTGAACTCTTTATAATTATCTGGAAACTCAGCAGGATGTGGTTGAATTATATGAATGTTTGACTAAATTTTTTTGCATTTGATTACTGAGATCAGCTATCAGAGAGAGACATAGTGAAAGAGAGCTATAGATTGGCCTTTCTACTCCCAAAGGCCTGGATTTGAGTCCCAGCAGACCGTAAATTAGCCAGATGAACAAGGGCAATTTATTTTATTTCATTAATTTTTTCTTTATCTGTAAAACTGGACAACAGTTCAAATATCATAGATATAGGTGAGTATTAAATAAGGTACTATTGGTAGAACTTATATGCCACATGGGCCTCCTTGCCGTTGACCTGACTCCATTTCCAAGGCCTGGGCCAGCTCAAAGCCCACCCCCAACACACCCCAACCTGGAATTGTCAAGCCTCACTTGTTGTGCTTCTTTTGTTCCCACAGATCTGAGTCTCCATGGCCTTCTCCCTCTTAAACCTACATTAAGCCCAGATACAGAACTTGAAACTTCTACGTTTTCCTTAAAAAAATCCAATCACCCTTAACATTCTTTAGACTGGGAAATTTGATATAGGTTCTTGGAGGTCTGAGGCCAGGGATCACATACATTTCCCTGTTCCTCTGTCTGTCTCTTATTCTCCATCTCATCTACTTCCCTAAGACCTTGCTCCTTACCCTTGACCCGCCTCACCACGTGCAGATCCTGGGAAGTATAATCCCTCCTTCCCCTCTGTTTCTTACTCAGGAGGTGGCCTCACTTGGCCAGCCTCCCTTGCCCAGCACCTCTGTAACTCTGATGATTAACATGTTTCTCCATCTGACCCTTGATTGACATCTCAGTGTTCTCACCATTCCTACAAGGCTCTACATGGTCTCTTTTCCCCCCTTCTCCAGACATCTTTGAGCTGCTGATTACTGGGCTCTCTTACCACCCCCTTTTTCCCTGAGCTAAGCTTGGATTTTTGCTTACTCCCTTGGTGATCTCATTAGTTTCATGGTTTTAATTACAGGTGTACATGCTTGTGACTCCCCAGTTTTGGTCTCCAGCCTGGATCCATTTCCTGAACTCCAGACCACTTACTTAATAGCTCCCTTTGGATACCTAGTAATCTACATCTGAATGTTACATGTCTGAACTGAACTTCCAGTCTTTCCGAGAAAACCCTTTCAGTGTTACCAGTAAGACAAGATGTCAGTTAGTGCCAAATGCTGCTAGTAGGTCAAGTTATTTATTTATTTTTTTTTTGGAGGAAGATTAGCCCTCAGCTAACTACTGCCAGTCCTCCTCTTTTTGCTGAGGAAGCCTGGCTCTGAACTAACATCTGTGCCCATCTTCCTCTAGTTTATACGTGGGACGCCTACCACAGCATGGCTGCCAAGCAGTGCCATGTCCGCGCCCGGGATCCGAACCAGCGAACCCCGGGCCGCCGAGAAGCGGAACATGCGAACTTAACCGCTGCACCACCGGGCCGGCCCCAGGTCAAGTTATGTGATAACTAAGAATTGACTTTTGGATTTACCCATGTGGGAGGCATTAACCAATGGGGAAATAATTAAAAGGCTGGTTGGATTTAAGAGAAAATGGAAGGAGAAGAATTGGAGACAACAGTAGAGACAACTTTTAAGAGTTTTGCAATAAAGGGAAGTAGTCACTGGGAAGAAAAGTGGGGTCAAATAATTTTTTTAGAAAGATTGCTGATATAACAGCATGTTTGTATGCTGATGGAATTGATCCAATAAAGCAGAAGAAATTGGAGTGATAAAGGAGAATTGCTGGAGTCGTATCCTTGAGTAGGTGGGAGGAGATTGGATCCAGTGCGCAAGTGGGATGTGTTGATCTTAGAAGTAGAAGCAGTTTGTCTGTTGCTTCAGGAGGGGAGGTAGGGTAAAAGATACAGATTAGGTACATGTGGTATGAGGATTGACATAGATGGGAAAGTGGCTCTCTGTGGAAATTCACCTCCAATTACTTCACTTTTTTCAAGGAAGTAGGAGGCAAGGTCTATCAGCTAACAGTGAGGATGGGGGAGGAGGTGTTGACTGTTTGAAGAGAGAGAAGTGTTGTGAAATAATTAAATAGTTGTCTAGGAAGATTAGAGAGTAAGCAAGCAGGGGACGATAGAATGGTTGCCTTGCTTCATTGAGGGCCCCTTGAGTTTCTGCACAAGAGTTTAGTGAGACCACGGCTGTGCGCTTTTCTCCATCCACAGCAACCTGGGAGACATGGTCACCCTCCTTATGGGGATTAGACTGCGGAAGATGAGGGGAGACCTGGGAGTACAGGACTTCTTGTGATGACAGATGTTAACAGTGATAAAAGGCATAATGAGATTCATGCTGCTGGACTTGAGTCAGATGGAGGTAGATGGAAGTTATGTTTGTTGGGAGTATAATGGCCAGACTTCTCTCTTGAACCCTAAGGATGGAGGCATGGCAGCCTGGGGCAGGGCACGTGGAGAATAAAGGCCTTCCCTCTTGACTCCTATTGATAGTGCAAAGGGTCTGGGGAGGTGTGATCTCAGGTGCTGCTACAAGAGGGAGGCAAGACAGTCAGGGGACGTTGAGCTTTATCCAAGCTCATGGCCTCCCTCTTGACCACTGCCATTGGAGGCATAGAGGGGCTGCAAGGCTTTTGAAGCTTCCCAGGAAAATAGTCAGTCTTCTTACCCCTACAGAATAAGGTACAAGAACAACATATCCACATGGGTTTGCACTCTCCTCAAGTAGGATCGACACTTTGGGTTCAGTTCTCAAGCAACATTCTGGTGGAAGTTTTGAGATCTGATTAATTAAGTGTTGCCTGATTGGGTCCTTTGTCTTCAAATACATTTCAAAATCTGTTCATAGCAAAAGTTTCTCTTTCATTCTGAAATGTGATTGCTAAGTGAATTAAATGGAGTTCTTTGAATAACTGGAGAGATAGTAGTTGAAAGTTCTCTTTAATGGGTTTATTGTTTGAATTTAAAATATTTGAACTTGGTGATCCACAGTCAGGGGTTCATGAACTAACAATAGTGCAGAGATCACAATCTGCTGTCATCTTTCAGTCTTCACAAATGTCCTGGTGGTAAGTGAAACCTTGCATTTAAAAAAATACTTTTGGACCTAATTTCTGCCTTTCATGCTGTGAAAGAACTGTCAAATTTGAAGTGTAATGACTGTATGATTTCTTGTAATGGCATCAAAAAAACCTCTGGAAAACAGATTTGAATGTCATCTAAGTAAATTCTCTGTGGGGTGCAGACCTACGTAGAGATTACTTTCCCTTTTGGCTTTTCTACGACAAAGCAGGAGCACATTGCAAGGAAGTGAGTATAAAGTGGTATCTCGGGGGGTAACAGGCTTCACAGAGCCCAGAAAATGAAGAACGCTGATATTAATTTAGTTAAACTTCCCCATTTCCATGAGAGAACTGACCTGCAACCATTGTCTGAGATGCATGGCCTTTGACTTAAACATGTTCTCTCACACTTTGACTTGTCTAGTGAGACAACCATAAATTCTTGATTTTTCCCAGACTGGTTTTCCTATATTCCACCCCATTCTCCCTGTGAAAAATTAATATGTTCCATAAATTGCAATGTTTTAACATCCATATCAGATCCTCAGTCCTTTATCAGGTATCTCTTGATTTTCAGTTTGGGAAAGTCAATTGATGATGGAATAGAAGAGAATGTGCTGGAATGGAGGAGCAAAGGATTTGGGTTCCAGTTCCAGCTCTGTCACCAGTTAGGGATGTTACCTGGACCCCTTAGACTTTTGGATTTATTGCCTTCCCTTTTAAAATGAAGGAGCTGGAATAAATTAATCATTTTCAGGCTGTGCTTCTTTGAGTCCCAGGGTTCTTTAGAGATGCCTCAGGCATCGCTATGCAGTTTGCTAGTCTAGAAGGCAGAGTCTCTTTTCCCACCCATCACGTATATTTGTCATTGAGGAAAAAATCCAATAAAACCTAAAGTTTGAACATCAGTATCTTTGATGATATATGCAAATTTCTTCCAGGTTCACCATCCTCTCATATGTGTGGCTCTTTGTTTCTTCATAAAAGCAATTTTTAGCAAAACTACATATTGTCATTCAGGTGTATATTTAAGCAAAATGCTGATAATGGCATATGGTGCATTTCCTAGGAGGTGATGAGATACTTACGATGACTTATTCCCACTACACTGTGAGTTCCATGAAAGCAAGGATCATGCCTATCAGAATCATGCTAAATTGCTAACATCTAGTCCGTAACATAATATGTAGCTGATGTTCAATAAATTCTGGATGGGGCTGGCCCATGGGTGTAGTGGTTAAGTTTGCTTGCTCTGCTTCAGCAGCCCAGGGTTCATGGGTTTGGATCCTGGGCACAGACCAACACACCACTCTTCAGGCCATGTTGTGGTGGCATCCCACATACAAGCTGGAGGAAGATTGGCATGGATGTTAACTCAGGGCCAATCTTCCTCACCAAAAAATAAGTAAATAAATAAGTAAATTCTGGATGGATAAATGAATAAGTAGATGAATGAACACATGAACCCATCCTGATACTTTTGGTTTGAATTCTGTTTTTGTTTTTTTTTTAAGATTGGCACCTGAGCTAACAACTGTTGCCAATCTTCTTTTTTTTTTTTTCTGCTTTTTCTCCCCAAATCCCCCTAGTACATAGTTGTATATTTTAGTTGTGGGTCCTTCTAGTTTTGGCATGTGGGACGCCACCTTAGCATGGCCTGGTGAGCGGTACCATGTCTGCACCCAGGATCCAAACCAGTGAAACCCTGGGGTGCCGAAGCAGAGCACATGAACCTAACCACTCGGCCATGGGGCCAGCCCCTGCTTTGAATTCTTAAATTCAACTCTGAAGCCTCCTCGATTGACACTTATATCAGCCCTCTTTCTGCTCTCTTCTCAGTTGGTAACTTTTAAGAAATTTATTCCAGGGATAATTTTGAGCCATTACCTGAGGGGTAAATTGTCCCTGATGCCCCAGGTGACTATCAGAAGACTTTGGAACCACTGCAAACTACAACTTGGAGAATATTTTTCTTTACTAGCAGATATGAAAAAATTGAATAGAATGGTAAAAGTGATATGAACAGTACCCAGGACTCTTCTTATGCTACTTTTGTTTATTAATTCATCTATTCATTGATTCACTCATTTATCAGAACTTTTTTTTTTCCTCTTTGCTTGATCCTATGCTAGGGAATGGGGAATTAGATTTTATTTTTAAATTTATTTTTATTGATATATAACTATGTAACTTTAAGTGTACAAGCTGCCGTATCATTTGATACATTTGGTCTTCATTGATATGTAACATGTTGGTTTGATACATTTATGTATTGCAACATGATTGTCACTGTAGTGTCAGTTACCAGCTCTATCAGGTCACATAATTGTCACTTATTTTTGGGGTGAGAACAATTAAGATCTAGTCTCTTGGCAACTTTAAAGTTTATAATACAGTATTGTTGTCTATAATAACAGTGCTGTGCATTGTATCTCTGGGACTTATTTAACTACTAATTGCAAGTTTGTACCCTTACACAACGTCTCCCCTCACCCACCCCCATCCTCAGCCTCTGGTAATCACCATTCTATTCTCTGTTTTTATGAGTTCAGCTTTTTCAGGTTCCTTATATAAGTGATATCACACAGTATTTTCTTTCTCTGACTTATTTCGCTTAGCATAATGCCCTCAAGCTCCAACCGTGTTGTAACAAATGACAGGATTTGCTTCTTGCTCATGGGCAAATAATATTCCATTGTATATATATATACCACAACTTCTTTATCTGTTCATCCAGTGAGGGACACTGGGGTTGTTTCCATGTCTTGGCTATTGTGAATAATGCTGCAATAAACATGGCAGTGCAATATCTCTTTGCTATCCTGTTTTCATTTCCTTTGGATATGTACCCAGAAATGGAATTGCTAGATCATATGGTAGTTCACTTTTTAATTTTTTGAGGAACCTCTCTACTGTTTTCCATAGTTGCTGTGCCAATTTACATTCCCACCAACAGTGTACAGGTTTCCCTTATCTCCATATCCTTGCCAACGCTTCTTGTATCTTCACAGTCTTTTAAATGAGGCATACATTGCAAAACATAGCTATACCAACACAATATGAATAGATGGCAGGAGAAGGAGGTCACAGGAATGCTTTGGGAGCCATATTGGTGAGCATTTCCTCTGGCTAGGAATATGCATTAGATGCTCTTAAAAGCAGATAACCAATAATACTTAATCCAGGCTTTTTTGATAGGCGATTCTAGGGTTAGTACTGTATCCAACATGATATCATACACACGTGTTCGTCCCGTACTTCCTCTCTGCCACCCTCCCATTTCAGCAGTCTCCTCAGTTTGCAGAATATCTACTGGAGCTCAGGAGTCACAGACTCACAAGGCTGTTTTTGAAGAAGATAAGCAGCCAGGGTGGTGAGCGAAGGAAATTCTCTTAACACACTTCTTTCCTCTTATTAGGATGAAAAATTACTGCCAAATGCCTCTAAACAGATATCTCTCATGTCTCATTGGCTAGAACTTGGTCACATGGCTACCTCAAACTGCAGAAGAAACTGGGAAATTGAGTATCTAGTTTTTAGCTTCTTATATGGGAGGGCCAACAAGGGAGAGGGAGGTTGGAAATGGCTGTTGAGGAGACAACCGCTAGGATCAACCAAATTAGGAGAGTCAGTAAAGAATTTACCAGAAAAGGTGATATTTGATCTATATTTTGAAGGACTTGCTAGATCTTGCCTGGAGGAAAATAGGGGAACATTCTAGGCAGATAAACATGGAGGGACATAAAAGAACATGAGGTTATGGAGAAGATCAATGCATTCGAGCACCAGAAGAAAGTTTAGTGTGGCTGTGGGATAAGTTGTCACAGGGAACATGGCATTATACAACACTGCAAATAGAGATATTGGTAGATTTGTATGCCATGCTAATGATGCTATAGGCCACTTTTATTATAACTTCAGAGTGAAACCTGTTCTTGTTGATAACTCAGGAAAACATTGGGGGAAATTATATGAAAGAGAAAAATCATCACAGCTTGCTCCCTAGAAGTCAATTTTGATGAGAAATAAATGCTTGAATTAGTTGAAAGGGCAATGCACATAAACAATATCTGTGTAACAGGTGATTTTATTTTAGCCAATCAATGTATCTTAGCACTAATCCTAGGGCTTTGAGAAAGTTAACTAACATGAAAGAGCATTGTTTCAAAAATCCTCTATTTTTAGAAATGCTATTAGCAGAAGTATCAGGCCTAACCTTTTCCTTGTTCTCTCTGTGTCATGCACATTAATTAACACTTCCACCCGAAAAGAATGTGCTTCTTCCCATGCACCGAGAATGATATTTTAGAAGCATGCTTTAGATTAGAAACCTCAAGAAAAATAAATAAGGATGATTTAAAAATGCTCTTTGCGGCACATAATTTCCCATTTAGATTTTTTTTCAGATCACAACTAGTTAGGAGCTATGATATGCTTTATGAAGGGCAGTGAAGTTGAAACTTACAATTGCAGGATCTTTGAAAAATAATTTGATAACCAATTAAATGGTACACGAAGGCAGGAGGAGAACCGTCATAAATACTAAGGAGAATAAAGTTTTAAACACTTTGGAAATTCCCTTTTGTAGGCAGACCACATGGGATTTAGAAAGAATTCTTAATTATTTGTTAGATCAGGATTATCCAAAAAACCTAACAAGGAAAAACAGCATAGTTAAACTGCTATTTATACTTGAATTGATGAATCTATGCGTCTTCAGAAAACTTATGATTTACCTTTTGCTAATTTGGGTTTGCTTTCCCAAACTCATCAAAAAATGCTATCTGTTTCTTTGGTTACTCATACATACAAAAGCTACTAAAAGTGAATTTGCATCGTTCATTTGGGGTTCCCATGGTGTTAGAGTTTTTCATATGGTATTCACTTTCCAGAATAGTCAAACTTCTCCAATCTTTGAAAGCCAGTAATGAAACTTTTGTAGAAAATTCCTGTAATTGGGACATTGTAGATACCTCCTTTTCATATCGATTAATAAGGTCAACATAGAATAGAGTACAGAGAAAGCTGATTAAAACAACAGCAGCAAGAAGATAACCATTACTCTCCCATCAACAATCCCACACACAACTTTTTTCTTTTCACAAGTAGCCTTTAAATAAGATGTTGGGACCTGTCCTAGCGAGAATTCCAGTTCAAAATGTAGAAATAAGATTTTTAATAGGGTATTTTACAGGAGTATACTAAACCCTTTGAAAATAGGAATAGTAATTAAATGATGTTTTCACTATTCAATAAAGGGTTTCAGGAAGCATTTAAAACCATACTTTATCACCAAATACTGGAGTTCAGGGCTGTACCCCATGTTTCAAAAGCTGATATAAAATGCAAAGGAAACACAAAAATTGAGTTTGTTCTAAACGGCTAGCTGGATAGGCCAATCAAAAAATGGTGATATAAGTTAGAGTACTGGGGTTTCTTGGACCCATGAAATTGAGATTCAGAAGTTGAATCAGAAGCTTTGTGGGCTGGAAGGAGGCAAGGTGCCCAGCTCTGACCTGGGAAAATGGAGCCTGGAGACGCTCAGTGATTTGTGTGAGTTCCTTGAGTGGGAAGTGGCGACCTGGATCAAGGATGCAGCACTTCTGAATTTCTTGAGAGAGTTAACTGAGTCCCATGCTCTTTTTATAAAGCCACCTAGTAAGGAAATAAATTCACATTTAGATTTTAAAACTGGCCTGACCTCACAGGTCTGAAAGCTTCTGAAGTCCCTTATTTGGCATGTAGCCAAGAAGATGAACCTTTTAAAACATTTACAAAGACACCTTTGCATTTGTGTGGCACTTTGACTCTCAAGTGGCTTCCATTTCTACTTTAACATTTAACCTTCTTGCCTGTGAACCTTACTCCCTGCCTGTAAGCTGATAGTCGGTCCCCACTTTATGGATTAGGAACAGAAATGAGATGATAATGGCTTAGTGGGATTTAACCCAAAATAACAGATTTCTTGTTCGTAACTATTTGTAAATTTCCTGGAATCTATCCTGCCTCTCTATTTATTCATAGGTTGGTGTCAAAAAATTTAAGCAATCCCAAGGCTGGCCCTCTGGCCTACTGGTTAAGTTCTGCATGCTCTGCTTTGGTGACCTGGGTTTGGTTCCTGGGTGTGGACCTACACCACTCATCAGTGGCTGGTCTGTGGCAGCAATCCACATACAAAATAGAGGAAGACTGGCACAGATGTTAGCTCAGGGCAAATCTTCCTCAGCAAAAAAAAAAAAAAAAGAAAAGAAAAGAAAAAGAAAAATTAAACAATCACATACTAAAGACTTAGCCAACTTGAAATTATAGACTCCTGAAGTTTTTCTATCTTCTCAGTCAAAGCCAAGCATTATGATTTGAGACTTCTTGTGTTGAAGCTATTTCCAGCACTTACAGTGTGCCTTGTTCTTTTGTTTCTGTTTTTTTTTTTTTCTGAGGAAGATTCGGCCTAAGCTAACATCTGTGCCAATCTTCCTCTATTTTGTATGTGGGCTGCTGCCACAGCATGGCTGCTGACAAGTGGTGTAGGT
Source organism: Equus quagga (assembly GCF_021613505.1). Classification (NCBI taxonomy): domain Eukaryota; kingdom Metazoa; phylum Chordata; class Mammalia; order Perissodactyla; family Equidae; genus Equus; species Equus quagga. Next base: position 65,229,874 of record NC_060273.1, on the reverse strand, counting down.
CCACACGTGGAAGTGAACCCAGGCCATGAAAGCAGAGCGTGTGGAACTTAACCACAAGGCAACAAGGCCCACCCCTCCAACACTTACTGTGTGGCTTTTAAGTATGTCACTCTTTCCTCTCTAAGGCTCAATTTCTGCATTTGTAAAAAGGGAATTGTGATGGTAACTAAGTTCTAGAGGTGTGAGGACTAAGTAAGATAACGTATTTAATAAGGCTAGCATTATTTTTATTCACTCAACTGATATTTATTGGGCACCAACTATGTCTCAAACTGTGTACATAGTGAGAACGTATGTAAATGTTAGTTGGTGTTGTTAATTATGTTTCCTCTTTAAACTCAAAAGTTATTTATCCATACTTAGAACAATAGCATTTTAAAGCCAGAAGCAATTATGGTCATTATCTATGCCAATACTCTAACTTTACAGCTGAGGAGGCACAAAGTGGCTAATTGGTTTCTCAGGGTCAAACAGTAAATTATCGGCAGATGAGTATAACCATGAAAATATGGTCCTAATAGCCATACAAAGCAGGTCAGGATCCCCAGGCTGGCCCCTTGGTTGTTCTGTGACCTGGGCTGCTGACTTCACCTCTTAACCCTCAGTATCCTTCTCTGCAATTTGGAGATGGTAATGGTACCCAGTAGGATTATTATCAAGATTAAAACTGATAATTTAGCATAGTTCTTGTCATTTACTACATACTCAACAAACACTATTATTCTACTGTTCCTTCGTTTTCTCGAAATTAGGTTATTCCAACTGTTCGTTCATAAGCAGTGTAGCAGTAGAATTCCCCAGGTAGGTGCCCAAGCCTTTTTTGTCCTCCATACCCAACGCCTGAGAAAGCTCCATTTAATGTCGGGCTGTTTGCTAGCGATTTGTAGAAAGGAGTTATATACTGACAATCTCATTTCTCCTGAGCCCTGTGTCTGCACTTCAGGTATTTTCAACCAAGTCTTTGAGCTATCATTATGTGTGTGGTTGAAGTAGCTAAGCATCACTGGAACGTGAAAAATGAAGGCTGGAATTCTTTTCACAATCTGATTTTGTTTATTGTGTGAGTTCATCTGTTCTATGTTGCAAGAAACAGAGAAGGGATTTCTATGAGGATGTCCTGCCAGCTCTTCCCAAGCAAGCTGCAATCTGTGTTTCTCTGCTCCCCCAGCGCTTTGCTCACACTCTCTCTCTCTCTCCTTTAATTTCTTCAGTTTCTCTTTTCTCCTTTTATTAACATCCAGCTGGTTCCTTCCATATATTCTTGTGCAGACTCCAAAGGAGAAAATCTTTTTGGACCAACTACTTACCACTGTTTTCATGGGACGGAGTTTTGTGTTGTAGTTTGTTTGTTTGTTTGGTTCTGTTTTCAACAAATTCTCCTCATAGGTCTATAAACTTCCCGTCCATTGGTTGACCTTGAGTGAGTTAAACTCCATTGGTTCAACTAGGGCCCACTCCTTGTTCAAGGAGAAGCTTACGTGCTGCTTTCCTAAGCACGAGTCTGTAGGTGAAGCAGCTTTCCACCCTAGAGGACAATGAGTAAAGTAGGGCCTCTGATGGGCATGGATTATATACTTACCAATTAAAAACACAACGTTTTTGGCTAGCCCATCAATTATGAACTAATTTCTAATTACTGATAATGGTAGAATAAAATTTAATTTAATAAATAGGTGTTTGTAAAATACCTACTACGTACGGGGTTCAGGGCTACAAAGAAGTTGTAGAGAAATATAAATCCTGGGCATGATGGATTTGTTTCTCTCACTTAATTCAGCTTCCGTTAAATATCTAGTTTCTCCCTGGCTTGAATAGAACACAACTTTCAACTCACTGTGGATGTTCTCTGAGAATCAAAGGCCTTTGAGCTTCAGCTTTGTGTCAGAAGGCCTTTCGCAGTTGACTTCATGCCAGCCTTGACTCACCAGCTATAAGAGAGGAGCCGTCCTGAGTGTTCTCTGTGAATTTCTCACTGTGCCACAGATGCGTGCTAATGTGTGACTGTGCACATGTGTGAGAAAGTGTGAAAATGTGTATACGTATGTGTCTTTGGAAAGAATTTCTTTCTTTGTCTCCCATGAGTTGGCTTAAATCACAAGAAAAAAGGATTTTGAGAAACATGCATGATATATTTCTGCAGCTGTTGGATATCTTCTTCCAATGAGGAGCCAGTTACCCTGGCAACCGTGTTGTAAGTCACTCCCTCATGGCCTTGCCCAATCTTGATAGAATAGAACTCACCACTAAGATGTGTAATAGGCTTCTTTGCAGAATTTCCATCTCCTTTTTTTATTGTGGTAGAATTAACATAACATAAAGTTAGCCATTTTAACCATTTAGAAGTGTACAATTCAGTGACATTTAGTACATTCACTATATTGTACAACCATCACCACTATAACCTCTTTCTAATGGTTACCTTTATTAACCTATCATGTTTTATTTGTGTTAGTTTTATTTGTATATGTATAATGGAACATTTTTTTAAACAGAATAATTACCTCCTAAATCTTTATGTAGGTTGTAGATGAAGGAATTTTCTAAACAATTTTTTGATATAAAACATTGTACTTTTGATCTACCAGGCTGAGAGAGAGAGAGCACTGTTGTCTCTGGCCTCACTTTTTGACTTGTGATGTTTATAATTACAATTTTTTAATAAAACCATACTCTCAAGGAAATAGCATAAAGTAGCATCTTACCTTTTGACCTAATATGTTTCATTTATGTGATGAACATCATCTTTCATTTTAATTTACTATCATATTTGTTTAATCTCATGTAAAGAGTACTCACTTACAAATTAGGAAACTCTGCCACTTACTAATTGGACAATGTTGAGCCTGACAATTTCCTTCTCTGAGTCTCAGTTTCCTCATCTATAAGATGAGTGGGATTTAGCCATTCAACAGAGATCCCACTGTGTATCCAGCACTATGTCCTACACTGGAGATACTGTGAAAATAACAGCATCTTTGCTGTCTTTCTTGAAGAGTTGTGGAGAAAATTGTATGTTATAAGGAAAGAATTTTTTCATAATATAGCATTGTTACAAAACAAAATATACTGATTATTATTATTATTCCCCCTGTAAGTTTCAAGGTGAGAAAGAAAAGAACAACAAGAAACTTTGCTCCAAGACAACAGAGATTACACTCGTCACTCTGGTCACCTAGAATCCTTGTGCAAGAAAGGAGAGATGTTATCAGACGACGTTCGCACTCACTTGGAATGGCTATAATCAAAAAGATAGATAACAGCGAGAGTTGGTGAAAATATGGAGAGGTTGGACCCCTGAGGTACTGCTGGTGTGAGTGTAAAATGGTGCCACCACTTTGGAAAACAATTTGGCATTTCCTCAATGTGTTAAGCATATTGTTACCATAAGATCCAGCAATTTTACTCCTGAGCATATATACTCAAGAGAATTGAAAACATGTTCACACAAACACTTGGAGATGAATTTCATAGCTGCATTATTCATAATAGTCCAGAATTGGATATAGTCCAAATGTCCATCAGCTGATGAATGGATAAACGTGCTATCTCCATTCAATGGAATGATATTTAGTAATAAAAAGAAATGAAGTACTGATACCTGCTACTACATGGATGAAGTTTGTGAAAACACTATGCTGAATGAAAGAAGCCAGACACAAAAGACCATATACTATATTATTTCATTTACAGGAAATATCCAGAGTAGGCAAATTTATAGAGATAAAGAGCAGGTTGTGGTAGCCATGGGCTGAGGGGAGGCAGAAATGGGGAGTGACTGCTAATGGGTATGGGGTTTTTTGGGGGGTGATGAAAATATTCTGGAATTAGGTAGTGGTGATTGTTGTGCAACTTTGTGAATGTACTACAAACCGCTGAGTTGTATAATTTTAAAAGGGGAAATTTATGGTGTGTGACTTATATCTCAGTTAGAAATTTTTCCAAAATTAAAGGGTAGAGATTCATCACAGTGCCTTTACCCTTCATCCATCTTCTCAGGATCTTTGGAAGCAGGGCAACTACTCTTGAGAAATATTTTGAAATTAACTCTATATCAATCAGGGTTCAATCAGAGAAGCAGAAACCTTAGATGGCGTATATAGAATTTATATAGAGTCCACTTTCACAGTAATGAGGACTGATTACATTGTATATGGAGAGCTGTTGCTTTGATGTCTTGTGTTGGAGTCTGAGTCAGCCAAGCAGGCTGTCAGGAAGGAAAGATGGATGTGAAATGGGAGAAGGACAAACTGGAACCTGCAGGATGGGCCAGAGTCCACAGGGACAGATGGACCCACGTAAGTCTCTCACTGCTTCCATGCCTCCAACTTCGATGTTAGGGATGACTTGCAGGAGAAGCCAGTGCCCTTCATCTAGCAACCAAACATGCATGAGCTGCAACAGTTCCTCATGCCCGGCGCCTACTTTCCAAATGTAAAAAGATGGCAACTGTTTCATTTTTGTCTTCCAATTCTCAGGCAAGATGTCTCATGTAGCCATCACTGCAGGGATGGGAATTGTAGAAAGCATAGTTCCAATTTAGTTTACTTGGCACACAAACAAATATACCATATAGGCTAACTGGATTAAAGAAAACAGATGCAAAAATCCTGTTAGGGAGAGGACCAGATCCCTAGCCAGAGTAAAATCATTTTATCTAGCACATATTCTATGCTTAGTAATTATTAGCTCATGTTAGCTTTTCGGGTATGTATGATGAGGGCAGCTATCAATCATAAAGGACATTGGATAAGAAAGGAAGCTTAGAAAATGAGTCATAGAGGGAACCTTGGCAGGACCCAACCTGCTCACCTGAGAGGTAATGCCCATTCAGACTATGCCTGGCTCTGTGAAGCAAGCAGCTAACTGCCCATGGACCCCGGACTCCAGCCTTCTCTTTGTTTCACTCCTGTTGTCTCCAAAAGCTGGTGGAGACATTGTTTGACTCATTCATTGCTCTGTCCCCAGCGCTTAGCATGAGATCTGGTACCTCGTGTGAGTTCAGGAAAGATTTCCTGAATTGATGAGTGATAAACACTGTGTAAAGGTTATTTCACTTAACAGCAACAATGCAGTAAGTTCTGATTGCCATTTTACACGTGGGGACATTGAGGATCTAAGAGTTTGCTGAACTTGCACAAAGTCAGACAGAAAGTGACAGATTTTGAACCTGTTTCCACATAATTCTAAAGAACACTTTGGTTGGGATACGCTTCGCAAATCCCTGGTCCACACTGCAATTATTTTTCTTGCTGGTTTGTATGTCAGTCTCTTGTGAGCTTTGTTTCTATAACTCAGCATCTGCAAATTCAGAATTAGGCAGCATCATTTATGAACTCCATTGAACTGAGAGCCAGACCCCTGACTGTGACAAATTTACCAAATTAACCACGTGTGGGTGTCTTTCTGCTTTGTCAGGTGGCAGCTCTCTGTCTTCAAACTTCAAAAGATGCAATTTACCATGCACCATAGTAGGTGCTCAATAAATACTTGTGACTTGAAGGAAGGAATGGATAGACAACGTACTTTCTAAATCTTTTATATTAGAACACATGCCCTACTGGTGAAATCATTAGTGGCTGCTTCATTCATGAAGAACACAGGAAGCATGGTTTCAGTTTGTAAATCATTGATTAGCTTGAGGCTAATCATCTGGTGACTGTTAGACTCTGAGAAGGTGGGGGATAATCTGTCTGCAATTGTCTGCAATTCCCCTCCAGATGCTCCAAACAGGTCCCCTGCTGGACTCTTTTAAGGAACAAAGTGCATCTTCCTTCTCTCCTTTCTAAAAGGAAGTCTAGTTTCAGCCTGTGAATCATTAAATGCCAGTAATACCCATAGCTATTTTATTCCAATAAACCTTTAAAATGGTTGGTCTGCTTAGCAAACATTCAGAAAATAGAAAGTGTACATTTTCCAAGGGGATCTTCTTTAATGCTTGGCAATAAGTGGGGTCCTTATGGAGCAGTGCTGTAAATATCTCTATAAACAACCATCATTTTCTCCTTTATTCACCCGCTATTCCACAATGCCTTTATGCAGAGAATATTCTTGTGTTATTGAAGGAGAGCTTTATCTGGTGGTTAAATGCCTGACTGCAGATCACCAGAATGCCACTTCTAGAATGGCATGCATTTGAAACATAAGATTATAAGAAATAAAGCAGGGATTATAGAGTCTTTTAGATTGGGATGAATAAATAGCAATTGCTTCCAAGGGCATGAAAGAAATGTCTCTTTTTAGAGAGATCGCAAACTCTTCTGCCTCTGAGAATTATTGCACAGCTCTTCCAGGTTTCTCCAGACCCTTAACAACATGAGAAACACTTGAACTTTGTTTTAAATATTTTGAAGTAGACCTTAGCTAAAAGTATTAAAATTTTTACTGGTATTTGGCACACAGAATTCTCTAAATAGCCTAATGGATGAAGGCAAAATTTTTCCAAATTTTAGGATCTTTTTAAGGGAATTCAAGATAAAATCTTGTAATTTACAATTTATTCCTAGAGAATGAAAATTGTTGGGATTAAATCACAATATAATGCTTTAATAGTCTGAGAACAAAAGGCAAGTGATAGTCATATTTAGAGCTGGTTAATGACATCGTGTATGCTCATTTTTTTCAAATGGAAAATATTCTACTAGATTCAATTTAAATTTTCTTTAAAACAGGAGATTGTATAATATTATGAATTAGTGGTTTTCAAATTGTGTGCTCTGGGTGTGCAGAGGGTGGCGGTTGAGCGAGGAGGGAATGTCTGTGGATCGTGGTCTAGATCCATCATCACTACCTGGTCAGCCTCCTCCTCAATATCCTTGGCTAACATAGTGTCTCTTTTTGCCATTTTATAGATTGGGGTTCTCCCTAATATGCCATTAAAAAGCAGTTCCTTCACTCAATAAGAAAGTTTAAAAATCAGTCATTGAGAGAAAAATGCAAAAGACTTAAATCTTTCTGTCTCTTTTTTTTAAGACGGTTGCAGAATTCTGGTGACAGATTTTAGTAAAAGAAGCAGTGTAAGAAATCCAGCAGTGAGACTTAGATGACAGACAAGCGGAATTAGGAAAGAAAGCCAGTCTTGGGCTTTGGTCCCAATAAGGTCATTAGATCCCCCAGCGGAGGGACTTTTAGCCAACATAGTAGCTTAGTAGTTGCATATCATGTCAATCCTGATAGTAAAAAATATCCACAAAGGACCACGAATAAGCACAACACTAGGATGACAAATTTGAGTGAGTCACTGCAAAAGAACTGACTAAAAGACTGACTGTACTCTTGCCTACTGATAGAATTATTTTTCCTTCTTGAGGAAAAAAGGAATAAATGGTAACTAATTTGTCACTTCATAATAGGAGGAGAAGAGAAAATGAATCATGTACACAAAATTCCCAATTTTAGGGGAGTGTGCTGTCAAAATGGAAGACACCCCTCAACCCGATGATTCATTTGCATCTGTTTCTTCAATTGCTTTATAACCTGCTGCATAAATATTTGGGCTTTGTTGCTCAGAAAGGAGAGCTCTACATCTTCTGCATGAAAATTGTGAGAGGATGATTGCAGGGCCTAATTTGGTATTTAGCTGCATGTTCCATCACAGAGCAGACTTCAGTGGCTCTCATTTCAAAGATGAGTAGGATGAATGTCGGCTGAATAGCAATGCATTATATGTAATTACCTGTATGATCACAAACATGATGTTGCCATTTTTAAAAGGGCTCTGGCCTATTTCAATCTATAAAACTGGGATTTATAGGATCTCAAATATTCAGATTCTTGAATTTTGACCACCGTCTTCAAATATTGCTTATTGCATGTGAATTTCCTTCCAACAGCATGGAAGTTGGAAAATCTCTTCCAACAGCTTCATTTCTATATTTTGTTTTTTAAATTTATAGAAGATAATCATAGTTATATGAGTGTACTAAATATATTCTCCCAGAGGAATCCTTTACCAGGGCCTACCTAAGATGACCGGATCATAAGCAAAGATAAATGGAATGAAATCAAAACATCTTTTGACTTCAATAGCTTCTGGGTACAAATAGGTTCACAGAGGTATTTGTATTCATATACTCTGATTCTTGCTCATACCTGTTTGTGTCTAGCATCTCACCCACTGGAAAGTCTTTTCCCCCAGAGAGTCCCAAAATTACTTAAGTGGCTTCCCCATCTGCCACATTCATGATGTGGGAACTGCCATGTCCTTCTCTTGCTCCTGCTCCAGTGTTGATGTCCTCCGCTCATGAATTCATTTGTTGGTGCCTCTCTCCTCCCCTGCTACCAGCAACCCCCATGAGAGTGCTAAATGCCACAAAGTGATGTGTTTTGAAACTCTGAAAAGAAGTATCTCGTCAAGGGATTAGATCATAGCTGTGTGGCATGAAAAAATAGAGAGACTGGCCCTTTCCTCTAATCAATGTCGCTTTTGTCACCCAGGCTACACCCGTCCTGTTGTGCTTTGTGTCTCATGGGGTCTCATGTGAGAACACCCTCTTCTGCTAACCCCTGCAGCCTTCTCTCTAAAGGGGTGGCCCCAATTTGGGAAGCTAGACAGCCTTCACCACACTGCCCACTCAATCTCTGGCGTGAGGATTTTGTGCATAAAACCTTCCTCTTTCCAAGTTCCTTGCCTCTCCATGAATTAGACTTAGATGGAAAGTATGCTCAGTGACTTCACTTACTCGTTCTCAGCTCTGATGGAAATGATGCATCCCTTGTTTGTGGAATTTCACAATATGTGACTTGATGGTTCCTGAGCTCACCATATTAGAGAGAAGAAAAGACACCATACCTGGGTGCAACCCCAGGTGTGCTCAGGCTTGTCATCTCTACAGAGTGAGTTGTAGAGGAATTAGTAGAGACTTGGGAAACTTGAGAACAAGCAGCACTAGTGTTTATTGCTTCATTAGCTTTGGTTCACCTTCAAAGCATTTCTAGCGCTGGCAATAACATTGAGAAATTGCACACCAACGTGGAAACTGCTTTCAACATTTTTTAAAAATGATTTGTGCTCCTTATTGGGGCAGGAACACCTTGGGTTCCTTCCAAATGATGTTCAGGACAAGTTTCTTCAAATAGTGCCAGGATGAAGCAGCACAGCCTGCTTGGTGCACAGTAACCGCACAGTAAGTCATTTTGTTCCAATTTACATAGTTTTTGTGGCTGTATTTTAAGCACAACTTGGAAGCCAGATTGTTGTGTTGAATGTATTTTTTGTTCATTTGTTCACACTAATTTTCTTTGGAAGCTGGTAGGATGCCCAACTCATCTTAGTCTTGACTGGCCTGTTTTTCTCCTTTCCCTCCTCTAGGCTAGAAATTCAAACCCAGGATGGACTATCAGAAATTGCTGATAAGCTTTTACTGAGAATAAAATTTTACAGTTTAAATGTTGGCCCTTTGGGATCACTCATCCAATGCCCTCGTTTTATTAATGAGGAAATCAAGGTCCAGAGATATGAGTGACATGCCCAAAGTCTCGATGTTAGAGTGGAAGAAAACCATGAACTTGGACCTTCTCATTCCTTTCCCAGTATTGTGCCTGTATTACTGTTCCAGTTTTCGTGGTGTCCTGGGAGCCCTTCAGAGGTTTGCCATCAAGATTTGATGAAGTTGTAAGTGTATGCCCCTAATAAATGAGGATATATACTGTCATCTCAATAGGTATTTGGTTGCCTTTCAGCATCCAGTGTTACTGGAATGCTCTGACCAGGATCGTACATCCATTTAACAAATAATTCATTTTCATTCCTACTAGATGCCAAGCACTAAGCCAGGTGCTGAGAGCCCAGTGTTCTAGATGACCCTGAGATGTGCCTCTTGGCTCGTACTTCTGCTGATTGTTCACAGTGCTAGATATATCATAAAGTGTATTCAAATCAATATTCCATATGACAGAAAGCCCTGCCGTGGTCATAACCATATCCTTGATCACAGGCAATGAAGAAAAATGAACACCATAATTTAATGACCAAGGTATACTCTGATGTATAACTTTATGTATAATAGTTATAATAGTATGATAAACAGATTTTTTCAAATACCTCCAGTTACTTTTAGAGATATTTAACTATGTATGGTTATATATTAGATATGTAATTATACGAATATATATAGCTGTAATTATATATAAACATATAATTATAATAGTTATATATTAACTTCCTGCAAGTATGCTTCAACAGCTTCTAGCATATGACAATTTATTGTGTTGGAGAGAGGTGTCCTAGAGACTTTATATACAGTAGCTGCCTCTTACCCATGGTTTCACTTTTGGCAGTTTTAGTTACCTGCAGTCAACTGCAGTGTGAAAATTTTAAATGGAAAATTCCAGAAATGAACAATTCATAAGTTTTAAATTGCACACCACTCTGAGGAGCATGATGAAATCTTGTGTCATCCTGCTCTGTCTCATCCGGGACATGAATCATCCCTTTGTCCAGCATATCTCCACTGTATACATTACTCACTTAGTAGACATCTTGGTTATCAGATCGACTTTGACAGTATCACAGTGCTTATGTTCAAGTCACCCTTATTTTACTTAATAATGGCCCCAAAGTACAAGAGTAGTGATGCTGGCAATTCAGATATTTCAAAGAAAAGCCATAAAGTACTTCCTTGAAGTGAAAAGGTGAAAGTTCTCTACTTAATAAGGAAAGAAAAAAATTATATGCTGAAGTTGCTAAGATCTACAGTAACTTTTATTACAGTATAATTGTTCTATTTTATTATTAGTTATTGTTAATCTTTTACTGTGTCTAATTTATAATTTAAACTTTATCATCAATATATATGTCTAGGAAAAAAGGTAGTATATATAGGGTTCGGTACTACCCATGATTTCAAGAATCCACTGGGACTCTTGGAAAGTATGCCCCGTGGATAAGGGGGCACTACTGTAATGTTCCCTACAACAGATGGAAGGAATTCTATGCCTGCAATGCTGCCACCTGGCAGTAAACGTGATTAACAATTCACGTGACTTGCCAGCTTTGAAACAAGGCAATTCTTGACAAAATTTAGTTTGAAGGAGTTTGTTTTACTTCACATTTTGAACCCTGGGTATTTCTTATGACATTCTTTCAAATTTGCATAATTCAAAATTGCATAAAACTAGACCACAGTGTTTTCCCAGGATGGTGGAAAACAAAAATATTGGGAATTTTGAGCAGGTGGTGTAAACATTCAGAGGTAGAAGAGGTAATCCCTATTCATAAATAGCTTCAACTCTGTAAGGAAAATCAAACAGATCCATATAAGCATAGGAAAATAATCCAAAGCAACGTTTCTCAGCCTTTTGCTATTATCACCTCCGCAAAAAGACTTTTTAGACCTTTTTTCCTAATTGCCTCCCTCACTTGGTGAAAATCTTATACCACAGACATACCATAGATGTGTTTATGTACTGTATGTTTATATATCTGTGCTTCACACACAATTAAAGAAAGATTTTTTCATTCCCCAGGAACCAATTTTCATCCCCTTACTGGCATTATTTCTCTCATTGAGGATATATGATTTAACGTAATCCACGCCTCAATATATGATAATGAAATAAAAGACAGATTAACTACGTACAAGGACCCAAAAGATCATAGTAGACCCAGGGTCTAGCAGGGAAAATATAAATCAGTGGCCACAGAGTGCAAGGTGAAATTGGCCCAATTAAAATTAATATTTAATTAAATGTCTGTAAAACTTAATATTGTATCAATTTTTTATTTATTTATCAATTTTAAGCTCTTAAAGTTTGGATAACACTTGAAAACAACTTGTAGGTTAGAGTTTCTCACTGCTCAATAATCCCTGAGCCTAAATCAGATTCTCAAGCATATCAAAGAGGTTACTCATAACCAAAGAAGTTCCAAAGCTAAATTATTTAAGACATTTCAAAAACTTTATAGCAAAAAAAAAAAATAATTAAAGTATGAGTACCTTTCATACGTGTGACATAGTGTCAGGTGGCACTTCCAAAAATAGGCTTGGGAAGGTTTTCTGATGAAAGTGAAATCTGAGTCTCATCTTGATCGCCCGATGGATACAATGTGCCACAGCTGGTTCCTGGAAGAGGGAGAGAGGTAGGACAAAAAGCAAAAAGGTGGTAGCTCCCGTCTGGGCTTAACTGGTTGGTATCTTTATATATATATGTAAAAGAAAAATACTTCACAGATTAATTACCTTCAGTTGAGCATCCCTTCTTACAATCTCCCAAAGGCCATGTTGCACAAATCGCTTTCTTAGCTAGTGTGAAAGATACAAAGATACACCCACAGACCTCCATGTAAACAAAGAAAATAACTAATGTCTTGTTGCTGTTTCCCAACAGAATCCTGTTACTTCCCATGAGCCCTGTTCAGGATGATTTTCATCAGGGAGGTTTTGGGGAGAGGTGAAAAATCTCATGATCTATGACAAAAGATAAAACAGAAGTTGTATGTAGTATAGTTTCTTTTAGAAATAACTCAGATTTATTCTGCTTATATTTTAGTGGATTAGTTTAGTGTTTGTATTTAAGTTCCTAAAAATCAACAACGATTTTAAATATAGTTTGAAATGAGGTCTCTGATCTTGAATTTTCACCATAGGTTGCCCCAGGACCCTGGTCATCATGGTCTGAAATAATCTAGTTTTTGACAGAGGGTGTGTGGGAGTTGTCCCAAATCAAACTTGGTTTTGGTATGAACATGGGGTCTGTAGTGATCTCCATTTTCCTAACATTATTTCTTGTTTTTTTCAAGTTTCTTCTAAGAGGACCACAATGTTATGGCTAAAGTACAAAATATACCTTGTTTTGAGAAAAGTCTGGAAAGTTTGCTGTGGTTATTTTTCAAGTTTACATTCACACGATATCAGGGAAATGAAGTTGAACTGAATTAGAGGGATGGTAAGAGCAACAGCTTGCAGTTATGGGACATTCGCACTTTTTAAAAATTCTTTCAGTCTTGTCACCTCATATGCTTCTGACAAATGTCCACAGGTAGTGGGAAGGGCAAGGAGTAATGTGTGTGTTCTAGACCCAGTGAAAGGCAAGCATGGAGATGATGGGACTTGCCTAAAATTAGCTAGCTGGCTTATCTCTTGGCTTCCTTCTATTTGCTTTTGCTTACACTATGACTCTCTCGCTCTCTTATATTTTTCCTTGTCCCATTAAAAAGTACATATATATTGACATTTTGGAGTCTGATACAATGAAAGTAATATCTTGCTTGCATTTGAATTTGACATTTTGGTCCTACCTTTTTCTTCTGACCCCTTGATGTGCCCCACTCCAGTTTCCAGTGATCTTTGGTTGTACTTCTCACCTCTAACTCAATTTGATTAGGGCCAAGTGGAGAACTTTTCACACACTACTATCTGAGAAGGATTTCCTTGACTCCCTACAGGCAAATAGTGCAACGTATGTGAGGGGCTGCGTCGGTTGCCCCTGTGTTAAATGAGGTCGGTGGTAGTATATACCAACCTGATAGGACTGTGGTGAGGAGTGAATGGAAAGTGGTTGCATGCACACCATCTGACATGGGGTCTGGCCCATAGTAAGTCAGCAATTTAATGCTAGCTGTTCTTGTGAGACATTATTGGATAGTGAGGATAGTGCTTTTGAGCAAAGTTGAGAATTGAGGATTAAGAATGAGTTTTTCATGAAACACCACCTGCAGCTAGCCACCTGGAAAGTAAATTTTTCTAAATAGCAAACAAAATGTCCCTAGGAACTTTGCTTCTAGGAATACTGAGATAGCTGGTAGAAAGATGGATTCTCAGGAGAGGACTCACACTGCTCTTCCAGGAGAGAGCCTAACCTGGTGAAAACATGGGCAAGAGGGTGCACCTCTACAAAGGTGGGCTGTGAGAGGCATCTATTCCCAAAGAAGGGCCTATTTTTTTAAAAGGGTCAGGGCTATTCCAATGTGACCACTGACGAGACTTTTTCAAAGAGCCCTTGGGCTTCTTTCAGTGCAACTGGTCAAAGAGGCGAAGTCCCTCGAAGTAGGAATGAACAGTTTCACTTACTTTGTCAGGAACAGCATATGTTTGTGTTACATTTATTTTTGGCTCCGTTTCTCTTGATCTCTAATGCATACTGTGCTTCCTGATCTCTATGCCTCAGGACATTGGCTGGATGGCCAAATAGGACAAATGGTCCAACTTTTTATTTGGGTGATTCTCTTTCATATTCCACCCTGCTCAAAAGAATGGAAAATGTATCAGCCCATGAGATTCAAGTTCTGATATGAATGTCCCTCTCCTTTAAACAGGAGGAAAAGAAAATAGTCACAATGGTCTCCTGAAAACTAACCAATAAGCGAAGATCACCAGAATACAGTTTAAAGGTGGGGAAAGTGATATTTCCAGGAAATCGTGGGACCACCTACTTCTAGAACACCTAAACTGCCTTCCCTGCCTCATCGTATGTTTAAGTTTTTTCTCCTAATTGGAGCTGGTTGGTGGGACAAAGAGGCGAATCATTGGATAGAACCTGTTAATGCTTGCCAATAGCCATTGGATTTTCATTTCTGATCCAGTTTTTCTCTCAGACGTCCCTTCTGTGCAGTCCCTAGCAGTCAACAGTTGCCTAAATTTCCATATTTTGTCTTCTTGCTCCTCCTCCATAGGTCAGCTTAGTAAATAAGTATGTATGTTTGCTCATTATCTCTTTCCTGTTTGAAGCACAAGCTTTAAGAGGTAAAGAAGAATAAGGCTGAAATTGGTTCCTATAAAAAGCTTCTAGCTTGCTGACATGCATTGTTTCCACAGAGTAGTTTTCTGGTCCTTGTTTAAAATTTATTTTTGGATAACTCTAATAAAACACTAGCCAGTTTGAATTCATTTTCCAGTTTGCAAAAAACACTGGATTGACAAACACTGAGAGAGCTAAAAATAACATAAGACAGAGAAGAATAGAATTTTAGAGTTAGAAGAGGACATGAACATCATCTGGTCCAATTCTTTCTTCTACAGACAAAAATATGCAAGTTCAAAGAACTTAAGTGCCTCCCCCAAGGTCACACTAGCTAGTACATGATTGAGCTGGGACATGAACCCCTATTTTTCCACTTGTGGACCCGTATTTTTCCACTATTGAAAATAATTATAAAGCCACAGGAAGGACCCATGGTATAAAATGTCTATTTCAGAGAGGGATTTGCCTCAGATGAAACAGCCATTCTAGTTCTGTCCTCCGCCTGCTTATTCATCCTTAATTATTATCATTAATTAGTATTTATTGATTCCTCTCGGGTGAACTACTTCACTGCACAAATTGGTATTATAAGCAGTCTTGGAGATTACAAACTAAAAGGGGCAAAATGAGAAAATGTGACTATAATTTAAAACCTTGTCCTCCGGAACTTTACCAACATTACTCTTATCTTATAAAATAGATCATCCATCAAGGCAATCAGTCCAACACCAGGGACAAGACTCTGAGAAGGATGAGAAACTGGTTTCTTTTCCTTTCCCTTTCTTCTTTTCATTATGGCTTCCTTGCCTTTCATGCTTTGATTTATTACTTCTTTGAAGAATTGACTGACTCATTTATTGAGTCAAATATTCAACAAATATTTGGTGCATGCCTGCTGCATGACAGTCTTGGGAACACTGGCAGACAGAGTCCATGTCTTCAAGGGGCTTAACACCTAGCATAGGGGAGGGGAGACACATAGGAGGGTGACCAATTAGAACCTAACGGCAATAGCAGTGTTTCCTGTCTTTTTCACAGCATGACATACACAGAAAATGATAATATTATACGACAAATTGTAGGACACTGGTGCTAGTTTAGAATCCTGGATGAGGTCAGTCTTGGATAGAGGCAAATGAGTGGTATGTCCTGGATGCCTTGGCTCCATATAGCTACTCCAGGGGGCAAGGTGATCAACGTCTAGCCCTGGCTTGCTGGTTGGAACACACTGGAATAGTCCTGGGAAAGGAGATGTTTTCCTGAACTGAGGAAGTTATAGCAAAAATAGAGAAAAGAAGATTCACCTGAAAGGTATTTGGGAAGTAGAATTGACACAACTTGGTGAGTGGCTGGTATGTGGGGAAGAAGTCCAGGGACAATTCCCAGGTATCTGACCTGAGCAATGAGCTGGAGGATGGTGCTATTTACTGAGACAGTGAATATTGGATGAAGTGGAAAAGGAAGAGGAAGAAGCCATGAAAACCCTTGAAGTAGGTTTATACCCTTGGATGAAGTGCAGCCAATTTCCAAACAACGTGACTGCGGTCAGAATGTAGAGAGTAGGCTGTAGTCAGAGCTGGAGTGGGTCTGGCCTGCTTTAAACTCTGCTTGAGCCTGACAAGTTAAGGAAACAAACCAGCTGTTTTGAGGTTTCTGCCTTTGCCTCTGAGTCCTGATGCAACTATTTTTATGTGATTGCTAATTAAAGAATAAAGTTTTAAATAAGTAAAAAAAAAGTATGAGTTTATAGGGAACTATAATGAGTTTTCTTTTTTTTTTCTTTTTGATGAGGAAGATTGGCTCTGAGCTAACATCTGTGCCAATCTTCCTCTAGTTTGTATGTGGGATGCCACCATAGCATGGCTTGATGAGCAGTGTGGGTCCACATGTGGGATCTGAACCGCTAAACCCTGGGGTCACCGAAGTAGAGTGCACAAACCCAACCACTATGCCGCTGGGTCAGCACATGATGAATTTTCTTTTGATGTTGACTGTGGTTCCCTGAGATGGAGACTCTGAGATGGAGAGTTGAATACAGAAGATTTATTTAAGAGTTCTCATAAGAGATCATCCTATAGGGAAGTGATGAAAGGAGGGCTGGGCAAAGAGAAAAGCAGATGTGAAATGCAGTTTGTCCACCAATGCTGCTTGGAGCTCTGGACAGCACGTCACTGAAAATTGAGGCAAGAGGGCCTGGCTTGTTTGTCCCCACATTATCCAATCATTTGCTGTGGGCTCCCTGCTGGGATAGGGCATAACCTTGATGGTACAATTTCCAGTAAGGGACACAGCTGTGAGCAGACAGCAGCTGATATTCCAAGCAGCTAGGGGAGAGCAGGATGGATAGGCCGGTACTGAAGAAGGGATGCGGGTACATGACTGGAGTAACCACTGCTCTGGTAAGTGAAGCTCTCTGGGAGCAGCACGTGTGGGTCTGGAGGTAGGAAGAGAAGTCTGGGTTGGAGAGGTGAACTTGGCATTCATTACTGTGTAGAAGATAGTTGAAGTCATGCATTTGATTCCAGTGAAAAAAGAATTCAAACTAGAACAGAACCTTGGGCAATATCAAAATTTAATGGGTAAGCTGAAGAAAAGGAGCCCAGGGCATGAAGAAAGAGTGTGCTCTTCCTTCAAGGAAAGGAGGAGGTTTCCTCCTCAAGGGAGGTTGGTCATAGGAGCCAGGGAAGAAGGCATATCAACAGTATCCGTGTTGCAAGAAGGCCTTGAAAATGTCAGCTGCATTTAACAACCAAGAGATTAGTTGTTATTTGAAGGGGAGTAGTTTCTTTGGAACTCTGGATTATAGTACGTGAAGAGAAGAGCAGAAAATGAGACTATGTGACACTGTGTGCAGACAGCTTTATCAGGAAGGTTAGCTCTTAAAGGAAGGAGATGGAGTGCAGTAGAGGGAGGGCACAGGATGGAAGATATTTTGCCCTGTTTTGTTTTATTTTGAAGGGAAAGATTCAAGCATGTGTGAGTGCATATCGGGGAGTAGCATTAGCGGGTAGTGGGCTGAGAGTCTGAAAAGAGGTGGGAGTGAGAAAGGAGGCTGAAGAGGCAGGTGGGGGTCAGATTCAAAGCACAAATGGAGCATGAAGCCTTGGCGGATTTTAGCTGCTTAAAACAAGAAAGATAACTGAACTCAGAGAACAGCACTTTTGAGAATTACATAATAAACATTGGGTATATCAACAGATGGAGTTTGATTCAAACTCTTCATAATCAAAGGCAGTGCTGAAAAATACCCACATACAGACAGACCGTCTCTGAAGCCACTGGAAGATACTTAGAAAATGTGCTAAGCTTCAAGAGGCAGTAATAAGAATGCAACTTCTAGTTGCTTCACAAAGTGATCCCTCAGTGAGAATAATTCATTTCATTTTAACAAGCTTGCTTTTAGCACCCAGTATGTGTAGGGACAAGAGACATAGAGTGTGGAAAGAGCAGTGGACACAAGGTTCAGCTCTTGATATATTGAGGACGTTCAGGGAGAATTCATTTCTTTTGCGAAGCCATTTTTCTCCTCAAATCAAAGTCATCGTTTCTGGTTTTTGAAAATCTAGCTCTGTGAATTTGGCAAATGGTCACCTGTCTGGCCCTCTATTTCCTCATCTGTAAAATGCTGTTTGATGATCTCTAGGCCTCCTTTGAGTTCTCATGCTCTGGATTTAGTAGATGCGCTCTTTCAGGTGTGACCTAGAAGGAAGAATGTTGGCAGATATGAATTGTCCCCAGTTCTTCTTATATGAATTGATAGCATTAGGTGAGGTTCAGAGAAGTTAAGTGACTTGCCAAAGTCCCACAGGGAGACAGTGAGCAACCTGGTGGGGAGTTGGCTGAATCCCCACCTCCCACCTGTCAAGTCCTCATCCTGGGTCTAACAGGGATACCCACAGCAACAGGGTGAACATGGACTCTCTCCCCAAAGGCATTCATTTGTGTGGTGTCCATGATTTTAAAACCTTATTTTTGTTTTAAAATTGAAAATGGCTTAATAAAGAACAGAATATAAAATTCGAGGAAAAATGAAACGTCAAAGGAATTGTGCAGTTTGCAAAATTACATTTGGTAAGCACTTTCTAACGGCTTCAGAGCAGTTTATATGTGTGTGGGCATTTTCAGCACTGGCTTTCAGGTTGCAGTCCTGGACTTAGTTCTTCTCCCCTGCTACTGCAAATATTTTGGTGCAAAAGCTTGCAAATACTTTCAACCAAACTGCAGTATTTTCAGCCCCCAAAGAAAAGTAAGTTGTAGAGAAAGAGGGCATCTGAGGTTGACTGTTTCATCTGGGAAGACCTATAAATCACCAGAGGCTCCAGCCCAATCAATGCATGCTGAAAAATTTGGACAGCAGACAATGCCCCAGTGCTCCATTGGGTAATGAACAAATGTATACAATGGAGAATAGATTGATTTTTTGATGAGTCCTATTAGCATAACCATACAGCATGAAGCAGAGTTATTATTTGGGATAAGGCAGGGCACAAGCAAATGATGCACACCACTATTAACCATATATCTCCTTGAGATGATAGACCTATAGTCTCTAATGTATGGGGTTCTCACACTGGAAGAAGGTCAGCAAGACTATTTAGGTGCTGGAGGAAAACATTAAGAGCTTTGTATTTATATATTTTTACTTCATTCTTTTAACTTTTTGTATGTTTTCTAAACGTATAATATGTAAATATAATTGTACGTGGGGAATTTACCAAAAAGTACCTATATTAGGAGTATATACTCAAATCTATTTTACTAATGGGGTGTGTTATCAAAAAAGTTTAGAGACAAATCTCTGGAATACTTTTCTGTGCTTTGACAGTAAACTAGTAGAACCCCAATCTTTTGTCCCATACTAATGATTAAGATCCAAAGTTGTTAGACTCTGAACCATGGAAACTGATTTCTTACTTCAGCAAAGAGATCTGGAAAATGGCAAAGATGGACATTCATCGTTATTTATTTCATGCTCTTTACATAATAGGCTCCTTGTGAATGGACGTTTCCACACCAAGCTCTTGGAAAAACCATCATTCGATCGATACATTAATGGGACAGGCACTGTGGACTGAGGAATCTTATTGCATTTTCAATTAGAATTACAGAGAAGCAAAAAAAGAATCAAAGAAATTGGACAAACAGATTTGGCTAGTGTAAGCAATATTTCTTTACCAAGAGCATTTGGTATTTGTTTAGTACCTTTTATTTTAGTATTTTGCGCTTTTTTTCTCCAGTAGGGAGTCATTTACCTATTTTAACTACTAAGCTGATAATTTTTTTTCATGTAACACCTTATAGTTTATAAAACACTTTTATGATGTTTGATCCTCACAAACACCGCATTAGGTAAATAGGGTCAATTTAGAATCCCCACACTGTGGGTGTGGAAATTGAGTCTTAGGGAAATTAAGGACCTCATTTAAACTTAAACATAGATCCTTTGAGCCCTTGACTGGGTGTTTTCCAAGATATCTTACTGTAAGGAAAGAGCAGTACAGGGTATGTGATTAAGAAACTGCTCTCTGGTGAGGCAAAAAGTAAATACCTCCAATGGTATCCCATAGCCCATCCTATCTCTTTTCTTTGCCCCTCTTGTATGTTGTCTTTGTTTAGATTAGAAAGACAATATTATAGTTTAAAGAGATCAAGAACAACTTTACAGTTTTTATCCAACCCAACCACAGCTAACCACAGCTAACCACAGCAAACCTGGGAGGAAATACTAACCATTAATGCACAAAGGAAGCTAAAACCAGAGGGGGCTGCTGACAGAGGAGGAGAGCCTACGGTGAGGAAGGGACCTGATTTAGTTAGAGATTATTGTAAGGATGAAGGAAGGGACTTCTTATTGGCAGCAGAACTTTCATCACAACTGGTAATCAGCCTCTTTGTGCCTGTTTCTTCTCTTCCATGTCTATTAAACAGATAAGCACTGAGTGCTCAGCCAGAAAGAGGCCCGTGGAAGTATCGCCAAGAAGTGGTCTTTGACTTTAAAGAGCATAGCATTGAGTTGGGGAGATAAAATATGTCAAGTGTGAAGCAGGCAGAAAACCAACAGAGGCGAGAAGCAGTAGTGGAGGAAAGAACAGTAACTTTAGAGTTAGTATATATGGTTGCAAGTAGTACTAGCTCTGCCATATACCAGTTGAGCCGCCAGGTATAAGTCCTTCTGCTCCCTGGGTCTGAATATGTCTTTAAAGGTTAAAGGAACGGGTTGACTTGAGGTCTCCAGAAGCTATTTTAGTTCCAAACTTTTATGATTTATTTTTTAATAAACCCACATCATTTGTACATGTGAAAATATTGAGAAAATGCAAGAGAGTACGTTTGATTTCCAGGAGAAGGTTTATAAATTGCTGGTGTGTTTCATGTGTCCCTTCCTATGTACATGGAAATGACTTTGTGGGGAAGACTTAGAGGATGGTTGCCCTTGAGAATAGGCTGGAATGAGTAAGAATTTATGAACTAAGGATGGAATTGTGCCGATCCCTGGCTGAATTTTTACCAGTCCTTGGCAAAATGAGGAAATCAAGAAATTATAAAAATTACATCTAAATTTTGATAATATTCTGACATTATTGCCAACTTACATTGGTGCTAAAATATTCTTTTCTTTATAAAATGGTGGTGAGAGCAATAAACACACACATAATTATTCTTTTCCAGAAAATAAAAGACCCATCTTTCTCTCCCCTCCCCCACCTTCAGATTACTGAACCCCTTTTCTAAGGCTACTAACAATTTCCTACTGAACTTTCTTCAGTGGCTTTTCCCTGACAGAATAAAGACCAAGCCCTATCCTAGTGTGTTAGCTTCCTTAAGCTGCTGTAACAAAGTACCACAAACCAGGGGCTTAAAACAACAGAAATGTGTTCTCTCACGGTTCTGGAGTTTGGAAGTCTGAGATCAAGGTGTCAGCAGGGCCACACTCCCTCTGAAGGCTCTAGAGAGGGATCCTTCCTTCCCTCTTCCTGACCCCTGGTGGCTCCCATCAGTTCTTGGCATACCTTGGCTTGTGGCAGCATCACTCCAGTCTCTGCCTCCGTTTTCACATGGCCACCTCTGTGTGTGTCTGTGTCTTCACTGGCATTTGTCCTGTGTGTTCAAAGTTCCCTCTTCTTATAAGGACACAAGTCGTTGGATTCCACCTGCCCCAATTCAGTATGATCTCATCTTAACTAACTGTGCCTGTGAAGACACTGTTTCCGAATAAGTTCACATTCTCAAGTTTTGGGTAGACGTGAATTTGGGGGGACACTATTCAATCCAGTACATCTGGTGTGAAAGGGTCTTCACCAGTTTGTCATTCACACTCTCTCAGACCTTGTCTTCCAACCACTTCATCCCATTCATGCTATATTTTTGCCGTCTGTGGTTGCTTAAGTATGGATGCTGAACTTCTCATTCTAAATACGGTACTCTCTGAATATAGCAACGATTGAGATAACACATGCACTTCAGCAAAAATGTAGTAGTGAAAGTTACTCAGGTTGGAAGAGAAAAGTATATCTTGTTTGGTTATATTAGTGGAACAAATGAGTGAATAAAGTGAAAGTAAAGGACATAATTTTTTTCTGAAGAAAACAAAGATACCCTGGGGTCCAGTAATTCCTTTGCCTAATAATTGAGTCTAAAGAGAAAAGCCAGAGAAGTAGAAAATAATTTGTGTGCAAAGATGTTCCTTGGGGATTATTTTCAAGGGCAAAAAATTGAGAACAAAGGAAATAGTCCATGGTGGGGAATGGTTAAATAAGTTGGAGTATATACATATCTAAACCCATTAAAATTTATGCTATCAAAATTTTGTTTTTGAAAAATATGTTAACAGTGGGAAAAAACTTACAATGAAATATCAGAACAACTAGAAATGAAATTATATACAGTCTGATCCCAATTATTTAAAGCAGTGGTTCTCACTTGGGGGTGATTTTGTCTCCAGGGCACATTTGTGACGTCTGGAGACACTTTTGGTTATTACAGCTTGGGGGAAAGGGGAGCATCCTTCTGGCATCTACTGGATATAGGTCAGAGATGCTGCTAAACACCGTCCTTGATTTAAAACATATAACCTCTTTATCTTTACATTTCTGTCTCTCATCTTTAAAAAAGTATAATAATCTAATTCATAGGGTTGTGGTGAGAGTTAAGTTAGATAATATAAGGAAAGCACTTAAGACGGTGACTGGAGCATAGTAAATATTCAGTAAGTGTGAGTTATTGTTAGTGATTATGTGTCACAGCGCAAAGAAAGAGAGGAAATACATCAAAATACTGTAGTGATAATTTTATAGGTACTGTCAATGCATTCCAGCAAAAGACCATTAGGGTCATATCTGTACTTGAATAAGTCACAGCTAAGGAGGACACAAACCCTAAGATTTCAGCAAGAGCGTGTTCGAAAGGACCTGTTATAGGGTTTGGGCTTTGGCTGGGTCACTGTGGGAGGGTCTGAGGAAGCAAGAGCTTCACTCTAGATGGGATGCTGTCAGAAAGCGGGGGCAGTTCTGTGACTCAGCATCTTGATAAATCTTACCTACCTAAAGGGAGGGCAGACTAGAGTGAAGACAGAGCTGTAATTGGTAAAGAAATGGCTGAGAGGGAGTGTTTGATATTTTGTGGGAGGCACAGTGACCTTGTAATCATCTGTTCTTAGACAAAACTACGAAGTGGCCTTGCTTGGTCTCATTTTATTATGGTCTCAGAGTATTCTTGCCTGAGGTTGGTACCTTGTAAGATGGTTTATATCCAACAGGAGATTAACATGGCCAGCTCTGAATAACAGACCAGCTTCTGAATGTCAGAGGCTGCTTTCTTTCTTTCTCAGTACTTGTAATTTTCTTAACACTTTTAAAATGTTTTCTGATCTTTCTCCTTTGAACTTGTATTGCTCTTGTAATTAGTGCTCATTAAAGAGTAATAAAAGACATACTCATGGAAAAAGGAGTCAGGTCTGCAGTACTGTAGAATGAAACCTCCAATCTCTAGAACAAGGCATAAGGAGAAAATTGTGAATAATTTGCACTCTTCCAATAGTATTTCGTGACCCTTGCTATTGAGGAGCTTAGAAAAAAAGAAAGAATGTAGCTATTTTTTGGTGCCCCATCCCCCAGGTGGCTCTCTTTATGTAATAGAGAAGTTGTAGGGAAAGATTCTTTGTGGTAATGGCTTTTTAAATGAGTTACACATACTGAAATTGAGTTGCTTCTTCAAAAGAGAATATCAAGTTTGGAAGGCATTATGTATCAATCAATTGAATCCTGATTTATAGAAAATAAAATATGATGTGTCTTTATTCTTTTAAAGAAAAGAGAAAAAAATGTACTGCATATGTGAAAGAAATATGAATGTCTTCAGGGTCTCATATTCAATAACAAGCAAAGAAAAAACCCAAAAAATTGGATTTTCTCTCTTTCAAATTTTCTAGTAACATTCAGATAAACTAAATTAAATTAAGCATATTTTATGCAACAACCAAAAGCAAGCCTCTTTAAGAACATCTTTAAAATATACATGAATTTTCTCTATATTCTGAATCTTTTTGAGATTGTGTTTGGGGGTCTATTGAACTTTGAATGTATTTTTAGTGACTTTGAAATCTTTCTTGCATTTTATTTTTGAGGAAGGTTAGCCCTGAGCTGACATCTGCCGCCAATCATCCTCTTTTTGCTGAGGAAGACTGGCCCTGAGCTAACGTCTGTGCCCATTTTCCTCTACTTTATATGTGGGATGCCTGTCACAGCATGGCTTGATGAGTGGTGCATAGGTGTGCACCCAGGATCCAAACCGGCAAACCCCAGACCTCCAAAGCGGAGTGTACGAACCCAACCACAGCGCCATGGGGCTAGCCCCCTTTTTTCCATTTTTTAATGTTAAAAATAATTTTACTTATTATAATAATTTTAAACAATACAAAAAGGTATAAGTGAACAGTAAAATCATTCTCTTTTCTACTTCTAATCCCCAGAAGAATGGCTTTCCAATTCTAATCTAATTCTAAATTAGTTATAGGTTATTGATTTTTTTCCTGTTTTTAATTGGTATGAATATATTTACTTTAATCCTTGAAATATGGATCTTCGGTTTGACGTGATAAGACAGTATGTTTCGTGAGGCAGGGTCCATGTCTGATTTTCCCCCTGGATCATCTCTGGTACCTAGCACTGATGCACTTGCTCAGCAGTTTGGGTAAGAGGACACCTCCAAATAGAACTGCAGGAATTCCTTATCTCAGTGACTGCTTTTGTGTGAACCCAATGATTCAGAAAAGAGAAAATTTTTATTCTTCCTTTCTCCATCTCCCATATCCTTTCACAGAGACTTTGCAATTTAACTACATGGTTTCCTTCCCAATTCCTTTTTTCTTTTTTTTTTTTGGCTTCTGCCACTGCTCTGTTTCATTTATTCATCACATTTAGTCTCAACTCTTAAAGTAGCTCAGCTCTTGAAATAGTCTCCCTCACTAATCTCTTCTCCTCTATCCATTCTCACATATTTTTCTAAGTTAACTTTGTAAAACTTAAATCTGGATACTTTCCCTTTCCGAAACTTCTGATGACTCTCATTGCTTCCAAGATGTGGTCCTCACTTTGTAGCACAGGCTTCAAAGCTCTTCTCCATATACTCTAAGCCTCTTTTCTGGTTGTCTTTACCCTCACTCTGTTCTCCACAGCCTTATCCTCATAATCATTCATTCAACCAATACTTTTCGTGTGCCTACTATGCTGCCTGATTATGTACCCTTTCCACGCCATTTCTCATATTCACCATATACTTGTATTTACTTATTTTGTTCCCTCTTCAGAAGTTCCTTCTCTCCGTGCTCCATCAGGAACAGTCTATGTGTTCTTTAAGACCCAAAGGTCCTCTCTAAGCAAAACTTCTGGAGTCCTCCATATTGACCTCCTTGCTCTTTTCTCTATGTTCTGATAGTATTTTGCTTACTTCCCCAATATATGCTCTCACTTTGTTTTGCCTTTTTCATCCCCTCACCCCCCTTGCTAAAGAAAATCTCTTGAATGTAAGAGATTCTTTCGTTTCTCCACTTGTCTTTGCTTTTCTCATGCCATAGACCAAGTGCTGATACCTGGAAAGCCCCCTGTACAACTCAAGGAGTCTTTTGCACAAGAAAATGAAGACAAGCTGTTCTTAGTCAAGGGGGTGGCATAGAGCATGTGCGAGAGATGGTGAAGATCTGAGGAATGAGTTGAGCAACTTCAACAATTGAGGTAAAAGGAGTTTGCTTAATCTATTAGGCATATTGTAGAGGCAAAGTGTATTTTCTATGTTTGGAGGACAGAGAGGGAGGAAGAGAAGACATTAGATAGCAAAGCACACAATAGGTTCTGTGATATTTTTGGAGTTTTATGGCCAATGTGAACAGTCTTTTCAATACTCCCTTTCACAGGTCAATGAGCCTCATCTTTGAAGAATGTGGTAGACCCAAGTGTTGAGGTATCTGTGGAGGGCTAGGAGTAGTGTGGGATCACTTTAGCTCGTGGATTTCTTAAAATGAACAAGTTCTGTTCTACATTTATTGTGTAGGTCTCAAATTAACACTCTTCCCCAAAATCATTATGTAGGAAGCTGAAATAGATGATCTGAAGAGTCCCTTCCAATTCAGAAGTTTTGCAATTATCAGAGACTATTCCCACTTAAAACTATTGAGAGTCACTTGAAACTTTAGGGTTAAGATTCTCTTGCCCTTATTACTTGGAGTAATTTTGAGGTGAAAGTCACATTCAAATGAGAATCATCATAGTAATCATAATCCCTGACATTTGTATGGATTTTTTATTAAGCTCATATAATCTCGTTTTGAAGCTATGAGTCTAGAGTTACTAATTTTCATTTTCCTCCTTTCTTCTCATTTATTGTTGCCAAGGTACTCTGATTTTCCATGATGGTTAAGATAGCTTAACATTTGCAAATGGTTGCATGTGGATCTTTTTATATGCTGATGGAATATGTTACTGAACTGAATAATCATATGGTATTTAAAACAAGTCACATGAAAGGTAAAATTTCTAAACACCAGAGAGAAGCTCTTCCCATTCTTTTTAGCTTTCTTAAAGCTTTTGAAAAGCAACAGATTTTTTGTTATTTTCAGTTGATAAACCATCATATGAATCGATATTCTGTGTTCCAAGGGGGGAGGTTATAAGAAAATAGAAAGAAGTAGAAAACATTCAAATAACTCTTTTGTTCAAAATTGCTTCCCTACCTTCATGGATTTTTTTTTCTATTGTAACATCATAAACACTTACCTGTGAATATATTTCAACCTAAATAGACTCAGTTACCCATGTCTCAGAAATATTCCAAATCCTCTGTAGTTATCTTCATTTAAAGTCATTTATACAATTGTTTTTCTATGAGGCAGATGCTGTGGACTTTTGTTTTGTAATTGCTTAGGAGCTATTGAAAAAATTAAGTGAGATGATTCAGTTGTGTGGAGCAGGTGTTTCTGGAATCCTGCTAAATAATATATTTTCTTAATTAACATAAACAAGCATTGTTGGCTTTTTGGCACTGAGTAAATTCCAGGTTAATATTAAGTCTGGAAATACGTTAGCTATTCTGAGCGTTTCATTTGCCAAGATGATGTATAACTTCAAGATCAGAAAACCTTGGTTCAGATTTGCTTTCATCCACTTGAATCTGTCCTCAGGCAGTTCACTTCCTCTCCAGGTTGACTCAACAGCATCATAGTTTTGTCAAGCTATCATGTACTCTCATGACACCATACTGTTTTGTTATAGCACTTGTCACAATTTTGATGCATATATTTAATTGAGTAATTATTTCCTGACTGTAAATTTTCTCTAGGATGTAAGTTTCTGGAGGGAATGAATAGATTGTCTCCAACTTGGACACCTTGGGTAGCAAGCCTGACTCTGGATGTTATCTGTGCCTCTACTTATCAGACAGCTGCGATCAAAAGCTGTTCTTCTAGGCAAATTTCATGTCACCAGGGGTAATCATAAGAAATATAGTTAGATTAGCTTTATATTCTGCATGTGACAAAATTTCATGCATTATTTTAACTCACTTTAGTTCAAAGAAGATCGACTTACTCCCAAAATAGCCAGTTCTAGGAGCTACTTTTCTAGAAAAATTCAATAAAAATCCAATAACTCTCTCACACTGGACCTTCCTTCATCAGCTCAAAATGTTTGACCAGAGTGGTGGGACATTTCACTGATTTTCAAAATGTTTTTACTTTCCTCGATCTAAATGTCAGGGGCATTTGGCTTATCTCCTTGGGATCCTAAGGAATCATGAAACGAACATGGTTATCAGATGGATCTACAATATTGAGAAAGAGTAGTTTTATTTATAAACTCTCGTATTGACTTATACACAAAAAGATGGAAACATTCAAGGTGACCACTGTGAGAAGCTGGATTCATTATTCAGTTTTTACCTTTTCCTTGTCATCCATCATCTCTGTCTCACTACGGAATGTCAGGGCTAGGAAGAAGCTTTCAGGTCCCCTGCTCCTACCTCTCCTACATTGTCATTTTACAAATAAGGAAACAGCCCAGAGATGGTAGTGAGTTTCTTAAGGACAAACTACTGTAAGAGCCAGGACTACAACTAGAAGTCAGACTCCAAAGTTCCCCTGTGATCTCACCTCTGCCCATCAGCCTGACTTTATTTCTACTCCTTTTGTCCTCTCTCACTTCACTGTAGCCACACAGGTCTTCTTGTGTCTCAACACATCAGGCTCACTCCTGCCCCAGGGACAGTGACACTTGACATTTGTGTCTGTCTCATATGCTCTGTCCCAGATGTTTGCATGGCTCTTGACTATTTTACCAAATGTGAATACCACCCCATCCCACTCTATTCCCTTAGCCTTCTTCAGTTTCCTGCTTTGTACTTATTTCCAGAAAGTATAATGATTACTTATTTGTTGTTTACTAATTATTGTTTGTCTCCATCATTGGAATGTAACTCCACAAGCATAGAGAATCTTGTTTACCTTTCACTATCATTTCTAGAACAGAACTTAGCATAATAGAAATGTGCAGTCAATAATTATTAACTGAACAAATGAGTGAGTGAATGAATGCCATTCTTACAGTCTACTGCATAGAGGTCAAGTGCACAGGCTTTGGCTTAAAATAGAACTGATAGCTTTACCACTTCCGTGAGTGCATCCTTGGGTAGGCAATTAACTATTCTAAGCTGCAACTTTTTCAGCTGAAAAACTGATATAAAATGAATACGTTTCTTGAAGGATGGGGAAGGTTAAAATGATATGATGCCTATAAAGCATTTGCTCCAAAGCCTGTGACATAATAAGTATTTGATTAAACTTTAACCATTAATATTATTCTGTCAGCCACCCTCAGGTTATTTGCAGAACACACTGGGTCAGTTAAAGCTCACTGTGAGAGTGACATTAGCAAAATGGTGGAATAGGAATTTTCTACCATTTCCTGCCGTAAAGAACACCGATTTTTTTTTATTGAGTTATTGATAGGTTACAATCTTGTGAAATTTCAGTTGTACATTAATGTTTGTCAGTCATGTTGTAGGTGCACCACTTCACCCTTTGTGCCCACCCCCCACCCCACCTTTCCCCTGGTATCCACTAAACTGTTCTTAGTCCATAATTTTCAATTCCTCATATGAGTGGAGTCATACACAGATTATCCTTCTCTCGCTGGCTTATTTCACTTAACATAATTCCCTCAAGGTCCATCCATGTTATTGCAAATGGAATGATTTTGTTCTGTTTTGCAGCTGAGTAGTATTCCATTGTATATATGTACCACATCTTCTTTATCCATTCATCTGTTGCTGGACACTTAGGTTGCTTCCACGTCTTGGCTATTGTAAACAGTGCTGCAATAAACATTGGGGTGCATAGGACTTTTGGGATTGCTGACTTCAAGCTCTTTGGATAAATACCCAGTAGTGGGATGGCTGGATCGTATGGTAGAAGAACACCAATTTTGACACTCACCCATGGCTGAGGGTGCCTTTGGGGAAATCTGGGAATCCAGCAGAGAATTTTCAGGCCACTACTGGAGCAAAAAAAAATCCAATATTAGATATATCGAAGAGGGTAAGAGGAACAGTTTCACTTTACTGGCGTCACCCCTCCTTCAGGGAGGCACAGCTTAGTGCCAAGAGAGACTTTCTTGGCCTGTAATTCTCCTATGGGTGAGAGGGAGAGCATGTGAGTGAGTGCCTGGCTTCCCAGCTGTGTGAGATGCTACCACAGAGGCTCGCTTCATTCTTGCTCCACCCAGAATACTGAGGTGTGTCGCATGATTCGTGAGAGGGGAGGGGCTTGGAGAACAGCTGCCAGGGTGCTCGAGGGCATCAAAGGGATGCAGATCCTACTAGAAACTTTGCAGACTCCATCAGGAAGCCTGCCCATGAGCTGTTGGGGACACCTCGCCTGTGGAGTCCCCCAGTTGGCACACGGGCACCCACTATGCTTGGCATACTTCACCCACACAGCCCCATACCCCGTGGAGGGCTCCCTGTTTGTGCCCCCAAGGGTGGCAAGTGTGAGCCTTTGCAGATGATTAGTCAGCACCATCAGAAAGGCAATCCGACTCTGAGATTGAGAGAAAGCGCACTCACCTGAGCGTTCAGCACCACCCTAGGTAAAGCAAACGGAGGCTGTTAGCACTCAGCCTGGCTTTGAAGGATAGAGAGAAGGCAAACACTCTTAAGAATTCCCACCTGAGAGGGAACACAAACTGTGGAACAGGTGTATCCATAGACGAGGTCTGAGAGAGCCTTGACATCACCAGCAGGGCTGATGGAAGGTATTTCTATACTGAAGCTTACATTAAGAAAAGAGAAAGCCTTCAAATAAACAACCCAACTTTACACCTGAAGAAAGAAAAAGAACAACAAACTGAGCCCAAAGTTAGCAAAGGAAGGAGATAACGAAGATGAGAACAGAAATAAATGAAATAGAGAATAGGAAAATAATAGAAAAGCTCAGTAAAACTAAGAGTTGGTTTTTTGAAAAGATGAACAAAATTTACAAACCTTTAGCTAGTCTTACCAAGAAAAAAACAGAGAGGACTCAAAATTATAAATGAAAGAAGAGACATTACAACTGATATCACAGAAATACAAAGGATCATAAGAGACTACCATGAACAATTATATGCCAACAAATTGGATAACCTAGAAGAAGTGGATAAATTCCTTAAATCATACAATGTACCAAGACTGAAGCATGAAGAAATAGAAAATATGAACAGACCAATAATGTGTAAGGAGAGAGAATCAGTAATAAAAACCTCCTAACAGAGAAAAGCCCAGGACCAGATGACTTCACTCATGAATTCTACCAAAGTTTGGAAGAATTAATGCCAATTCTTTTCAAACTCTTCCAAAAAGTTGAAGAGGAATGAATACTCCCATGCTCATTTTATGAGGCCAGCATTACCCTGATACCAAACCAGATAAGGGCACTAGAAGAAAAAACAAAAAACTACAGACCAATATCCCAGATGAATATAGATTCAAAAATTTGCAACAAAATAGCAGCAAGCTGAGTTCAACAGCATATTAAAAGGATCATACACCATGATGAAGTGAAAAGATTTATCCCCAAAGATGGTTCAACATACGCAATAAATATGATACACAACACTAGTAGAATGAAAGAGAAATATCATATGATCATCTCAATAGATGCAGGAAATGTATTTTAAAAAATTCAACATCTTTTCATGGTAAGAATTCAGCAAATTGGATACAGAAGAAATGTACCTCAAAATAATAAAGACCATATATGACAAGCTCATAGCTAAATCATACTCAAAGGTAAAAGGCTGAAAGCTTCTTCTCTAAGATGAGGAACAAGACAAGGGTGCCTACTCTAACCACTCTTATCCAACATGGTACTGGAAGTCCTAGCCAGAGCAAGTAGGCAAGAAAAAGCAATAAAAGTTATCTAAATCAGGAGAGAAGTAAAATTGTCTCTGTTTGCAGATGACATGATCTTTATAGAAAACCCTAAAGGCTCTACCAAAAAACTGTTAGAGCTAATAAAGGAATTCAATAAAGGTGCAGGATACAAAATCAACATACAAAAATCAGTTGCACACTAACAGTGAATTATCTGAAGAAGGAATAAAGAAAACAGTCCCATTTATAATAGCATCAAAACAATAAAATACTTATGAATAAATTTAGCCAAGGAAGTGAGAGATCTGTACACTGAAAACTATAAGATATTGATGAAAGAAATTGAAGACCCAAATAAATGGAAAGATAGCCCGTGTTCATGGTGTGAAGAATTAATATTGTTTAAATGTCCATACTTCCTAAAGCCATCTATAGATTCAATGCAATCTCTCTCAAATCTCCACTGGCATTTTTCACGGAAAAAGACAGTCCCAAAATTCATATGAAACCACAAACCTCCTGAATAGCTAAGATAAAGAATAACAAACCTGGAAGTATAACACTTCCTGATTTCAAACTATATTACAAAGCTATAGTAATCAAGAGAGTATGGTACTGGAATCAAAACAGACATGTAGACCAATGGAACAGAATCAAGAGCCCAGAAATATATGCATGCATACAGGGTCAACTAATCTTTGACAAGAGAGCCAAGTATACTCTGAAGAAAAGACAGTCTCTTCAATAAATGGTGCTGGGGAAACTGGATATTCACATGCAAAAGAACATATTTGGACCCCTCTCTTACACCACTCACAAAAATTAACTAGAAAAGGATTAAAGACTTAAAGGGAATACTTGAAACCATAAAACTCTTAGACATTAGTATTGACAATGCTTTTTTAGATATGATACCAAAAACATAAGCAAAAAATACAAAAATAAATAAATGGGACTACATCACTCTGAAAAGCTTCTGCACAGCAAAAGAAATTATGAACAAAGTGAAAAGGCGACCTACAGAATGAGATAAAATGAGAGCAAAACATATAGCTGATATTGAGTTAATATCCAGTATATAGAAAGAATTCATACAACTCAATAGCAAAATAACAAATAATCTGATTTAGAGATAGGCAAAGGGCATAAATAGACTTTTTTCCAAAGAAGGCATACAGATGGCCAACAGGTACATGAAATGGCACTCAACATCTCTAATCACTGGGGAAATACAAATCAAAACCAAATGGGATATCACCTCACACATATTAGAATGGCTATCATCATGAAGACAAAGGATAACAAGTGCTGGTGAGGATGTGGAGAAAAGGGAACCCTTGTGGGCTTTGATGGGAATGTAGATTGATACAGCCACCATGGGAAACAGTATGGAATTCCTCAAAAAATTAAAAATAAAACTACAATAGTTTCCCCTTATCCACGGTTTTGCTTTCCACAGGTCAGGTACCTGTGGTCAGCTGCAGTTCAAAACTATTAAATGCAAAATTTAAGAAATAAACAACTCACAAATTTTAAATTGTGCGCCATTCTGAGTAGTATGATGAAATCTCATGCTGTCCCACTCTGTCCCACCTGAGACGTGAATCCTCCCTTTGTCCAGCGTATCCACACTGTGTATGTTAGTCGTTTAGTAGCCGTCTCAGTTATCAGATCAGTTGTTGCAGTTTCACTCTGCTTGTGTTCAAGTAACACTAGTTAACCTAGTAATGGCCCCAAAGAGCAGTGATGCTGGCAATTTGGATATGCCAAAGAGAAGCTATAAAGTGCTTCTTTTAAGTGAAAAGGTGAAATTTCTCCTCTTAATGAGGAAAGAAAAAAACTATATGCTGGGTTTGCTAAGATGTATGGTAACTTTTATTACAGTATATTGTTATAATTGTTCTATTTTATTATTAGTTATTGTTATTAATCTCTTACTATGCCTAATTTATAAATTTAACTTTATCATGGATGTGTTTGTATAGGAAAAAACACAGTATATATAGGGTTTGGGGCTATCTGTAGTTCAAGGTATCCACTGGGGGTCTTGGAATGTATCCACTGCAGATCAGGGCAGACTATTGTACCATATGGTCCAGCACGCTCACTTCTGGGTATATATCCAAAAGAAATGAAATCACTATGTTGAGGGGATATCTTTACTGTCACATTCATTTCAGCATTATTCACAATACTCAAGACATGGAAACAACTTTGTGTCCATCAAAGGATGCAAGAACATCAAAGGATGCAAGGATAAAAAGCATGTAGTATATGTATACAATGGAATATTATTCAGCCATAAAAAGAATGAAATTCTGCCATTTGTGACAACATGGATGAACCGTGAGAGCATTATGCTAAGTGAAATAAGTCAGACAGAGAAGGACAAATACTATGTATTTCTCATACGCTAATAAAAGCCAAACTCATAGATATGGAGAACAGATTGGTGGTTGCCAGAGACTAGAGGGTAGGGGAAATGGGGAGGTGTTGATCAAAGGGTACTAATTCCCAGTTTATAAGAGGAGTAAGTTCTGGGGATCTAATGTTCAGCATGGCAGCCATAGTTAACACAACTTTATTGTATATTTCAAAGTTGCTGAGAGAGTAGATTCTTAAACGTTCTCACTGCATACACACACACACACACACACACACAAAAGATAACTCTTGTTGTGTGAAAGTAACAGAATCTAGTCCTATCTATTTGAAAAGCTCAGAGAATTAAGGAAAAGCTAAGAACCAAGCTCAAAAAATACTGGGAATTTGAATGAAACCATGATCTGGGCACCAGGAACTTGAGGATACCACCATTGGGGAGCATCATTTCCTTTTTTTTTTCTGTCCTATGATACCTGTCAAGATTCAAATTCCAGTGAGCGGGTCTCTGACGATGTCTCCAGTGTCTGGGACTCAGCAGTCCCCAAACCCAATTACTAACTCATGTTCGAGAATGTTGCAGAGTGCAGAGCCCCATTAAGTCGGCAGCTGCCTCGGTAAGAAGTATTTGACATCTGCATTTTGGGAAAGCAGTTGAGGATTTCTTTTCCTTGGTGAGCAGCAAGCCATGAAAATGGCCTGGCTTATTTGGCAGCAAGCTCACATCCCCAGAGCTGTGTTGGCAAGAAACCTCTTTAACGATCTTTTTGTGCGTAGCACTGAACTATGCAGGACAAGAGTTCCCTCAAATCAATACTCAAGCACATTTAATATCCAGCTAGTTGACAAACTGAATAACTCATGAAAAAGTTGTAAAATGTGTGTTTCCAAAGAGGAGCGGCTTTAAAGAATTAAACAGTAGTTTTTGTTTGTGTCTTCCCTTTTCAAAAAATTGACTGTCAGTTGCTTTGTAAAAGAGAAGCTCTTGGTTGGATTTGTTATAAATAAATAATATTTATTGAGCACTGTAGTGGAAATTTGTCATCATTTTTGACTGTTCAACATGTCACCCTAGTTCCTGTGTTTGGAAAACTCCTCACTCTGTGATTCAAGATGGGCATCACAGCCTTTCTCCCATTACAGAGGCTAAAAATGTGGGCCCTTTGCTTCTCCCAACCCTTACAATGTGGTGGGCAGCTCGGCAATAGTCTGCCAGTTGGTCATGCCTGCCCCAGACTTGGACCTGAGATATTCACGTGGTGAAGCTGGGACCCCAGGGAACTGATGTGGGGGCAGGACTCCTGTTGTGTTGACTGGGTTCTTGGGGCAGCAGAGTCAGCACCCACTGTTCACTGCTACTACTGTCCCTAAGCATTAGACACGTTGGTAGTACAAGCTACCATGTCTAATGCTTGGGGACAGTAGTAGCAGTGATGTCCTCACCACATCATTGTGTGACTGGATTTGGGTAATATACTTGGTCCTAAGCCCATAGCAGGTTTTGAATCTTCCCAGTAATTCTTTAACTAATATCCTTTGATGACATTGTTTTTGTGCTTAGATAAGCAAGAATTGGTTTCTGCTGCCTGCAAGTAAGAATCCTGGCTGGCACAAGGCATTTTTACATTTTTTTGGTTACTTAATCTTTCCCATATTCCAGTGACTTTTGTTCATTTATTCATTTACTCATGAATTAGTTTGTTACTTAATTCACTTATTCAAAACATATTTGTAGAAAGGCCAGTCCTTGCCAGATATTGTTCTCGAGGCTGGGCTATTGTGTTTAAAAGATGAGATAGGTTACTGTCCTCATGGAACTTCATTGTGTTGTAGGAGGAGACTGATGCTAAACAAGTAGACAAGTGAATAATGTCAGCCAGCAATGAATGCTATGGGAGAAACTTAAAAGAATAATGAGTTAGACAGTGATGGATGTGGGCTCAGGAAAGCTGTTCTGAGGAGTCCTGTTTGGCTTGAACCTTAAGAAGGAGGCAGCCAGGAAAGGATTCAGGTGAAGAACTTTCCAGGCACAGGAACAGCAAGTGCAAATCAGCTTAGCACAAGGATAAGAGAGAGAACCAATGTGTGCGACACCTGGCCAAGGTCATCCGTCTAGAAAGAGCTGGAGCCAAGGTTGTAATCCAGATAACGTCTTCCCAAGGTCTGTTTTCTCAAAAGCTATAATTTGGAAAAACAAACAGAGCTAGGAAAACCAAAGGGTGAAACTAATTTACACGAAAAGAGGCAGGCGGATACTTGTTGGAGAAAAGGGTGGATCTATTGAAGAAGAGGAAAGAGAAAGGAAAAGCAAAGCCGAGAAAGGGATGAGTTGGAGAAAAGTCTTTGGGAAGTCTGGAGCACTTGAAATGAGGTATTCGAGGTGGCTGTTGTGCTGGGATGAGCAGTCTTGGTGAAAATGAGTGTGCAGGGCACTGGGGATCAGCTTTGATGAGAGGTGCAGTCTCTGCCCTCATGGAGCTTACAATTTGGTGGGGAAGATGGACATTAAGTTGATAACAAAAACATCTAATTGCAAATGCAATATGAACCCCGCACAGAGGATTATTCCACTATATCATGAGGGGATTGAAACTTGTCTGGGAGTGGGCGTGATCAGGGAAGGATTCCCTGAGGATGTGGCATTTAACTGCTGAGAGTATAGAAAGGAGTTGAGAAGGGTGCAAGCTGACGTTCACAAGTTTGATGACTTACCCTTGGCCCCATACTCTGTTATTGGTTACGTCAGGATTTGAACCGAGCTTTCCTGTACTCCAGGTCCCGTGCTCTTTCTTTGGACCACAGTGATGAGAACTATCTCTGCTCACACACAAACACACACATCTGTGAATACAGACACTCAAGGGCTAAGATCTTAGTTGCCTTCTTGGCCTGTAGGATACTTTCGACAGGAGAAGCAGTGATTGCTAATGACATTCTTGGTGCCTGTGATACTTAGATCACTTTATCAATCAAATGCGGCATTTGCTGGCAGCCCTGCCACCTGTCTCTTTCCATCAGTGTCAGAGAGTAGTTCAGTGCAGGCCACAGGTGCCAGCTGTCAGCCTGAAATAAACCGGGGTCTGCCCCAGGATAAGTGTGCTTAGGGAATCTCTTCAGATTGAATTTCTCATCTGACGGCCCCTTCTGAGTTTGAGAATCAAAAAGGAAAAATAAACAAATTATAGATAACTAAACAAACATGTGGCTGTTTATGAGGCGTCAGGCTGGCTGTTACTGCGGCTTCATTAATCACTCTGCCTTGTTCTTCTCTATTGGCCTGGGTTTCATGTATGGTCTATTGAAATATACATGAAGTTAATAGGCATTTACTTAATTGGGCCACTAACCAAAGTGCTGATACTATGGCAATGATTTTCATATAAGGCAGTAGCTGCTCCCCACGGGGAATGTTTTGATTTGACGGTTTGAGAAAAAAGGGAAAGGCGAAGGAAATTGAGTAGTTTTTGATCCCCTACGATGCCAGGAACTATATTAGGTACTTTACATATCCACGTTCTCTTTAATTTAATCCTACCAATATACCTGTGAAATAGACATTATTATTCCCATTTCACAGATGAGACAGCTGTCACACTGAGAATTTAAATAATTTGTCTAAAGACCCAACTAGTAGTTGTCAAAGTTAGGATTTAAACAATAATCTGATATTTTCTCCCCTTTGTTACCATACCTCATGATCCTCATTATCAGCCATCTAGTCAGCATCACCCTTATCAACCCCCTGAAGCTGCACTGTCTGAGAGCCAAACATGTCAATATGGTGTCACAGATACGAAAATATTCCGTGCCTCCAAACCAGAAAGAATTTAAAAGCAGTTTAAATCTTTACCTCACATCTTGCAACATGCCTGAGAAGGAACACAAAGCATGTTGCACAATAACATATCTAAGGAGATATGTCCTTCCATCTCCAAAGTTCTCAGCTTAAGTGTCCAGATTCCCTAAAGATCTTTCTCCTAAATTCATCTCTTTCTGGACTTTCCTTTCCTATGTCTCTCCTCTTCTTTTACAAGTCCAGGTTTTTCTCCATCAAGTAGCCTCTTTTAGTATAAATCATTTTAACCGTTTTACTTTCCCAATTCTGTTTCTTTACCTTCCAAATTATAGTTGTAATTATAGTGGAGAAAGCAGACTTTGGTAACAGAGTACCTGCACTCAAACCTTGGCTCCAGGATGCCCTAGCTGTATAATCTCTGGCAAATGATTTGGCCAATCTGAGTCTCAATTTCTTCTTTAGTAAAGAAGACATAATAATATCTACATCATTAAACTGATTTGAAGATGAAATAAGTTAATACATACAAAGCACTTAGAACAGCACCTGATATAGCAAACACTAAAAAATTAACTAGTATTCTTATTGTCTTATTGATGCTACCTTGATCAGTTCATGAAGAGCCAAAACAGGAACCCAACAAGCAGGTACATTTTCCTTTCAAGGTGGAGGGAGGGGAAACTATGAATAGTCACATGTGATTTTTGAGGGAGAGATCTCCTATCACAGTTATAATTATATTGCTATTCACAATCATTAATATTGTTTAAACAGAAAATTATAGTTACATTGGCATTAATAGTTGTTAATAATTTAAAAGTCAGCGATATTAGTGTAATACTAAGGTTTTTCTGACTGCCTCTGTGGTCAGTGCCTCACATTACCTACTATTACCTACGTGATCTGATTTAATCCTTACAATAACCCTTTGAGGTAGATGTCATCAATATCCTTATTTGACTGATGGAAAATGTCAGGCTATAGGAGGTGAAGTAGCTTTGTTTAAGACAGTGTTTCTCAACCTTTTTCATGTTACAGAGCACTTAGAAAACGAAAGTATTGTACACTGGGGTAAACTGTGGCAAAGATAAAAGACCTTAAGGGCTGAGAGGTCACTGGTAGCCCATTAACATCACAATGGCTAGAATGCTCTAGGGTAAGGGAGAGTCAGAGCAGAAACTCAAGTCTCTCTGACCTCAAAGTCCATGCTCTTGGTGGAGTAGCTCCCATTGGACCAGCCCTCTCACAGGTAATTATAAATGAAGGATAAAAAATAAATATACATATAAAAACTATGTGAAGATGATGGAGAGTGACCTAAGCAGCCAAATCTGGAGAGGAGTTCACACTTGGAAGAATGGAAAAGCATTGAGTGAGTTTTCTGATTTTTATGGCTTTTACTTATGGTTTTTTACTGCTATGTGAGCTAAAACCAGTGATTTTACTGTCATAAGGAATTGGAGGACAGAATTCGGGGCTACTTGAGAAGCTGGAAAATAATGGGGAAAATTGTAGAAAGGAGAGGACCATTGAGGGGAGCCCTCAATTCTTCATCTAAACTCTGCCCAAATCTCTGAATGACCCCTGAACCATGCAAGTGTGAGAGCTAAAAGAAATGAACTGAGATTTCGGTTGCTGCCCACTGAGGTGGAGGCAGAATGTAAAACTGGCTACTTGAAAGCAGCCCCTTTTATTGTTGAATAGCTCAAGGGTCTGAAGGAACTTTCTTCACTTTGAGCTGAAATTTGCATCCTTGAGCCTTCCACCCTTTCAGTGGTCCTCACTCTGCCCTGCAGAGGGCAGCCTGCTCCGTTCTGTGCGACAGCAGTCCTGGAAGAATTTGAAGACAGTTATTGTGTTCTGCTTTGGCCTTCTCTAGGCTGAATGTCTCCATTTCTTTCAGTGGCTATTCGTTTCTCGTGCAATCCAGACCCTTTATCAGCCTGATTGCTTTCCTCCAACTGTGCAATAGCTCTGTAAGTGGTTTTCTTTAATTACAAAAGTAATATATACTTATTGTAAATCAAGGTAAAACCAAATCAAAACCCAAAAAAACCCCAAACCATACACTTCTGTATGAAATAAAAAGTAAATGTGTCTGTCTGTGTGCCCCGCTTAGGCAAATTACATTCCTATGAACAACTGTTAAGGGTTTGTGGATGTCTTACCAGATGATGTCTAGGCATATGCTGTGCAATTATCTGTATACACATATGTGGGTTTTTTTCTTACTCAAATGGAATCATACTATGTGTATAGTTTTACAACTTTAAAAAACTTAATCTATTATAGACATTGTTCTTTTCAAAGCTATTAATTACTTCATTCAAGCACATGGCATCAAAAGTTAGAGTCCAAAATAGAACACAAAGTTTTCATTACTCACCTTAGAATCAGGGCTATTGTAATAGTCATCATGGTTTCATTTGTTCAACAAATGTGTATTGAAGACCTACTGTGCTAAGTGCTGGGATAAAGATATGCGTGATGAAGATATGAACTCACCCTTAAGAACTCGTGGTCTAGTGGCAAAGACAATCTGACCAAAAATTACAAGACAGTGTGATGAATCTATGATTGCATTTAATATTGCAGTTATATTTGCCTCTCCTTTTCTTTTGTCTTTGCAAACTGATATTTAATGTATCTTTTAGAAGTTAGGCAAATTTTTGAATAGGTTACCTTTTAGCTGCCCTTGGACATGCCATTGTTTGCAGGAACCAGGCAAACTGAGTATAAATCTCACCATATAGATGGTAGCCCAAGTTAACCCACACACATACCAAGAGTTTTTGTAAATACCCGCGGTTTTAATCTATCTGATTTTGAGTACAAAACATAAGGTACATCTATAAATGGATAGAAGTTACATAGAGATAAATCTTATAAAAATAAAGTTCTTGTTTTGACAAAGAACTACTATCAAAATTGCAAATGAAAATTTTGGAAGTAATGAGGTCCATGTTATTGGAAATATTCAAGCAGAGTTGGGAAAAGAATGGTAATACTATCAAATGAAGTAATTGGTATAGTAGACATTCAGTAAATATTTGTAGAACAGAGGGAAGGAGAGAAGGGAGAGGATGAGAAGGAAGGGAGAGAACTTTTATTCTTTCATTCAAAAATATTTATTGAACACTTACTCTGGGCCTGGCTCTATGTTAGGTACCGGGAAACAATAGTAATAACAATAGAAATGATCCCTCCTGCCCATTGAATTTACAGTATAACAAAGAACACAACACTGAGCAAAGAATTCACAAACATATAACTACAAGTGATCATAGGTGCTAAAAGAAAAGCTAAGGAGCTGTGAAAGTGTGTGCAGAGGGCTGACCTAGCCTGAGGTGTCAGGCATGACTTCTCTTAAGATTCGAAGTATATGTGGGAACTGAAAAGTAAGGTATTCGAGCATCAGAACAGGTTGTGTGGCTGGAGAGTGCCAAGAACCCTCAAGGCAAATAAGAAAGGCCAGTGTTACTGAAACCCACAGAGCGAGGTAGATTGTGGGATAAGATGGAGCTGAAGAAGTGGCCAGAGGCCAGCTCAGGCAGAGCCTTGAAGGCCACAGTGGGGAATTTGGTCTCATCCTAGGAGTATGAGAGAGTCCAGAAGGGCTTAAAGGCAAGAAGGGACATGTGGAGATTTGTTTATTACAAGATCACTTTGACTGCTTTGTGGAGAATCACCTGGAGCGGGGACAGAGGTGAATTTGAAGGAGCCAGTTCAGGTGGGATAGGATGGTTCAGATGTGACAGGGTGGGAGCATGAAGGGAGATGGTGACAACGGAGATGAAGTGAGGGGATGGATTTGAGAGATTTAAGAGGTAAAATGGGCAGGGCATCATGAGGAAGTAGGTTAGAAGGGGAAGTTACGAGCAGTAGGAGGGTAGCAAGGGTAACTCTTAGGTTTCTGGTTGGTGCAGCTGTGTGCCTGATGGCGTCCCCTGAGTCAAGGAACACAAGATCTCAAGCAGCAGGTTTCTAGAAGAAAAATCCTGATTCCTATTTGGGGTATGTTGATTTTTAGGTACCTTGGGTCATAGCCACTGTTAGAAGCTTTGCGTATTTTATTTCGTTAATTCTCCTAATCATCTTGCAAGTTATTATCATTTTACTCACGTTCTAGTTGAGGATACTGAGGTGCTAGAATTAGATCAATAGTCCAAAGTCATATAGTTCAGACAGAGCCTGGATTCGAAACAGATCTAGTTAACTTCCAAGTCTCTGCTGTTTCTACTCTATTTTTCTAGCTGAGAGTTTAATCAAATGTTTGCCGAGTAGTTATATTGTTGATAAATATGAAAGCCCTTTTCCTAATGGTATTTTGAAACCTCAAAAAAAATAACATTTTAATGCACATAAGGTTATACCCTCCCTGATTTCTTTTTTCTCAATCTTTCTAGAGCTTTAAATAGTCAGAGATTGATACTCCTAGCTTAATCAAAGCAAATTTTTATGCCAAAACAACATAGTCCCAGTAGTTTGAAGTTACCGTTTATATAACCACAATAAAATCGTCTTGTGAAATTCATCAGCCACTACACAGACTAGTTATAGCTTCCTCCAAAATGTGTGGCCAGCCAAACCAGCTGGATCATTAAGACAGAACTGCACATAATTTCATCCTCTGGCTTGTTGCTCTGGGAAAGTGAATGTAGTTGTCATGTAGGGCGGTGGTGTACCATAATGATGATGAGTTTGTATGGACTCTGAGAATATTGGCATTTTAGGGGTGATCCGGCAAAGCTCCTCATGTTACAGATGAGGGTCACAGAACCTGGCAGAGAACAGAACTGTAGCAGCGGAGCTGGTCAGAGAGTTGGGCCAGGAACCCAGCTTGTCAGCCCATCGCTCTTTCTTTTCTGTCAGCAAACATATGTGGTGGATAGCTAGAGAGATGGAGAGGTAGATATGTGGAGGGGTGGATGGACATAGAGGGAAAGACTGATGGGTAAATGTCTTCCCTTTAATAGCTACTAAAGTGCTGATGCTTTACTTGTATTTTCTCATTTAATTTTTACAACAATCTAATGATATTGGTATTATGAGCTCCATTTAGCAGATGAAGAGACTGAGGCTCAAATTATTAGCTTACTCCATTTAGCAGATAAAGAAACTGGGGCTCAAATTATTAGCTTAATATTAGCATTAATACCTAAATTATGTATAATAATATATGTGTGTACTTTTTTTTAAGGATCTTGGAAATCAGTTATAATTTGTGTTTATTTTTATATAGTTGTCGCAAGAAAAGATGGAACTTTCTATATAAGAATGGGACTACAGAGGGAACCTTCATGACTTTCCTCAAAGTCTTGGAATCTTAGGAATACTGTGATTTTTGGACCCAGATCTGGATAAGAATAGGGCTTGTTCATCCACCAGTTTTGGACCTTGAGCAAGTTACTTTACTTCTCCCAGGGTCAGTTTCTTCATCTGTGAAATGGATATAAAAGTTTTCATCTCCCTGAGGGAGAGAAACATCCTGAAGAGGTACTTTTGAAAATTAATTCAATCAGGAATAAGTTAAAGAACCAACACAGCAGAAGCACATGTGGGAAAGAGCACAAAGAACCCATATTCAACTCTTTGTCCACTACTCCCAGCAGACATATGTTGACGCTGAGTAAAGAGTGCTCCTGTGGTCGCTCTGACTCAGTGAGGAGACAAAGAGGGAAAAAGGGAAAAAAGGAGTGAGGGCTGAAAGCTCATATACCTGGTTAGGGCAGAGCCTGGATTTGAAACTGGATCCAGCCAACTTCTAAGTCTCTGCTCTTTCTACTCTATTTTTCTTGCTGTATAGTGGTTGATGAATTTCACAAGCTTTTTGGACTTGGATGGGAGCATGATCTCTCTAAGCCTCACTTTCCTCATCTGTAAAACTGGGAAAACAGGACCTGCTTCATAGGATAATTGTAAAGATTTCATTAGATAATACATTCGAAGTTCTTAGTGCAGTGCCCGATGTATAGAACATATTCAACAAACACATGTTGCTTATTGGGTTACTGGCCCAGTCAGAGGCAGGAATTAGAGAAAAATACCCATCTTTATTGCTATTATTATGGATCCCAATCTCTTGCCTTAACAGATTTATTCAACCAAATTATACTGCTTTTTGTTTGCATCATTCAAGCAAAAGCAAACTCTAATTGGTTTCCCTGTAGCATGGACCAGAGAAATCAAACTGGCTTGGTTCCCTCTTATACAATGAGCTGCAAACCTTCTGTAAGTCATCTCATTAGCTCCCCTGTGAT
Source organism: Equus quagga (assembly GCF_021613505.1). Classification (NCBI taxonomy): domain Eukaryota; kingdom Metazoa; phylum Chordata; class Mammalia; order Perissodactyla; family Equidae; genus Equus; species Equus quagga. The sequence goes on along the minus strand of NC_060273.1, from coordinate 65,185,867 downwards.
ATTTATGAAGCCTGGGATTTGCTAATGATCTTAAATGGGGTTAGGATCTTTAGTGTGTGTTGGAGAGGTGAGTGGTGAAGAGAATCAGAGGACCTTAAGAGATTTTAAATGCAAATCTTTACTGAGCCGTTTTTTTTTGGTTATAGTTACCCAGTGGGGTGTCTGACAAATACAGTTTGGGGTCTTACTTCCCATCATCTGTGTGATTGGATACCATCTGGGCTCGTAGAAAGAGATATAGTCCATAAGATTTGGCTGAACTAATTAGTCAATGAATAAATTATCACAACTGACAAATGCACTTCAAACCAGAAGTAACCACGGGTTTTAAAAATTTTATTAGCTCATCTGAGTCTCTGTGAAAGAATTTGTTTCTAAGGAAATGCACTACATGGAACTGGGAGCGTGGTTCCCATCTCCCCCTTAAAAAAATCCTGACTTCCCTTCATTTTTTAAAACATTGAATGCTGCACTGAAATGAACAGCAAGATGCTAATAAACATCTGAGTTTCCTAAGCTAGATAGATGGTGCACATTAGGTCAATTTAAATAGGTACTCCTTTTACAAGCTGTTCTTCCAACAGTTGCCTTTGTAAAGTTCTAAAGTCAGAGCTCTGTGTAAATTTTCTGCTCAGAAAACAGTGATGGCTTTCTATTATTAAGATATGTAGCCCAATACCAAAGGATTTTCATAATCAATCATAAGAAAGATGGCTAGTCTTCATTGGAGGCTGTGTATCAGACACTTTGCTAAACATTTCTATATGGATTAGATTATTTAATTCTTTGAACAAAATTATGAACTGGGCACTATAATGAGACCTAGTCTATCAATGAAGTAGCTGAGGTTCAGAGAGATTGAGTCATTTGTCCAATGCTATGTAGCTAGCATGTGGTGCAGGAGGAATATGAACCTAGAAGTTTTGTGTTTACCCTACCCCTGGGGTTGGCAACTTACAACCAATGAACTAAGAATGATTTTCCCACTTTTAAATGATTGAAAAAACAAAAAAGAACAGTATTTTGTGATATGTGGTAATTACATGAAATTCAAATAGTGTCCATAAATGAAGCTTTATCGGAACCCAGCCATACTCATTTTTTTACATATTGTCTATGACTGATTTCATATTATGATGGCAGAACTGAGTCACTGTGACAGAAATCATCTGGCTCATAAAATGAAAATATTTACTATCTGTTCCTCTATATTAAATCTGCTGACTTTTAATCTTAACCCATGCATACCCCAGCCTCCCACTATGCTGGAAGCCCTTTCTAGTCTGGGGGCTTGTCCGTAGAGCCTCCTTCAGTCTTCCTTCATGCCATGCTTGCTCCTGGAACAAAACTGAATGCCAACTCTACTTTTTGAATGCCTCTTACACTTCCCAGATCCAGAACAAACATTGTTTGCTTCACTTTGGAAACTTTTGGTTGCAAGCAAATAGAAAACTAAATTCAAATTGGATGGTTAAAAAAGAAAACTTATTAACACATGTAAGAAACATCCAGAAATTTGTCTCACATCAGATACAGTTTCATCTAGGACAAAAATGATATTATCAGAACATAATTCATGCCCGTCCTACCATAGTCGAGCTTTTCCTTCCAAAGCTTCTGTTTCACACCACCTAGTCCAGGATGGATAAGTAAAGAGAGTCTGTGTTTCAGTCTTCATAAAAAAGACTGAGACTCACAACGATTGAACTGTCTCGGGTCATCTTCATGTCCTCAACCAAGAAAAGGAATTACACTGATTGACTCAGAAGTGGATTAAACTCATCCATGAACCAATTACTAGGGCTAAAAAGATGGAATTCCTTGGTTGTATTAAGTCAAACAGTGTCTACTCCTAAACCCAGGGGTTGGGCCAGCATCACTCCAATCACACAGATGAGAAATTTAGGGTATGACTAAGAAGGAGGAATGGAAGAATCGTTGCCAGGAAGCTCCCAACAAATGCCACTGCATTTGCCTGTCCCAAAGCCTCAGTCTTCTATCTACCTGAGCCTGCTCCTGGCACGTAGAATTTTTCTTCCTTTCCTCTCTGCCCCCACTGTCTTTCCCATCTGAAGGCTTGAATTCTAGTGAGTTGTATATATTCTGTCTCTCAACCACTGCTACCACTTGATACTCTTCAAATAGTCAGAGTCTGTTATGATTATTGATTCCTGTGCTAGAGGCAGGAAACCTTCTCACTTAAAAATTCTCCTTTAAGGAATCTTTTTGTGGTTTTAAAAGCATGTTTTGTTGTCCCTTTTAGGAGGGTGATTAATACTGCATGTGAGCTGCCAGGTTCCTTTAATGTTCATTTCTGCTCCTTTCTCCCCAGTCTCACCCACTTGAGCTAGATGGGATGGTGAGGGACAGGGGCAGAGTTGAGGATGGCAAGAGGGTCAGAGAAAGAATGTTGATCAGAAATGTCTTCTTCATACATTACTTCAAAGAAATGATGGGGATTTCATTTTAACATGACAAATTTGAATAAACTACATCAAAATGCCACACCATCATTTTTTTTTTCGCATCGAAGTGTCAAGATCAAAATCTATGTTCGCCAAAACACATGTACCATATCTTCATGGCAGCACTATTCCTGATGACCCAAAGCAAGAAATAGTGCAAGCAACCATCAATAGCGGAATAGTAAGTTGTGGTACATTCACATAATGGAAATCTATACAGCAATGAGGAAGAACAGTCCTAACGATATGGATAAATCTCACATTTAATATTGGACCAAGTAATCCAGACATAATAGAATATACTATATAATTGCACTTATACACAATGCAAGCCATGCATAGCTACCCTATGTTGTTAGAAGTCAACAGTGGTTATCCTAAAAGAGGGCATGAGGGTAACATCTGGGTGCTGGTAATGTTATTTATTTATTTATTTTGCCTAATTGTCAGCTACACAGGTGCACTCATCTGGGAATTTATCAAGGTGTACATTTATGATATGTGCACTTTTCTGTGTGTATATTTCAATGTAACTGAAATTAAATTCGGAAAAAAAAAAAACATGTCAGACAGGCTATGTCAAAATGTCCTACTGTGGCTCTAGTTCTTCCCTCTGTCCCTGAGGCGGGGCTGTGCTGTGAAATGAATGCCACATTTGGGGTAGGGTCTGACCTGCCTGGATCTGCAGGCTAAGGATAGGCGCTCTTTCCGTGTAAGGAATAGAACGAGGTCTTTTGCCTACCCCAGACTGAGGCCTTAACTGAGCTAACCAGCAATGGTCCAAGCACTAGTGAAATTCCCTGGTCAGAAACTCTTGTTGGTACATGACCACGTGTACTCTAGCCAGAAATCAGAACATTCTGCAACCTTGAACTTTGCTGAGACTCTCACCCTCACCACGGATGCTGCTGCTCCAGCTCCCACAGGAGGAAAGAGTTTCTCTGACTTCTGAAGTTAAGCTTTTCTTCTCTCCCTGATGGTAAAGAATGAATAGCAAGTGTTCATTTTTTACCACTCTCTCCCCTTTGGACTAATTGCTTCTTACTTTCAGGTCTGTGGATTCATAAAATTTGTGCTGCAGCTTCATTTTTCAAGGCAAAAGACACAAGTAATCGGGGAGCCGTGCTTCTGAGAGTTTCCATGAACCAGGGAGGAAGATGCCAATTTATATTGTTAAGGTCACTTTCATTCCCATATTGTGAATACTACCAACATGCATTAAACTGCCTTAAAGTGGATATTTGCTTACTCTTGAGAATTTTTTTTGAATGTACTTGGATTTACCTATTAATGCTTTGTGTTAATTGGCCTTTGGGTGCTCCTATTTCCTGTCTTTGAACAGGTCAATTCCTCCTAGCTTGTCATCATTTTCTTGGCCACACTATAAATGTCCTCCGTTTATCAATGCCTGCCTTGGTATTGCCGGTCCAAAGGATGCATCCTGTTTCAAAATGTGGTTTCAGTGATGCTGAAAAAAGAGACAGAGGATGGCTGTTTGCTTTCTGGTACTTGGTAGTTCACTTCCATTTGCATCCTGGAGCTGTAATGAAATATCATGTAGAGTTCCTATGGCGCTGATAAGCCACCCTCAGCCCCTAAAGATAGCTCTGTGTGTGCATTACTGCTTTCCAAGAAAATCCCTGTCATTATGCAAAGTGTTATGCATTTCCTTTCAAACCTAGTCATTTGCATTTTTCGCCTTTGAAAAGGCACATTTGCTTTGAAAAGTGTAATGAAATGTGCCCAAATGAAAAATGGGCCCTGAGGATGGCTGGTGCCAGCATGGGGCTTTAATTAAATGATTAGATGGCAATTTGATATGACCAGTTTTTGAACTGCATCATGTTATCATTTAGCTTTAGGAGGGGAAATGCGGCTCGACCTTTAGAAATACTGAAAGATAATATGAACTTTGCTTCCGACCACTACAGCTATGTACAGAAAGGCTTTTTCTAATTCTCTGCTCCTTTTCCTCTGACCCCAGGCTCCCAGTTCTCATGGTTCTTCACTCTTCCTGAGCAAGCTGTGTCCTTTAATGCTTCCATGACTTTGCACTGTCTGTTTCTGTTACCCCGAGTTCACTTTTTGCTTCTTGCCTTTCTAGGGAGCCCATTGTTTCTTCAAAGGACCCACCCCCTCCCTTTATTTAAGCCCACCTTAATTCCCCTAGACTAGGAGTTAGTAGCTTCTTCCGCTATCCAGAGATCTACAAACTACAGCGTGCCTGTCTATTTTGTAAGTAATGTTTCATTAGAACACAGGCAGGCTCATTCATTTATATCTTGCTTAGGGTTGCCGTTGTGTTAGACTGGCAAAGTAGAATAGTTGGAACAGAGACCACTGCCTACAAAGCCTAAAATATTTACTGTCTGGCCCTTTACAGAAAAAGTTTGCCCAAACAAGCACTTCATTCAATCAGCCATCACATGCTAGTTAGTGACTACAAGCTCCCTGAGGCCAGGAACTCCTAATTTCCTCCCTACTGACTCACTAGCACAAAACACAGGCCTGACAGACAGAAGCTACTTACAAAAGATCAGCTGCACATTGTGGCTGTGAGAATTCAACGAGCTGATGGAGCTGCATTGTCTGTGAGGTGCCTGGTATAAACAGGCACTGAGTGAATGCCCATTGATTGGCCCTCTGTGCTCTCACCCTCACACGTGGGCAAACAGGTCATCTTGTATTTCCTCCAACAAACTCTTGTTTTTCCTGTCTGCAAGGCTTAATATTAATTTTGCACTTATGCATTAAAATTTTAAATTAATGCTAAAGTTTAACCTAAATATCTCTATTTGTTATTTCACCTCATACCTAGTGAGTACTTCATGTATTCTAGACATTGTGCTCAGAGCTTTACATTCATTGCCTCATCAAATAGCTAGTGCCATCCCATTTTATTATCTTATTATTATTTTTATTACGTTATTATTCCCATTTTGTAGGTCAGAAATGGAGGCCCCATTAGATTAAGCAAATAGGCCAATTCATAAGTCTGGTCAAACTAAGACCTAAAACTATGTCTGCTGACACCTAAACCTCAACCCTTCTCTACTGGATGGACGAAAAATCTCCTGCACCATTTTTCTATTTGTGAAGAAAACAAAGGGGCCAGCCCCATGGCTGAGTGGTTAAGTTCGCATGCTCTGCTTCAACGGCCCATGGTTTCGCCGGTTCGGAGCCTGGGCGCGGACATGGCACTGCTCGTTAGGCCATGCTGAGGCGGCGTCCCACATGCCACAACTAGAAGGATACACCACTAAAACATACGACTATGTACTGGGGAGATTTGGGGAGAAAAAGCAGAAAAAAAAAAGATTGGCAACGGTTGTTAGCTCAGGTGCCAATCTTAAAAAAAAGAAAAAGAAAAAGTAAACAAAGCATTATTTCAAAGAGTTTTTGAAAGTATCTATGTCTCATCCATAATTATAGACACAAAATTATAATTTTGTGGAAGTTTATTGCTTCTTGAATGTTGAATCCTGAAGAAAAGCCACACTTTTCCTTCCCACCTCATAAATCAGCATTCGACTGAACTAATTGCAGAGGGATGCAAACCTCACACAAAATACACATACACACACACACACACGGAGGATGTAGTAGCTAAAATGATGAGATAGGAACCAATAAAAGCAAAGTTAAAATTAACGCAGCTGAGATACACTAGGTCTATGCAACAGCAACTCGAATCCATTTGATTAGAGTCAGGTCTGGGGTTAAAGCAATTCTTAGTGCCTTAGCTGTAAAATAGAGCTAAGAAACTAGTATTAGGGGTACTTTCTGGTTTTCTTTTCATATTAAATGACTAGAATGTAAAATCTCTGAGACATGGATTTTTGGTCTGTTCCATTCACAGTGGTAGCTCCAGGAGTTAGAAAAGCACCTTTACCAAGTTTGTACTTTGTATTAGTTGGAGCTCTCCAGAGAAACAGAACAATTAGAGAGATATATATATATATATATATAAAGAAATTTATTGTAAGGAATTGGCTCATGTCACCATGGAGGCTGAGAAGTCCCAAGATCTGCAGTCAGCTTGCTATAGCCCCAGGAGAGCCAACATGCATACAGTTCCATTCTGAGTCTAAAGTCCTAAGAACCAGGAGAGCCAACGGTGTGTGATCCAGTCCAAGAGCCGGCAGCTCAAGACCCAAGAAGAGCTGTGTTTCAGTCAGCTGAAACGTGAAGTGTGAAGACTGGAAAAGCTCGATGGCCCAGCTGCATCAGTCAAGAAGGAGGATTCCTCTTTCCCTCAATCTTGTTCTATTCGAGTCTGCAAGTGATTGGCCCCTACATTAGGGAGGGAAATCTGCTCTACTCAGTCTGCCAATTCCAATGTTAATCTCATCCAGAAACACCCTCACAGACGCGCCCAGTATAGTGTTTGCCCAAATGTCTGGGCATCTCTTGGCCCAGTCAAATTGACCCATAAAATTAACCATCACGCACTCCATAAATATTTGATGATTTCATAAATAAGTGAATCCATGAACGTAAAGCATTTAGAATAGTGGCTAGATCAGAATATGTGCTCAATTCACATTATTATTATTACGAATTTTCCCAAAAGTATTTGAAGTATTGTTGAGCCAAGGTTGGCTTATAGCTAATCATATACAATGCAATGTGTACTATTTCAGATTTGACAGGAGCCTTTCAGTTCTAATATTATCTATGCAAACACTCCATTGTAGGCTATATTGAAAATATTTTCATTTTTTGGTTCTCCTTTGTGAAAAATAATTACCTAACATGTTATTAGAACTCTCAGATATGATGATAATTGTTGCCAGAATTGATTTGGGGTCGAATGTTTCTGCTGCATGTTAGTGTGTATGTGTGTGTTTGTGAGTGTGGAGGGGGTTATGTAGAAACACAAATGAGCATGGGCCCTATGTATTTTTTAGATCTGCTTGTACACTGACATACCAACGCTTTGATATTCATTAGTCAAAATAGTTATAATATTAGAGTGGAGGCTTATGAACAGGAAAACAAAGATAAGTGAATTAGTAATTATCTCTTAATGATCTCCTCTATGCAGTCCTGAAAAGAAAGACAGTTGTGTAACAATTTATTAGCAATATAAAACTGTAGGGAATTAAGTATAAAATGTGTAAAACTGACAATAAGCACAAATGCAATTCAAAGAAGGAGAAGGAATCAATATTACTTGTAATAGTTGGAGGCGGCAAACGTTGAACTAATTGCATTTGCACTTTAAAAATTTAGAATGCTGTTTTCGGTATCCCACTGAAATTGCCCCCTTGCTAGTCTTGTTTCGCCTCCCCCACTCCCACCGCCTCTGTGTCTCCTCTGGTTCATCTGGGGTGGGCGTGCCACGGGCTGAAGTATTCGTGCTCATGATTTACAGCCTTCTTGCTGTTTCTCGTAAATCTATCACAGATATTTCTAGCTTGCAAGAGGTGATTTTATTGACTTGGTAGCTGGCTTGGTTAAAACTAGATTATTTTTGAAGTTAGGGACGTCTATGACCAATGGAATACCGAGTTAAAAAAAAATCAGGCTAGATTTAATCAACTCTGAGGAAAAGAAATCAAAACAACAAATGAGATTCCTCTCTGACGGGTGATGGCTGCTCATCTCTTGTGGTCTCATGGAAGATAGTGAAGGGCTGGTTTGTACTTCTCATCGTTTCGGGAGTACTCCCTGTATTAGTTTCCCAAGGCTGCCATAACAAATTACCGCAAACTTGTTGTTTAAAATAAGAGGAATTTCTTTTTCCAAGGTTCTGGAGGCCAGAAATCCAAAATCAAGGTGTCTCTAGGGCCACACTCCCTCTGGAAGAGAACCCTTCCTTGTCACTTTGCAGCTTCTAGTGGCTCCAGGCGTTCCTTGGCTTGTGGCAGCATCACTCCAATCTCTGCCTCCATCATCACTTGGCTTTCTCATGTGTCACTATATTTTTCCTTCTCTATGCCTTCTCTTCTTATAAGGACATTTGTCATTGGATTTAGGGTCCATCTGGTTATTCCAGGATGATCTAATCTTGAGATCCTTAACTTAATTGTGTCTGTAAGGACCCTTTTTCCAAGTAAGGTCACATTCACAGATACCAAGGGTTAGAAATAGGATATGTCTTCTACAATTCACCCAGTTTGCTTACCCTCCCTGCTTTGTGGTCCATACACACTGAGGAGAGGAGCTGCAATGTTGCCAGCACAGCATTGCTGAGACTCTAATGGTAAAGGGCATACTGGGGATGAAATGAGAATGACTTGACTGAGTACTTTTCAGAGTATGTTTAAAAAATGTTATGTTGTTACTTGTTACTTTTGCCAAAATACTTGTTCTCTTCATTACTTCAGATACCATCTAGAACATGAGCTGTGAAATCTGGACTTTTTTTTTTCCCATCAGATAACAAATCTTAAGAGGAAGTTTCATTTCAGATGACTAACATTTCCCATTTGATTCACATATATCTTATTGCCAAAATGTATATCATAGGATATAGCTATCAAAAGTCCAGAGGGTGACAGCCACGTCTACCTTGTTTCAACAACTTTATCCCCAGAGCCCAGGACACTGCCTGACATATAATAGATGCACAATATTTTTGTTGAATGAGTACTGTTCTATGAAGATCACATTTTCAAATGGGATAAAGGCTGTATTTTGAGTCAACACATGGCTACTCGCTGCTGATTATACTCCAATATTGTCTCCCCCTCCCCACCTAATTCTCTCTCCATGGGGGGAGTGGCAGTGCCATTTTGGTCATTTCCTCATCTTTAGTTTTGTTCTCTAGTTACAATGTATGAAGAGAGATCAAGGAGGGAGGATACCCTGATTGCTCAAGAATATTTTGGAGCACTAGACTTAGAGTTCAAAAACTTTGCTTTACATCCAGAATCCTGCTGGCTTTTGTTATATGGCCTTGGGCAAGTGCTCAGTATCTCTAATCCTCTGCTTTCTCATATATCCATTCATTCAACAAGTATTTATTGAGTATCTGCTAGAAGCCAGGTGCTCTTCTGAGAGCTGGACATCAAGCAGTGAACAATGCAGACAAGAGTCCTCACCTCAGAGATTTCAACCTCATGTAAGGAGAGGCATTATAAATACAAACATAATAAGATATTAAGGTGTATCAGGTAAGTGCTTTGGGGGAACATCAATCAGGAGGAGGAGAGAGAACTGGGGGTTCTCTCAGAGTGGTGGAGGAGTGTGCAGTTTTGAATAAGGTGGCCGAGGAAGGCATCACTGAGCTGTGACATCTGTTCAAGGTCTGAAGGAGTTGAAAAAGAGAGGCTAGCGTGTATCTAGAGGGAAAGTATTTCAGATGGAGGAAGAGAAGGTGGGAAGTCCCTGTAGGGGGCGCTGTGGTGTGCTGCTCAGATCCTCCTTCAGTACTGAGGTGCTCATTCCCTCTGCTTCTGGGAACTCAGCTGGGTCCCTCTGGGAATTGCTCTCATCTGAATAGAGCTGCTTCCTTCAAGGCCACACTCTCTCCCCAGGACAGCATTCATCTAAGGATAATCCGCAAGGGAGGGTAAAGCCTGATTCCCTTGGCTCAAGGCAGGATTACAGTTCTGGGGGTCAGATGACTGAAACAGGATTCACTGGGCCAAAATCAAGGTGTCAGCGGGGCTGCATTCCTTTCAAGGGGCTCTAGGGGAGAATCCAATTCCTTGCCTTTTCTAGCCTTAGTGACTACTCTCATTCCTCTGCTCCTGGTCGTCTTCTTTCCTCTTCAAAGACACCAACAGTGGGTCAAGTTTTCCTCCCATCATATTACTCTAACCTGTTCTTCTGCCTCCCTCTTTGCCATTTTCAGGACTCTTGTGATTACATTGGGCCTACCTAGATAATTCAGAATAATCTCCCTATTTTAAGATTAGCTAAATAGCAACCTTAACCCCTTCTGCTCCCTTAGTTCCCCTTTGTTGTGTAATATAACATGTTTGCAGGCTCTGGGGATTAGGACATGAACACCTTTGGGAGGCCAGTATTCTGCCTACCATGGATGGGAACATGAACACTTCATCCACCGTAACATGGAAGACGAGCAGGCACAGGTAGATTCGATACTGGGAATTTGAGAATTTGTGGAAATTCTTTTCTGATTACTTCACTTTTCTCAGTAAAGTAAGATGGAAGGTCAACAGCAGAGAGCTACCAAGGGCTTGAGAAGAGAGGAAAAGTTATGAAAGTTCTCTAAGAGAGTAGGGGATGAGTTTGCCAGGATAATCTAATAGTATCGCTAGGAGATCCTGAGGCCCTGAATCTCTCCTCCCTGCCAAAGAGGCTTGTTGTGCGGGTTGCAGTGAATGACGTATGTAAAAGCAGTTTTTAAACTCTGAAGCACGATGTTAATAAAAGTTGACTTCCATTCATTGCTTTTCTCTGCCAGTTCCTGTTCTGTGTGTTTTATATGTATGAACTACATTAATCCTCACAACAACATGAGAAGGTAGGTATTATTATTGTCAGCTCCATTATACACATGAGGTAATTGAGCCTTCAAAGGGGTGAAATGCCCAAGGTCCCACAGGTGGGGAAAGACAGAGATGGGGAATAAACCCAGGCAGAAACTCAGAGATTCCACTCTTCATCACTACTCTCTTCTGCCATTGACTTCATGTCTCAAATTCCCAACCAGATTTTTTGTTCCTTGAGGAGCAAGACCAGTGTCTTCTACTTATAAGACAATCGTGTTACTTACTGCATCTAATATGGGAGTACGTCTAATGGAGGCAGACAGCGAATATCCCTGAATTAATGTAAGCATGATAACAATTGAAAAAGCAATCTAGAAACATAAACCTTGGGTCAGGGCACCATTTGAATCCTATTTCAACCATTTTACTGGAAATATTGTGCACTCAGCAAGTCCAAACCTTGGTTTCTTCATCTGTGAGATGGAGATGATTAAAATCTCTGCCTCCAAGGGTTGCTATGAGGATGAATTGAAATCCTGTGTGGAGGAATCCCCATGCTGTCACTAAGAAAGCACACAATAAATGTGAGTGGCTATTCTGATAAATAAATGCTGTGTTGAGAAGAAGGAGTTTTCTCATCCTAACCCTAAGCAAAGGTCTTCCTGTAATCCTACACTAGAACCCTGCTGTCCCCAGTGCCCCCATAATTCGGGAGTTTATTCTCCAAAGACCATCTTTCACTCATTTCTTCTCTCTGTGTCTCATTTTCCACAATAGAACCTCAGTGAATGTAATTCAAGGTCAGGCAAAATACAAGTTTACTACAAACTCTGGAAATCTTATTGCACCACTTAGCTACAGTGAGGTCGTTTATGCATACCTGGCCTCATTTCTTAGTTTAATGTGACAGAGCTTAGCACATTCGTCAGCCTTTCACAGTCACCTGTAGTTTTTCTTCCTATTTCTCCATTCATTCATTCAATTCACTTAGATTTATGAGCCAGGCCCTTTGCCAGGTGCCCTGGGCCAGCGCTGAACTGTCTCTTTCACCCCCCTCTTCAGTGCCTTTTCTATGGTTTCTCCAGTCTTAATCTGGAGTTCAGGCTGGAGAACATGCCAAGTGGCACTTCTTAGCATGTCCCTAATTTCATAGAGCTTATAAGAGAGGAGTTCTGTGTACTTCCTTTTCTTGGCAGAATCTTTCTCTTTGAATTGTCTTTATAGTCTTTAATCTGTTGTTCTGAGACCATCCAACTTTATGGTTTGGAAAGACATGTTGGTTTGCAAAGACGTGTTTTGTTTTCTTGGTTTTGGTTTTTGAAAGGATTTCGTTGAACTGCCTTTAGAGTATCTTTAGCTTGCTAGAATTTAAGTAAATGCTGAATAACACTTTATACATACAATCAATGTTTTAGGAGATATTTTTAAAATATTATTTAAAAATATTAGTATCCCTTGTAATAGAGATCTTTTATGTTTAGCATTATGTACTAACTATGTGCCAGGCAGCACACTGTTATATGTGTTTACTTGATTAATTCTCCTAACAGATCCAGGAAAGCTGGATTTAGTATCCCACTTTTTGTCCATTTGAGAAAACTGTAACTCCAAGGGATCAACTGAAGGTCTCAAGGTCACAGACTATTCAGTTTCAGAAAGCTCCCATCTGGGCTTTCAAACTGTGGCATTTGACGCCAATGCCCTTGTCCTAATCCTAGGGCTAGAGAGAGAAACATATTTTAGTAGAAAACAAACAAGTCACCAAGTGTGGATCAAAAACAGTGATTTTGTAGTACTTAGAGTTTCCCAGGGCGTGATACTAAAGACTTGACTTTCTCCTCCCCTCCGCTCCCCTCTCCTCCCTTACCCTCCCCTCCTCTGTGCTTTCCTCCTCCATGCTTCCTTACCCTTCCAGTCCTTTCTTCCCTTCTCTCTCCTCCTTCTCCTCTCCTCCTCCTCCTCTTTCTCTCTCTCTCTCTCGCTGACCTTGTCTTTCCACCTCTCCTTTGCTACTCCATAATAACTATGACTGGCAATGATAACATCCATTTCCGTCAGGGGAAACCCAGCCCCTTCCACTCTGTGCACCTAGTTTGCCAGGGCCCAGGGGAGGCGCTCACAGGACCTGACAGATCGCTTACTCACTTCTGAGTTGCTTGCTCACATCTGGGGTAGGACACCAATAGTCCAAGCCCTAGCCCAGCACCAAGGCCTGGCCAGGTCAGCTTTATGACTTCTATCCAGCATGAGGTGAAGACTGCTCTGACGAGCTTCTCTCTCATGGCATGCTCCAGCTCCATCATCTTCTCTGTGCAAATCCTTTGACAAAACCAGTAAAAGCCTATACACAACAGCCACCTCACCCCACACAATAACGTTCAAGATAGTCCAGTTAAAATTCGTATTCAGAAAAAAATTAAATGCACCTGAAAGGGAAAAGTCCTGATAAAGATGAACCCATCTTACCTCACTAAGCTGAAAGTCTGGCATCTGGAAGCGCCTGATTTTGATTGCTTTAATGGGTTTACGACTTCCACATGAAAAGTATCATGGGGTATCAGAATTTGCTACCCCAGAAAGTGTCTCTTTGGCTTGGTTATTTTTAAGAGCAAAAGGCTCAGGAAGGAACTTTGACCTTCCCCCTAACTGCCTAGAAGAATTTAAAATAGAAGGCCTGTTCCAGGAAGGAGCTATCCCTGTTGATAACTGTAGTATAATATGAAGGAGGTGTGGTAGACAGGGAGCAACCAGGCAAGGCCCCTTTGACCAAAGTCCTCTCCATGTCCCATTGTCTCTGCAAGGCGTGGCACACATTTGTTTACCCAACATTTGCTTTTCCATCTCCATGTGAACAGCCTTTCTCCCCTTTGAAGTCCCAAACCACTGCCCCCAACATCCTCTTTTGTCTTTAGCTGAAGATGGTATTTAAGGTGATGGCTTTGGCCATTTTGGCAAGTTACTCAGTTTTCCTGGGTTTCTCCCATGCATACATGTTATTAAACTTGTTTGATTTGCTCCTGCTTTCTATCTCATGTCAATTTAATTCTTAGGCCAGCCAGAAGAACCTAGAAGGGTAGAGGAAAATTTCTTCCTCCTCTATAGTCTGTAGGAACTTGCTTTATATCTGCATATCAAAATGGGCTCATGCAAGAGAGTCCCTACAGGACAAATTTATAATCTACCCAAGGACAAGCTCCAGCTTCTCTCCCTGAATGCTGAAACTGACACACACAGAGCAAGTAGTAGTTTTCAACTCCACTTTAGATCTAGGGTTCCTATGATTTCCATTACTGTAACTAGAAATTCCACATCTCACTTAGAAGAACTCAAGCATTCTGATTATTTGATGATGACAAAATGCTGATGGGGACTAAGAGTGATTTAGGAGAAAAGCCAAATACGAGTTCAATAGTCAGAACTTTCAGGAACACAATTCTTAGGTATGACAGATTTCCTGTCAGTTTCACTAGATGAAATTTTTGATGTTCCATCAGTGTATCAGAAATATCAAATATCAACCCAACTTTCCCTTTGCTTGCTTTAGATTCCTCCCTCCAGTGTGCTTCTGTTGTTAAATAGCTAATATTTGCAGAATTATGCCTTACTTAATGACAGAAAAAATATACTCCTGTTAATTTGCTTTAAAATTTATTTTAGTTTTAGATTTTATTATTTTATGTATTTTATTTTAATTTTTGAGCAATTACACCTCAATTAGTCTTTAAAAATAATCTTCTTTGGCTGATGAGTATTTACACTTCTTTTTTTAATTCAATGACAGCTTAATTTGTATACTTTAGATGGGAAATAATTTAAAATGTTTCCCTGAAAACGAAGTATGATTCACTATAAATATTCAGGTAACCAGTTGCTCCCTTTGGCATTTAATTGCCTGGCAATTTAACATTGCAGCGAACAAATAAACATTGTAGGTATTCGTTGCTAAAGACTAGTGAAGATTAAAAATCCAATTAGCCATGCTATCTGTTGCTCACTTACTATCACCTGGCAAGCCGTAAGCTCCGTGGGACAGAAATTAAGACTAAGAGTTATCAGCTCCTTCAGAAAGCAGAAAAGTCAGGCATTTATTAAGCCAAGTGTGGGTTTTTTTGTTTTGTTTTGGTCGGTTGCAGAATAACTTTTTTAATCCTTAGTTTAGTCCAAGCCATTTCAGAGTAATGCAAGTTTTCAACAAAAAGAGTAATTTTTTTAAACACATGAAAACAGAATGGTATTTGGTATGGTAGAGGCTTTAGGCAAATATATTTGGTAAGTAGATATTTCTTATGAAGAAAAACTCGTGTAATTGTTTAACAGATTGAGAAAAGGAGTTAAGCAAATAGTTATGGTCTGAAAAATTTCTAATCAATAATAATCATGATAACTACTAATAATTGTTAAATGCTTACCATGTATCAAATGCTTTATTGCACTTAATCACTGCAACATCTAATGAATTAGGAACTACCAGAATCCCTGTATTACAGATGAGAAAACTGAGACTCTGAGACGTTGTATGACCTGTGCCTGGTCACCTAGCAATCAGAGGAAAGAGTCAAAATTTAAACCCAAATCTGTGTTAGAGTTTATTTTCTTTACTGACTATAAACGCATAATGCCTTACTGAACTTAGGAAAATCATTCTATCAGGTGTCTTTGAACCTTTGAAGTGGGTATTTACCTCTGGAAATGGTTCTGAGCCATTCCTTCCAGAATCCTCACCTTACTTAGTAATCTAGGGTATATTTGGGTTTTGGCATTCAAATGGCGCTGGCTTGACTTTTCTTGTCCTTCCACTAAACTGGATCATGGTGAGGATACTTGGTTCCCTCTACTGGACACGGTTCCAGTGGCTTTTTTACAGCTAGTGTTCCTCCCAAGAGCCCTGCAAGTTTGCATCTAGGAAGCTTCAGAGGTAGTGGTGGGAACAGCAGGTAATATAATTTTAGCAGAAAGCAATGGGTTATGCTTCATTCAAGTGTGGCAAGACTGAAATAAGAAAAGATCCTGAACCATCCAGAGAAATGAGGCGGCCTACGGCATGGGTCACCACCTGGGGGCATCTTTCAGTCGGTAGAATAGGTGCCTGATTGAGCTTTCACTCTGCTCAGAAAAACTGTGCTAAGTGGCATGGGAAGACACAGAGGAATCAGAAAATCTGGGCTCTTCTGCGGGGCAGTGTTTTAAGAAACTGGTTCCTGACAGAACCACTAGGCTTTAAATATTGAAATCGTAACGCTGTCTTTTTCTAAGCAGTCACCTTAGCAATCCAGGCACTCATTTCAGCCATGTTGCCAATGCTCATTTGCAAAAGCCCTTTGAAAATTCCTTTCAGAATTATTTGGAGGCATCCAAGAAAATCAGACTCCATTCAGAGCAGACCTCAGTTTTTATTACCCAGCTGGGTCACCTGCCTGTACTTGGCCCTGAACTAATTTGCACTGTTTCCAATAATCAGTGCTAACATTCAGGGACGAAGCATCTCTATCTTGGTGGGTATTGACAAGAGGACCTCGTGCAGCATTAAGGCAAGCCCTAAACTTGTCTTTGTATCCTGCACAGTGACTAGCTTATCAACTGATCATACATGTTAAACAAAAGTTTTATTGACTTGACTTGAAAAAGAAAAGAAACCAAAAAAAATAAAAATTCCAAACACTGGCGGTATCTCTGGAATAATCTAGTATCTTAAAGTGAGTAGTTTTCACTAACAAGCTTTGAAATTTATATTTATAATTTTACTTAAATCAATTATTTGATATCTCCCTGAAGCACTTATCTAGTTATAACTGAAGGATTAAAATTAGACAAAAAGTCATTAAGTCCCTATACTGTGTATCAATCTCCCTGTGTCTTCTTGTTTCACTTGAATGTTACCCCCGTTGGCTCACAAGATGATCGAGAACAATCACAGGGGTGGTGATGATGACATTTCTGGAGTACTCAGCATTGCTCTAATTATAGTTCATGCATTGTCTTATTTAATCCTTACAACCATCCTGTGAAGAAAAGAATCATCTGTATCTTCCCATTCTAGAGATAACAAAACTGAGGCTAGGAGTGGTTTTACAAAATTCTGTGACTAATCAATGCGATCCATTACTGAAGAAGGACTCCAGCCTTCCTTATTCTTCTCTTTGCTATTGCAATGGTGTATTCAGTAGGCGCTCTGCTAAGAAACAGAGTTTAGTGTTTTACTGCATTTTCACAAATAATGTGTCTTCTTCACATTAAATAAAAATGAGCCCCCAAAAATCAGGAACATAAAAATCACCTGAAATTGGAACACCAGAATGTTGATGCTTTCATGCATGCCATTGCAGACATTCCGTTTTTGTTCCTATTTTATACCCCCACAACACTTATTGTGCCTGACCTGGTTGAGTGGCAGCCTTTTGTGACAAGACCTGAAAAGCGAGTGGCCACTTTCTTTCACAGTTACTTATTAGTATAGTCAGAGCGAGCCATCTGCGTGTATTCTAGATCTGTCTTGGCTTTTAGGATATTATGACCATAGTGGTGTTTCCTTTAAGACAGCTGGGTGTTTCCTTTTGGCCCGAACATACTTCATCATCTTCATTTCCACCTTGAAGGTGGGAAAGAAGAGAAATACAGTTTTCTTGGTTATCTATGTTGGGCTGGCTTTTGGGTTCAACAATAAATATAGATTCGCTAATTTAATCTATAAACACTTTATTAAGGTTCCTCCTTTCATAGATAAGGGTGCCAGGCCTCCAAGAAGGGAACTAAGAATGCACAGCCAATCTGTGACAGAGCTCGGATTGCGGCCAAAGTTCTGACTCCCCTACATCGTGTGTCCAAAAGTCCTGCATCTCTGCTCATGGGCCAACAGCTGGGACAGAGGCCCAACTCTGCTAAGGACAGGCCATTCAGCCCCTGCCTGTATGCTCAACTTACCCACCCACTCATCAGGTAAACACCAATGTAGATTTTTCATTCCTCCTAGGCCCCAGGACACCAACCCTGGGGAATTATAGCAGCCATCTTTGGTCACACAAATAGGTTCTGGAATTGTTCATGGCTGCCTGAGTGCAAGAGGGTGAAGATTGTTGAAGGCTGCTTCCAGATAGTGAGGTCAGGGTCCCCATCACCTACCTCACAATGTTCAGACAGTCTATGTAGAGCATCTCTGTTCTGTACAACAGGAGAAATTGGGAATGTAGTGGTCCTAAGCATTCTCCCTAATTTCTGTGAACCTGAGGTTAGACTTGGCTTCAGAATCCTTCTTTTTATCTTAAGTAAACTTTCGTGGTACATGATGCTGTTATCAACCATTCACCTCAAAGCTCCCTGCTCTAATGCATCCTAGCCCTCAGACTATTTCATCAGTATCAGAGGCACTTGGTCCATGACCCTGGCCCCTCCCAGCAGAAAAGGGAGCTCCTCTGCTAGGGATTATCTTAGCCTCTGTGTCTCTTATATTCAGATCCTTCCTGTGGCTAATGCTGCACAATTGATAACATCCCCAGCCATCAAAATAGGGAAGTTCTTCCTTATGTCTCACTTTAGTTCTCTCTATTTCTACATCTCTTAGCTAATTTTAATAAATATGGGTAGGAGGACTTGAGGAAAAGGGAATTCCCAGCCTGGTGCTTTCTTCATGAAATGATAGATTTGCTTCTTTGATGTAAATAATTGTTTTATCAGTATTAAATGTTTCCAAATCTGGTAAACCTCTTAAAATAGCATGCACTCGCTTAAAACACAAACCTTGAGAAATTCTTGATGCCAAGAGAAGTATCTGGAAGTCCTACATTTTATATATCCTTGTCAAATCCAAATAGTACCACCACCTTTTTAATAAATATCCACTCAGTCAGTGTGAGTCCACACCAATTCAACTTCAGCATCCCGAGTGTCAACAAGTCTTCCAATCTCAAAGCTATAGAGAAAGCAAATTTTGGTATCAAACTCTGGGTTCAAATTCTATATCTTCCCTTACCAGTTGTGAAACTTTGGTCAAGTCTCTTGGCTTATCTGAGCCTCAGTGTCCTCATCTATAAAGTGAGGATAGTAATATTCTTTCTTACTAATAAGGTTGATACAAAAATTAATAAGGCAATGTGTGGGATAGCACTTTATTTTTTTATTTTTTTTTTTTTATTTAAAGATTTTATTTTTTCCTTTTTCTCCCCAAAGCCCCCCAGTACATAGTTGTGTATTGGGATAGCACTTTATAAGTGTTAGAAGCCAAGTGTTTTCACGACAACATTTTGGAAACATTCTCTTGAGCCCCATCAACAAGTTCCAGGAGACTATGGGATGCAACAAGCTCTGGATCTCGCTGCCAGGGTTTGGATTGCCTGTTCAGCCTCTTTACTAGCTGTGTGACTGTGGGTCAGTATGAAACCTCTCTGAGCCTCATTTCTAAAATGGAAGTGATAATAATGGTCCTAAATTCTTGGAGTTGTGAGAATTCACTGAAGTTGGTTAGCACAAGGGTAAGTGCTCACTCACAGTTGCCCAATATTAATATTAATGTTTATATTAATATTAATACTGGTTTGCATCAGATAGCAGTCACCAAATGTTAATTACCTTCTTATGGTTCCATCGCACCTATCAAATTTTAACCAGCTATTGCTATTAGCAGTCTTGTATTTTATTTCGGTTCTTTTACAATGGACAGTTTAGGTTTTATATATGCATCTACATGTGTGTATATACACACACAAATATATATAATATACACACGCACATTTGTGCAGCTTCTTCTTTATTGCATTACATGTTGGAGATTAGCTGTGATAATTGGTGGATTTTTCCCGGAGCACTTCTTTCTTCTAGAATCCTTTCTTGCTTCACGCTCAGAGTTGAGAGAGTTTAATAATTCTCTGCTAGCCTGAGCGCCTAGTGGATGTCAAGCTGCCTGGGGAACCGAAGCTGAGTTAATACCTTGCCTGTGATGAGTGTCTCCGTCCATTTAAGGTCCACTTATCGTCTTGAGCTCTCAGCTTAGTGAAAGAAGAGTTGTTACACTTGGAGGGAAGTTTCCTATGTCATAAGCAGAGATAGAGGAGCATGTTGTAAAACCAGCTGCCATGAAATTGAATTATAGGTGTCGTATTCTTCCAGACTTAAATTGCTCCATTTTACCATGGGCCTTTCTGCTTGTTTGGAACAAATAACAGCAATTTACTAGGATGCTAAGAGATGAGGGTATAAGCAGTCAGAGGTTGTTTAAGGTTTCCATAATGATGGAAAATTACTCCTATCCATTTCAAGTATGGTTTCTCTCCCAAGCCACCACATTTAAATGTGAAGAGAGGAAATGCCTCACTTTTTAATACTCTTCTCTCGGCGCAACACTCTTTAAAGGCGCTCCAGGTTTCTTTAGTGTTCTTAACCACACACCCGATCAGTTTTATTTATTATCCTGTGGAATATGTTCAGTAATGACTTCCGAGGTGGCCAGGAATGAATGGACAATTTGCTTTCACTGCCTTGATCTCCTCGACCACTTTCTTCTTAATTTGGTGAAGATCGTGTGGAGCTTCTGGAAATAGGAATCACAGTGATGGTTGGGGGAAAGCTCCAAGACACCTTCTTTCTTCCTTATAACTGAACCTTGTCGGAAGTGATTTCTGAGTCTCGCCTTCTTCCTTCAATACATTTTAGCTTTCCAATGAGCATTATTGTTTTCTTTTCAAGAAGAAATGCAAATAATTATGGAGGGGTTTTTTTGTTTGTTTGTTTTTCCCGGAGCAGTTCACAAATAGATAAACTGCCTCAATATGACAGGGAGATTGGGATGGGGTGATGGGAGGGTTATTTTATACGAAACAGGTATTAAATTGATAACACTTTCTCAGATTCAGGAAAAGGCAGTGTAGGTGGCTGATCAAAATGTGGGGTTTTTTGGTGGATACTCTAAATTTAAAAATAAATTTCTGAATTTCCTAAATAACTGTCTCTCAATAGTATTTGAGACATATCTCATGAAAGGAAACTTGGAATTAGGCGCGGGCTTTGCTTAAGTGGCACATAGCATGTTGGTACTTTTGAACTTGATTCTCAAGACACTTATGGTTTTTTTCTTTCTTTTTTTTTCTCATATGGAACACAAAAAGATGAACTGTGTTTGTTATTGCTGTTTTCAATCATTACCCAAAACACTTATCTAAGATTTTTTTTTTTTCAGGTGTACATTGTAAGGTATTTCGAATTCTGTGTAGACTATGTCATGTTCACCACCCAAAGACTAGTTACAATCTATCACCACACCACACATGTGTACCTTTTTACCCTCTTGCCCTTCCCCCTTCCCCTGGGATAATCACCAATCCAATCTCTGTTGCTATGTGTTTGTTTGTCATTGTTTTTATCTTCTACTTATGAGTGAGATCATACGGTATTTGACTTTCTCCCTCTGACTTATTTCTCAAGGTCCGTCCACGTTGTCACAAATGGCCAGATTTCATCATTTCTTATGGTTGAGTAGTATTCCATTGTGTGTATATACCACATCTTTACCCATTTGCCCCTTGATGGACACCTAGGTTGCTTCCAAGTCTTGGCTATTGTGAAATGCTGCGATGAACATAGGGATGCATGTATCTTTATGCACTTGTGTTTTCAAGTTCTTTGGATAAATACCCAGCAGTGGAATAGCTGGATCATATGATAGATCTATTCTTAATTTTCCGAGGAAACTCCATACTGCTTTCCATAGTGGCTGCACCAGTTTGCACTCCCCCAAGCAGCATACAAGGGTTCCCTTCTCTCCACATCCTCTCCAACTCTTAGTGTTTCCTGTCTTGTTAATTATAGCCATTCTCAGGTGATACCTCATTGTAGTTTTGATTTGCATTTCCCTGATAGTTAATGCTGTTGAACATCTTTTCTTGTGCCTGTTGGCCATCCGTATATTTTCTTTGGAGAAATCTCTCTTCAGATCTTTTGCCCATTTTTTAATAGGGTTGTTGGTTTTTTTGTTGTTGAGACTTACGAGTTCCTTGTATATTTTGGATTATTAACCCCTTATCTGATATATGGTTTGCAAATATCTTCTCCCAATTGTTAGCTTGTCTTTTCGTTTTGTTGAGAGATACTTATGGTTTTAGTCATTTTTTTTTACTATACAAATATAAATGAATCCATTCTTTCTATAAAATTCCTGTAATGAAGAACAGGAATTTTACATTTGCATCCCTACTCTCCTGCCTATGTCTTGCCCCATTAATACTAGTTTACAGTTTGTGTGGGTGTGTGTCCTCCAGATGTTTCTGCATGAATGAACATATATAAATTGGTGCAGAGAGCAATATATAGCTTTGCTTTGTAATTATTTTAAGTAAGTGGGATTGTATTTTACTATTTTTCTGTAGCTTTTTTTCACTTAACACCATGTTTTGTAGACCTGTCAATGTCAATACATATACATCTAGGTCATTCTTTTAAAAAGCTAATTGTTATTCCATGATATGGATGTACCATAATTTATTTAACTTATTGATGGACATTTAAATTGCACTGTTTTGCTTTTACAAAAAAGGTGTTGCTGTGAACATCTGTGTATATGTCTTTTATGCATGCATGTGCTAAATCTCTAGGTGGACATCTGGGTTTTATTGCAACACTACATTATTGGAAGCTGTTGCCTGGTCATCCTAGTGATGGACTAAGGATGGCTTATGCAGACAGTGCTAACTGGTACAAATTTGCAAGAGCATGTAAATTTTGGCTCGTGGGATTGTGTTGGGCAAAGGTGTTATATTAGAATTAAAACATAACAGTGATTTGTAAGTGTTTGTTTGCCTGTAAGACACACTGCAGAGCTGAACATGCACATTTTAAGCTGTGAGAGAACTTTGAAAATTAAAAAAAAAAAATAAGTAAATAAACGAATTCATGGTAATCAACTTTTGGATTATTTCCCATAAAAGTGAAAATGAATGTATGTTTAAGAATGGCCGAGGGACATTGAGTTTGAATTGTTTTAGCTTCTCAGGCAGAGGATGTGTGGTGTGAGGATAGCAGACATGATGTATGGGAATGATATTCAGAGTCAGAACAGCCTGCGTCTGAATCCTGTGCCTCTGACATAGGAGGCTTTGAGATCTCTGGTAGCTAGCTGTCTCTAAGCTTCCTTACAAAAGGGTTAACCATAGCCTCCTCTTGGAGTAGTCATGAGGATGAGATGAGTTAGTGTGTATAAAATGTCTAGGGGCCGGACCCAGGGCGCAGTGGTTAAGTTTGGCTTGCTCTGCTTTGGCGGTCCAGGTTCACAGGTTCAGATCCTGAGCACAGACCAACACCACTCGTCAGCTGTGCTATGATGGCTACCCACATATAAAATGGAAGAAGATTGGCACAGACGTTAGCTTAGGGGCTAATCTTCCTCAGCAAAAGAAAAAAATGTCTAGCATAGCACCTGCCATCCAGTGGACCACCAATATCATATTGTTTAGACAATATTACTCTGAACACTATCATTCATTATCCTTCTGACGCTGGCTGAGTTAATCTCACCAAGTCTCCTATTTTCTTGATAAAAGAGAAAGTCAAATTGGATAATCTCAAAGACCCTTTGCAGTTTTTCCACTTTGACAAGTGGTTATGCCTTTTGAAAAATGAGAGTTTTGTTCATGGTCTCTGTGAGCCTTTTAGTAGCAGGATACACACACACAATATCGGTTAGATTGACAACACGATAGGACTCAGGCCCTTCCAAGGCAGAGCCTCAAAACTGTCAAGGAGTGACAGTCCCAATCTAGAGCAATCCACATATGAGAGATTCCCCTTTACCTAGGACAATAGGTGAGCCACCAAGAAGAGTCTCCAGTTGGGCTCCCCGTCCAGCCCCCACCCCATTCCACCCATCCGCTCTCTCATCCTCTGTTAGAATGACCACAATCTTTCATGATACGGATGTACCACGTTTATTTAATATATTGACAGGCATTTAAATTACATTATTTTGCCCTTACAAAAAAGATGTTGCTGTGAACATCTGTGTATGTATCTTTATAAGCGTGTGTGTGCTAGATCTCCAGGTAGACATAATGACTTCTCTTTTTTTTGCTTCTTCTCCCCAAAGCCCCCCAGTACATAGCTGTATATTCTAGTTGTGGGTGCCTCTGGTTGTGCTATGTGGGACGCCGCCTCAGCCTGGCCTGATGAGCAATGCCATGTCCACGTCTAGGATCCGAATCAGTGAAATCCTGGGCCACTGAAGCAGAGCGTGCGAACTTAGCCACTCAGCCATGGGGCTGGCCCCTATAATGACCTCTTTCCCTCAGACTGTCTCTCCCAGTGCAGTGGGTGTTGCTTGTACTCTCTGCTTATAACAACACCGAAACCACTATCATTTATTGGGGCATTTATATGCTAAACATTTTATATACACTAATTCATTCATTCATTAGTTGATAATTATTTATCAAATGTGATTTATGTGCTAAACACAATTCTAAGTGCTGGAGTTACAGCAATAAACACAATAAAGTTTCTGGCCTCATGGAGGATCCATTTTAGTCGAGAGTCCCGGACAACAAATAAACAAATAGTTGATACTGTGTTTTTTCTGCTTTTTTCTCCCCGAACCCCCCCCCCCCACCCAGTATATAGTTGTATATTTTAGTTGTGGGTCCTTCTAGTTGTGGCATTGCATTTTTTCTTAATACAAATTGGTATGAAGCAAATTAAGTAGATAGTGATGTGGGATGCTAATTATGTAGGGTTGTCAGGTAGGAGCTTTCTGAGGACTGTCATTTGAATGATGATTTGAATGAAGTGAATATATCACAGGTTGTATATATGGATACATATATGTTACATATGTTTGTTTATATTGCTGAAGGTGATCTTTACTATCCCCATTTTACAGATTAGTAAACTGATGCTTAGAAAGGTTAAGTATGTATTAGAAATGTTCTTCAGTAGCAAGTCAGGGAACATCCATTTAATAGTGACCTAAGCAAACAGGAGTTAAGTTTTCTAACATGACAAGAACTCTGGGTAAAGAGGCGGCTGCTGGCTCTGATTAAATATCTCGGTGACATCACGGCCAGCAGCTCTATGATTTTTTCAGGCTTCTCCTCTTGGTCTTAGTGTGGCTTCCACAGGCAGCATGTCTGCATTCCAGGCAGGAGCAAGGAAGGAGCAGAGGCCCCTGTTCCATCTATCTCTTTTATCAGGAAAGAAAGTAGACTCAACAGATTTCCTCTGCAATCTGGTTTGGAAGATGAATGTCCCCTGGATGTCCCTTGCTATGAGGAAGACTGATAAAGTGAGTATTTAGTTTTTACAGTTTCTGTAGTGGAAGAAAGCAAGGAGGAAAGTGGAAGGGAGTGTTAAGTTCGTGTTTGCTTTGCCATGAATTACATACCCAACAGCATGTGTCTGGTAAGCCAGGTCTGTCCGGCAGCGAAGTTCTTCTCTTCTAGTCTCTCTCTATCTGATTCATCCTGGATAGCCAGGGGCTCTCACAGGATCTGGAAGAGGTGCCTAGTGTCAGGGACAGCTCCTACTAAAACACTCGTAGCAAAACCACGGAGGAGCTTACAATGAAGTTTTGGTTGCTCTACGGCTGATATTGGTAATGTCACTCTGCTCTTTGAAACATGATTTCCAGGCATTGGAATTTGTCTAGCCCAACCCTTCCTCTGACCAGCCTGTGGTTTTATAAGAGTTTGCCTATAATTGATGCATGTTTTGTTACAAATCCAGAAACCAAAAGCGTGTGTGCAGATGTAATTTGGATACTGTGCCACTGGGAAACCACTGACGTCAATACCTTATCTTCTGAAGTAATACTGATCTAGTAGGACTTGGGAATTGTCTAAAGTCACAGAATCCTTGGTACTTGTTGAGTGTCTTTTAGTTTATAATTGTTTTTACCTGCATTGATTCATTTGCTTTGTGTAGCTGTCCTGGGAAGTAATGTAAGAATTGTTATTTCCATCTTTTATGGGTAAACTGATATGTAGAAAAAATGAAATGAATTAAAATATTAAAACAAACAATATTTCATAATCATGTGTTCCTCAATCTTACAAAAAAAAAAAAAACCTCTTCTAAAGCAGATTCAATTACTCCCCTTCGAACACGACTGCCCTGAATTCCCTCCTGGATAGAAATTCTGAGCTGCCATTGGTTAGATACAGAATGATCGTTCCTAGAATATACATGTAATCACTTGCTCCAGTATCTTCTAAAAACCTTTTGACGTGAAATGATTAGATCCTCAAATCTTTTAAAGTATTATCTGGCATTTTCTAATTGATGCAAAGAATAATACATGCTAATTGTCAAAGACATAAACAATACACACATATTTACATGACACAGTGAAATTTCTCTTTCGTCACAACTTCAAAAGATAATCACCGTTAGCAGATTAGTTTAAATCCTTTCAGACATTTTTCAATAACCATTTGCAATGGTTATTATTTTCGTAATAATTATTATTGTTATTATTAATGGAATATGATAGTGTTTTGCAACTTTTGTTGTCTAACAGTATGAACAACATATTGTGGTATTTCCATATGACTATATGTACATCTACCTAATTATTTTTAATGGCTACATAGTTATTATTTATATTCTATACTATAATATAATAGTTATATTATTTCAGAATGAATTGTAATTCTTGCAGCCAACTCCCTAAAAATGCCATTTAGTTTTTTCCCAAAACGTTTACTATGATAATACACATTCTTGGACATATATGTGTATCTTTAAGCATATATTTAGAATTTCCATAGGAAAAACACCCAGGAGTGGTATTGGTTAATTGGAAGGCAGGCATGTCTAAGATTTTATAGATGTTACAAAACTACACTCCATGAGCAGTGAATAAGAGTGCATTATCCATTTTCAGTTCTTGCTAATCTGAAATACAAAACAATTATTTCTATTTTAATTTGCATTTCTTGGTTTAACAATGGTTTCAAGAATCTTTCACACGATTGTTGGTCACTATTTCTTTTGTCATCTTTATGCCCTTTGCCCTTTTTTCAATTAGGTTGTTTTGCTTTTGATGAAATTCCTTAGATATTACAGATATTAACCCTACGCATGTGCCTATGTTGCCCATCTTTTTTCCCTCATTTTATCCTTTGTCTTTTAACTGTGTTTACGGTGTCTTTTGCTATACTAATTTAAAAATTTTTATGTGGTCAAATGTGTCATCTTTTTCTTTCTTACTTTATGGGCTTATTGGAATGAAAAGTCAGAATCAGCCTGTTTATACAGTATTTCAAGTTGGAGATCTGCTCTGAGTGAGGCTTTGACATATCGGAGCTGGTCAGACTTGAGTAATTATCATCCTGTGCCTGATATTTACCCACACCCATTTGCATTGTGGTCAAAACCAGAATTTAATAACCCGTAGCATATTTGCACAGACTTTCTCATTTTAACCATTTAAAATTAGCTCTGAAAGATAAATGACTCATTTTTTAATATAGTCCCCTTTGAATCTAATCCAGCCCTGAGATTTTTAAGCGATCATCAGTGGCTCAGTTACGACAGCAGAGACGCAACTCAACTTCCTGGAAAGTTCCATGCTTTTGTTTTGCCCCAATGTTCCTCTCTAATAAATGAAATTGGAGCCTCAACCCAAACTTTTCAATGGTGACGGGTTTTCTAAATGAAGGGGATTGGAATAAAAATGATCAGGTGAGAGAGAAAAGAAATGCCTTGATATTTGGCCATTCAACTAAATCTGCACGTTACTGAGGCTGTTGATATGAATACAAATGAACATGAGGAATAAAATATATATAAAATATAAAGAATATAGAATATATAGAATAAAGAATATAAAATATATAGAATCTGGGTGTTCTCTGGTTATGAGTGTGGAGTTTGAAATCCTAAAGACCTGGCTTTGAATTCTGGCTTCTCCACTTAATGATCATGTGACACAAGTTATTTAACTTTGTAAAGCCTCAGTTTCCTTATCTATAAAATAGGATCGATGCCTACAGCTGCCGTTACCTAAAGATCACTTATTTTATCATTTCTGACGTTCATTTCACCGTCGATTATAAAATTCTGGGCGATCTGTTTTACCGTCAGTACTCTCTGGCCTCAGGTGCAGGCACTATTTAAAAATCATAGCAGATGAAAGTGAGGGAAGTGAATAAAAACCGAGTCAAACTGCCATTAATTTGGCATTTTATAAGCAAGTTCTTTCTGGCAGTCAATTCATGCTGTCTGTTAAAGTAGCCCAACTTTTCATTTTTATTTTATTTTTTACATCTCAATCTTTCGTGACTTAAAAATGATGACATCTGAGTATTTCTCAAGCAGTTACTACATATTTATGAAGAACAGTTAATCTGTGGAAAGGTAGAGAGAGAGCAATCATAAAATTTTAGAGCTGAGAGACTTTTGGGCTCACGTACAGTAGAGGAAATTGAGACTCTGGCAAGTTACATTACTTGCCCAGCATTAAATATTAGTAATAATGATAAAAAGCAACTACAAAATTGGAAGGCAACCAGGAGATCTTGGGCTGGTGCGATTGTGCCCCATATCCCATCTAAGGTGAGGTATGAGTGCAAAGGGACTTTCTCTTCCCCACACTCTCTTTCTCCAGGGCGTCAAGGGCCAACTAAATGTCCAGGAGGGTGTTCCCACTGGTAATAATACACAGGGTATCCAACAGTGCCCAGGGCACAGGAATGTGCAGCTCCCACTGGACAGCCAGCAGCAATGAGTGCACAGTGTGTTGGCGGTAGGTATGGAGCTCCCCGCCAGACACAGCCTGGAAGCTCACCTACTGGAAGCCTCAATGAAGATAATCATGTGAACAGAGTAGATGAGATGTGGGAGCTTGCCTGATTCCCAGGGGTGTGGGGGACGAACAGTGGACCTTTGATGGGATGCCCCACAGAAGTAGGGAGGCCTCTGGAAGGGGCCTTGTCTCCCTTTGGCTTGGCATTTCCAGGTCTGATCCTCCTGTCTGGGCTCTCTCTCACCTCTAATCCTCCTAGCAGCATCCCTATCTCTCCTTTTCCTCTCAGCCCAAAACGTTTGTTCTAGACTAAGGTGGAAAGTTTTTCTCTAATTCAGCACATCCTCCCCAAGATTATTTTCTATGCCCATGAGACCTCTAGTTCCCTGGGGCCAGAAATTGATTCCTGCTCATTGTCACTGTGCTTTCCTGCTGTGTCATCCCTCCTGGAGGAAAAGACTGCAGAATGCCTCTCTGATGAATGAAGAGGCCCAAAGAGAGAGAAGGGAATCCTGAGAACAAAACCATGTTTGTGTGTATTTCAGCAGTATCATCCTGTCCTCATCAACATTAATATCATTATCATTGCCATCATCACCATCCCCACAACTGCCATCAAGCAAGTACCTTTATTGAGGGCTGACTGTGAAATTGCCAGCAAATATCATAAATATATTATATCAACTTATTGCACAGGTTCCCTCTATTGTTGGTCCTACTATTTTCTCCATTTTGCAGGGGAGAAAACTGAGTCTTATGGGGATTAAATAACTTGCTTAACACAGTGATTCTCAATTAGGGGCTATTTTGTCCCTAGGGGACATTTGGTAATGTCTGGAGACCTTTTTGGTTGTCATGAATAGGAGGGGGCTACAGGCCAAACATCCTACAATCAGATGTAGCTCTCCAGCACAAAGAATTTTCTAGCCCTAAATGTGAATAATGCCCAAGTTACGAAATCCTGGCCTAACGTGAAACATGAGTAAGTTGAAGAGAGTTTTATCATGAATGGGTGTTGAATATTTATCAAACGTTTGTACTATACCCAGATAATCATATGTTATTTCCGTATTAATCTGTTTATGTGATAAATTCTAGCAATAGATTTTCAAATGTTGAAACCATTCTTTCATTCCTGGGATAAATTCTACTTAGTCTCAGTATGATACCATTTATATGAAAATTTTAAGCATACAAAATGATACCGTATATAATTATAGACATTTACATATGTAGTGAAAGTATTTAAAAAAAAAAAACCCTGTAGGAGAGAGAGACACACCAATTACAGAATAATGATTACTTTTGTGAAGAAAAGAAATGGAAATCAATGGACAGAGTTCTTTAAAGGGTCTGGCCCCATTTTATTTCTTTAAAAATAGGTCTGAGAATAATGTAAACATTTGTTAAGTCTGGGAGTGTTTATGGGGCAGCGGATACATTATTTTCCATAGTTTTGGATGTTTGAAATAGATCATATGTGGAAAAAGAAAAAGAAGCTTAGAGCTAAAAAGAAATTTTTTTTTAAATAGGGCTGAAATGAAAGAAATGGCTAATTAGTAAAACGTAAATGCCAGATGCAGGCTTCGAAGTCAGGTGTTAGAAGTTAGGTATAACTGCTCTTAACTGCCACCCCAAGCTACTTCTACCACAAGAACCCATGCAGGACAAGGTAACAGTCACAGGAGCTTATGGTGTGCCAGGTGCTGTTCCCAGTAGCTCATGTGTACTAACTCATTTACTCTTCCCAATAATCCCACGCGGTAGGTACTCATATTTTCTAGATGAAGACATTGAGCCACAGGGAGAACCCATGTCATTTGGAATATGTTCTCTTCATGTCATTTGCTTCTCCTCTTCCCCAGAGGAGCAACCATGAATCAGGATTCACAGGGACCAGGCGAAAAGCAATGTGTCCATGCTCTAGATGCCATCATCCCCGACACCACCTTCTCTCTCATCCCGTATTTTCATCAATCACCAAAGCCTCATAAATCCTCAACCTGCCACTTCTCTCCCTCTCCACTGCCTCTGTCCTCATCTCAGTCTTTTACACACAATAGCCTCCTGACAGCTCTCCCTCTTGTCAGTTTTGCTCCCTCCTGTTCATCTTCTATATCCTAGCTTTGGGCGAAATGCAGATTGGACCCCAAACTCCCCTCCCCAGAGCTTCACCTCCTTCTTAGAATAAGAAGAAGATCTTTAGTGTGGATAAAGATCAAGCATGATCTAGGAGGTCAGCCCCCCTTCCTTCCAGTCTTCCTTTAGCTTCCCAGCTGCTTGGCCCAGCACCTTGGTACTTCGGGGTCTTGTCACACACAGCCTCCTAGGCAGGGAAGCACCTCAGCATCTCCCTGGCCCCACATCCATCCACATCTCCTGCCCTTGGCCAGGTTGTTGATTCAAATACTATTTCCTCAGGACTTTCCTGTCTCTTCCAAACTTAAGTAGATCTGCTGCTATATGCCCCTCACAGAACTCCATAATCACTCATCATGGTACTCACAATTTAATTAAACAGTTAACTATGTAACCACTTTAAAATTTGTTAGCATATAAACACCATAACACCAATCCAAAGACTATTTTATTTATTGTTGTATCCTCAGGGCATAGTACAGGGCCTGGTACATAATGGATGTTCAATAAATGTGTAGTGAATAAATGAAGGAATAAATGAAAGAGTGAATGAATGACTTCACTTTTCTC
The DNA here is from genome assembly GCF_021613505.1 of Equus quagga. Classification (NCBI taxonomy): domain Eukaryota; kingdom Metazoa; phylum Chordata; class Mammalia; order Perissodactyla; family Equidae; genus Equus; species Equus quagga. Next base: position 65,154,572 of record NC_060273.1, on the reverse strand, counting down.
TGTTGATGTGGTGACTGGATAGGAAGAGGACTCAGCTATCCCACCACCTGTGGCCAGAGTTTGTCTCTTGTCTGTGTCATGGTGCATGGATCCAAAGGATGAAAAGCTAGCCCAGAGTGGCCACAAGAAAAAGGGAGTGTCCAGTTACTATTAGGAATCAAGGTGTGGAGCCCAATGGGCTAAGAAACCACAAAAGTAAAGAGTGAAGAATGGAAGGTCAAACTGGATGTTTTCATGGGTGGGGCAGCCCCATGTAAAGTGGTCAGAATGCATCCATCTATGAAGAGAGCAGAACCTGGCATAGTTCATTTGTATTTGGGGTTTCTGATTATGATTTCGCTTGTCAAAATGATTAGTTCCAAAACATTATTGTTCATAACCATCACATTGTGCTTGCTAAAAATGCAAGTTGCAGAACATCTCTAGCAAAGGATTCTGCATCAGTAGGTTCAGGTGGACCAGAGCCCAAACATCTCATTGTGATAGTAAACAGTCAGAGAGGAGTCAGGGAGGGGCAGTGGAGAGAAGGAAAAACAGTTTAAAAATCCCTGGCCAACTACAACCTTTTGAATTAATGAAAACCCAAGTATGGTGAACATCTTAGTGACATTACAGCAACTCTGTCAATGGATTCCCTTCAAGCAAGAAGGATGAAACCATTATTACGACAATGACATGTGCTCACTCATCTGCAGTGCATAGTGGCTCCTGCCTTTAACTCATCCATGACGAAGATTAATGCTGATTTTGCATCCCTTGTCTACATTCAGCCCTCACCAAGTGTAAATATCAACCCTGGCCTTTCATGGTTACTCCTTCTTAACTGAGCTCTAAAACAATATACATTGTTAGTCCTCAAACCTATAAATATAAGCATTTTATGTTGTTTTTACAAAATTAATCTTTAGGAGAAGACTATTTTTTTAGAGAGAATGTGGGCGGAAAAGTTGGAGTTAAAAAAAAGAGTTAAGGTGGAAAGCGATGGAGCTACAAAGCTGCCTTAAAAAGACAGTGTATTTACAGCAAGGAAACCACTATTTAAAGACCTGGTTAAGAAACTGGCCTCTCAGATGACCAATTAGATCATAAAGCTGGCCTTGTCCTGATTTCATTATCATGTAGCACAGTGTGTCTCCTGGGGGACTTGTATTTTCTTCCTCAGGCAGCACTTCACAGCTGGGCTAAAAATGCTGCCACATTCTTTTTGAATGCAAGAAACTTGTGACTCCAGACTTGCCTAGGATTTTAACTCTCTTGCCTGAACAGATTGACACAACAACAGATGGTCCACGTTGGATCAGTGCAACTACCTTGGATATTAAGGATCAAACTCTTTGGAATAACAACGAATGCTTTAGGCTTTGTAGACAAGTATCTAATGTACGTACACCTGTGAAAAAGACTCTGCGTCCTATAGTAGAGCTATAAGCTTCTTAAGGGAACGCAGTACCTGGCACATAGCAGTGCTCAGTAAATGCCTGAGGTATAAGAGGAATTCACTGGGAGAATCCACACTACCGTTCCTCCAGTCTCTGCTTAGGGTAGATCACGTTCCCCGGGAAGCAGACTTGGAGACAGAGATTAGCATGTATTACTTTTATTAAGGAGGGGGCTGTGGGGATCAATACCTGTGGGAGGGAAGGGAAAGGATTGAGCAGATGGAAAAGTTGGGATGTGATGCAGTTTCAAAGAAGCCAACCCCATGGGGAGTTAGGAAGCTGGGATGGTTCTCTACAGTAGTCCCTAGTTGAGTTAAGGAAACAGGGCCTTTATGCCCCTGCCTGGACCAGTCACTGGATGTAGGCTGGCTCATAAGGGCAATTCTCAGAGAGCGTTTACAGCTAAGGACTGTCTTCTTGTAACATTCCTGGGAACTGGAAGAATAAATCCTTCATTCTTTAAAGGGGATTTGGGTAATGCCCATAACGTTGTATTCTGTGCTGAGTCTCCACTGGGGCTGGCTCAGGTGGGAGTGTATGTGACCATGAGATGTACTCCTGGTGGTTATGACTGATGTAGACTACTGAAGATTTCTTATCAACTGCACAGACACCTCTCAAAGGCCACTTAGTGCATGGACTGCAAGTGTAATCGCTATTTTCGTAACTCCTTTTAGCCCATATTAAAACTTATTCAACAACTAGAAGGACCCACAACTAGAATATACAACTATGTACTGGGAGGCTTTGGGAAGAAGAAAAAAAGAATATATATAAAACTTACTCATATTTGAAGAAAAACTTATTCATATTTGCTGAGAGGATGCAAAAATAATTCTCTCAGAGAAACACACAAATGAACAAAATCATTTCCTTGAAACATATCATTACCACGTGCTGGGCATGCTGGGGTATAGATGGTCTCTAAGCTGAGTAAGAAGAATGCTCAGTTGCAGGGAACCAGCGGTGAAGGATGGCACCATATGGGAAACCAATGATCCAACTCATAAAATCCACAAAATCATAAAAAAGGGACATAGCAAACTCAGGCTCAATCTGGATCCTTGTCCATCTCTGGAAGATTCTGTCTGGCTCATAAGAGATATGTGACAGTAGGAGGAGGTGATCTCCATTGTCCGGTGGATGGAGGCAAGGGAATACAGCTGGGAAAAGCTCCAGCCCACAGAGGAGAGGATGGGGTCTGAGTAAGGAGACTGGCAAGAGCCAGGGAGGGGCTGAGTGGCCTGGCCAAAGCGGAACAGAGCACAAGGCTGGGCTCAATGTCAGTGGGAACCTAGAGAACCTGCTGCTTGGTGTGCATATACTCTTTGGCATTGTGTATCATTTGTTTCACATACTCATAAGCTTTGCTGCTACAATGAGATAAAAAACTTTTAGAACACAAGTTTTCATTTCCTTTACATTCTCTTTAGTACCTAGAACAGTACATGGGCTACACTTTTTTTTTTCTTTTGCTGAGGAAGACTAGTCCTGAGCTCACACCTGTGTCAGTCTTCCTCCACTTTATATTTGGGTCACTGCCACAGCATGGCTGACAAGTGGTATAGGTCCGCATCTGGGATCTGAACCCACAAACTGGGCTGCCAAAGTGGAGTGTGCCGAACTTAACCACTACACCATGGGGCTGGCCCATACAGGCTCTTCTAAACCAACAGTGGGCTGTCTGGTTGGCTGGAAGGAAGGAAGGACAGAAAGAAGGGACCTAAAGGACACAGAGGACCTTGAAGTCCTCCGTTGTCCTAGAATGCTTCTCTGCTCGTTCTTAATCACTGAATGTCTATTCTGCTTTTAGTCCTAAGCTTAAATATCACCTCCTTTAACTTTCTCTCCTAATCAAAGTTATGTCCTCTGTCCCTCTGTTTGCCTCTCATAGCACTTTGTTCTCTTCCTTTAAGGCACCTGTCACAATGTATAAAGATGCATTTGTTTTGTGTGTTTTTCTGTTTACTTTCTGTTTCCTTTCAGACGGAAAGCCGGGTCTCTGTCTGTTTTTCCATGTCAAACTTTGTGTCTGATGCGTGTTCATTCTCAATAAATGTTCGAATGAATGAATGCAATGAAAGCAGAATATAAAGAACTCATATTGGTGAGTAAGTAAATCAAACACTAAATAAAATTCTCAGCTGCTGGTTTTATAGTATATTTCAGCTCTCTGTGAATGAACCCAAAATAAATCTATTTGGACACTGAAAACACTCCTTTCCAATCCCAGTGGACTCGTTTACACCATTGAGGCGAGAAGGCTTTGCCGTTCACAGAGACCAGATCGGAAAACGGCCCCTTGCTGCCCTTCCTCTGGCCGCCTCTCTCTCCAGGTTACCGTTTGTCTCCCAGCGTGTCTGCTCTGTCATTTTATGTGTAATTAACACCGCCCGTGATAAGAATTTCTTTGACAGGTTTCCCAGCCGATCGAGTAAATTTAGAGACCTAATTACCACATGCCTGAACTCTGGGCTTTGCTTTGAGGCCTCAGCTATGATACTGCCGGTGAATGACTTGATCCAGGCTATTTTCTGGGGGTAAAGCTTTTCTGAAATTATGATGACTCCTATCTCCGAAGTATTTCAAATGCCAGCAATTGAGATTGGGCTCTGAAGCAGAGGATGTGTGGCTTTCTGGACTTAATACAACCCTGAGTTCTGCTGTTTCATTTCAGCCTTGGACAGACAACCGCCAGCGAAGACGAATAGCTCAGCTGGGAAATCTTCGGTAGGCACGTTTCAGTTCATTTTTTTTGGTAGTAGGGAGAAAAGAAATAGGCTGCTGAACAATTAGTGAGATATTACTTGTGTTTCTTAAACATTTTTTTCTGTCTGCAAACAATTCAAGCTTTCATGATCCCACAAGCAATATGGATCAACAATAGCAATGAGGATGATAGTATCTGCCAAATATTTTCATGTGCTAGGCATTACACAGAGCACAACCATATATGTTAGGTCCTTTTCCTGTTCCTTTTTACAGATGAGAAAAATGAGTCTTAGCAATTAACTAACTTTGCTAGCTGGCAGAGCTGTGACTTAAACGCAGTACTTTTGGATTCCAAAGCTCATGCTTTTAACCCTGTGATAGTCTCTCTGTGATCTGCAACTACTTAGGCTGAACTTCTCGGCCAGAATTAAAACTCAGGCAGAGAGCTCCCTTAGGAACCAAACTTTCTCAGGTTTGTCAAGGAAGGGTTCTGGCAAACATACAAAAATTATGTTTTAAAAAAGTGTTGAATTTCTTCTGAGAAATCTGCAGTTTTGGGCAGATTTTAACTCTAATATAACCACGTGATGCATTAGTAATCCCCGGGGTTCTGGGGCCCTTGTATTGTTCCAGTTAGGGCCAGTTTACAGAAACCTGGGGCTCAAGAAGCCTCATCTTGTCTAATTCCTTGTCCCTCTGCTGATATGCTCCTAATCTGTCCATGACAGGTGGCTGCTATTCCAGGCACAAGTGTATCCATGGATGAAAATTCCATGCCCTTCTTCACTGACCTGTTCCAGTCCATTTGTCAGTCTCATTTGCATGACTCTTATTTCTGTCTTTAGAAACACTAAGCAATCTCTCCATGTATAAAGACATTGTTAGCTTAATAATAACATTATTCACATTTGTCAAACGTTTTCCACTTTACAAAGCACATTCACATTCTTGGTCCTCATTTGATCCTGAGTCAAACAGAGCAGGAATTTATTCAGTTATTTACTCAGCAAGTATTTGTTGTGTCTCCTATATACATTAAAATATCATTTCCATTTTGCACATGAGAAAACTAAGGCTCAGAGAGAATCAATCACTTTCTTTGCGTCTCTCAGTCTTACAATGCCAAGTTTAGGGCTTTATCTAAACCTGTGAGCGATCTGATGTTTGAAGGGCAGGCCCAGTACTTTGTTTCCTAAGCCAAGGGTTAAAATTTTGAGAGCTTACAGCCCCAGAGACAGACTGAGTATCATTTCATGGAAATAACAGTTTCTATAATCATTAATCAACAAATAGTTCCTTTGCATTAATCAGTGAAGAACTCTTTTCCTTTTGAAGCATGATGCATGTTTTTAGTTTTTTCGTGGAAGATCCTTAGAATGGCCCTCACAAAGCCTCACCATGTAGCCATTACCTACATCTGCAGCCTAACCCAGTTCTCCCAGCATTTTTACTTTCTCACACTCCTTATGTTCCCTTTTGCTGCAAGGCCTTTGGTGGTCTTTCTGCCCCCAAATCTCTGCACCTCTACGTCCTAGCTACCTATACTGCAGATCTCAGCTTAATTATCAGTGCCTCAGGGAAGTCTTCATCGACACACCCTCACCAGAACCTCTGATATAGACTTTCTTAGCACCAAGCACTTCCCCTACATTTTATTGATCACAGTCTCCTATTACATATGTATTTATGTAAATGTTATTTTTTTAATAGTTCTGTTCCCAACTGGACTGAAAGCACTGGAGGAGATGCCTGCGTTTGCTCATCATTGTGAGCTTAGTTCTTGTAAAGGTTACCACCAGTTGCCTGATTAGATGCTTCAAAAATATATATTTGGATGGATGAATTGAAAGAAGGCTCCAATGTTGGAACTTTAATGTTCCTGGGTTAATCGAACAAATCCTGTGTTTTTGATGGCTGGAGCAACAAGTTATCATAAATTTTATAGCTTAAAACAACATCCACTTATTATCTCATTGTTTTCATGGGTCGGAAGTCTGGGCTGATTAGTTAGGTTCTCTGCTTCGAGTCTCATAAGGTCAAAGTCAAGGTGCTGGCGGGCCTGGGCTGTTATCCAGGGGAAGAACTGCTTCTGGGCTCAGCCAGGATGTTGGTAGAATTCAGTTCTGTGTGGTGGTTGGCTATTGGCCAAGAGCTACTCTCAGCTCCTGGAACCCACACTCCCCAGCCTGTGGCAGTGAATTCTCCTTGTGCTCACAACCTTTTGCCTTCCCCTTCTACCTCATCTCTCTGACTTCTTCCCTCTTTTGCTTCTCAGAGCTCACGTGATTACATTGTGCCTACCAGGATACTCCAGGATAGTCTCATCATATTGACGTAACCTAGGGGTTAGGACACAGACATATTTGGGAGACCAATTTTCTGCCTACCATAAATCCCAAGTGCCTATAAATTTGTACGTGACTTATCTTAATTAAGAGAAGAGCATTTATTATAGAATGACATTTGTGTGGATTTCCCCCCACTCCTGCAGTTGCTGTAGAATTTGGTAGATAGTTTCCCTAGAAATGGAGCTAATGAAATCGGGGACTGTGTGGTCTCAAACAATCTAAAATATGGCATTCTCACTTCATTACTTTGGAGTGGTAGCAGTTCACATTAATGCACTGGTTCCTTGCAGAGCAGGAGTGCTGATTGAAGCAGGTTCACGAAATGGACAGAGAGAAGTATGTTTCATGGCAGACAGCTGCCAGCCCCAATAGGTGGCTGTCCCTTTGGAATTGTCCCTCACTTACTTGTAAACACTTTCCCTCTTCCACAGGAATTCTTCCTCTCAGGTGTTTGCCCAAGGTAATAGTCTTTCTCCTTCCTTCAGGTACTTGAGAATTTCTTCCTTGTGATCTCAAACCTCTGGTGCTCTTCCCCTCTTCTTGATACAGTCAGGAGTAGAGGATGAAGGCACCCAGGGGAGATAAGTATTTCAGAGAAAAGATCCAAGTAATTCTTTTGTTCATGCCATTGATTTTGCTCATTTCATTCATTTATTCATTCATTCCCTGTATCTTATGACCACAGATTTTAAAATACTGTTTGTTTTACCCTTTTGTTTGCCCATCCTGGAGATGGTACACTCACTTCAAATATCCATTATCAGGTCAGCGTGGGAAATATTTTGAAAGTTCTTTTGCTCCTGAACATTTTCACTGCATGTTAGCTTGTTAAAAGGATCACTTATTTACCAAACTTATTTCACTAGGACCACACTCCCCCAGCCTGTGTGACACCTGATTAACATGCATGGAGCCAGGGTTCTAGGGAGCACGTGGGAAATGGTGAGGACATGGAACAAGTGAGGTTAAGGATGGTAAACAATACAAGAGGATTCCTGGAGGGCTGACAGGATTATGCATGGAGCACGTGCCCTGGAACAGCTTGCAACACCGATGCACCATTTTGAGAGGTGCAAGGGATGGAAATTGGCAAGAACACGCAAAGCTGAGTCAAGGTCAAGAATGGATCATTGGTAGAGGCACAGAATGCCACATTTTATCTCTGTGAAGGAGTAGACAAATCGCTGAGAGCCTAGATTCATTCAAATAGCTCCATGCCCTTCCTTCTGAGACCTCCTTCCACGGTTGTCTCTTTAGAGCTTGCACAGTGATCACCAAAGGCTTTCAAGTTGACCCTTAAGAAGTGTGATTTTACTTCAAATCAAAGGAACAACCATTTTTTAAACACTTGCTGTTTGCAAGGCCCTCCAGTAGGTATGGTGGCAGCGGGCTGGAAAATAGCAAGTATGAGCCACGTTTCCTGACTGCAAAACTCTAATAGAATTGTTGGTCAAGGGGCTGGATTCATCGTTCTCATTAAGGTACATTTGCGACTGTTCATAATGACTTGGTAAGAACAGAACGTAGGCGATTCTTGTCCCCGTGCAGTGATGTCATAGAAGAAAGCAAGCTTGAGTGGCATTCAAGGAGAATTAGGTAAGACTTTAGTAAGGACTTAATAGAGACAGCTAACTTCTAAAAAAGACTCATATTCTCATAATTTGAACTTTCATTTATGAATATACTCCCTGAACTTTCCTATCTCAGGTAATAGCATTTAATAGCCCCTCAATCCCACAATCAAGAGAGCTCAGAGTCAATTTTGAGTCTTCAATTTTCTTAACCTTCCAAAGCCACTGGTCTCTAAATTTGGTCTTTCTACCTCCAAAATGTCTCTAAAAACTGCCCTTCTCCATGGGCTGCAGTACCACTGTCCGAGTTTGGTTCCTTGTTATCCTTTGGCTGCTTTAGAGAAATAATCTCCTAATGGTTCTTGTTGCTTGTAATTTTGACCAACTCTAGCCCATCTTCCATTCTGCTTCCAATTATGCGCCTAAAACAGAGACCCAGTTATGTCACTCCTTGCTTACAATCCTTCAGAGGCTTCTCCTTGCTTGTAGAATGAAGCACTAGCCTCAGCCTGGTACTTATAAGGCCCTTCATGATTACAGCCTGGCCTTTCAATTGCATCGCCTGCCAGTTCTCATGGCTCACACCAGTGTTTTCTCCATCTGCTGTCTCTTTCAAACACTTTCCCCCAAGGCAGCTATCTATGCTCAAAATGTTTCCTTCTCCCTCTTCTCTTTTCTCCAGCAAACTCCTATTCATCTTTCCATTTCTAGCTCAAATGTCTGTCTCTAAAGACAGCCTTTTATGATTGATATCTGCCTTCTCCCACCCCACCTCTTTCCTCATCAGTAGTTAAGTATATGTTGTTCATATTTTGGTATGCTGATAACAATGATAATAATGGCAATTTCCATTAATTGACTATGTGTCAGGCTGTGCTGGGCACCACAATTGCACTATCTCACTTAGTCGCCCATCGACCTCGTGAGTAGATATTATTGTTTCCATGTTATAGATGAAAAGAGAGGCTCAGAAGGAATTTAAGTGACTCTTGTAAGTTCCCCAGCTGGCGAATGGCAGAACATGAATTCAAACCCGGATCTTTTTGACTCGAGAGACTGGATTATTTATAGTTGCTTCCTATGGCTTTCCAGAGAGTATGATAACAGGAATGATCCCTGGTAATTAGACTTTCTGGTGCAAATGACTTTCTTTTTCTCTTTGGGTTCCAAGGCCTTCTTTTACTTGAGCATCTATAACAGTGCCTGATCCACAGTAATAGATTCTTAAAGGGTATTTTTTGAGTGAGAGAATGAAGGAACAAATAAATGACTATTAAATTCTAATTCTAATATATATATATATATATATACACATACACTAGCTAAGTATATACTTTAAAGTATAGAGTATAATATTTATTATTATGAAATATGATAAGTGTTTGAAATTTTTATGTTTGGAACAATTCATCCAGGAAACAGGACTAAATACAGAGATGAGTTAGATTTTTATTGCTTTGTTGTGTATCTCTGTCAGTTAGGAATGGCTAAAAATAATGAACTAAATGATGAAATCTGGAGATGATATTTGCTGTCATTGGTTCAGGAACGGCATCTCTGTAATTCTTTTTCTTCCCCTGTGTGTGTTGCCTCATGATCACAAGATGATTGCCATAACTCCAGACATCACATCCACTTTTAAAGCATGCAGAACAGAAAATAAGAATGAGTGGATCCAATCATATCTTTTCCTTTTATTAGGAAAAGATTTTTTCCAAGAGCTCCCAACAGACCTCCATCTGCATCTCATTGGCCACAACCACATCCTAGGGTCGCTCTGGTTGTCTGGGAGATTAGGAAAGTGTATCTCATCTGGGACTAGGTAGAGATCCACCTTGAATGAGGTTAGGTTCCGTTAACCAAAAAAGAAGGGAGCTAGATAATGGGTAGACAACTAATAGTGTCAACCACAGCATGTATGCTATTCCTCTTCATTGGTCAAACTGACTTTCTGCTTTAGTCTCCATTATTTTATAGTTCCAAATTTTCTATTGCCCAATAAGAAAGACAGATATTCAAAATTATAAGAGATGGAGTCAGCGATGTATCGAAGATTAAATGATATTTGCAGGGGGTAAATCTCAGCCCTAATCAGTAACCAGGCAAGTTACACAAACTCTTTAAGCTTCAGTTTCCTCCTCTGTAAAATGGGAATGATAATGATGACATCACAAGATTAACGTGAGGATTCAGTGGAATAATGCACGTTTGCCTGGAACACTGGAAGCATTCAGAAAACTTAACTATTGCCATTATTATAATTATTATAGTCTTTGAACGGCACATGTTTCTTTCCAATTGACGGTGGAATTTTAACAATAACAGATGGAACCAGTAGACTTATCAAATCCTTGCCATTATTAAAGATTTAAGAATGTTGAGTATTGACCCATTATCTGTCTGCCAAGGTGTTCTTTTCCTCCCTCCAGTGGGATTTTGAACTTTTGTCAATTTTGTGGATTCACAGTCCTAACCAAAAAATCCCCCTGGGCCCTTGAGTATGAGTAAAGCCCACTGAAATCAGTTGCTATTTGTAACTCAAGGGTTGGCAAACTTTTTGGTATGAAGAGCCATATAGTAAATATTTTAGGCCTTGTAGGCTGTACTATCTCTTTTACTATAACATCAAAGTAACCATAGACAATATGTGTGTGCTGCAATAAAACTTTATGCACACTGAAATTTGAATCTCATATAATTTTCATGAGTTATGAAATCTTATTTGTAGATTTCTTTTCAACCATTTAAGAATGTGAAAACTACTCTTAGCCATGCATGCAAAGTAGGTGGCTCACTTGAATCGACCTGTAGGCCATTGTTTGCCAAACCCCGGTTTTACTTAATGTCATTGTCATCTTTTCTATCATACTAGGTTAAAGTTATCATTCACTCCCTCATCCCTGAAATCTACTTCCTAATTAAATACTGTGGATTTGGGCCAGCCCCGTGGCCAAGTGGTTAAGTTCGCACTCTCCACTTTGGCAGCCCAGGGTTTCACTGGTTCGGATCCTGGGCACGGAGGTGGCCCAGCTCATCAGGCCACTCTGAGGCAGCATCCCACATGCCACAACTAGAAGGACGCACAACTAAAATATGCAACTATGTACTGGGAGGATTTGGGGAGAAAAAGCAGAAAAAGAAAAAGAAGACTTGTAACAGTTGTTAGCTCAGGTGCCAATCTTTAAAAAATAAATAAATAAATAAATAAATACTGTGGATTTCATCATTGCCAAGTGGAATTTTAATGTGCAAATTACTAATTCCTATTATTGGAATGATTACATAGTATTCAAGAGCAATGAAATTTACTTCACATTCTGTAATAGATAATGGAGCTTTAAATAAATATAATTCAATATAATTAAAATGTTCTTAGTTTATGAAGAAGCAAGAAATAACATCGCATCTTCAACAGGGGTGAGCACCATTCATCTGATGAGCCACCCCTGTGTGGCCACCTTATCTCTTTGTGTCCTTAGGCTGGGCATATATAACACAGAACTGAAACACCCTTGCATATTTTGCAACATGAAGAATCGTGGTTTGACTTGTAGAATTCCTCCAGGAGTAAATAAATGCTAGACTGATAGCTTGAGAATAAAAATGAGACCGCATTTGTTCCTTCCTTTTGTTCAATTTCTTCACTCTTCCAAACCAATTACTCAGGCCCCACCACCACTTCTGGGCAGCAGCTTTGAAGTCTTGAAACTCATTGTGTCAGGTTGAAAATGAGAGACAACAGCTGTCAGAGCCAGCATCTGATGCCTTTGACTTGTTTCTGTGTAGCGAAAGAAAGCGAGCTTGCAAACTGTACAATTGAGAGGATTCACCGTTCTTCAGCTAAAGGTTCCAGGCAGCTCTGAGATAGCATTGCTTTCCCCGAAGCTGTTTTGCACAAAAACATACTGTTTTATTTTCCTGCAGCTACAGCAGCATGTTTAATACCAATAACAGTACTGAAACGAGGCAGCCATGGAATTTCTGAATATAACGTATAAAGACTGGAAAAATAGCAGGGCTTTTATGAGATATAAAGATATATATATCTTTGTTTATTCTTCTTCCATCTGTGGTGGATAAGGAAAGCACATGTGTGATCCTATATGATGTTATTATAGACAACTGTGATGTTTCTGGGGTAGGGTGCAGTTGTCATATGAATCTAATAGGAAAATATGACAACATTGCAATGAATGTACGCATTATCATTTTAGTTATTTGTCAGCTCCATCTCTTTTTATTCATACATAATTTTAGAATTTTTCTGCCTTCTTGGCCCCAGAGCTTTTCCCAATCTTCAGTCTCTGTATTGAATGGACCCGACCCATTGAACAATTACTAACCTTTATTGAATGCTACACCAAGCTCCATGCATCTTATCGTTTAATTCGTGCAGGAACCCTTTGTAATAAGTGTAATTATTAGTCCCATTTTTGAGATGGGGGAACTGAGACAATGTCTGAATAATTTGCTGAAGTAAATGGAGGAGCCAGGTTCCAACCCCAACTCTTGGTGACCATTTCCTATGCTCTTTACCAGCACCCTACGAAATGTGCTATGCTTGTTTCTCTAAGCTGGCAGTTCTCAGGCATGAGCATGTCTCCAAATCACTTGCAGCACTTGTAAAACCCATCTCCAAAGCGTGTGATTCAGTAGTCCTGAGGTAGGACCCAGGAATCTGCATTTCCAGTAATTTCCTGGGTGATGCTGATGCTTCTGGTTCCAGACCCACATTTGAGAACCACCATTTAAGTCACCTCTCAAGTCAGTGATATCATCCTCTGTGCCTAATTGTTTCATATCCGTGCAAAGGCTTTGAAGGTATAACTTGCTACCTAAATGAAAAGCACTATGCTCTTTAGAGCATTATCTGAGCCAAGCAAGTGCCATATCGTGGGTACACACAATATCCACAAGCAGACACACACACACGAGAATAATTGGTTGGATACTTCAAAGTTCCATTAAAGGCTTTCCCTGCTTTGCATGGCTTGCTTGTGCCTGGGGAGGGTGAGGCGTTTTCCTGTGATTGGCAGGTTAATCTCTTAAGGACCCAGCTGTCTTTCTTAAACAGCATAGTGAGGTGCATGGCACTGAGTGTGAATTCAGGCTCAAAGAAGTCACAGTGAACGAAGTTCACAGCCAACAGCGGGTGGCTACCAAAGAAGATTGCTATTTCACAGGTGTCACCCCAAGCTCAGGAGGGAGCAGGAAGTGTGATCAAGCAACTTAAGAAAGATTACATGACATGCTAAAAGGGAACGGCAGCAATGCCTAGGAAGAAACTCTTTTGAATAAAGATTATTTTTCACAGGTGATGCTCAATGTCTGATGATAAGCATTCTTTTGAACTCTCTGTTCATTTGTAACTATCGTCTGCCTTCCTTCAGAAACTTTCTTTTTTTAATATCCCATTACAGAATGCTGGAAATACCTCTGAGATGGTTAAAAAAAAAAAAAAGGTGATTATATGCTTCATTGCCATTCTTTGTCTTTATTCCTGCTCTCTAAATTGAAAATGTTAACTGTCAGCCAAGACAATAAATATTTTGGCTTTTGGCACTCTACATGTTTATGTTAAAATATAAGCTGTGGTTCCTTATTGTCTACAGAAAATTTTAAAAACCAAACTAGTGAGTTAGGTGTGCCAAAAATTTATTGAGCTCTGATCAAAGTATAATTGTGGCAGGCACTGCTCTTAAATAAATATATTAGATTCTCTTCCTGTAATGCATGGTCTCAATCTAGAGGACCGGAGGCCTCATATAATGGATTGTTAAGAAAAGCTTTTCAGAGAAGATAGAATTTGAACTGAGTCTGGAAAATAAGTAAAAGTGGACCTGACACAAGAAGAAAGATTTTTGGTGTTTGTTTTCCTTCCATTCAACAGATATTTAATGAACATCTAACAGGAGGCTGGGTGCTGTGCTGGGATGAGTAGCTCATAGGTGGTGGTGTCTGCCATTTTGGAGTTCAGTTTGTTGGAGGAGATAGACATCAAACAAAGAATCCCACAGATAATTACTCTATCCTCATCACAATAGGAGGTGGATGAAAAGGAAATCCAGGACCCCATGACAACACAGCATAGTGAGAGAATGATCTAATCTGTGGGGTCAGAAAAGGCTCTGGCTCAAGCTGAGACCTGTAGGAAGGGGGAGAGTTGACTGGATTTTGGGTAAAGGAAGATGTTCCAGAATGAGCAAAACCTTAAGAATTGAAAGAGCTTAGTGATTAAAAGGAGGTAAAAGGCCCATGTTGCTGAGGAGGAGTGGGATGAGACCAAAAGGCAGGCAGGACCAAATTGGGCATGGGGGCTGAGTAAAGCAAGATAAGGATTTTAGGGAGAATGAATAAACGTGGGTCAACCAATCCTCAGGGCCTTCTGGTACGGCATAATCAGAAAGTTCTTTTTTTTTTTTTTAATGAGGAAGATTAGACCCTAGCTAACATCTGTGCCAATCTTCCTCCACTTTTTTTGTATGTGAGTTGCCACCACAGCACAACTGACGAGTGGTGTAGGTCCACACCCAGGATCCAAACCCTTGAACCCAGGCTGCCAAAGCAGAGCACGCCAAACTTAACCACTACGACAGAGGACTGACTCCAGAAAGTTCCGTTGTTTAATCTGGTCTTTTGAATGCTGTTATTTTACTATTGCAATTATTACTATTACTATTATCATTATTATTTTGGTTTCCTCCTGATACTGAGGGAAATCATTTTGAAAATTACAGCTTGCCTCATCTGTACTGAGAGGGACCAGTATCTTTGTATAGATCCCTTTCAGCAAGATCTCCTGATGATCCAGATGATCAATCAGAGTTTGAGAATTGCTGGACCTAAATGGTCTTGGTGCACAGCAGACTCTCAGTTCAAGTTTGTAAATAAACAAATCAATGGATTGTTTTTGGATGGAGCAGTCCCTACCTTAGTTCAAGGGAGCAGCATATACTCTGGGAAGATTGCCTGCATTGACTGAAATGAACTCATCTCACAGTGCCATGTGCATACGAGGTGCTCAGTCAAAATCTGTTGAGTGACTATTTTAAGTCTGCATAGAATCACAAACACTTTGAGTCATCTTTGTCTCATGCTTTTTTTATTCTGAGCCCAATACAACTTATGGATTTCATTACCAAAAATATTGTGAAACATAAACTAACATACTGTTGGAATAAACTAGAAGTTGCTGTTATTATACGTTTGTCATTACTTCCTGACTGGAGCCTTGATAACCTGTGACTATTATTACTTAAAGTCAAGTCCACTAGGAAGTTTTTTCCCTATCATGTTAAATTACCCTCTTAAAAGGAGATTGTATTCTGAACTCTCCAGAGGCGTGCTTTTTGATAAGGTTGGAGGATAAGGATTCAACTTTCTCCCTTCCTTTTCTGCCCTATCTCATTTCTCTCTCTAGATTAGCCTGGAGATTGTTGTGTCCCTTTTCCACCTCCCTTGTGGTTGAATCTTCAAAGCTCTCAGATCCCCTTTCTGAATTGGCATATATCTTTGAATTTTAATTTTCATCCTCTTCCCACAAAGTTCATAATTTATTTTCTTTTCAGGGTTGGATGCCAATTTAAAATTAAGACTAGAGTTTTGTCATCATGAAAAGCAAACTGAATCAAATAGAAATAGACCTCTTAAAACCTTGCTCCCTCCTTTCTTACTGTTCTGTGCGCGCTCTGGAGAATTTATCCCTCTGGTTTGGTACATGTTATACAAATGACTTCCAGTCTGTTCTTTTTGCTGAGGAAGGTCATGATCCACGTTCTTCACTAGGGCTGCCTCGGGTGGTGCAGATTTAGAAACAGCAGCTTGTCCCTTCTCTTTTTAATAAGGGAAAATTTCATGAGAATATTGAAAAATTAGCATCACTAATCTATGAGAACCCTTCCTGCAGGCAGAGGGAAAAAGAACCTAAACACATTTTCATATCATTGATGAGCACTAATTTCTGAAAATGTAATGCCAAGAGAAACAACATAATCAGGAATTCCTCCTCCACAAGGTGAAATGAACCAGAGCTGATTGAAATTATGAGTACTCCAAAGCTTTGTATCCGTCATCTGCAGCTGGGTAACAAACTATTCCATCACAGTGGCATAAAGCAACCAGCTTACTATGCTCGTGATTCTGTTGATGAGGAATTCAGAAAAGGCATGAGAAAGATTGATTTTCTCTACTATAAAATGTCTGGAGCCTCAGCTGGAAAGACTGTAAGTCTGGGGTTGAATTGATGGCTGGAGCTGGAACCACCTATGGAATCATGTATTTATATTTCCTCTATTTCTGATGCTTTGACATCTGGGGCCTTCCTCATGCTAGAGGCACTGCTCCTCCAAGGTTTAGCTATTTCCTAGAGACAGTAGACACTTGTCCTGCATAAAAGCACCCCTTTCATATGCATACCAAGTGATCTAGAGCCCATACCCCAACTACCTCCTTTATCAGGCTCTTATACAGGCATACCTCAGAGATACTGCAGGTTTGGTTCCAGACCACGGCAATGATGCAAATATCACAATAAAGAAGGCATTCAAATTTTTTGTTTCCCAGTGCATATAAAAGTTATATTTACACTAGACGATGGTCTATTAAGTGTGCAATAGCATTATGTCTAAAAAAACAATGTACGTACTTTAATTAAAATATACTTTATTGCTGGGGCCAGCCCAGTGGCACAGCGGTTAAGTTCGCACGTTTCTCTTTCGTGGCCTGGGGTTCACCAGTTCAGATCCCGGGTGTGGACATGGCACAGCTTGACAAGCCATGCTGTGGCAGGTGTCCTACATATAAAGTAGAGGAAGATGGGCACAGATGTTAGCTCAGGGCCAGTCTTCCTCAGCAAAAAAGAGGAGAACTGACAGCAGATGTTAGCTCAGTGCCAATCTTCCTAAAAAAAAAAAAATTCACTGCTAAAAAATATCAACCATCATCTGAGCCTTCAGCAAGTCATAATCTTTTTGCTGGTGGAAGGTCTTGCCTCCATCTTGATGGCTGTTGACTGTTGAGGGTGGTGGTTCCCGAAGAGTGGGGTGGCTGGGCAATTTTTTAAATAAGACAACAATGAAATTTGCCACATCAATTGTGTCTTCCTTTCCTGAACTATTTCTCTGTAGTATGTGATGCTGTTTGATAGCCTTTTATGCACAGTAGAACTTTCAAAATTAGAGTCTATCCTCTCAAACTTTGCTGCTACTTTATCAAATAAGTTTGTGGAATAGTTTAAATCCTTTGCTGTCATTTCAACAATCTTCACAGCATCTTCACGAGGAAGGGAGTCCATCTCAAGAAACCACTTTCTTGGGGCCGGGCTGGTGGTGCAGAGGTTAAGTTTGCACATTTCACTTGGCAGCCCGGGTTCACCGGTTCAGATCCTGGGTGCAGACCTATGCACTGCTTGTTAAGCCATGCTGTGGCAGGCGTCCCACATGTAAAGTAGAGGGAGATGGGCATGGATGTTAGCTCAGGGCCAGTCTTCCTCGGCAAAAAGAGGAGGATTGCTGGCTGATGTTAGTTCAAGGCTAATCTTCCTCAAAAAAAAGAAAAAAGAAAAGAAACCACTTTCTTTACTGATCCATGAGAAGCAACTCCTCATCTATTAAAGTTTCACATGAGATTACAGCAATATAGTCATGTCTTCAGGCTCCATTTCTAATTCTAGTTCTCTTGCAGTTTCTACCACATCTGCAGTTGCTTCCTCCACTGGAGTCTTGAAACCCTCAAAGTAATCCATAAAGGTTGGAATCAACTTCTTCCAACTCCTGTCTTAATGTGTATATTTTGACCTTGTCTCATGAATCACAAATATTCTTAATGGCATCTAGAATGGTGAATCCTTTCCAGAAGGTTTTCAATTTACTTTGCACAGATCCATCAGAGGAATCACTGTCTATGGCAGCTACAGCCTAACCAAATGTATTTCTTAAATGATAAGTCTTGAAAGGCAGAATGACTCCTTGATCCATGGGGTGAAGAATGGATGTTGTGTTAGCAGGCATGAAAACAGCATTGATCTCATTGTACGTCTCTATCAGAGCTCTTGGGTGACCAGGTGCATTGTCAATGATCAGTAATATTTTGAGAGGAATCTTTTTTTCTGGGCAGCAGGTATCAACAGTCGGCTTAAAATATTCAGTAAACCGTGTTGTAAACAGATGTGCTGTCATCCTGGCTTTGTTGTTTCGTTTCTAGAGCACAGGTAGAATATATTCAGTATGATTCTGAAGGGCCGTAGGAGTTTTGGAATGGTAGAGGAGCATTGGCTTCAATTTGAAGTTACTAGCTGCATTAGCCCCAACAAGAGAGTCAGCCTGTCCTTTGAAGTCAGGTATTGACTTCTCCTCTCCAGTTGCAAAAGTCCTAGGTGGCATCTTCTTCCAGTAGAAGGCTGTTTTGTTTACATTGCAAATCTGTTGTTTAGTGTGGCTGCCTTCATCGATTATCTGAGCTAGTTCTTCTGGAGAACTTGCTGCAGCTTCTAGATCAGCACTTGATGCTTCATCTTGAACTTTGATGTTATGGAGACGGCTTTTTCCTTTAACCTCATGAACCAACCTCTGCTAGCTTCGAACTTTCTCAGCTTCCTCAGCTCTCTCAGCCTTCGTAGAATTGCAGAGAGTTAGGGCCTTGCTCTGGATTAGGCTTTGGCTTAAGGGAATGTTGTGGCTGGTTTGGTCTTCTATTCAGACCACTACAACTTTCTCCATATCAGCAATAAGGCTGTTTCACTGTCTAATCATTTGTGTGTTCACTGGAGTAGCGGTTTTGATTTCCTTCAAGAACTTCTCCTTTGCATTCACGACGTGGCTAACTGCTTGGTGTAAGAGGCCTAGCTTTCAGCCTGTCTTGGCTTTCGATATGCCTTCCTCACTAGGCTTAATCTCTTCCAGCTTTTGATTGAAAGTGAGAGATGTGTGACTCTTCCTTTCGCTTGAACACTTAGAGGCCACTGTAGGGTTGTGAATGGGACTAATTTCAATATTGTTGTGTCTCAGGGAATAGGAAGGCCTGAGGGGAGGGAGAGGAATGGGGGAATGGCCACTCGGTGGAGCAGTTAGAACACACACAACATTTATAAATTGTTTGCCATCTTACGTGGATGCAGTTTGTGGTGCCCCAACACAATTAGAACAGTAACGTCACAGACCACTGATCACAGATCACGATAACAAATACAACGATAATGAGAAAGTTTGAAACATTGTGAGAATTACCAAAATGTGACACAGAGACATGCAGTGAGCACGTGCTGTTGGAAAAATGCAGCTGAAAGACTTGCTCAGCACAGAGTTGCCACAAACCTTCAATTTGTAAAAAATGCATTATCCGTGAAGCACAACAAAGTGAAGTGCAATAAAACAAGATACGCCTGGACTCCTGGGCACTATTCTCCTGCTCTGGTCACCCAGGGTCGGATACCAAACAACTAGAGACAGCCCCCATACCCTGGAGACTGCTGAAATTATTCAAACTAACCCAGCCTAAGCCTGCTTACCCTGCCCCGCCTGTTGCTTCCTATGGAAAGCATAATAAAGGCTGTTGCTCATGTTTCCCCCTTCCTCCCTCTGCCTCCTGAGCAGCCCTGGTGCTTCCCCATGAGGCCTCCCTGCATGATGTGGCCATGCCTCCTGTTTCTAGGGATTTGTGAGTATGAGCTTCTTCCTTCATGGCGATCATTTCTATGTCTGTATGTCTTACCAAACCTGCTTAAAACAAATCCTGCATACATTTGAAAGCAATGTGAATGTGTCTTCACATACCTGTCTAGTGGCTGATGTTGGCGGTGAGTCAGAATATCTTGCTGGTGGACCCTATGTGATTGCTATGCATGTGCCAGTTTGGACTTCCTCACAGCATGCTGGCTGAGTTCCTAGAGTGAGCTTCCTCAGAGAAAAGGCAGAAGGGCACAACATTTTCATGATCTAGCCATGGAAGTCAAACAGCATCACTTCTGTCCTACTATATTGGTTGCAGCAGGCACCAAGTTTTCCCCAAGTTCAAAGGGAGGGGACATAGACTCCACAACTAGATGGGAAAAGCATCAGAGTCACATTGAAAAAGGAGCATGTGATATAAGACATATAATAGCCATCATTTTGGGAAAATACAATCTGCTCTGAAGTTTTCACCCCATGCATCTCTCTTGAGAGGTAATGGAGATCCTCCTAGAGGGAGGAAAGCAGAAAGGACCACCCCACACTAGAGGCATGCAGGACCCAACGTATTTGGGTTATGAACTCTGGAGGGCAGAAAGACTTGGATTTAAATTCTGGCTTTCCTGGCTATGTGCCATTGGGGAACTCATTAACCTCCCTGAGCCTCTGTGTTCTCATCTAGAAAATGGGCCTATTTGCAGCATCCATCTCATTGGGATGTTGTGAAGATTAAATGAGGTCTCTCATATAAAGCATTTTGTGTCCCATCGAACATATGCAAGTATGTGCTATTGTTATTGTGCTAGTTGATGTTGCATCTGTATGTTACCTCGCCTAGGACTTGGACTTTGAAGGACAATGAGACATCACTCTCACCACTAAGGCAGGAAGCAAGGCCATATTTGGTGAAGATGCAATAAGTTATAGGTTTTATTAAGTAAAAGTTACTCTGAGCGGAAAAAGTTTTGATCACAGTGCTTGGAAGTTCTTAGCCTTGTACTTACTAGCTTTGAGGTTTCAGAAAGCCAATTACCTGGGCTTCCTTGTTTGTAAGACATAATCAATCGTTGCTTCCCTGTCTTCCTATCCTCAAGTGAACTGTGAACCTAGAAACAATTTGTAAATAGTTCTACAATTGTTTTATAATTATGCTAATGAAGCCTGTTACGGGAATTTTGGTACAACAGAGTCAAATGGGGCAAAGCAGTGTAGACGAGATCCAAGAACACCATGTGGACACTGACTCGGGGCCAGGAGCTGTGAACCCTCGTGATATCTCTATGGGTATCATTCTCACTCAAGCCATACTTCAGGTGAGAGAGCTGGGGCATGGAAAGTAATTTATCAAAGGCCACACAGCTCTTAGGGGATAAACTCGGATCTGAACTCAAGCTGTCTGACCCTATAGTTTAACTTTTATCCTCTGCACCACAGCCTCTGATCCTGAAAAGCCACACTGCCCCTGGTCTTCAGCTGGGTTCTTATAGATACGTGCATTGGCAAGAGTTGGGCTCTGTCGATGTAGTCTATCCTTGTTACCTAAAAGCAACCTGGCAGGGCTCAGAAGAGTGAGAACGCTTCCTTCACAGAGAAAAAACTTGAGAACAACGCCCCCTCTACTCCACAAGAGGAAGTCAGAATCACGTTCCTTTTCAGCAGCCTGACAAGGTGTGGGGTCTGCTGATTTCTGAACTGGCTTTACTTGCATGACAGCAAGCCATGATCTGGCCCTCGGTATCAGCATTCAGTGACGAAATGGGTTCAAAGCCAGCAGTGTGTCCTGTCTTCTGTGTGTTTGTTTAATAGGTACATTTGTTTTAATTCTATTTATTAGGCATTTGAAAATCAAAGGCTCCCAAAAAGTAAATCTGAGGTAGATAGACAGATAGGTATAAATTTGCCTGAATGTTGAGTTCCATATTTTTAACAGCAAGTGAAGTTATTTTACCCATGATTTTGGAAGGAGTTAATATTTGTAACTTCTCAGTCTACATTTCTTATTGCATTTGAACTTTCCCATTGTCCATGCACAGTATAGTTTTTTAAAAATGCAAAACCTTTGGATATGATGTTTGGAGGGAAACTCATAAGCACGGAGTGCGCATGTGTCAGGGGCTGCCCCTAGGCACGACTTGATTGCTTTATGTGTTATGAGGCATTGCCTCGGGCATTGAAGACACTGGATGCTTTTCATAAATAAGATCTGTGTAGCATAATAATTTTAAAAACTGATGAAGTTATTGCAGTTTAACATAATAAGCTTCATAAAAATTATTTCCTCCTTTTCAAAAAAGTAACAGGAGTTGGCCAAATGCAGAATTCTAAAGTGCCGTAATCAGCTATGTGATCTCGTGTGACAAATCTGGTTATGTTATCTACACATAGTCTGATATAAAAAGTAATTTTAAAAATATCTTTTATTGTCAGGCAAGGAAATAACTTAGGAAAAGGCAATTTTTAGTTCAATTGAAAACTTATTTAAAATTCTGTGTGGGTGTTTCCTGAGAAAATTGCTGACTGGGGCAATTTTCCTCTGCTTGCTGTCTTCTTCAATTGGCTTGCATTGTAATCAGAAAAATGTGAAGAATTTTCATTGATGGCATCACCACAAAACATGATCCTCTTATTTCATCATCCATTGGTGGCGCATCTTCCTCTGTGGTATAGATCTGGCTTCTCAACCTTAAATTGCAGGTCTGGCCATTTGGAGAACTACACCATGCAGGGTTTCATGCAGGAAAATTCCTGTGATGTACAAATCAGTGTATGTAAAATGTTTTCTACCCTATAAGTCTTGTTAAGTGCTGGAATTTTGCAGAAAGCTTAGTAAAAACACCTGGTCACACTGTCTGCGACTTATTTCCTGGGGTCCCCTACTGACAAGGCATGCAATGGAAGGTGGGCTGTAAAACGGACAAAGTGCAGACATTCTTTGTTAGTTTTTCTTTGATGATCTCCTTGGAAGTAAACGTTCAAGCAGTGACCGTGTCTTACTTGCAGCTGTGGGATCACACTTCTGAAAGTACTTATTGTCTCCGGGGAAGGCTGAATAAGTTCTGCACATAGAAATGTGTCTGCTTTTATGATGCCGTCACCTGCAGCTAACTGTCCCCACCCTCCGACTCCCACCCCATACTCAGAGTGAGCACATCAGCCCAGACTTCTACTGGATAGAGAGAAAACTTATGACTAGTCTGCCTACATTTGGGACCCTGCCTATTTAGTCCCCTTGGAAATGTTATCCCAGGGTATTCAGTAAACTTTAAAGACTAAGACTTTGATAATCAATTGGCTTGGACAGACAAGATAAACAGCTGTGTCTTCATCAGCTCCCGTGGAAATCATCGGTTCATGTGTTTATCTCCCGCACTAAACAGCAAATGCCTCAAGGATGGGTTTGGTGTTCTCTGCCCAGCACACAACAGAGGGTCAATAAATGAATATTAAGGTGGACTTTATGTAATTTGGGAAATTTAATCCTTTTATGCTCGTTCCTTCAATCATTAGTTTTTCTTTCATTTATTTAGCAAACATTTATCAAGAATGTCACTAATCATCAAGGAAATGCAAAGCAAAACAACAATGAGCTGGGGCTGGCCCAGTGGTATAGTGGTTAAGTTCATGCGCTCCACTTGGTGGCCCAGGGTTTGCAGATTCTGATCCTGGGTGCAGACCTACACACTGCTCATCAAACCATGCTGTGGCAGCAACCCACATATGAAATAGAGGAAGATTGGCACAGATGTTAGCTCAGGGCCAATCTTCCTCACACACACAAAACACAATGAGCTATCATTTCACACCTCTTAGGATGACTATTACTAAAAAATACAAGAGATAACAAGTACTGGCGAGGATATAGAGAAATGAGAATCCTGGTGCACTATTAGTGAGAATGTAAATTGATACAGCAATAATGGAAAACAGTATGGAGGTTCTTCCAAAACTTGAAAATAAAACTAGCATATAATCCAGCAATATCATCTCTGGGTATATATCCAAAGGAATTGAAATCAGTATCACAAAGAGATATCTGCACTCCTGTGTTCATTGCAATATGATAAACAATAGTCAAGATCTGGAAACAGCCTAAATGTCCATCATAGGATGAAGGGATAAAGAAGATGTGATATATACATACAATGCGGACTCTGAAATAGTCAAACTTATAGAAGCAGAGAGTACAGTGGTGGTTGCCAGGGCCTTGGGGTGGGGGATGGGGAGGTGATGGTCAAAGGGTACAAAGTTTCAGTAACACAAAATAAATAAGCTCTGGAGATGAACCATATAGCAGAGTGCCTATAGCTGAGAATACTGTATTGTATACTTAAAATTTGATAAGATAGTGGATCTTACGTTAAGTGTTCTTACCATACATACAAAAATAATAATATAGAAGGTGGGAGGAAACTCTGGGGGGGTGACAGATATGTTTATGGCCTTGAATATGGTGACTATTTCATGAGTATAGGGTGTGTACTTATCCCCAAACTCATTGACTGCTATGTGTACAGCTTTTTACATGCCAATCATATCTCCGTAGTGGTTTTAAAAATAGAAATAATAATAATGGATTAGGAGCCAAAAAAGAACTTACTCTGTTCCAGGCTCTTGGCTAGGCGCTAAGGATATAGTGATAAGCAAGACGAAGTCCCTGCCCCGGTGGTAGAATTCCACAGAAACTCTGAAAAACTGATTGCCATGTTAGAATTTGACTTCAAATCTTTGGCAACACGAAAGTGTTTTTACTCTTACTTAAAAGTACATTGGCAAAGGTGGAATGCAGAAACGTTTCATTTCTTCTAAATAGTCACCCTTCCCAAAGATAGGTGGGGGAACTTCCTGCTCCTTCATAAAATGAAATGATAAATCAAATCAAATCAAATGGCACCCCAATCAAGAGACCAAAACACAGTGACTTTTCCTACCCCATAACCAGGCTCTCTCCTAACCTTTGTGATATTCGAGGCAGGAGTACAAATGGAGGCCCACCTACTAGGTGTGTAAAGATTGAAAAATTACAGATAAAGTGAACAAACTGTTAGTTAAAGTAGATTCTACCCCGTACCTTAACAAATACACTTTGATAATGGCTTGAAAGGCCAAATCTAAATTTAGGATTCTTGGACCCCCTGGAGTTTGGAGCCTGGACGTGGAGATGCATGTTGCTTCAGCCCCAGGCCACAGACTGCTCTTTCCAACTTGGCACATCCCAAACTGTGAGGGGACTTGTGTGCCTATGTGTGGACACCCCAGTCCACGTTTCTAGATTCTGCAACCTCCATGCCTCACTTCCCTCTACACAGCTGCTACTTGGTGCCCTGTTTTAAGAATGTGCAGGTTGGCTATTGGAAGGCAAAGTTGGTGCGGCCACAGGAGAAAATGAGGGTGAGGCTTGGAAGGAAGAAGTTTAATATACTCTTGGGTCCTGGAAAAGGTATCACAGCATGCCACGCAGGGCACAGGGGAATCCAATGGGGTGGTCGGGAGGCAGAAGACGAGAGTGAGGGAGAGAACTTAGGACATGGCCTTTAGTGGAGTTTCCTCAGGAAAGGAAGGAAGGACAAGGAGAATGTTTTAGGTTGGCATATTTGAATAATTTCTGAGGGCTAAGCCATAGGGGGGGTCTCTAGTCACCTGGTACTTGGTCCTAGGATGATTAGGGCACAGTGTGTGAGAGTCAGATAAAGAGGTGATTGCTGGGGCCGGCCTCGTGGCTAAGAGGTTAAGTTCGCTCCCTCGCTTAGGTGGCCCAGGGTGTTGGCGGTTGGGATCCTGGGTGTGGACATGGCACCGCTCATCAGGCCACACTGAGGCGGCGTCCCACATACCACAACCAGAAAGACCCACAACTAAAATATACAACTACCTGCTGTGGGGATTTGGGGAGAAAAAGAAGAAGAAGCAAAAAAAGAAGATTGGCAACAGTTGTTAGCTCGGGTGCCAATCTTAAAAAAAAAAAAAAAGATGATTTGGATATAAATTCAGGATTGGTTGGTGGGCATATCAAAGGCACGCTCCTGGCTGGGCCCTTCGCTGTCTCTAAGAATTGGCTAACCCCGGGAGGGACAGTCTCTCTCTATCCAGGAAGGTTTTAAGATGTCAGACAATCATAATATACAGAAAATATGCAAATAAAAGTTTATAATACATGACCTCTTGGGTCTAGCTTGCACACATGTGGCACAGTCCACCCTTGAGAAGATGTCCCCAGGCAAGAGGCCAGCAGCACAGGCCTGGGAAACAGACTTGGGCACATCTGGGCAGGCAATTCTGGGACCCCAAATGTAGAGCAGGGTCTAGAAGGGTCTGGGCCCTAGGTGGGCACATTCCCTTTTCCCTGTGGGAAGAGGTGTGGTCGCAGGAAGGCTGAGCAGAGGACTCCTGATGCATGAGGTACTTCTTTCCCTGTTCCTAGGGAAGTACTATCTGTAACAATGATTTTTAAATTAAAAAAATGGTTAGCAGAAAAACGATTTTTTTCTATAAAGCCATATTTGAAGCCCTAATATATGAAACAGATTTTTTTTTTTTTGAGGAATATTAGTCCTGAGCTAACATCTGCTGCCAATCCTCTTTTTTTTGCCGAGGAAAATTGGCCCTGAGCTAACATCTGCACCCATCTTCCCCTACTTTAAATGTGGGATGCCTGCCACAGTATGGCTTGATAAGCAGTGCATAGGTCTGCATCCAGGTTCTGAACCAGCGAACCCTGGGCTGCCAAGGTGGAGTGTGTAAACTGAACCGCTGCACCAAGGGGCCAACCCCTGAAACAGATTTTTTAAAAAGTGGTCATATCGATGTCAGTACCAGAAGCCTAACATGTGTCCTGTTTGGTTTTCCTCCCTGGGTCCACATTCTGCCTTCTATCTTCTCTTTCTACATCTTCCCCCACTCTCCTCACCCCTCACCTATCCCCATACTCAATGACTGAAGCAGCTAGAGGAAACTTAGGGCTCTGACTTTGGACTAGACCAGTGGTTCTGAAACTTGAGCAGGAATCAAAATCTACTGGAGGGCTTTTTAAAACACGGATGGCTGCCCTCCCGGCCCCTAGAGTTTCCATCTCAGAAGGTCTAGGATGGAGTCTGAGAATTTGCATTTCTAATAAGTTCCCAGGCAGTGATGCTGCTGCTCATTCAGGGACTACACTTTGAGGACCACTGGATCAGTAGATGATGCCTAGGAATCCAGCCAGTGCTGATTTCCATGCAAACTTTTGGAGTTTGTTGTCTCTCACTGGAACCACCCAACTGATGCCTGTCATTTAGATGCCATGTGGAAATAATAAAACAGCTAAGGGCTGGCCTTGTTGGGTAAACTGCAGGATCTACTACTTGCTTAGTACTTGACATAATTTCCTTCTCTTCATCTTGTTTCTGGATGCCGGTAACGTGTGCTGGGAGCTGATGTATAAACAGTTATGTGTGGCGACTGGCGGAAGACCACTGATTCT
The DNA here is from genome assembly GCF_021613505.1 of Equus quagga. NCBI lineage: Eukaryota > Metazoa > Chordata > Mammalia > Perissodactyla > Equidae > Equus > Equus quagga. The sequence goes on along the minus strand of NC_060273.1, from coordinate 65,127,383 downwards.
GCATTTAGATCTGAAATAGCTGTTTAAATAAATTATTTTAAGAGCGGAAAAAATCTTCAAAACAAAATACAATTTTGAATGGGTAAAAAGGGTTTTGTCACTACCTTTGAGTCAAAAAATAGAGACTAATTTATTTTATGGGGAACTGGCTGAATTTAAAAATCTTGTCAATGACTTATTAAAATGTTATTTTTCTTAGAAAAAAAGTATTTTACATTCCATTGATTCATTGAAAAATAATTTAATCATATTTTACTCTCAAACTGTTGAGAACAACTTTGGGTCTGAATAGCGTATCTCTACCTCATATTCTCAATTTTGAACTGTTAATGTTTTCCACTTAATATTCTTGTTCATTAACAATTCAATTTCCAAATACTTGTATACTGTAAGAGGTATTACTGAGCATCTAATTTGCTTGACCTGAGTATTATTTTCTATCAGACAAAAGTATTATTTTGGCCAGCAATTACATTTTAAGTGAAATATGTTAAGATGAGGAATAGATGATTATTAGTTAAGAAATAGGAGGAGCAATGGATTTATTTGAATTAAAATTAAAAAATAAATATACTTGCCTGAACTCAGGCAGAGTCTCACCCTCATGGCTGGCCCGGAAGGCCCACTGAGGAGGAAGGTACTAGCAAAAAAGCCTCCCCAGGGAACCTGTCAGGCCCCCACAACTATGTACATCTGAGGAGCGTAGGTCGGGTGAGAAGGAGTGACTGGTTTACCTGACGTTGAGACCCCAACTCAGAAGAAGCAGAAGAAGATTCTCCTGCTGTATGGGGTCTCAATTTGGAATGAAGCAAAAGAATAAGATGGTGTTATGGGCTAAATTGTCCCTCCCTCCCATTCATATGTTGGAGTTCTAACCCCAGTAACTCAGAATGTGACTGTATTTGGAGACACGGTCTTTAAAGAGGTAACTAGTTAAAATGAGGTGATAGGCTGGGTCCTAATCTGAGTGGTGCCCTTATAAGAAGAAGGGATTAGGACACAGACACTCATAGAGGGAAGACCATGTGAGGACACAGCAGGAAGGCGACCATCTCCAAGCTAAGGAGAGAGCTCTTAGAAGAGATGAACCCTGCTGACACCTTGATCTTGGACTTCTAGTCTCCAGATCGGTGAGAAAATAATTTTCTGTTGTTTAAGCCATCTGGTTTGTGGTCCTTCGTTTGGCAGCCCTAGCAAACTAACACAGATGGGTATCCTAGAGGTTGTGTTTTGAGGATGAAATGTCCAGTGGGCACGCTCCTTCCATGCTCACTGAGGAGAGATGTGCCTCTCCCATTCAGGCCCCGCCTGGCTTCTGTCATGTCATCTGTTGTCCCTGTGATGCCAGCCTACCCTTAGTCACAATGGCTCTTCTCTGTTCCTCTCATGGTACACCTGCTGGGTCCATGCTGTTTTAGAGCATGCTGGAATGAGAGTACTACTTTAAAAAGCAGATTCCTAGACTCCACACCCAAAGATTCTAATTCAATAGTTCTACAATGGGGTTCTGCATTTTTAATAACCACCTTGACTGATGCTGCAGGAGATCTAGGGGAACCACCCTTGATTAAAAACTGCCCAGACCATCCAGCGGGAGGCAAAGCTGCATTCTAGAGATTTCCTAGGGAAAAAAAAAAATGGAACACTCTGTACCCTCCTCTTAGATTTTCATTATCTGTTTATTTTGCTCATGTCACCTCCCTGCTTAAAATCATTCCCACTGCACTTAGAATAAACTCCACGGTCTTTGCCGTGATCAAGGAAGCTGTGCAGAAGAGTCTGCATCAAAGGTCTCCATCAGGGGTTGATGTCATCCCTGTGGACTCACTCAGGCCACCCTCTCCTGTCTTCCAATCTCGGACCATACAGGTTCCCTCTGTCTGGAATTCTTTTCCTTTCTGGTGAATTCTACTTACCCTGTAATTTAGCTTAACTATCATTTCCTCTGTAGAATCTAGCCCCATCTAATCAATTTCCCTATTAATCCCTCTCGTAGCATTTTATTATTATTTTCCTCCATAGTAGGTGTCATAACTTATGTATTTATTTGCACAATCAATTGTTTACTTTCTGTCTTTTCCAATGGCCTCTAAACTCGATGAAGGCTTTCTTTCGTATTGGTTCATCACTGTAAACCCAGCAGCTAGCAGCCTGACTGGCACAAGATGAAAGCTAGATAAGTATTTATTGAATGAAGAAAGGAAGGAGTATGTGTTGAAAAACACTGTGAGTGTGAACAAGAGGTCACCACTTCACTTGAAAAGGAACATAATTCACACCCCTACCCCACGCCCATCTTGAAAGGTCTCTCATGAGTTCTAATGGCATGGTGTGTATTTTCAAATTCCTTTTCCCTCCTCCGCAGAGCTGTCTGAGCTGGGCTGAGGCTGACTGAAGGGTTTATGGCCAGCCAGTTACCCATGGAAATGGGAACTAAAAGTAGCCTTGCCTTGTCCAGTGTTTGATACATCTGGGCACATTGCCAAGATTTTTGACAAGATAAATGACTTAATGATTTCCACCAATCCTTGTTCCAAGTCAGGGGATTGATATAGAGGTAGTCAGAGCAGGTTTTGAATGGAAATCAATACTATTTAATATCTAAATTTCATTTCAAAATGTGACTAAGGATAAGCTAGTGGATTTTTGTTAGTGGTAGAATTATTTTTAAAGTAATGATCCTCAGGGCCCCCATAGATTTTCCAATTACTGTTATAAAGGGGAAAAAAAACCCTGCTGTGGATGACCCCACAAGCTCTTGCCCTGATTTGCATATTAAAGATGTTTTGATATTTTTCAAGCGGAAGATCAAAGCATTGGGGCTCCATTAGTCACTATATTAGGAACAAAGATAGAAACATAGATTTTGTTTTAATTTGAAAGCAAGTGGCCTTATCTTATATTTCATGTTATTAGGGTCGCAGGGAAGTCCATTTATGTTGTGCATGCTTAAATAGATTAAGAAAGAAGAAGATTAAGCAATTCTCTTGAATTAGGATCTTCAAAGAATAAATAAATGGAAAGCATCTTAATTAGTTATGCCAGTCCTTATTTCAGGGTAAGATGCTATTTGATATTCATAGCTGCAGGCAAAGCTTGTTTTAGAAATATACAAATATGTGTAGTTCTTAAACATAATATTTGTGTTTGGGGGAGTAACTATTATTCAAAATGTATCCAACACGTGTAACTTGCTCCTTTCTATTTCAGTACTGCTGATGCTCCTGCTATTAATGATAATGATAATGATGTAGTTACAGTGTTTGTAGTATTATATGAGGTGCTTTTCGTATATTATCTCATGGTATGATCACAAGTTGTAACATATAAGTCTTAGTATTGTCCCTGTGGCAGACTAGGAAAGTGACAGAAAGAAGTGGTAATTTGCCCAAGGTCACCCAGCCAGTTAGTGATGGAATCCCAAGTCAAATCTGGATCAACTTTACTAGAAATCCTGAGCTCTTTCAACTCTTCCATGCTATGTCTTGAATAAGAAAGAAAAATAACACTTAGATAAAGCAAAATTTGGCACTTGATCTTTCATACTTTTCTGTCATGCTACCTTTTCAAAGGATTTTCAACCATTTTTATATAGTACAAATGCTCTATAAGCTGGGTGAGTGAGCCCACCTCTTAAATAAATACATAATTCTTGGCTCCAGCCAAATTGAATTAATCCCTTTTTCCCAGATCGTGCCCCTTCCTGCCTCCTGTACTGTGAGGATACAGGGCTGGGAAAGCAGTCACGGCACAGACCTAAAGACAGATAAAAGAAAAACCATTGCTTTCCAGCAGAGGAGTGACTAGGGAGTTAGAGGAACCACAGCCTAGTTAGTTGGCATTCCATCGCGTGTTGAGCACCCACTGGCTGGAGGGAGCAGGAGCCTAAAGTAGGCTATGTGAAGATTGGAGCCACTTTGGGCATAAAGCTTTAAAGGCTTCAAAATAAATCTGCAGAGTGGGGAATTCACAGGTGGATAATGGGACGTTCACTCTAGACACTTACAGTGTTTCAGGAAGCAGCTGACACTGAAGACATCTGAAACACTTGAGAAGGATCCCGATGTTCTCTTGGCATTGGCATCATGCAGCCACTTCCCCTTCATCCTTCTCCTAATGGGCTTCTGATTGATCTTGCTCTCCAGCTTGCATTAGGAAAGTTTGGGCCAAGGCTGTATTTCACTGAGGGTATTCTAACAGAATTAAGAAAGATCTCAAGGAAGGGAATCAAATCACACTAAAATGAAAATTAGGTAGCTTTCAAGAGTAGTCTTCAATTGTTTTGGTTTTCGTTTTTTAATACCAGGAGCAGCTTCTGCAGCTCACAGTCTCTTGGACTCACAGTCTAGGATACATCATTTGGTGGCGCCTCCCAGATTTTTCCTGGGCTATTAAGTGATGGCACAATCAGTGTTTAAGGTCCTGGGCTCTAGTATCAGATAGGCATTGATTTGAATTCCAGGTTCTCCATTTATTAATGGCAAGTTACATGACCTCTGCTATCTGCACCTTCTTCCTCTGTAAAACTGGGATCAGAATAAGCACTTCAGGTGGCTGTTGTGAAGATTAAATGAGGGAATGTAGATTTAGCCTTGAGCACAGTCTCTAGCACAGAGTAAACATTCGATCAATGCGAGCTATTATGATTACTATCATTATGTTGTTGTTTGAATGAAGCATCCCTATTGATCGTTTGTAGGACTCATGTTCATCCAGTGACTGCTAATATTTCACCCCATTTTCCAAAGAAGGTCACTGTCAGCATTTATATGCATTATGGCGTTTTCTTTCTTGGAATTGATTTTGAATTCAGAACCAAAGTCAAAACGACAAATCCCTTTAATTTTTTTTCATTTGAGGTCAAAAGCCTTTCTTTCATTCACTGACTTGTTCAAGCGGGGTGGATAGTTATTGCATTCTCACAAGCGCTTGTAAGCTTGTTACAAATGAGTTGTCTGGAGGATTGAAACCTCTCTTCCTCCCAGGAAATGAAACTGAACCACTTTACTGAGCCATGCCACATATCTAATGATTTACCATAGCTGAGAGCCAGAAAAATTTGGTTCTGTCCACTTGACACTATAACAGAGAAATCATTTTCCCTAACTTCCACCACCTCAAGATAAAATATAAAAATGTATTCCTAATGAATTTGAATGAAAATGAATTTTCGCCCTTCCATTTGGCCTGCATTGCCTGGTAGGAAAACAACCAAAGATAAATGAATGGATTCTATTTTATTTTAAGCTTTAAAATGGAAATCTACTGTACTTGGGTGTAATCTAACATTCTTCCAGCTGAAGGTTCTCAACCTTGTGCTGTCCAACCTCCAGAAATATGTGTGTTGGGGGGAGTTCTAACACCCCACCCTGCCTCCAAGAGCCAAGGGCCCTATCCTCTTCTCTTGGTTGGATTCTTGGTTGTCCTGGAGGAATCTGGGAAGTCCATCCTTGTCCCTTCTTAGTTTCACCAAATCATTTCTTTTTCTGTTTCTGCTCAACCTTTGTCTTTTTCAGGGCTGATACTTAGCAGGTGCATGCTGATTCAGCTGTACATTTTTAGAATCTATTGAAATAGTTTCACGGTGGTTAATCGGTAGGCTTTTATTCTAAGAACCTCCTCCAAGTGCCCCTTCCACTGTCTGCCCTGATCTCTTTTCCAGTCTCCCCCAGGTCTCGTTCCCCTCGTCCCTAATCGTGTTGACCCCTGGCATGGTAGGAGGCCTCCAGACTCCTGGTTCAGCTCTGCAGCACCAGCTTCCCTTCTGCTTTCTGACTTCTCTTGCCACCCTGGGTGGTAAATAAGTCGAATATACCCCCATCTCAGATCCGTTTTCTTTCACAACAGACCTTGCTGGCCTGTTAAACCTTGACTCTAAATCCTTAGCAAGGATCTCTGTCTCCTTTCTCGGAAGGCAGGGTGGGCTTTATCTTCAAACCATCCTGGGAGGTGAGGGAAAATATTCCATTTCACCTTTCTAGTGCATCAAAGAAAAACAAAGCTGTTAAGTTTTCATATTAAAATGGTCTGAACTTCCTTCCAGATTCTGTCACAAGGCCTTGTTTATTTTCTACTGAAGTGAGCTGCATCTCATAGGCCTCCAGTCTGGCTGAGTAGTGGAATAGAATTGCATTAAAGGGGGAGGAGCTTGATCATTATCAGGATTGGGACAAGAATAGAGTTCTGGGGGTGGTGGACAGGATGGCAAACTTCCTCTGCAAACAGTCAGCAAGCAGGTGGGGTGGCCAGGTTAACATGCTAGGAAAACCACTAATTCAAGTGAGAAGGCTTGTGAGTAAGGGACTTGTCAAATAATTGGTACAAATCTTGGGAATAAGGCAAAATGGCTCAGAGGGAGGGAGGAAGTCCTTTTAATGTCATGTTGGAGCATTGTTTAATGGGCACACCTGTGGGTTTTTTCGTTATCTAGGGGGGTGTAGTTTTGTTTGACTTGCCATACGCCATTGACTAAAGGCTCAGGTGTGGTGAACTTACGTGTTAACTCGTAAACGTTTGTCCAGGAGAGAGAGTTTCACTCCCTCAAGGTAATAATTTTACTGTCCTCTGGGACACAAGCCAGTTTTGTATCTTCAAAAATATTATTCCAAGATTTTTTTTTTTTCTCTTCCAAAATGACAATAAACATTCAGTTTCTCAAATGCTCTTTGAGCCAGCTTCACCCAGTGTGTTAGTTTCCTAGGGCTGGCATAACAAATTACCACAAATTGGGTGGCTTAACACGACATAACTTTATTGTCTCACAGTTCTGGAGTCCAAAATCACATTCTCATGGTCCAAAATCAGGGTCTCGGCAGGGCCATGCTCCCTCTGAGCCTATCGGGGAATCCTTCCTTGTCTCTTCCCAGCTGCTGGTGGTTGCCAGCAATCCTGGGTGTTTCTTGGCTTGCAGCTGCATCACTCCAGTCTTTGCCTCTTGTCACTTGGCATTCTCCCTGAGCCATCAAAGTGTCTTCTTAGAAGGACACCAGTCACAGTGGATAAGGACTCACCCTACTCCAGTATGACCTCACTTTAACTACATCTATAATACCTCATTTCCAAGTAAGGTCACATTCTGAGATACTGGGGGTTTGGACTCCAACATATCATTTTGGGGAATATAATTCAACCCATAACAACCATTGAACTTATCTCATTAATGAGTTACATAAAATCTTCAATAAATATTCGTCTATATTTATAAAAGAGTCATGTTTTTAACATTTTGGAAACCATACCTTGACCATCTTTAGAGGTATCTGAGGTTAATAAGAAAGTTGGAATGTGGGGCAGGTGTGAGATCAGCCAGAGACTCTCCTGGATTTTGGATCTTTGGCCAGGGACTGGAGAGAAGGAAGGGGTGTCTCCAATCCCAATGCCAGGGCAGTTCTGCAGGTGGTAGAACATGTGTCCTCTGGTAGGAGCTACACCTTCCCGCAGTGAAACACACAGACACAGGGAAGGTTCTTTAACACCATCACTAGATTATTATATGAGATTTATAATGGCATATATATGTTTGTGGACGTTCTTACAGGTAAAATTACCCTGTGGATTCCAAACAACCAAGTTCATATATTGTAATGTCTTGCCCAATTGTCCTTCCTGTCAACCTTCCAATCCTCACAGCTGGGGATGCTAATTTAGCTTGATCTCTGCTGATAACATACCTGCACCTATGTAGGACCTTGGCCAGGTGGCTTACCTTCTCTCCTTGCTCCTGGATTGTACTTCTCGTAACCGTGAGTTTAGTCCTTGGTCTTCTATCTCAGATCTTTCAGGATGCTAATCCTTTTATTCTTTGGCTCCTGTGGCTTGGTCCCCATATTTCCTGCTCCCGGACCTCCTGGATATTCATCACTAGTACAGTGTTCAGCACATGATAGACACACAATAACTATTTGAATAAAGGAACAAACAGATCACGGCTGGCCCGGAGGCCACCAACAATCTACTTGCTTCTTCAGACTCTTAGCTTTGTCATAGATCTTTCAGAATTGCCAGCTTCTCCTTGGCAGACTTTTATGGCCCTCTTGAACTGGCCCAGTCTTTCCTCTGAGTTACGGCTCTGGCATCTTTTTGAACTTCTGAATCACAGTCTGTTCATAGGTTAACAACTGTCTATACTGTTAATCCGCTACCTTTGAAATGAACATCCTCAGGCTTCTCTAAATAGGAATGTACATTTGCAGAAAGCCAAGAATCCACATGGACAGAAAAGCCAATTTTCCTCATAGAGCCAAACAAGTTTTGGCAAATTTTCCTCTTTAATGATCTTGCTTTTCTTAGGTTCAAATATTGTACTCTTTGGTCCACTTAGAAGCTTGATGAGTTAGTTAATTAGACCCACATATATTATTATAGACTCTGAGAGATTTAATTAAAATGTGCTAATGTGTAAAATCAAATGTGCATTATTAGTTTCTTAATTTTTCCCAAGTTTAGATGGAGTGAATAAATGGTACTTACTATAACTTTGGGGGTGTTGTAGAAATTCCACACAAGTAGCAATTAGATTCTCTGTTTATTACATAGTATCTTAATCTTGGGGTTAAGATGTAACAGTTGAAAGTCTAATACAGTAATTATTTTGTGGCTTTTGACAGACTAAATATTTACAAAATTATAATTTAGTGTGAGAATATACCCGAAAGCTGTTAGCATGTCAAAACATGTTAGAAAGCTCTTACAACCTGTTTGTTAGTGTTAACACCCAATTAATGTATAAATTAACTTTATAAGTATATGTTTACTCAATGCATAATCAAATGTGGAACTGAAATAATTTTTTAGACAGTTGCTGTCTAATGACTCTAGGTGATTATAGCATCTAGTTGACTGTAACTTTAATCTGTAATAACAACAGTTTCAATTATTAAGTTATTACTATTACCACATAGTCATTTGACAAGCATTGTGCTAAGTGCTCTACATACATCATCTCATTTAATCTTTGGCACAAACTTGGGATGGAGGTACACTTTTAATACCTATTTTATAGACTTATTTTATAAAACTGAGGCTCAGTGAAATTGATTTACGTAAGTAACTTACTAGCTATCATGCAGACGGTCAGAAGCAAAGCCTGGACTTGAACGCCGAGCTGCCTGATGCCAAACCTCTTATTCTTAACTACTACTCATTACTATTGCCCTTTCCGGAAAATGCTGTTAGCGGTATATATTGTCATGGCTTGTTTTATCTTGACAGCTCATTCGCATACTTTCATTATGCTCTGTTTTATTTCTTTACCGACAGAATCATGATTACCCTGCATAGCTTAGATAAAGACATAATTTTAATGATTAAAAATATGCATTTTTTTGCATCTTTACCACAATGGCTTTTTTTTCAAGTAAGAGATTTAGGGATAAAGAAAGAGAGAGAAAGAAATTAATTTATTTGGGGCATCTACTCTATTCTAGACATTGAACTAGGCACTTCATATATTAAGTCCTTACAATGGTTTGCAATCTTCAATCCCTTATCTAAACCCTTCAAGCCAGATGTGTTTTAGAGTTTGGAATTTATTTTTAATTTTAGGAGGGTAATACAACGCACATATCCTAGTGGGATCTTGGGCAGCACCCTACCATCCAAACATGTACTTTTTGATGTCAACAAAACGTGTGAAACATACATCATCATCCTCAGTGGAACAAATAAAGACTATCCAGAGTCTCACATTGGTTCAGGTCACATTGTACCACCAGGTGAATTCATGTCAGGTCAGGTTTACCACCATGTAAGTTCTGAAAACCTTTTATTTTTCAGAGCTTTCGATTTTGAAATCATGGACCACGGATCGTGGATTTGTATGATCCACACACCATAGATCAGGAAATTGTGGCCTTCGACAGCTTAAGTGACTTATGCTTTGGTCACATAGGTCATAAATAGTGGAGCAACAAGAATTTGAACCTAGATCTTGTTCAAGTGAGAAAGTCCCCATTTGATTTCCGTTGGTCTCTTTTTGTAAATGTCCTTCAGGATGTGGAAAGGAGAATTAATAGTTTTTTCTAACAGAGCGCCCTTTTAGCCCTGAGATACTACGTAAAGAAGTAAATCCAGCCCTTGCTCAAGCATCCCCAGTGGATTCAGTGATGTGAGCGCAAGATATCAGTATCGTGCAAGATCTTTCTCATCTCCTCAGATCCCGCTAATGACAAGACCTGCGTGTGCCCCACCATGCTCTTTGCCTTTCTTGCTGACATGCTAACCCAGCAAGAATATACACATGCGGGGCTGGCCTGGTGGCGCAGTGGTTAAGTGCGCACCTTCTCCTTTGGCAGCCCAGGGTTCACCGGTTCCGATCCCCGATGCGGACATGACACTGCTTGGCATGCCATGCTGTGGTAGGCATCCCACATATAAAGTACAGGATAGATGTTCACGGATGTTAGCTCAGGGCCAGGCTTCCTCAGCAAAAAGAGGAGGACTGGCAGTGGTTAGCTCAGGGCTAATCTTCCTCAAAAAAAATTTTTTTAAAAAAAGAATATACACATGCATGAGCACAAGTAGATTCTTAAAATTAAGGCCTAAGCTTTAAATTAGATTGAACATTTAGTTATTAATTTCCCCCAGCTAACCAGTAAGGGCTCTGATCTTTCCTGGGTTAAAGTGTTCTATATCTCAATCACCCTCTCTCCCCTTTCTCTTTCTGAGATAGTGCGTGGATGTAGGAGTTGAGGATGTGGCCTCCATCAATACTTCTCACACTTTAAGATGCTTACAAATCACCTAGGATCCTGTTAAAATGGATTAAATAGGTCTGTAGGTGTGGGACGGGCCTCAGATGTTACATTTCTCACAAGCTCCCAGGTGATGCTGCAGGTCCATGGACCACACTTTAAGTAGCAATGACTTGAATGACTGAATGCAGATTGGGACCTGAAAGGGTCCTCTGTCCCCTTGGTCTCCAAGGCAGAATTCTTCACTTACCGGTTCTCCGTGATGGAGTCCTTTCGCTCTCCTGGGTGTGGTGTTAGAGTCTTTGATTAGTGTAACTTACATCCTGGTCTTCCTTGATTTGGTAAAGATTCCATGAATCTTTATGGCTGGATGGACCCATGTTGGCTCTTATTTGCTGAAGACCCCCAAGTCTCTTTGCTGCCTCCTATCAACTCATTCCTGCCTTATAGAGCAGGCGTTTTGCCCTACCACCGGCTCTCAACTTAGAGTCCATGCCACTCAAGAACTGAGGTGCTTTGAAGTAAACTAAACCTCCCATCTGAGCACAGTGGGCCACATGTTTCATTTCATGTAACTACATTCCAGGATTTTACAGGGAACTTGTCAAGACCTCTTTCAAGCATATGATATGGGGGGAGTGCCAGAGACCCCTGCCTGCAGTGCAGACCTCAACCTACCTAAAACACCTCCCCACCTCAAGGTGCAGAATTAAATAATTATGATGGAGACTATGTCCATGCGGCATAAAATATTCACTACATGGACCTTTAAAGAAAAAGTGTGCCCACTGTGTTCTATACCATGGGAGATATATATAGGTTGAGTTCTCTAGACATGGTGTTTGATACACTAAAAATGAGAACTCATCTGCATAATGCTATTTTCAAATAGAAAATCTGAATACTACCTAGGTCCTCCTCTGCAGTTTTTTTTCCTGTAAATCTGAATCTCTCACCAAGCAGATGCTTTGGCAGACCTCAAAGGTCACATGCACAGGAAGGCAGAAGACAAAAGCACATTAATAACTTTTAAAATTTTGCCTCCATTTATAATAGACTCTAGCTCCACCCCTAAATAGGTTCCACTCTAATTGTAGATACAAGAACAGAAATCCTCTAAAATATATTTAACCTCAATTATTAACTGTTTACTGAGTATTTTATTAGGAATTTGAGAGAGGAGAGATATGTCACTGTCTCTGTCAACTGTGTATGTTGTAAAAACTGCATAAAGTTCATACTTTTATTTATACATTTGTATCTCATTTCTATTTGCTCCTATTACTATGGATCTCTAGGTGTCATATAATCTTTTAGGAAATAATCATTTTTTAAATCAGACTACGTAGTAACAAAATTATGTATATGAAGATCGACCTATCTATCACCTACCTACCTACCTACCAATTTATCTATCTACCTATAGAGAGAGAACTTTATACTTGTTTTAGTTGACAATATATCATGAGCATTTTCCGTATCATTCAATATCCATTAAAGCTTTGTTTTTAATGGCTTTGTAGCATTCCCTCATATATATGGCCACATACTGCTTGTCCATCCCCTATAGCTGGACATTCACGTGTTTTCAAATGCTGCTATCTTCCTTTAGGTTTAATTTTAAATCAAAGTGAGAGTAGAAAATTTTGAGGCTCTTGATACATATCATCAAATCTTACTCAAGAGACTTTGTGTCAACTTCTTGCATTAGTGCTTTTAGAGTGGGATACCATCAATTTTTCTTTTAAGTTTTTGCCAATTTAATAATGGAAAATTATATCATTATTGGTTAAACTTTTATCTGCCATAAGTGATATGAATTTTTTTTCAGTTTTTGATTTGCCCTTAATTGTATTTATGGTATTTTTTTACATACAGTCATCTTTCATTTGTGTGTCAAAATAATTAACATGTTGCTTAGCATGTTTACTATTTGTCTTTATTCTTTAAAAGACACTCCTAATTCTTAAGTTAGATAGGTATTCTTCAGTATTTTTCTTCTGTTGCTTGTGTGTGTGTTTTCATTTGTTGATGCTCACTTGTTTGTACCTAAAATATGTTTTGGTTATTTTATGAGATTTTGTGAGTTTGATATTTTCTCAAATCATTATAAAATTGTTCTAGCATTACTTATTGAAAATATGAATCCTTTTCCAAGACATAGAAATTCCAACTTTAATATATGTAACTATAATGTCTCTTTGGGGGCCCTTAGTTCTCTTTCTTTGACCTGTTCATCAGCCCTTAGAGTAGTACACACTGTAATTTTTAAAAACTTTATAATGACATTCAATATCTGGTAGACCATGACTCTCTTTGTTACTCCATTCTTTCAAAGTTTTCTTGGCTTGTCTTGTTCTTTATTTCTTCCAGTGAAATGCACAATCCATTTTTTTTTACTTTATTTGAAGTAATTTTAAATCTGCAGAATGTTGCAAGAATACTACAATTGTATATCCTTTACCCAGATTCATTTTATTTGCCACACTTACTTTATCATCCACATGTATATCTTATTTATTCTTTCATTTGAGAAAATGATGTTATGAATTATTTTTATTATTATTTATGTTTTTCACAAGAGTAAATTGCATACATCGCATCCCTTAATATTTCAATGTTTACTTTCTAAGAACAAGAATATTCTCTTATTTAATCATAGTAGATAATTTATCAACTTCAGAAAATTTCAGTTGTGCAATATTTTTATCTAACCTACAGTCCATATTTCAGTTTTGTCCCAATTTGTCCAATATTGGCCCAATAATATCCTTCCTAGCATTTTCTTCCTCTAGTCAAGAGTCTAGTCTAAGATCATTATATTTGTCCTTTCTTTTTAGTCTCCTTTAGTCTAGAATAGTTCCTCAACCTTTCTTTGGCTTTCACGATATTGATATTTTTGATGATTATAGGCCAGTTATTTTCTATAGTGTTCTGCATTTTAGATTTGAAGACGGTTTCTCATAAGAAAGATTCCGGTGATTTCCAGTTGGAATGCTATGTGAGTAATGCTGTGTTCTTCCCAGCGTGTCACAACCAGGCGTACATGATGCCTCTCTGCCTTTTGTGGATAATGTTAATTGTGACACTAGTCAGGGTATCGTCCAGTTCCTCCACTGGATATTCAGTACTTTTTCCCTTGCAGCTAAGACACAGTCTTTGAGGAGACATGTTGAGACCATTATCCTTGATGATTCTGGTCTGAACAACCTTCACTTGGTTGAAAAATGGTGATTTTCTAATTCCCCCACTTCCTCCACATTTATCAGTTGATTCTCTAAGATAAGGAAGACCCCTCACTATTCTCTTATTTGTTTATTAATTCATCCATTTATTTTCAGTATGGACTCGTGGATTCTTATTTATTCGATAGGTTAAAGTATCTTAGTGATCTTAATTATTTCGATGCTAAATTTGTCCCAGACTTGGCCAGCAGGAGCCAGTTAAAGGTGATTCTTGTGTCCTTTTCAATACGTCTCCATCATCCTTTGAGCATGTATTTTCTTACTTTCTGGCACAAGACATTCCAGCTCTGGGGACAGATATTTCTTCAGAGCCCTGTTTTTTTTTGTGGGGAATGCTATTTAACAACCCAAGTCTGGGGCCTTGGCGGCTTCTTCCTCCTGGGGCATTATTGCTTCTAAGTCTGTTTAGCAGACAGAAAAAGGAAATATATATATATTTCAAAACCAATTTGGTCCCGAAGTTTTCTTACTTCCTTTGACAAATTACTGATGTCTTCCAGTACAATAACCTGATTTTTGAAACAAAACGGAGAACTTATAACACTCATATTTCACATATTTTAATCTCCCTCCTTTCACAGTGAGAACCTTGATCCCAACATCAACACACTTACTCATTTGCTCGGTTCTACAGTACATGTAAAATAACTTCAGAACTATACCTGTATAAAAAACAAACCTTCTAAAAAGACGTCAAGATTTGATTGTGGTTCTTTTCTTCACTAGACTGAAGACATTTTTCAAAGTACTGTGTTTAAAAATTACCTGGATTTGTCTTTTTTGCTCCCTTCAGTGTTTTTGTTATTCCTTTAAAATTCAGGTGGGTTCATTTGTTTCTGTTTGTATTCAGTTTTAGGTTTTATCTCGGTCTTTGCTGGTTTAATTTTATTTTTTGCATACGTAGTATGCAAAATATTCTAATAGTATGCAAAAATTTTTTTGCGTGTATTTTTTGCATACATAGTTTGCAAAATAATATTCTAATTAACACGACACCTTTTTGGGTATAGTTTTGAAGAGTCATTCCCTCCCTTCTCCCTTCTAACCTGTAGCTACTCCTAGGCCTTTGATTGGTAACCATTTTTACTGGTTTCTGATTTACTTGTCCTGTATTTCTTTTTGCAAAAATAAGTAGATATACCTACGTTTTCTTATTTCCCCTAGTTTCTTACACAAAGGTAGCATATTATTTGTAATCTTTTACATTGCCCTGTTTACTGAAATGTGTCTTGAAAATCTCTCTCCTTGCTTTCATAGAGATCTTCCTTTTTATTCTTTACCTCTTCAGATATATAAGAAAAATACAGTTATTGAGAACCATCTAACTTATCACATTCTCTTTATTTGAATAACATGTCAAAAACTGAAACCTTTTTCCAGGAAATTATTCATGTTGTGTTTTCTTATTTTTATGTCTCCTACATGTTTTCTTGATTTATTGCATTAGCCATAATGTAATTATATAGTGTTTATTGTATTGAAGAAAACAACAACAAAAATGAACCATAATCTTCTCTCTTGACATTCATCTTGACGTTTAAATTATTGTTAAGATCCTAATTGTAACAGGGGACATTTTCATCTCTTTCCTGACTTTAATGGGAATGCCTATAGTATTTCATCATTAAGCAGTACATCATTAATATAGTACTCCAATGTTAAGCATCAATATGAGCTAATGTCTATTCAAATTAAAAATATATTTTATACCTATACTACCTTATTTTATGCCCCACAATCAGCACTTCTATATATATATATTTTTTAAAGATTGGCACCTGCACTAACATCTGTTGCCAACCGTTTTTTTTTTTTTTTTTTCTTCTTCTTCTCCCCTAAACCCCCAGTACATAGTTGCATATTCTAGTTGTGAGTGCCTCTGGTTGTGCTATGTGGGATACCACCTCAACACAACATGATGAGTGGTGCCGTGTCTGCACCCAGGATCCGAACCGGTGAAACCCTGGGCCGCTGAAGCAGAGCAGGCGACCTTAAGCACTCAGCGACGGGGCCAGCCCCAGCATTTATATATTTTTAAAAGATGATCTCTAACTCAATGTTTTTAAAATAAATGTAGAAATAACTATATTTGAAAGTATTTTAGTATGTGTGTCTTTAAAGGCAGACAGAGATAGCTAGCTAGATAGATGTTATATACAAATACTATACGGGTTTAACAGATACTCTATATTTATTTTTGTAAACATGTCATATTTTTATATGTTTATGTATGTTATATTGATGAATTCTTTTTAGTTGGGTTGAAGACCATAGAGTGCAATTGTTCTCATTTCTCCATACATCATCCATCTCTACATCATCCATCTATCCATCCATCTAATAAATATCTCCGATTCACCTAGTATTGAGCACTAAGCTACATTCTGGGAAAAAAAGATTTTAAAATTCTTTAACCCCGGAAGGCTGGAATATGTGGAATTTTGCCTTTCATAGCAAATCCCTTTTTTATGGACCTACTTCAGCATTCATACACAGACACTTTTTTTCCTCGCCAAAGCACTCATGGCAATTTCTTCAGTGGTAGCAGATAAACAGGAAACTTAGATCTTAGTGGTTGATGCTGCATAATTTTTCCATGAGTTTCACTGAATTTTAACCATGTAATTTCATTTACCTATAATTTAAAAGGTCCATTGTCTTTTTTCTTTTTTTTTGAGCAAGATTAGCCCTGAGCTAACATCTGCTGCCAATCCTCATCTTTTTGCTGAGGAAGACTGGCCCTGAGCTAACATTCATGCCCATCTTCCTCCACTTTATACGTGGGACGCCTACCACAGCATGGCGTGCCAAGCGGTGCCATGTCTGCACCTGGGATCCAAACCGGGGAAGCCGGGGCTGCCAAAGCGGAATGTGCGAACTTAACCACTGCACCACCAGGCTGGCCCCTTCGTTGTCTTTTTTTATGGAAAAAAATCTGTCAGACAGGAAAACACGTAACGTCCACAGAGAGACATTAAATTTTTCACCGTGAAGACAAAACTACTACGTATTAATCCATCACCTATTTGCCTAGCTCAATCTCATTTGATACATTTAATGAAAATCACTGATGGCTCCTAGTATAACAAACTGATCTTTAAAACAAAGAAGAGAAGTTATAATACTTGCATATTTCACATTGAAAGAGTGATGGAAATTTCACTTGAGACATTTGTTTTCTGATTTCCATAAACATAGTTACAATGATAGTTCATGCGCCATAAATCACCATATGCTCCGTTACTTCTCGGCTTGGACTCAGAACCTTGAATGTTGACAAAATTAACATATTAATTTGAGCTTTCCCCGGATGGTTCAGTTTAACTTTTGATATTTTTTCCCAAAGACTTAAAAAAGCCTTTCATTTAAAATGCATTACTTAGGGAACTGTTTTAATGATCTAACTTCCTTTCATTTGACAGGCAAAATAACGTTCCTTTGAAAAATGATATCTGCCAAGAATTTGATTATTGAATGGAGATCAGTAATTTGTGGATGTGCGGAACATCTGTCAGGAATTTTGGGAAGGAGTCGCTGACTCTGTTCATGTGATTTATTTCATATGAAAGCAGCAAACACATTATATCAGAAAATGGAAGCTGTATCAACCTGGCAGTTGCAAAACGCAGAGAGACAAACCTGGGAACTTGTGGTAGCATCCTACATGCTCCGCTTCCTTCCTTGCTCTCTGCATTCCTCCCTACCTACCCCTTCACATGACCATCCCCAGTGTTTAACTCTGATCATATTATTCTTTTCTTCACTAATCTTCCATAACTTCTTGACATGTACTAAATAAAGTCTAGTTGCCTAGATCTGCCATTTAAAGTCCTACACAATCAGCCTAATTCCTGTCTCAAATCTTAAATCCTGCTACGTATGCACCTTTCCTGACTCTGCCTCTGGAAGCTGCAAACTCTTCTCTCTCCCTGTGCACGTCCACCGCCAAGCCCTTGAACTTGCTCTTTCCTGAGCCTCGAATTCCCTTCTCAAGTTTTCCATATCCAGTTGCTCAAATCCACTGTAAAACATCCTGATTCTTCCACCTAGATGTGACCTACTACATGTGCTTATTTTTATATGTTTTCATAGATGCGAGAGGGTGTATGTTGTACATATTATTTTATTCTTTACTCTTTCCACTTAATACTACATCTGAAAGATCTTTAAATATCAACTGAGCACGTCTACCTCCTCTTCATTTTTAATATACGTGTCTTTATTGAACAATTTTGAAGAATAAATGAGGAATGACGTTGCTTCTTTCTCCTTAATTAAAGATGAAACTTAAATCCTTAGAGAAAATTGAGGGAGCTGAGAACAGGGCTGCACTGTCCCTCCATTTTTAAACAGCTTGCTTCATATTTTTAACAGCCACATTCTATCACATCATATGGGCGCACCATCATTTAATTAACTGATCCTGTCTTAATGGATATTTCAGCTGTTTCTAGTTGCTGCTTTTTAAAAATCTCTTAAAACAGTGCTGTTTGTAATAGAAAACACTCTTAAATGTTTATATTGGAGAACTTTTGCAAGGGTTATTGGTAGGACTAATTCCTAGCAATGAGAGTGTTTTCTATTTTGAATTTTAATTATTTATCATGGTGTCTCTTCAGCACCATCCCCTCCCCCAAAGGCCTATGGGCTTCCTGAAGGTAGAATGAGTCATTATCATCAGCAGCATTACAATGTATTCATCAGGCTCTACGTTAATTGCTTTACAGATGTATCTCATTTAGTCCTCACAACAACCCTGTGGAGTTGGGTATTATTATTTTTATTTCATAGATGAGGAAACTGAAGCTTAAAGAAGTCACGTAACTTGTAAAAGAAGGAAATTGTATTTGAACTCAGTTTATGAGGCTGCGTTTGTCCTCACTCCTAACCGCTGTGCTCTCCTTGTGCACATAGCTGGCCCTCTGGAGACATTTGCTGTGTGATTATACCTGGAACAAAGCAAAAGGCAAAGTTGTGTAGAAAACAAAACAGTGTTCATATAAGGGAAAAGCTTTTCTCCTTCAGCCACAAATTGTCCTAGCAATTCTCTTGGTTATTTTTCTTGAGGACATTCATCTTCTGGAAGAAATCACTAAAAAAAACAGATGTATTTTGTGTTTGGTTAATACCCGTGGTTCCATTAGGCTATCCCTGAATAAACAGTTTATTAGTAAGATTTTAAGAGAAATTCAAACTGTATTTCTTTGACGGGAAAACAGGGGGAGGGGGAAGCCTTTTCTGATTAAAATAAAAAGTTTGACTAAAATATTCATTCATTTCTAAAATATTTACTGAGCATGTATTATATGCCAAGTGTTGTGCTACCAGCTGGAGGAACAAGCAGGAGTAGAAACACCTTAAAAAAAATAAAAGCCTAAATAAACGTGTAGGTACACAAGGTGACCATGAGTGCTCTGCAGGGATTATTCTGGAGAGTCAGGGAAGGCGTCCTCTGGTCACATGAGAGTGGCAATCTGATGTTCAAGGACAAGAGTTAACCCAGGTCTGGGCAATGTGTGGTGAGATAGAGGTAGCAACAGAGGAAGAAGGGTGGAGGCTGAGCAGCAGGAACAGTGAGAACGGCATGTGCAGAGGCCTGATGTTGGTGGGATCCTGGCACATCTCAAGAGCCAGAGGAAGGTGTGTGGTCTGGGTACCCAAGGATGAGAAGAGTGGCTCAGGAGAGGCTGCCATTGGGCGCTGTTGGTAATGATTTTTAATATAGTAGCCTCTTTGGTATGTAATTCACATACCATCCAATTCACCCATTTGAAGCGTACAATTCAATGCTTCACAAGTTGTGCAACCATCATCTCAATCAATTGCGGAATACTTTCATCATCCTAAAAGGAAACCCAGTACCCACGCACTGTCATTGCCCACTTCTACCTACTCATTCCTCCTCTCCACTTGTAACCACTAATATACTTCCTGTCTCTATGGATTTGCCTACTTTGGATGCTTCATATACATGGAATCGTACGACCTTTGTGTCTGTTCTTTCATGTAGCTTAATGTTGTCATGATTCATCCATGTTCTAGCATGTATCAGTACTTCTCTCCTTTTTATTGCCAGACACTTGCTGAATTTTATTGCTGAGTAAATGTTGGTGATGTTTTATCTTTTTTGTTGTATAGTGATTTCAGCAGCTTCTAAAAATACCTCAGAGACTTTAAGTTCTAAAATAAGCTTGCCTTTAAGACAGTAGAAACATGATATTATATGCTGGTGATTAATTCTTATTCTTAAAACATTTAAATTTCATGCAATAGAATTATTGTAAATGGCCAATTGTGACCTCTAAAATAGGATAATATGTATTTTCTCCTTTGAGGAAATAATAATTGCAGTATTTTTCAATGCCTAATTTTTTGCAACATTATGAGAGCACGTAAACATGACATGTTTTTATAACTTCAATTAAAGACTAAGTGGGTTTACATAGATTTGTTATACTTTTCCAATAATGGATAGAAATTGACTTTAGGGACAGTATGTAGGAATTTTTTTTGTGGCAAATATTTGGACCTATTTTTGTTGAAAGAAATAAATGGGACAAAGTTATCCTCCAGTAATTATTTTTAATCATTTTAAAACATAATACTCAGTGTAATTTTGCCTGTTCTTTTTTCTTTCTTCCTTTTTTTTTTTTTTGTCATGCCAAAATAAAAAGATAGAGGCAGAATCAGATAGTAATTACTTTTCTTTCCTTGCTATATGAGAAACTCACTCTGGAAAATAATCTTCTGCTGTCAGATTACTCTGAATTGCACAGTGAAAATATGGTACAACAGTGTGCTTTTCCACCCCAGCTGTCACTTCTTTCTTCCCTGGCTAAAAAGCTCATCTTTTTTTGCCGAAGTGTAGTGCAACGGGAAGAGCACAAACTTAGAATTAGAAAGAGCCAGGGAAAGACAGAATTTGAATTATGACTCTCTGACCCACGCACTGTCAGGCTTTGGGCAAGTCATTTAGACTCTCTGAGCCTCCGTTTCCTCACCTGTGAATTAGGAATGATGACATCTCTGTCTTGGGACTCTTGGGAGGATTAAATTAGATCGCATATGTGAGCACTCAGTGGTGCGCCTGGCACACAGTAGGAGCTCACTAAATGTCAGAAGAAGAATCCTCCTTAAAGAAGGAGGATTTTGACTCCACTTTGCACAAATTCTTCTTTTGTTATTTTATATCTTGCCTTGCACGTTAAAATAGTGTTCTCATGTTACCAAGAATTGTACTTAATATTCCTATCACCCAAACAATCAAGTATTCAAGTTAAAATTAGAATTGGAATATGAGCTCCAAGTGGCCAGGAACTTTTCTGCCTCTTTAAATGTTGCCTACAGAGGAGACCGAGTAGGTTTCGCAATAAACGTTCCTGACATGAATGAGTTGTGCATGTACAATGTAGAAGGCTCTGTAGTTAGCATTATGGGGGACTTAGTAAATTTCTAGCACCTAGTCACTGTTCTCAAGTAATTTGGCATATGAGTTGATGAGTACTGGCTAGGCTCCTTTAGGTGCCAAGGGATTGAGAGGAGCTCAGGTTACCTAGAGGAAGTGTGAGAACATTCAGGCAGCTGTCTCAGTGATGCCATAGCAAGGAGCCATGGAGACCTGGAGCATCATTCAGGATGCACAGTAGCTTTATTGTCTCAACACATCTTTAGCCGTCTAACTAGCTTGCCTTTTCAAGAGGCTTTCCCATTCTCCTATCTCCTGTCTTCATTTCAGCTTCCACTCCGATTTCAATTGCTTCTTCTGTTGCTGCCACATGCCTGACCATCTTTCTGACTTTTAAGCTTCTCAAGAGAGAAGACCTAGTTGGGATTCTGGTTGGAATCCAGTGGAGAACATTCCCATAAGAAGGACTCTCAGGACAGGTCACCACCTGGCTCTAGGCCTCCTATGGTTTCTGCTGCTACCTTTGGCTCTCACAGTCATCAAGATTCACCAGCTATGGCCAAGGTCAAGGGTTCTGGGTCCCAAGCATGGCAACCTAAGTCTTGGGAGGTGTTGGGAGCCATGACGTTCCTAGCCTTTCCTCTGAAGAAGTGAATGGATAGCTATCAATACTGGGCAATTTGAGGTAAATGTCGAGAGACTGAGACAGGCAATGCATGCCTTTGTAGAGAAGATGGCTCACCAGGGTGAGAAATCAGGGAAGAAGGAGGAAGAGTGTAAATCACAAATGGTGTCTCAGACCATGCAGTACCCTCAGGATGCATTCAATAATTGCTTGCTAAATGGGTTGTTGAAGGAAGAGACATCTGGGTTAGTAGAGGAGGCAGAAGCAGAGAGAATTCTGGATTTCCAACCTGCTTGTCTGGTTTCTAGTACCTGTTTTCTACTTCTGAATTGGCTCTCTGGATTCTCCCTCTATCTCTCTTGCAGGTTGGAGTACATTTGTTTGTTTAAGGAATCTCAAAATGCCATAGGCCTTGGTTCCTGGGAAAACCCTATTTTAGATGGCATAAAGACTCCAAAAATATTTCCCTATAGTAATTTTTCTGTGTGTAAATAAAAATTAGTTATTTTTATGAGAATAAGCAATTCTGTGGTCAAATGAGTTTAGGAAACACGTGGCATATTAGGATAGGCTATACCATGGTAACAAGTTAATTCCCAAATATCAGTGGCTTAACTGGGGAAAGGCTTATTTCTTGCTTATGTAAAGTCCCATGACACCTAGAGGACTTTCCAGGGCAGCTGTCTTCCATGCAGTGACTCACTGATCCATGACACTTCCATCACATGACTCTGTGATTGTAATAGCATGGCATTCATGATCTTCTCATAGGAACTAAGAGAGCTGGACGTTTACCCAGGAGCTTTCCCATGCTTTAGCCTGGGAGTGACACATGTCACATGTACTCACATTTCATTGGTTGGAGTTAGTCTTAGGGCAGTGCCTAACAGCAAGAGGCTGAGACTCTTCCTTTGCCCAGGGAAAGGTAGGAAAACCCAAATATGAAAGAACACTGTCTATCTCTACTACTCTGAGTCAAATTGTATCATATTTTTATAACTGCAGGAATTTTTTTGGAGCTTTTTAATGGTAACATACTTTATCCATCTTCAAGATGAGCCCATTCTTTGCAGTTTTTCCCAAATTCCTTTGCTCATAGAGCTCTTCCTTCATGGAGTGCCTTGCAGCACTGCTATTCCATGGAACAGATTTTGATAAACGCTGAGATAGATAATTTCTACATTTCTGTTCTCAGTGCTGCTATAAGCATCATATCTCCTCATCTCCCTGTGGTGGTCTTATTTGTAAACCTTTATTCTCACGGAAATTGCTGTAAAGGTACTGCTTGCTGCTACAGTTCTTAGCCGAATCTCAATGTCTGCAAAGAGCACATTCAGAAAGGCAAAGGCAACAAACTGTTGGAATTTAGCAGAAGTGATTACTGGGTGACAAGGAAAGAATTGCCGTCTGCGGCTGGTTTGTTCATGCTGCTTTAACAGTCCGCTGGTCCTTTATTTTAGAAGGATAGGAGATGAAAATATTATCACTCATGTGAAATAACGGCTGTCACCAAGTTTCTCTGAGCTCCAGGGTGACATCATCATCTCTAAAGTGAAGAGCAGAGATGGTGGCTCTAGTCAGCTATTGTTAGATCCAACTTGGTTGGACTTTCAATTGATCAAAGAACAGTCACTGAATTCCTGGTAAATGGAAGCTGTGTTGCTGGGCTCTGAGGAGGTTACAAAGACATGTGCAACTTAGTATTGTCCGTGGTAAGCAGCAATAAATACTTGTTGCTAGATAGACAATAAATATCAATCAATAGATGTTTATTGAGGATCTGCTCTGTGCCCCAAACTGTAGTACACTCCAGGAGTATGTTAGGGAGCAAGAAATGAGCATAGTGACAATCTCATAGAGGTTATAGTTTATTGGAGACAAATATTAATCAAATAATCACAGTTATAAGTGTACAAAAACAACTTGAGATAGATGTTCTGAGTGAAAAGGATGTATGAAATCCTAAAACAAGGATCCCGATGGAGACTAGGGGTATAATACTTAGTCTTGGCTTCTGGGATGAGGAGGAGCCAGCAGTCTGAGAGGTGGCAGGGGGAAGAGCCCAAATTTAAGTGTATTACTGTGTGAATCTATACACTTTCAATTATACATATCTGTCTTTTTATATGGAAGAGTTCTTTGAGCCCAAGCT
Organism: Equus quagga; assembly: GCF_021613505.1. Lineage (NCBI taxonomy): Eukaryota > Metazoa > Chordata > Mammalia > Perissodactyla > Equidae > Equus > Equus quagga. The sequence goes on along the minus strand of NC_060273.1, from coordinate 65,103,265 downwards.
ATTTAGGTCTTGGAAAGACCTCAATGAAATTGGTTCCGTTCAATCATCAGCCTCCTGGTGGTATCAAGGCCAAATCACAACTGACTCCTAGAATAATGTTACCTTGTCCTCCCTCCTACCTGGGTTCTACTAGAGTTCCCAAGATAACCTGTCTGAGGAGGCAGTTGCAAGAGAGTTCATCCATAGTGAAATATGGCTCTTTGGGAAGAATCTGACTGATGGTTTAGACTAGAATTTGGTAAACTTTTTTTTAAAGGCCAGATAGTAAATATTTTGGACTTTGCCTGCTATATGGTCTCTGCCATGACTCAGCTCTTCCACTGTAGTGCAAAAACAATGAAAGACACAACACAAATGAATTGGTGAAGCTGCGTCCCAATAAAACTTTATTTATAAAATCAAGTGGAAGGCTGGATTTGGCCTATGGGGCACAGCTTGCAGACTCTTGGCTTAATCCACAGTTCCTGCAAACCTGCTATAATCTGCTATCAAGCAGCAGGATTTTTTCTCAAATAAAGAAAGGCATTTGGGCAACATCCTTTTGGTATTTCAAACAGGGTCAGCAAATGCAATGTGATTTTAACAATATCAGAAAAGCTTTTTGGCCCTTTCCATCAAAAACAACCCATAGTAATTGCCACATTCTAAATTGCTACACATTCCCTGTGTGGTAGGTACTCAATATGCCAAATACATATTTAAAAAATGAACAAATGAATGAATGAACGATGAGGGCAAAGATTGTGCTACTTTCTTTTTGTCAACATCAGTCTGTATTCAAAATTCATGTAAAAGTGAATAGTTGCAGTGCTGACTACTATTCAAATATGTATAAGTAAATATTTATTGGATAATAGATAAACTTGGCTGGCTACAGGGACAATGTATTTTTACTTTAATTTCTTCTGAATCCGATACAATTTCTGGATTCAGTGACTGTTGTTGACAGCCATGATGGCAGTATTGAAGATGGGGTAAAATTTGTCATCAGCCCAGAAATAGCCCCTGAACATTGCTCTGTGATTATATTTTTCTAATTAGCTTATTTTTTAATGATTTTCCTTTTCCTGTTAAAAAATGAATTACAAAATGACTTAGTAAATAGCACATATATTCTAGACTCATCCAGCACTAAACTAAAATCTGACTCCTCAAATTACTAGCTGTGTGACCTTGGGCAAGTTATTTATCCTCTAACATCTCAGTTTCTTCCTGTATAAAATGATAGTAATCATAATTTGTAGCTCATAGCATTTTTATGATGATTAAATTAGAGAACTTAATGCTTTGCCTGAATGAGTGCTGAAAACTCTGCCTAGTATGTAGGAATTGCTCAACAAATATTTGCCATCATGATAATGATGGTGAGTCTTATCAATCTGAATATTATTTTTTGACTTCTTAAGCTTCTGTATATAATGAAGGCAGTGGTACTAGATGAGTCATTAAAATGTATGTATCACATATTATGAGATCTGAGAAAGTGATGGAGGATTTTTTTCCCTGAAAGAGATTTAATATTTCATCTGAATCACAAGATAAAAATTTAATAATCCTCCTTCACAAGGAAGAGAATAAAGCGTGATGCTGTCCCAAACCTACTGTTGCTTGTCAAAGAAAGACTGTCATTGTTAATTCTACCAATTAGGAGGACAAACCGCTCCTAAGCACAAAATCACAAGCTGTATATGCTGCTTGTTTAACACACTTTAAGTATGTGTACACCAGAAGAAATTTGGGGGAATTTATGAAAAATATCACATATTTTCTATTAAGCTTTTAGGCTTTTCTGATATTTTTTATGCCACAATTTTTTTTTTTTTTTAAAAGATTGGCACCTGGGCTAACAACTGTTGCCAATCTTTTTTTTTTTTTCCTGCTATATCCCCCCAAACCCCCTCTGTACACAGTTGTATATCTTAGTTGCATGTCCTTCTAGTTGTGGGATGTGGGACGCCACCTCAACGTGGCCTGACGAGCAGTGCCATGTCTGCGCCCAGGATCCGAACCCTGGGCCGCCGCAGCGGAGCGCGCCAACTTAACCACTCGGCCATGCCACACTTTAAGAATTAATTTATTAAGGTCACCGCTTTCAACCTCATCATCTGCTTTGAATCTGAATATAAGCAGATTTTGCATTAGTATTGTCTAGTATATTTAATATTAACCAAGCAAAGTGCTGTGTTCAACTGAATATATAATAGAAATAAGAACAGGTTCTGTCTAATGGACTAATAATATAAACAAGATTAGGGACTAAGCAATAAAACATGGAGTCAAATAAGCAATTAACACTGTTTAGGAACCTAAAGTAACAGTTGAATGATTGTTTTCCTGTGACCAGATAGGTATAGTTAACAGAAAGGAAGAACCACTGATAAATACACACGTATGCATGCATAATACATTCTTATTGTTGTTTTGTTGTCATTCATTCATTCATTCAAGATATATTTATTGAGGCTGTTCTACATGACAGGCACTGGAGATAATACAGTAACCAACACAGATGTGGGCTTTATCCTCTAGCGTGCCCTCTAGCACAGGAAGATTATTGGTGTCAGGAGAATGAAGTCTAGGGATCTACAGGCATATTTGGCTGCCAACTCAATTACTTCTCTCAGAAACGAATTTAGAAGCCAGCTAGGGAATAATAAACAAGCAGGAAAAATAGAGAAGAGACCAAAATTTGATCACTGAACTAACAAGAAGAACAAGTGATGGATTGTCTCCCATTTCTGTCCAGTATCCACCTTCCATTCAAGATCCACTTGCTAGATCTCTGGTTCTACTAACAGAAATTCTTTTTTTAAACTTAATTTTCCACAATGTTTTGTTCATACTGTTTCCCTACTTGAAAAGTTACACTTCTGTTTTCTGTCCCCAAATCCTGTCCATTTGCTAAGAAGCCCCTCTGCCTCCATGAAACCTTTGCTATGCACTCCCACCTGCATAGACCTCCCTTCCCAACATCCTAGTGCCCCACAACTGAATAGACCACGTCATACAATTTAGTGTTTGGTTACTAATTAACATAACTAGGTTACATTCTGCCTTATATCTTTAGTTTTCCATTCATTGAACTGTAATGTACTAAAGAGGTTATTTTTCTGAACTAAGTCCTGTGGGGATATTGGGTGGGTAGGTGGGAGGGGAAATGTACAGGTAAAGGAAAATAGGAATGAGCTAGAGTACCTGCCTTCAAGAAGCTCACTATTGACTAGAGGTGATACGTCATATATGTAAATTTTTATGGATTGAATTGTATTCCCCAAGAAGATATGTTGAGATTCTAACCCTAGATATCAAAGAGTGTGACTAAGAAGGCAGAGATTGGAGTGACGCATCTATGAATTGAGAAACACCAAGGATTGCTGGCAACCCCAGAAACTAAGAGAAAAGGCATGGCTCTGACAACACCTTGATTTCAGAGCTCTGGTTTCCAGAACTGTGAGAGAATAAAGTTCGATTGTTTTAAACCCCCCCAGTTTGTGGTAGTTTGTTTTGGTAACCCCAGGACATTAACACACCGTGATGGTACCATGGGAGGACACGAGGAAAGAATGGGCCAGGTTTGTGCTTTGGATGTTCTGAAGAGAAAAGAGTCATCTCTGTAGGGAGTTGGTGGTATATGGAGAGAAGTTTCATGAGTGGGCCCTGGGTTTTAAGATTTAGCAGGGTTTGAACATCTAAGATGAGAAGAAAGATGAAATTATACTACACTTTTAGGAATTAGTATGAGTAAAGGCATAGAACCATGTTAACAAAATTGTGACATAGAGTGTCTCCAGGGACAAGTAGGTACTCTTGTTTTAATAGAGTATTTTGTAAGCGTAAAAAATAGTGGAAGATGAGCCTGGAAAATGAGACTGGGCCTAGACCATGCAGGGAAGACCTTCAGGAGCAGTGTAAGATCTGTCACCATTTACTCAGTAGTCAGAGAGCGTAGGAGAGTAGAGAGGGACAGGAGTATGTGTGCTTTGGGAAGACTGATCTGACGGTACATACCGTATCGAGCGAAGGTTCTCAAGCTTGAATGTGCACCAGGACTTACTAAAACACGACTTCCTGGGCTCCATCCTTAGAGGTTCTGATTCAGTAGCTGTTGGGTAAGGCCCAAGAATTGGCATTTCTAACAAGTTCTCGGGTGATACTGATGTTTACTAGTCTGGGAACCACCCTTTGAGGACCGCTGGTGTAGACAGATGGGAATTTGAAGAGACATGAGGCCAGGAAATACTTTGGAGCTTAATGCAACGAGCAGACAAAAGACGAACATGAGCTGGAGGAGTGGCAGTGAGCATGAAGATGACGCAAGAGATTTCTACTGGGTGGGTCTTGGCATCTCATCAAATGTAAAGTTCAGGGAGAGAGGAGGCAATAGTTATTCCAAGCCCTTGACTCTGGGAAGTTGTGATGCTTTCTCGCTTTTTCTTGTGTGTTAGTCTTATTATTCTCACCAAATTAAAAACTCCCTTAGGATAATGACCGTATCATTTGGCAGGTTGATAAAAAAATATTTCTCTTTATATTTGGCATAATAATAACTAACGTTTATCAAATGTATGATGTATGCCAGGCACTTTGCATAGATTACCTAGTTTAAACTTCAATATCAATCTGTGAGTTGTGCATTACTGTTTATTTTATACAGGAGGAAACTGAAGCTAAGAGAGGTTGAGTAAGTTCCCTGAGGTCACACAGTAACTAAGGGGCTTACCCAGGATTTGAACCAGGCTGTCTAATTTTAGAGCCCATGTCCTAACCCCAACATTATAGCACCTTACCAGTGAAGAACTTAACACCTAATAGAGGCTAGGCTATTGTATATATTTATACTATATAAGAACACATAATCATAGAGGGAAATTAGTTGATACAGATAATCATAAAAAAATAAACTCATCCATAAATCCACTACCCATGATAATCACAGCTAACATGTTAGTGTAGATCTTTTCAGATTTCTCTCTAAGCCTGCACGTTTGTGCATATAGGATCAGACTATACTGTTTACGCTGCTTTATAACTCTTTAAAAAATTAACAATAACACAAGTAATTTCCTTGTCAATAGATACACTCCTATAGCGTCAATGTTACTGGCAATTTATTTTTCTGTTGTATAACTATACCATATTTTATTTAATCATTCTCCTCTAGTTGGGCATCTAGAAATATATCCTCACACTGAGAATTGTCCTGTCTATGGATGGATTCTAACCTAAAGCATACACCTTGGAGTGTAGGACTCTGAATTTCGTTGGAAGGGATAAACTTCATGCATTTAAATTCTCCCATTTAATAGATGAGAACGCTAAGGCCCAGGGTGGTAAAGTAGCATTACTACATTCGTAAATTAAAAAGTAGTATTGTATCTCCTCATCCACCCATGCATGCATACATACATGCATCCATCTATTCAGTAAATATTAGTGAGTACCTACCATGTGCAAGGTACTGTTCTGTGTATAGGGAACACAGCAGTGACCAAAACAGATCAAAGACCCTGTCATCATTGGAGCTAACATATGATGGCGGGGGGTGGGGTGCAGTTCCTAACTCGGTCTCTTTCTACGGCCCCATTTTCAAGACTGTTTGGTTTCATACCTCATATCAAGGATGCCAGCCAAATAAAACTGCTCAAAGCAAGACAGCATCCTTCTCTCCTTGAGTTTCTACCAGGGGAAAACTGCATCTTTCTAACCAGAACGAGCTGATATAGTCTGCTGAAACACCCTTCAGGGGCGTTTTTCCTCCACTGCTCAGAGGTGTTTGGGTATGCCCTGCCGATTTTTAAAGTCCCTCTCTCCTACCCGACTCCTCACACTTGAAGAAACACAATTTGTTTCTCACAAAAGACTGCACTCAAGCTGAAAAATGCTTTCTCTTGTTTGTCCACGAGCCACGCACTGCTGGAAGGTGCAGATGGCATGGGAGAGGCAGTGTTTCTCTTCCTGCATTTCCAGCAGGGATAGAATTGCATTTCAAGAGCCAGACCCAAAGGATCTGCTCTGAAACCTTTCTTCCCTTGTTCGAATGAACATTCCTCCACCTAACCTTCGGGAAACTTCTCATCAATTAGTACAAGTCTAGATTCGTACTCATAAAGTATCAGAAGATATTTTATGGATCATGTATGGAATCAGGCCTTGTAATTGGGAGTCAGAGCTGGGCTTCAGATCCCAGCTTTACTACAAACAGATATAGGCATAGTAACCTTTTTAAAGCTGAGTTTCTTCACCTGTAAAAGAAGGCTAATCATAGTTCATATAACTCTGCGCTTCTTTGTAAGAGCACTCACTGTGATTAATTACATCTTGTGTCATTTTGCCAGGTGACCAACTGTCTCCCTTTGCTCACAACTGAGGGGGTATTACTGAGATGTGAAACTTTTTTTGCTGAAACCAGGAAAGTCCCGGGCAAACCGGGACAAGTTGGTCACCCTAAGTTATGCAGTAGCTATCATGAAACTGTTTAATATGTGTCTCCCCTGCTAGACTGCATGCTTCATGTGGGCAGAGACCATGTCCGTCTTGCTCTAAGCAGAGTGCCTGATGGATTGTAAGCACTTGGTAAATATTTGTTGAATAAATGTGTCATAGCGCACAATACAAATTCAATTAGTTAGAATGTCTGGTTCAGAGCATAGCATATGGTAAATGCTTAATAAATGTAAACAAGTTTTGTTATTTTCTTTCTGTGAGCACTCTCTCATCTCACATATTTTATTGGCAATTTTTATTTTTCCTGACGGCTTTCTACATGTTTCTAGTGTAAATTTCATAAGGTAATTAGTAGGACATAAAGGATATCATTAGATAACCATTCTGTTATTAGGGGAATTGAAGCACTTCAAAAGAATTCCATCCTCAGGTGTTCCTTACACTTTTCCTTTGTGAGTCTTTCTGTTTACTTTCCTACTTTGAAATGCTAATATCATCATTCCCTTTTGTCTTGTGCAACTTTTAATTTGAGATTCAGTTCTACCCTATATCAGGACAACTTCAACCTGCTGCCAAAACTTTAACAAACTGGTTAAAGCAGGTGAGTTTATAAGCCTGAAGAGTAGAATGGGGTGACTATTTGGGTGGTTCTGCAAGAGCAGAGCAGAAATGTAATTTGCCTCTCTAGTAGTCTGATAAAATGGATTGTCAAATGATTATTTCCTGTTGATTTCCATTGGATATGTGTTCCCATGAACATTAATAAACCCATCTCCGTTCTTGGGATAATATCATAGCAGAAATACAAAGTGATTATCTAGAAGCATAGTATTTTGATGAGCAAAGTATCCAAATACTGTCTAGAGATACTGATAGCCTGGTAAGGAAAATTGTCTGCAGAACGATTAGAACTCTAAGAAATGATTTTTTGAAAAGAATAGGGAAGATATTATTTATTCAGCATGCCATTCATGCCAGACATGATTATGTGCTTTTGCCTATATTATCTCATTTAATTCCCATAAAGGTTTGGTTTTTTTTTTTTTGTGCTGAGGTTTCATTATTTTAGATGGATGAGGACACCAGGACTCAGAGAAGCTAAATAAGTTGTCCAAGTTCACAGAGCTAGCCAATCACAGAACGGAGAGTTGAACCCAAATGTGTTTGACTCCAAAGTGTATGCTTTTCTGCTACATCATGTTACAGTCATTTGTCTAAGAAATATGTCCCAAGCATCTTTTCTCTGCCAAGCTCTTTGCCAGACACTAGTGATTCGCAGTCAAGCAAAACAAACACAGAACCTGCCCTCATGTCACTTCTAGTTTACTGGAGGGCCAGACATTAATGTAGTTTTACCTCAGGTTCCTCAGAGTTTTATTTTGAGGGCTGAATGAGGGGTACAGTGCTTGGCACTTGGAGAGAGTACTCTGTAATTGTTAGCTGACAGTATTGTAATTAAATTACACACAGATATGTAATTATAAATTCTGTTAAGTGCTATGAAGGCAAAGCAAATGGAATTGTGAAAGCATGTGAAGGAGGACCTGATCTAGTCTGGAAGGGCGGTGAAGGCTTTCCTGAGGAAGGCAAAAAAAAGAAGGTGGGGAGGGGAGTCATCTAGGCAGAAAGAGCAGCATGTGCAAAGGCCCTAAGGCAGAAGAGAAGAATGTTCAAAGTGAAACCAAGTGTGATGGAGCTTGTAAAGCAGTGCAACTGCAATTGTTTTCTCCTCAATATTTCCCCTGACACTAGGCGTTTCTCCAAGTCTTTGCATTCCACTGACGGTACCTTCACAATTCTCAGATCCTGATTTCCTAACTGTAAGCAAGAAATTCTGCCCATCAGATTGATCTAAAATGAAAGTTACCTGTACAAACTTACTTAGAGACTTATCTTAAAGCACAAAGAAATCTTGCTTCTATTGTGTCCCATCTTAACAGATTCCCTCCATAGATTAGGTAGCATGTTGATGGGTAAGATTTAAATTCGGGAAGAAAGCTCTGTCTCCAGGAGAAAAGATAATTGGGAATAAGTCATTCATTGCCTTTTTAAAGAGCAAACAGCAAGGTCTAAAAACTTTGTAGCCACAGGCCTTCCGTGTGCTAATTCCCTGCCAATGCAGATACACTAGGCTACCTAGAAAGAGATTTCCTGGGGGTACCACAGACCAAAAATAATCATGTTAAAAAAAAAACTCTTCTAAGGAACATAATACTTACCTTATCATTGTAGACATATTGCATCTGTTGTGACTCTAGGGTACAGAGAGAAGGGAAAAATGCAGGAAATGAAGAGAACAAACAATGTTTAAGGAGGGTTAAAGAGTAGTGAGGCCCCAAAAAGAAAACTAGATTGAACACGGGAGTTCTTGTGACTGTCTTATCTTAAGCTTCTTTTAAGTCTGATGTACTGATTATGCTGGACCTGGGAGAATGAAGAAGAGGGTAGAGACCAGGGAAAATGACTTTCCCATAAAGGTTAGAGCTGGTGGGGAACTCAAAATCTTCTGGCCAATGAGGGGGTATTCTTCCCCCAAACCCATATCCTCAGTCTAAGTATGAGAAAACATTGGACAATCCCAAAGGCCAAGACATTCTACAAAACTGGTCCCTGCTTTTCAAAAGTGTCAAGGTCATGAAAGACAAGGAAAGATGGAGAAAGTAAGTCATAGACTGGGGAAGACTAGGGAGCTATGACAACTAAATGCAATGGGATATCCTGAATTGAGTCCTGGTACAGGAAAGAGGTGTTACTGGAAAAACCAATGAAATCTGAATAAAGTCTGTTGTTTAGTGAATAGTAGTACACCAATGTTGATTTCTCAGTTTTCTCATTTATATTTCTCCTAAATATACCATGGTGGTGTAAGACGTTGACATTAGGGGTAGCAGGGGAAGGTGTACACAGAAACTGTATTGTATTTGCAACTTTTCTGTAAAGCGAAAATTATTCCAAAATAAAAAAGTCTAGAAATGTAGCCACACAAACACAAAAACCGTATGGTCAAAGCTTTCACTTTACAGACAAGGAAACCAAAATTTACAGAGGCAACTTGCCCAGCTAGAGCCACACTCTGTTACTTGCTTTGTTCGGCTTGGAGAAGATGGAGATAAGAAACATTTCCCATGCTGGGGGATCTTTTCTCTGAGTTCCTACAAAAGTCTTGGAGGATCCTAAAAAAGGGCTCTTTCCATCATACCACATGCATGGAGGCTGTTTTAATTTCTTTCTCTCTAAAGATTTTGCAAATGTGTAAACAAGTTATGAATTAGGTAAAAGGCTAAATCTTTAGCATGGTCTGTCAAACTCTGCGTGGTTTAGCCTCTGACCACCTCCCCAGGCTTGCCTTCTCTCTATGAGCCAACCATCCTCTTCTTCCTCCAAATGTGTCATGTACTTTCCTGCCTCACGACATTTTTACCTGCCTGGAAATGGCATTCCTGCCCTAATACATGCACAATAGCATCTTCAGGTCCTATGTTCCTCTAGGAAGCCTTCCATATGGTCTACCTTACCACCTATCCCTAAGAATCCGTTAGCCCATCTATTTGTTTGCTCCAGTGGTCCCCTGTGCCTCTCTGGTAAACGATAGAGACTTAGTCCTACATGTTCGCTTTTCCCCTGCACAACATACTATTGATATATCCATTTATAACTGACATTCTTTATCCACATTTTAAAAGAGCTTCTCAAATACCATTTGTTATTGTTAATCCCTGTAAGCCGTCATCTGTACCCCTCAGCATCCTGAAACCAAAAGTAGATGCAATACACCTACATTGATAAAGTGAGTAGTGTTTCTTTGGGGAGTTTTGTTTTGTTTTGTTTTACGTGATGTTTAGGCTTGTGCCCTTTCTCCCAAACTCATGGCTAGATTCCAAGCATCTAACAGAGTATAGGCACATGGTAGACATTTGAACTATCTGTTGAATAAATAAATGATGAGATGAAAACTAGACAATTGAAACATTTATCTGAAAACCCACTGGGCAGGTCAGAAAAAGCAACATTTGGAAATCTAACTTAACTAGATTGAAATAATCATCAGATTTCCTTTTTTTTCTTAAAGATTGGCCCTGAGCTAATATCTGTTGCCAATCTTCCTTTTTTTTTTCTTCTCCCCAAAGCTCCCCAGTACCTAATTATATATTCCAGTTGCAGGTCCTTTTAGTTGTGCTATGTGGAACACCGCCTCAGCATGGCTTGATGAGTAGAGCTAGGTCCAGGCCCAGGATCCGAACCAGTGATACCCTAGGCCACCAAAGCAGAGCCTGTGAACTTAACCACTCGGCCACAGACGGCCCCATGATTTCTCCTTTCAGCCTTTACAGCTTGTAGGATTAGCCACCAAACTCCTTTAACTAGGGAGAGAGTAATTTCCCTTCTTTGTGTCACAATCATGAAAGAGAAAGAAAAGTAACATATCGCAGGAGACACAGTTGCAGAAAAGCTTCAGTTGGCTCTTGTCATGAGTCCTGTATAAAAGAAAAAGAAAAGTCCTCTAAACTGCTCGAGAAATGAAAGAGATTGCTGTGCAGTCCCTTCAGATTCTTCTGAATGGTACACCGTGAAGGTAAGTTACAGTGAGCGGCAGGCTGTTTGTAGGAGCAGCGGGTTCCACACGGGGTTATTTGTGGGAGAGAGTAGGAGAGAGTAGAACTACAAGAGAGTAGAGTTAGAAGACAGTGGAAATAGGAGAGGGCTGTCATCTACGCTTCTGACATGGATTTCCACTGGCCAATGGCAAGAGCATGAAGTGACGCAGAGGTATGCTCTGTAGAAATCTTACTCGCCTCCTCCATCATCATCATCATCCTCATCATCACCAGCATCATCTGCCTTTCATGACTTGCACAGTCTTTTGGCAAACACTGAGCAGACCATTAACTAGAGGATTTTATTTGGAGAAGCACTCCTGTGCTATAACCAGAGGAGGATTTACTGAAAAGCTAATGAATCTTAAGTCTCCGTGCCCTTGGCTTGCAAGAACCCCTTCCAAGAATGTCCACTTGATTTTACGTTTATAACTTTGTATTGTTTTTCTTAAAGAGCATTCCCCCAAATTGCGTGAGCTTCAGGCCCCACAAAATCTGGATCTGCCTCTGATTATAATTTTCCAGTAGAGGAACTCAAACAAAAATACCAGTATTGAGTACACAACAAGCTAGATGACATGTGTTTTTATGCCTTGGGGGAGCCTGCTCTACCAGCATACTGCATACCAAATAGAAACTTATGAGATCCTTGTTGAATTAAAATTGGTGACTGTGAAAAACCACCACTTCACACTCTTCTGCATTTGCTTTTGGGGTAAATGAATTCAAAGATCTAGACAGTGTGATGTCCTGTTCAGGATCTCTCCTGCAGCTGTTTGAGACCCTCCTGTGAGTGTGAGCAGATGCATGCCTTCATTTCCATTTAGATGATATTTTTAATCTCTTATGGTGGGACATCTACTATTAAGTCTTATATCAAATTATTTTATGGCTTTGACATCCTCTACTGAATCCGGTGCCATCCTGGTGGAGCTTGTTGCAGTCATGTGTAAGCCTCTAATTTAGGAATGCATTGGCTGGAGGCCCATTTTGATTTTATAGTAGTCTATTAACAAAACATCATCAGATTTAGAATCTCAATTTAAAGAAGGGTTATAGCTACTTGGGATTTTTCTCTCACTCTTCTGATGTATAAACTGCAAAATGTTCTGTATTTCGTTTTGAAGGATCATATTTTGAAATATTTTTTTTCTTGGTATCCTTCCCAGCATCAGCTCAATGTTAAGACTTGTAAAAGTATTATCGGATGTTTATATAGGGGCAGGTCACACCTATTATCCCTCTATAAGTTATGAACCAATTAAAACATCCCCACAGGACTCATGGACTAGCTGGGTAGCAATGGTGGCCTAGACCAACAGTGCCTCTGAGTTAGGCTGACTTACCCAAATGGTGGCATGCAGAGCCTCTGGAATGGGTTGATTGCCTTATACTTGGGCCCCCTTCTTACCTTACTGGTGAAATTACTGCATCCCTCTCATTTGGCATGAATCAGTGAGGAGGGCTGGGGGCACAGGCAGAAGCTTTCTTATCAATACTTCCAAAAGAGCAGATGTTGCTATTTTATGGGGAAAGGTAGAAATACCAGAAGGGGGTGGTGGAAATTAGGGAGGATATTCCTCCTATAGTAGAGACCATGTTCTTGAATTGATTCGAGAATAGGCTTGAAGCTTTGATTTATTCTCCATTCATTCATCAACCATTTATTGAGTACCTATTGTGTAAAAAGCTCTAGACCTCTTTATCTTTTCACACTTTCTAGGTGTGAAAGATAACACATTTGAAGAGGGTGTGCTCTTGGTAAAAAGATATATCCTTGAGAAATGAGGCATTTGCTGCTAGCGATGTAAGAAGGTTACCTGTAAAACAGATAATCATAATGTAAAATAGAATGAAATAAACATGAAAGGGAGGTAATATTTAAGTACTGCAGGGAAATTCCAGAAAAAAATGGTAGCTTCTGACTGTGGATTGCATTTCACAGAGGTAGTGACCTTTGAACTAAGCTTTGAAGAGTCATGAGATTTGGCTATATAGTAGACCCCGTTATCCGTGGTTTCACTCTCAGTGGTTTCAGTGACTCGTGGTCAACTGCAGAAAATATTAAATGGAAAATCTCAGAAATAAACAATTCGTAAGTTTTAAAGTGTGTGCCATTCTAAGTAGCATGATGAAATATCCCACCATCCCACTAGGTCCCACTCGGGAAGTGAATCATCCCTTTGTTTAGCATATCCTCACTGTATATGCTACCTAGCCGGTAATCACTTAGTAGTGGTCTTGGTTATCAGATCGACTGGCATTGTATCGCAGTGCTTGTGTTTAAGTATCCTTTATTTCATTTAATAATGGCCCCAAAGACAAAGAGTAGTGACACTGGCAATTCAGATATGCCAAACAGAAGCCATAAGGTGCGTTCTTTAAGCGAAAAGGTGAAAGTTTTTGACTTAATAAGGAAAGAAAAATAGGTGGCAGGGTAAAGGTATAAAGAGCTTCATCAAAATGAGGACTAGTGACCAGTCTGGCACACTTGGAGAATTGAAGTGAGGCGGCACCTAGAGCCTTGGATGCTCATTCCAACGATTCTAACACGCTCCGGTCTTCTGCTGAAGTGCTTCACGCAGACCATTTCCTCCAAAGCTGGAAGGCGGGTAGACTCAGAATTTTAAATTTGTAAGTAATTAAAAGAGTTTCCTTGGTGAGAGTAGAGAATAAGAATAGAAACTCCATTTTGTAAGAAGTGTGTGTCAGATGCCCTGAAAGTATTACTTGCCTTAGCCAATGACTGCGATTTTGTGTGTGTGTGTGTGTGTGTGTGTGTGTGTGTGTGTGGTAGGCACTATGATAGTGTCTATTTCACAGATGACAAAACTGAGGAACAGAGAGGAAGGCTTGTCCAAGGCCACACAGCTAATAAGTGGCAAAGCTGGGAATTTAACACAAATCCGTATGACTCCATAGCCCATGTCTTAACTGTGACTAGTTTTTGCTGCGCAGTAGAGTAGGTCAAAAGTTAACATACTCTAAGCATCTTTCTGGAAAAACAAGAGTCAAGACATGAAGCGTCCCTCTGTTTCTAATTGCATCCTCAGACCATGGAAGAGAGCCATCTTGTTGCTAAGATGCATTGCCTTAAGAAAATGAAATTGGATGGCACCTGCCTCTAGCTCAGTCACACAAATCGGGGCCCAACTGTTTCACCTTGATTTTTTTTTCTCAACCAGATGGAAAATTGGGCAATTCTTCAATTAAATGTCACCAACCCTCCTGCATCCCCAGCAGCAAATGCTTCATTTCTCAGAGGTTTGGCAAAATTTCACCTCTCCAGTATCTCATTTTCCTGGCTCAGCACTGGAAAAATGGGGGCAAAGACACAACTTTCAGCCTGGCTGTTTCTTTCTTCTTAAGACACTCTCTTAGCAGAGAAAGAGCAGTTTTACTGCTTGGAAAAAGCCTCTTTCTTGTCACCTGGTGAATGACTGTGGAAACCTCTAGTTCCCATTCAGTATTTCAACCCATCTGGCACAGACCGGAAGGGAAAGATTCTTCTTCGTATTGTAAATTAACAAGCCGGCCTTACCCTTTATAGAGCCGGTTCGAAAACAGGGTAAAATCCAAGACTCTTTAGAAAGAGATCATTACCATATTTAGAGACCAAGAGTTGGCATCCATTTCAATAAATATTAACTGTACTCTAGCAGTTCTGTACTACAATTTTGGACCAAGAGAAAGGCAAATCCCAGATCTGTCAGTTAATCAACAAACATTTATTCAGGGTCTACAAAGTGCAAAACACTGTGGAAAATACTGAGGATTTTTAAAAAGGACCCCACAGCGCCCTAGAATCTATCTAGGGATAGATGTTAGACATATTTAAATAACTCAGGGCTCAGTGTTTATATGAGATGCTAATTACCTTGCATTTTCAGACAGGAGGAATATTTGCTCTGGCTTAGAGAAATCAGGTAAGATTTCTTGGAGAAACAGGAATTAGGTCTTTTAAGAAGAGGTAAAATTCAGATAATTGGTGAGGAAGAAAGAATAGAACTTTCCAGATGAGAGGGAGTGCTCCAGCACCTTGAGCACATTAGATGCTCAATAAAGGCTGTCGAATGGAATAAAATTGAAACCTCATATTTCAGCTATGTCCCTCTACTGCCATGTCTGATGGTTCCCTAAATGCTTTCATGTCAGATCAGAAGATGGCATTACGTACTTTTTAATATTTAGAGGAATAATTTCATAGGGAGAATGGATTAATTCCTCCAGCAAGTTTTATTTGTATTAGAATGAATCATGAGTTGCTTCAACTGTAAATGAATGGAAGCTCGGGACCCAATAGACAAATGATGCTTGTTGCTTTTCTGTTTTTATCAGGCAGAGAATCTATTAGCAGCTTTCCTTACTGACAGCCATTTGATCATAATTGTGGCTGGTTCACTGGGAGAAAGATGGGGCAGGGGAAATGGTTCTGAGGGAGGCATGAGGAAGATCAGAAGCATTCTATAATTTGACAAGAGTTTTTTATCCTAAAAAAGGACTTGGCTTCAATTTTTTTAAATAACATTTCATTTTTATGGAAGCAGTCCATGTATATTGCAGAAAATTAGGAAATGTAGACAAGCAAAATTAAAAATCACATTCCTACCACTGCACAATCCAAACTGTAACATTTTAGTGTATATTTTTCCAGATATATTATGTATGTATACACACATAACGTATATACACAAAAACGTATATATAGATACACGTACATACCCACATTTTCATATTTTTAACAATGTGTGATAATACCTTACATATTGTTTTGTAATCTGTGTATTTTCAGTTTGTGATCTTCACTTTTCCATTTCAATAAATTTTCATCTCATCTAATACCCAGACCTCATTCAGATTTCCCCAGTTGACGAAAAAATGTCCTTTCTGGCTGGTTTGCCTAAATCAACATCCAATTCAGGACCACACATGCATCTGGTTGTTATGGTCTTGTCTTATTCAGTTCAGGCTGGCATAATAAAATGCCACAGACTGAGTGGCTTAAACAACAAGAATTTATTTTCTCACAGTTCTAGAGGCTGGAAATCTCAGATTAAGATCCAGCAGGGTCAGTTTCTGGGGAGAGCTCTTTCCCTGGCTTGTAGATGGTCACTTTCTTACTGTGTGTTCACATGGCCTTTCCATGTGCATGCAAGGGGAGAGAGGGCCCAGGTGGGAGCTCGCTGCTCTCTCTTCTTATAAGGACACTAACCCCGCTCTTATGGAGTCATTAAGCCTTAATTACTTCCTTAGAGGCCCCTTCTTCAAATACAACCATTCTGGGGTTAGGGCTTCAATATGTGAATTTTGAGGAGACACAAACTTTCAGCCCATAATACATCCTTAAGACTCTTTAATCTGGCCTAATGCCCCTCACACTTATTTATGACCTGATTTGTCAAAACTTTTTAATCTTTAAAAATCATAAAATTATGCTCTAATCCCTATAAAATTTTTTGTAAGGCCCTTTCACATTCAGTATAGAAGCTCAGTGTGGAGTAGTAATCTTGGTACTACGGGTTGCGGGTCAGAGGTTTGCTCCTGTCTAGCTACTATCTTTGTGGCCTTAGGAACATCATCACACTTACTTGGGCTTCATTTCCTATATTGGACCAGAATTTGTGAATCAGAGTGTCTAAGGAAGGGGCACAGGATATCGTGTTTACAATAAATTCCCCACGCAACTGATCCCTAGACAAGTCTAGGAAATAGAAAAATTTCCTAAACTTTTTTTGTTAAAAAATAGGAAATTAGCAGGGTAGATCATATTTTATGGCTTTTTCTCACCAATGCTTATGCTCTATAATATATATATATAGAGAGAGAGAGCATAACCTATATAACTCTCCTTATCATAGACCACATTAGTGTCCTACGGCTGCTGTTACAAAGTACTACAAATTTGGTGGCTTGAAACAATACAAATTTATCACACAGTCCTGGAGCACAGGAGTTCTAAAATCAAGGTATCAGAGAGCTGCATTCTTTCTGGAGGCTCTAGGGGAGAATGCATTTTCTTGCCTTTTCCAGCTTCTAGAGGCCATCTGCATTCCTTGTCTGATGTCCCCATCTTCTATCTTCAAAACCATCAGGGTAGCATCTTCCAATCTCTCTGTTTCTGGCCCTCTTGCCTCCTTCTTATAAAGACCTTTTTGATTACGTTGCTCCAAACTGGATAAGGCAGGCTAATCTCCCCATTCCAGGATCCCTAACTTAATCACATTGCAAGGTCCCTTTTCCCATGTAAGGTGATACATTCATGGTCCCAGGGATTGGGATGTGGACATCTTCAGGGGACCATTATTCAGTCTACTGCATAAAACTTTACCAGAAACTAAAATAATAGCTGAAATAAAATTAAACATTTCATTTAAAATGAAGTTTTATTTGCCTTCTTAAACTTAATCATGAAACTTGAGGGATTAGCTTTATGGACTATTAATAAAAACAAGGAAAGATGGAAGGAAAGAAGGGAGGAAGGAAGGAAAAAGAAAGGAAGACAGGAAGGAGGGAGGGAAAGAAGGAGGGAGGGAGAAAACTTGCCCAGGGAAGTTTGGTTTTGAGTTTCTCCCTCTAGATAATTTCCTTCATCTCAAAATTTAGCTACTTTTTCCAAAGTAACACTGCCTTTCCCTTCTTCTATGAATATAAGACTTATAAGTACCCTGGTCAACAATCCAATGATTGGGTTGAGACTTGAAAATGAATATGCAAATTTGCACTTGGATACCTAGGGAGAGGTAGGAGCTGCTTGCTTTGTGGTAAACTGAATAACTACACATAATATACCCAGGTTTCCAACTTTCGAAGACTCCAAATAGATAGGAAATATAGTACGCCGAATACTATAACTGTAGTGAATGTTTATTTAAAGAAAAATTGTTGAGCATTGTGTTCCAAGTATGCTGGTAGGAACCTGATACAGATTGGCTGAGAAGACAGACATACAGCATAGTGTAGGAGGAAGACTTAGGAAACAGATCCGGGAGTTTCTTTCAGTGGATAGACCTGTGGAATGGGAAGCAGCCAGCCCTGCCCTAGTGCCTACTGTGTGTGTTGGGGGTGGAGGTGGGAAAGGGTTGTGGTTCTGAGGAGGAGTGGGATGTGAAGCACTGCAGGAGGAAGGAGGGGTTCTGGGATGGGAGCGGGTGGGGCATGGAGAGTTTGGTGTATTCAAGTGGTGGGAAAGAAGCCAGAGTGGCTGGAATATTACGGAAGAGAGGGGAGAGCTTGCCTGGTACTAGATCACATGGGACATCGTAGGTCATGAGTGGGACTTTGAACTAAGTGTGATGGGAAGCCTTTGAAGCTTTAAGGTGACTTTAAGTTTTTAAAAGATCACTCTGGGTATTGTGAGGGGAGTAGACTGTGGGGCCAGGGCTAGTTGGAAGGTTAATGAAGCAGTGGAAGTGAGAGATATGGAGATGTGGAGATGTGAGTGCAGAATCTGTTTTGGTGATAGAAATCACAAGGCTTGCAGACAGAAAAGATGGAGGTACAAATGATGGCTCCTGGCACAGATGGGTGTATAATTTGTGGGGCCTAGTGCAAAACGAAAATGCAGAGTTCCTTGTTCAAAGAGAAGGAAAAAAGTGTCATTAAAATTACTAAAATGCAAAACTGTTTCCTTTCTCCCATCGTCTCTCTCTCCCCATCTGTCATGATTTTTTTATTTGCTGTTTAATGTCACTCTCCCTCAGGCATGAGGATACTTGCCGACAAAGTCCAGACCCTTACAGGCACCCGTGGGTTCCTCCCCACAATTCGATATGGGCACAATCAACATACTGCTGCATTTATTGTGGTGAGATGGACCACTCGCTAGTGGTGCGATGGACATGCTGTGCCCCCACTGGGGACTAGGAAGTCAGTCTCCCTTTCCACAGGGGCATTGCCTCAACCAAGGCGGACAGGCAACCCCCAGGGTTATTGCAATCCCTGTGCCAGGATGTACTAGGTAGCCGGACATGGGGTTGGCAAGAGCCTCCTCCCACCAAGTCCTAGTAGCCTTTCTTTTTCATCTACTTGCCTATATTCATTATTCCATTTCTTCTCCATTTTCTGATTTCCAAATCATATTTTTGTTTTCCAAGTGAATATTAACTCGATTTATTCTGATTTACAGTGTATGTAATTCTACATTATGTTATAATACACAAAGAGGGACACTGGACTTTTCTTTTTCTTAAAATTGAATCAAAATGTGCAGCTAGGCCAGATCCTCTTGTCTCAAATATAGTTTAAACTAGGAAACTGTAGCCAACATGCCTATTTTGTTGTTGTTTTTTGCACACACTTATTTTATAAGTACATTTCAAAATGAAGCTATTTTGACCATTCTCCCCCTTCCCTTTTTGTATGTCAGAGGGAGTCAAGAATAATTTAAAACAGGAGTTCTATGCTCAAAGGAGTTACAAGATGTTTGCTTTCAGTTATGTACAAGAAAAACCTTTCTCCAATGCTTAGCCTATAGCAGCACCAGCTTCCGTTTATCTATTTTCCCCCATAGAGGGATTCAGACCCTAGGCTATTTCTTTTTTTTCTTTCTTTTTTTCTTAAAGGACAAACTAAGGTAGTGTCTGATAGACTGTACAGAGATGTATTATAAAGATGGCTCCTCGTTAAGATGTGACTTGGGTCTTTGCCATCTATGCAGGACACTTATAAATTGTGTCTCTTTCATATGACGTCAGAGAAAACTAGAATTGTGTTTATTGAAGGCCCTTGATTATTATTCTGTCTTCCCTTCCAGTTAATGCTGCAGGCATATCCCATTGAGAGCAGGGACGTAATTAGAAATTATGTTAAAGATAAATCTCCTCTTGTAGATGAATATGGATTTGAAGATTGTTACTTGTGTTAAACCAGTCACAGTGGCCTTGTTTTAAACAAATACATCTTTCTTGTACCTCTACTATCGTTACATGGTAAAGAAAGGATGTTTCAAGAGACAATTTTTAGTCTATATATTTTATAGGGAACTTACTCCTCTAACAAACCTAATTTATCCAAAAATTAGATTTGAAGAACCATGATGCCTTGTAAATAAGAGGTAGTCAATAAATATTTGTAGGACTTAAATTGGGCATGAATCTTTTCTAGACGCAGAGTCATATGCTCTAGTTCAGCAGCCAGGAGGGAGTCTGAAAAGTTAATTCAGCATGCAGGTAATAAAATTCGCCATGAGTAAAGCATGGTATTAGATGCTTCGTGGAATAAAAAAGAATAGGTAGAATGCAGCTCTAATTTCTAAGAACTTGGGGAATACTAAAGCATACTCATTTTGTTAGAATTATAATCTTTTTTTAAAGCTGGAAAAAATTATAAATTACCTAATCTAATGCTTCACTTCTATAAATGACAGTGAGGACCAGACTCATCAGTCAGAGTTAGTGACAAAGTTGTGATCAGATGCTATTCTTCAACCAATATTCATTTCAACTCTTATCACCTGGGCTTTCTTTGAAAGTAGCTTTGAGGGTCCTCTGGTTGCAGTGCCCTTGGAATGTGATGACTGATACCTCCTTAGTGTAAGAGGTTGTTCAAAGCAGTTTTACCAAGCGAGGGTGGAAACTAGCCCATAACCAAGTAGGTTTGAAACAGTATAAGTGGTTTATCTACACAAATAGTTATTAAATTGATTGAAATTGTGATCCATAGAAAATAGGTTGGATGCCCAATAATAAAGGAATGATTAAGTGGACTATCTCATAGCCATAAAAAGTGAAACTGTAGGAAATGATGTCAAGAAATGTTCATAATGTAATATGTAAAAACATACACTGCATTATAGTAGCATTCCATTAGTATGTGTATTGCCTATCATTTGATACTGCTATCATTTCTTCAAACCTATCCTCAAGATAAATTTGCAAAACAATTAAAAGATGCAAACAAAAGGCTATTTATTGAAACAGTATTTGTAATAGTAAACGACTGGAAACAACCTCACAGTCCGTCATTAGAGACAAATGAGGAATTATGTTGACATCATTGAGATTTGGGGTATTTTGTGAATGAGAAATGAAAAATGGCTGTAAGGCAGATGGGTTTAAATAAAATCACGATCGTTCTGAATTTTATTTGTAAGTGTCAGTTTGAACTTATGATGACTTTCTCCTGAAAACAAAACAAAATGTATTTAGTAGGTCTGTCCCCTGAAAAGGGATAGAAAAAAAATGACCACCACAAAGTCAGTCAGGCTTCTTGGAGGCATGACTGATCCAGGTCTGAGGTAGAAAATGTATGAACTGAATGTGGAATATCTTGTCTACCCGAAAGAAGGCCGCCTATCAAAGGCGACTGAAAATAAGTCAGAAAGGTCAAAGAACCAGCTTAAAGAGGCTCCTGCTAGCCAAAGATGGGAGGATTTTAGCTTCAATAAGTATAATAGCTGGAATGGTTAGAATGCATCAAATGTGTTTAAATCCATGTGTTCCTAAGAATGCTTAAAAAAAAAATCTATTGGTCACCTTTGGAGTATGATTGGGAACCAACTTGTTATTTTGAAAATTAATAAAGGGACTGAATCTTGCCTTTCTTATACACATGATACCTCAGAGGAATAAAATGGTTGATATGGAAAAGATACTCTTTTTAGACATGATAAAGCAATACATGAGGAAGATAGAATATCACCACTTTGTAATGCCTAATGAAATTCTAGATCTACAGAATGAACATAAAGGTTGCTAACATCACAAAAACGAGCAACCAGACTATATGTGTCTCTTGATAGAAGAAGACAGCATTACCTAGGATGTATTCCTGCCCCCAAAATTGAACCTGATTCTAATCAAGACTTTAGATATAATTCCCCATTTATATTAAATGCAAGAGACAGAGGAGCAAGTTAAATGATCCCATGATGATAAAATTAGTAATAGCCAAACTGTGCGAAACTCAAGGAGACAAACAACTTCCTCTCTTATGAAAAGATTTAGAAGAAAGAAGCTGAAGTGAGAGAGAGAGTAAGAAACATGCAGATTCTGCTTTGGTTGGGCTGGGTGGGGCTGGGGGAGGCCGAGGGTCTGCATTTCTAACAAGCTCCCAGGTGATGGCAATGCTGCTGCTTCATTGACTTCACTTTGAGGAGGTAAAATTTAAGAGACATGCTGACCCGTAGCAATAGACAGACCTAAATTTTGTCCTGATTCAAACAATTACTCTGCACAAAATGAATGAGAAACTGAAAATATGAACATTAAGTATGGATGTTTAATGATGTGAATGAATTATTGTTAAATTTATAGGTGAAGTAATAGTATTAGATTAGGATTAATGAAAATCACATTTATTTTATAAAAATACATAATGGAATATTTATAGTTGAAACGATATGATGTCTGGGAGGTCTGGAAAATAACCTGGAGGAAGGGGGAAACCAGATCGGACTGGAGATGAAATAAGATTGGCCATGAGTCATTCATTGTGCTGAGTGATGGGTGGATTTCTCTATACTAGTCTGCCT
Organism: Equus quagga; assembly: GCF_021613505.1. Taxonomy (NCBI): domain Eukaryota; kingdom Metazoa; phylum Chordata; class Mammalia; order Perissodactyla; family Equidae; genus Equus; species Equus quagga. Next base: position 65,080,756 of record NC_060273.1, on the reverse strand, counting down.
ACTTTTTGCATATTTTTGAAATTTTCCATGAGAAAAGTTATTTTATAAATATCTATTACCTATTCATAGAAAAAAATTAGAAGTATATACTCAAAATGTAACAGTGGTGATAGGTGATTTTTATTTTCTTCTTTGTGCTGCCCCACAGTTTCCACATTTCTGCAAGTATGTATTATTTTTAAAATCAAGAAAGGTGTTTTTCTTGGGAAAGTGGCTACCGATTATTGGCCCAGCTGGAAATGAGTAGGCTTAACAAGCAAAAACCAAGCCCTGGCTAGAGAAATATAAGTTAATTAAATTAAGGGTAGCTTCCCAGCAGAGAGAGAGAGAGAAACCAGGTAAAGGGAAGGCGAAAGTTTTAGCTTCTTCCTCTGCTAAGGAAACTTGAGCTGTGAGAAGAGGCTTTGTGGTAAGGATGCAGCCCTTCAGAACTGTGGACTGGAGAGTTGGGGAAGAAAGGTTTGGGGAATCTGAGTCTAGCTATTTTAAAATTTTGTGAGAAAAGGTGACTTAGAAATCCAAGCTTGCACCAAACATCAGGCTAGATGGGAGCACCACCTGGAGTTGGCTGTCTTCGTAGTGTGTTGGCAGTGGCTCCGTGACATGTGCAAGGGAAGAGAGTGTAATGTTTTTAAGCCCCGCAGGCTTTGGAGGCAACACAGTTTGGATTCAAATCTCAGCTCTGAGACTTAGCTGCTATGTGGCATTGACAAAGTGATTTGCCTTCTTTAAGACTGAATTTTTCTTATTGTAAAACAATAAGAAACAATAATACCACTTCTCTGGCTTCAGAGTATAGTGCCCAGAAACAGTACACATGCAATAAATAGAAGTTGTTTTTGTAGTTATTGTAAGTAAAAAATAAAATAGCCACACCTGCCATTTCAGCCAATCTATGAATCGTTTTGCATTTCACTGACTTTTTATCTTTTATTTCTCTTGCTTTCTCCCTTTTGGCTGTTAACGGACCTCAGATTCGTCTCTTCTCCCCAAAGGAGTGCTGAGACGCTCTTGTACCATCAGTTATCTTGATGCATATGGTTGTCACAAAACTCTTCAGGTCATATATTCTCCCAAAATGCTCCTGAGTTAGTGAAAAAAGTCCTATATAAAATAGAAACTCTGGGTACAGAATAATTATCCTGAAATATTAGCCTTGGCTTTCTGTTTAAGTGATTTTACAAGTTAGATTTTCAGAGCACCAGAAAGTCCAAGTGCCTACTTAAGTATCTTCCTGGAATTTGAGGTGAGCAGGAATAGAAGCAGTGGAAGATGAGGACAGATGGGAAATCTGGGGTTGGATCCTAGAGAGCCTGGGTTGCCAGGCCTAGCAGTGTGGCTTCAAATCCTTATGCAGTGAGGTACCTGTTGGAGAGCTTTGAGCAGGAACATAATCCGGTAAGAATTAAAATCTAGTAAGATTTCTTTGGAGTTAGGTTTTTGGATGACTGGGCTGTAGAGAAGGTTTGGAACAGCTAAGAGAGAATTCCTATCTTCGAGGCCAGAGGACTGTAGACCCAAAGGAAGATGGTAGAGGGGAGTATTATGTGGATGGTATCTAAGGTCCTTCAAATATTTAGTTTGTTTTGTGTGTGTGTGTGTGTGGAGTTTTATATGAGGCTTCTTGGGAGCTGAACTGATGGGACTGGACATAGAGAGAATGGGTGTTGGCAAGGGAAATTATATAGCTTCATTAATGCCGGAATACATATTGGTTTAATGAATGGAAATGGGATCAAGAAGTTTGTTTGGAGGTGGGGCTGATATGATGAATTCAGAGTGGATTCTAGTGCAGCCTGAATACAGCTGTTTGTATACCTGAATAGGTGTAATCTGGGTCTTGTCAACATGAAGGCTGGGAAGGGGATTTGCTTGTATTATAAAGTAAAAGATTGACGTATAAGAATTTGATGCTTACAGGCAGTTAATTGAAGTAGTAGAAAATTGATGTCACTAGGTTTTTCTGGAAGCCAAACAAAGCCACAAGAGAGGACCCCAAGATGTGTGTTTGCTCTGTCTTACACTGCCAGTTCCTACCACTGGGTCAGCTGGCTCCTTATGTCCTTGCTTTGTCTGGACTCCCAGAAGTATTGATTTAGAATCTATTCATTTCAAGACTTCATCGTCACCGAAACCAAAGCACTGGTCTTATAGACACGTTTTTAATTTTTGTGGTTGTCACCAGAAAATAAAATATTCTATAAAAATGTGTCTAAGAACTGTAATCCCTGCAAAAAATTGCACCTTTTCTTGCTAAAATTTTCCAAGAGTTCATCCATATTACTCCAAACTATACAGACTGTGCCTAATCTTTATTATTCTTCCAGGCGAATAGAACATAAGCCTTGGCCTTTAGCTGAGGATCCTAGAACTAAAAACAAAACAAAACAAGTTCCCAAACCAAAATAAAACACAAAACTAGAAAAAAGAGACACAGAAAGGGTTAATTAATTCTCTGTTAGGTCCTGTGCCTACTTCCTATAGGCTTGCTCCCTGATTTCTTTCAGGATTTACTTGTTTCTTTTCAGGCGTGACCCTAGAAGGTTGAACTAAATCTTTTCTCAGAATAGCAAAACTAGAAAGATGATTTTTCTCGTATCTGAACTCAAGTGCTAGTATGTGAACTTGTTGTTTTCAGTATATACAATGAAAGATGTAAGAGAAAAAAGGGCTTCATTTGCAAGAAAAGTTGTCTTATCTATTAATTGAGTCTGGGAGGGGCAAGCACTGTTTGTGTGAAGTTTGCTAGATTACAGGTGCTATACAGCTGCATCTTATTATAGCTCTGCCCAGCCTAACTGCTATTGTGGATCAGAGAAACCCGGCTAAAGGCTGTATGGAAATTCACAGAATAGAATTGGTATTCTGAGAACCAGGATTCCACATCACTTTCATTTTTGCCTTAAAGGCTGGGAGGAAAATATCCAAAAATGAACCTATTGTATGAATATTAATGAGTTGGGCCCCTGAATAGAAATAAAGCTATTTTCAGGGGATAGTGTTAAAATGTAGGAATCAGTATAAATTCAAGCTGTACCAGGTGGTAGTAGAACGACAATGCACAACTGCTGTTAAATAATTGGTAAGAAATAGAACCAAAAGAGCAGGATAAATTTATTTTTAATGTAAAAGAAAAGTAAGAAGCAAAAGCAAGAAATGTCTAATGGGTTATCTGGATCATTCAGTGGATGATCTGACAGATTGGGAACGTGCGTTGGGTGGTCTTCCCAGCAACATCAAAATGTGTTGTGGAATAACTCAGTCATAATCAATTGTAGCTGAAAGATATTTGATGATAATCTATTCCAAAGATTTTCATTTTTACTAACTGGTAGAATTCTTTGGGAAACTCATTGATATATAAATATCGAATTATTATGTTGTACACCTGAAACTAATATCATGTTGTATGTATATAATTGTATACATCAATTAAAAAAATCTCATCAAAAAACCTGTCTGACCAACAACCTTCCTTTCTCAGCCTTCCTCTCCACTGCAGTGGTCTGAAACACCTCTTGAACTGTAACAGTCCATAGGATATGGCCATAATGCTGCCATCTTCCCTTTTTTCTAATTCATAAATGAAATTCAAAAGCCTGTCTTGTAGAAAACTTCAGGAAAGAGTATATTGCAAAATTAGGGCGAGCTGGCTTATCTCCTATATCTCATCCGATCCCACCTCCACCACATCACACCATCACCCAAGGTCTCCATTGTCTATTCTTGGACAGAGCAATTGAGTGGAAGAATCAGAGATCCAGTTCTTGGTGCATAGTGCTGTGAGAAATACAAGAGAAGGTAAGACATATTCTCTACCCTTGAAGAGCATACCGTCCAAATGAGGAGATAAGATATGACATAGAAATATAACAAGGTAAGGCAGTCACTTTCACCTGTGCTTTTAGCCACAACCATTTTCTTCATCTAACTCCTTACCTGAAAGCCCCATATGTTCAGTGGAACAAGTTGTTCAGAGGCTCTGTGAAGCATGGCTTGAAAAGTCTAAAACCTTAGAGGAGAAAGAAGTTACTAAGGACTCGGATGGAGAAGAGAAAGATTTCAGGAGTCATTTCATAAAAGAAAGAGGATTTAGCTAGGTCCTGAAGGGTGAGAGGGATTCAGGTAAATGGATAGGAGAAGAAAGACTAGGGTAACAGAGCCTCAGGTGGGAATGAGGGGGAGGGTCAGAGAGAGAACATGTGAACAAACTGACGCTTTCTTGATGGCCTTGGCTATCTGAAATCTACTGGTTTATGCAGTTGTTTACTTGTTTATTGTCTGTCTCCTGTAACCAGAACGCACATTACGTGAGGCGCAGCAACCTTGTGTATCTCAACTGTAGCCCAAGCTCCCAGCATGGTATACACAGAAGATTCTGTGGTATGAATGAAAGACTGAATGTAGGGAGTTGACGGAGGTTAGACTGGACTGTTATCTTGGGGTCAAATTGAGGGACCAGGAACACCAGGCTTCAAGGCTTGGAGTTAACCTATCTAAAGGATGTTGAATTGAGAGGTGAACAAATTCTACTGATACTGTACAATGATAATATGATGGTGGAATTTCTGATGGATTTCAGTGCATAGACAGAAAAACGGTAATCAAGGAAGACTTACTAAGAGCCCTTTGTTGTAGTCCAAGTATGAGGTGATTAAGGTGGGTATTCAGATGATAGGGGCAAGAACAGTATAAAATGTTTGATGGAGAAAATCTCACAGGGGCAGAGTTGATGAGCTCTTGTGGCTGGCCAGACTAATTTGAAGCGTCCGTTGCATCATCTTTATTTTCATCACTTTCAACCCGTGGCGTGTCTCTAGATTTAAACTGCTAACTCTTAGGACAATGTGAACGGCAATGCAAAAGCTGTTGTAGGCTTTTGGGCTTCCACTCAGACAGGATCTTAAACTGATCTGTTTCAGTATTTCAAAACCTAGAACCTTCTCCAGATTTGTCCTTTTGATGTGCAAAGTATCATAGACCAGTAGAGCTTATTTTGTCTTCGAGCACTTGTTTTAGAATAAACTCCAAGAATGGGCAGAACTAGTATTTTGTGGTCAGCATGCTGAAACCGGGAGAGACATAGATCCCTTGGGAAATCAGAGGTCATTCTCTGCCGTTTCTGCTTTGTTTTGGCTGCTTCAAAATACACAAGTTTCTGATTGTGTGCTTTTCCCCTTGCGTCTCCTCCACGCGTCGCGTCTCCTCCACGCGTCGCGTCTCCTCC